>NC_139534.1:13283262-13883262 GCF_965153285.1 Podarcis tiliguerta | reverse complement strand
AAGTTATTCATGAGCTGTATATTCTTCAATGTGGCACTCATGGTTTTTAAATAAAATTAGAATTATCTGTTTATACTGCCTGTTAATAAAAGAATTTACAGTTCTGTAAAATTGCTGCTAAACAATCATTGGATCACAATCTTCAGACCTTGTCCAGTTTAAACCTGAAGCTTCCTATATACTGATGAAGTTGGAATTTTAGCCTTAGTTTGACTAACACCAGAAGCTTGCAAGTCCATTTAACTCTTTACGTTTTGTATTTTATAGAAAGTACCCTTGTTTTAGTGCCCAACTTTTGCTTTTTTGGGTGTGCGCATATATAGCGTCTAAACTCTTGTAGTATGTGTGTATCCAAATATTCATTATTACAGTATTAATACCAAAAGGATAACACTTATTATACTGCCAAAAGTGTATTCTAGATTTTTTCTTTATGGACTTGCCTTTCTGTATCGGTGGAGACTTGTGTGTATCGCAAAAGGCCGTATGTTCACTTCAGTCACCTTAAGGCAAAGATTCCCCTCCGTGTTTTCCTCCCTGCACCTCTTGCCAGTGGGTAAAAGCAATTTGTGTTCCTTTCTGCCTACAGTAAAGTGCTCTGTGGCTTATACCTGTGCATATTTATAGTAATTGCTTACAGGTGATACCTTGCATTAAAAGTTCGTTTTACACTACTGCAGAGTGTGCCAAAACAGCCTTGCTCATTTGTAACAAAAGGGTTCCGTGGAATTTTGAACCCTACTCATCACAGTACATGCAGCTGGAGATTCTGTCTTACCTTTCATCCATGCAAATACCACCTGCTTTATGTTCCAGTAATTGAATTCCACCCCCCACCCCAAAATCTTAAGTGTATGTTCCTTAAATAGCATTCGCAGGTTTGCGTTAGTGTATGTGAATGCAGAAATCTAAAAGCACTAGCAGTGATCAAATGGACTTGGAGAGATTTTTTATTTTTATTTTTTTGAAGTGGGTGTATTCTCCATTCACATTAAAACATTAACCAGTGCCCCTTGATCTGTTGAAATGGGCAAGTTTCGGTTTTTATGTTGCCAAGCTGACTTCACACACACTTCATTTTGAAGAGGGCTCATTAACGCAGAATGAAAGGTGCAAATTTATTTCCTAATATTCATAATTTGTTTCAGATTAGCATTGTGTACATGCCTTAATTGCAAAAAAATATATTTCAAATTGGGCCTATCTAACAGCAAGAATGCAACCTGACATCCCTTGACAGGAGAAGGGACACTTAGCCCCACTTGCTTTTAACAGGGCTATGTTGGTGGCAACTTTGTTGAGAGGTTCTGCCCCTCTGTGCTGTTCTTACTTTTCAAATTTAAAATATGGTTTTAATGGATAACAGGGTCATCACATCAGATGTGTTCTTAGCAACAGCTAGTTATGTCAGTTCACCCAATGTAAGGCCTACCTTGAGTAATGTAGATGCGATTGATACCTCAAAGCAAGTGGCTAAAGAATTTCCCTTTCAGAGGTAGCAGGATATATATGGTTATTGTCAGAAATGGCTGATTCAGGGCAGCCTCCCCCAGCCGGAAAATGAAATAGCACCATTAAGCATTTCTGTGAAAGTCCGTGGTGCTTGAGGCTGCAACAAAATCTCAACGCATCTCCATATTATTCTGGTATTATGCCTCTGAAATGGCTCATCTTGTTTTTATCAAATAAATCCAATTCTGCACTGTAAACTTGACTTCATATAATCAAGTTAAGTAAATGGGGCACTGCTTGTAACCTCCTTTAATGCTGTTGACTCGAGTACCTCTGATAATGTGTGCACACATGTGCCTGGCTGATACTGTAGAACTTCAGTAAGCATAAGTGAACTATTGACTTTGTATGGTAAATATATATTGAGGGTTTAACTTACATTCTGCATTATAGGGAAACTGAGATGTGTCTGTCTTTTGAATTACATTGTAAAAAAAAAAAGTAGAGGTTGCAATTAAATCTTTTTCTTTTTCCATACCAGTCTATTTTGCTAAATTGTTTTGAAATTATTTTAATCAAGAGAGTTGCTGAAGTTTCATATATAGAATTCCTTGGTGTAGCCAAAGAGTCTGTATTAATTGAGTTAACTGGAGATGACTTGAATGTGTCGTGTCTTACTTGCAGAGGATTTATTAGAAATAAAGCTATCTGGAGGATTTTCCCATAAAGGAAATAATCAGCTTCAGAAGAGCAATGTTCATCAGAACCGCTGCAGGGGTGGAAAGGGTCGAATTCGCACCCCTTGACTGCTCTGATCCAGTTAATTATCACTCCTGCTGATGCAATTTGTGTTTTTAAAAGCCTGCACAGGAACTTTTAATCTCACATGTATTTTGAACCTTTGTACAATGCAGCATCAAATATCCATAAGGCCTCTACAACGAGAAGTAAATCAAGGCACTGGGTTTAAACCCGTTTATCTCTCTTCTGTAGGTCATGATTTCCAGTCATTCACAAATAGCCACCTAATAACACTTATGACTGCACACTATTAGTGAGTTGTTTTTAGTACCAATTTTTTATTATAGTGTTTGAGTTTGCACTCTTTTAACACGAGGAGAGTTTAAACCTGAAACCTAAAAATGGCACACGGTTCTCTATGTACAGTTTTAATTTGGTGTTAAGCTTATGAAATTTAAAACAGTATATTAAGAGAAATGCTGCTGTATTACATTTCAAGCACTTTGTAAAAAGTCTCATGTTTTGCAGAAGAGCAGAAGGCAACGCCCTATCTGCAGTTACTTCCAATTGACAGAAAGACTGCTGAGATGTCATATAGTGCTGTTCTAGAAATTCAAAATCCCAGTAAAACAGACCTCACTCAAAAGTTAGCACTAAACAAATAAGAGTTGTGCTATTTTCCTTTACCTTTTTTTATGAGCATATTTACAGTTGAGGGGAAGTATAATGTGCACATGTTTGTATAAGACAAAGGGAGAAAATTATACCGACACATATAAAAAGCAATTTCTATTTTTACATTAAAAAAAATATATATGTACAGGTCCATCTAATCCGTTTTCTGGTCACATGCAAGTGACCTGAGTGACTCCATCTTCTTGCTCAAACTGCCCATCATCTAGTTCCCTTAGTATGCCATCGCTGCTGCTGAATCCGGCAAAGCTTTCAAAATGGACTGCTCTGTCCTTGGGCCAACACTCTGCAGAAGGCGATAGATGAAACTCATCCGCAGCTTGTGTATTTTGTGCAGGCTGGGAAGTAGCTGTGTCTAATCCAACACTTCTGCTTGGAGCCTTTCCTTTTTCTTCTCTAAGTTGCTTGGTGGATTTCTTCTGAAACGGGGGAAAAAAAGAATATTTGAATTAAGAGTTCACAGAGGAAGGGAGCTGAAAGAATGTGCACTTGGATCTGGGAACAAAAGAATGGGGAATGAAATGGCTGAATATTTGCAGAATTTACAGTCTGGTCCCACGCACTGGTTTCCTGTGCAGTGATAGAAACTTTGACATCTATTGTCTGAAGCGAAAGTTAGCTGCAATTCTGGCATGCCGTTCCCCATCCCTGTCTTCATAATTATGTGTGGCCAATGCTGGGTAAAGCCAAGTTCCCAGGAGTTTGAAAAGCCTTTAGATGCTGTGCAAGTGAGCTACGGGGGGGACCCTGCCAAGTAATAACTTTGCACCATACTCTTACATTGTAACGGGGACCAAAAATTAATGCAACAGGCAAAGAATCTCACACTCCCAACACCCATTGAAACTTTTGGATAAAGAATCCTTAATTTGGTCTTGTCTGCATAACAGGCTGGGGCTCAAAAGCATATTTTGGTGATGCTGGAGATGCTGCTTTTGATTTTGACCTAGAGGGTTACCTAGAATAATTCTCCAAAGACATTCTGAACCAAGCAGAACATAAAAGTAAGCTCTCAGAGATACGACTTGGGTCTGCATTAGGAACCTAAATCAATACTTCATAGCCAATACTTGAACTGGTATCGGAGCCTCAGGAGCATGGCGTGTGTGATTAGAGCATTGCTCTTCCCACTGGAAAATTGGTTTCCTGTAGCCTCTGTTTAGGGACACGGGTGGCGCTGTGGGTTAAACCACAGAGGCTAGGACTTGTCGATCAGAAGGTCGGCGGTTCGAATCCCCGCGACGGGGTGAGCTCCCGTTGCTCGGTCCCTGCTCCTGCCAGCCTAGCAGTTCGAAAGCACACCAGTGCAAGTAGATAAATAGGTACCGCTCTGGCGGGAAGGTAAACGGCGTTTCCGTGCACTGCTCTGGTTCACCAGAAGTGGCTTAGTCATGCTGGCCACATGACCCGGAAGCTGTACACCGGCTCCCTCAGCCAGTAAAGTGAGATGAGTGCCGCAACCACAGAGTCGGCCACGACTGGACCTAATGGTCAGGGGTCCCTTTACCTTTACCTAGCCTCTGTTTAGTACTGAGTGGGCAATTCTAGGAATAAGTTTTGTCCTCTTCCCCTTTCCCTTCTACAAAGTCTAAAAACGCCTCGAGAAGACCCATCGAAACCGACGAATCCCATTGATTTCGATGGGTCTATTCACAAAGGCTGCAATCCTCAACCCCATTTACTTGGGAATAAGTTTCCTTGGATTCAGTGGGACTTACTTCTCAGTAGACATGGTCAGGGTGGCCCTGTAAGCTTGGAGCCTTTGTCTCATCAAAGCGCCTATGGTTTATTAAACAGCATCATTTACAAGGCGCCACAACATGGGCAACTTTAGCAACGTAAGGGCAGCTGCTAGCTATAGGAGACTGCGATTTGAAAAATGCTTCTAAAGGTTTTGAATCAAAAGGGACGGGCGAATCTTTGAAGCACAGAAGAGGAGGGCCGTCTGTCTCTGCCCTACGGTTTAAATATTCTGTGTCAAATAGCCCTGGGGGTGGGGATAGCAGTTGTTTGACCTTTGCAGCCTTTGAGGTCCGGAGGCATAAGGTTGCCATTCTGTACCCTCTCTTTGATTTCGTTGTAACTGAAAACCTCAGCCTCCTGGACTAGTATGTGGGAGGTATTTGCCAGAATGGGGCAGCCAGCTGATATCCTTCCTATGCAAAAACAGGGCACATTGAAGTACGTAAAAGTTATGGGAGTTCTTAAATGCTTCCTGTGCTGCTTAGCTTATTGCATCTCTGGAAGGAAATCTCCCAGAACTTAATATTACTTCGGCATGTAATGCAGTAGAGGTTTAGCCAGAGCAAAGGTTTTTAAACAGAGCTGCTACCCCGATCACATTTCTTTCCTTCTTCTGTTTTCCTCATTATAAAAAAGCAGCGAAGGAAGGAAACAGGGAGAGAGAGGGCTGCCAATTCACTGAAGATAATTTTAAATAAATGTTACATTACTGTAATCTAGTTATTTTGTTTTAGGTTATTTTAAAAAAATAAATAAAATAAAAGTAGGAATAATAAATTTCTTAATTGGAAGGGGCGGTTTGTGCTTGATGCCTCACATTTTAATCTTAAGTCTCTGAGGATGTTATGCACAGAAAGTTGTTAAGGCAATTGTATTAGCACACTGACCTGGGAGCAACTGGGACTTAACTGCTGAGTAAACTTGCATTGCACTCTAGGTTTAATAGCTTAGAAGATCATGGATAATGTGCCTTTCTGGAGCTCCTTAAAAGGACAGTTTTTCTTGAATGTCAATTTAATAATTTTTTAAAAGTTGGCACTTAATGTTAAAATAAAAGTTTATGAACTTAAAGGTAAAGCTAAAGGTATCCCTGCCAGTACGGGCCAGTCTTGACAGACTCTAGGGTTGCGCGCTCATCTCGCTTAAAGGCCAGGAGCCAGCGCCGTCCGAAGACACTTCCGGGTCACGTGGCAAGTGTGACGAAGCTGCTCTGGCGAGCCAGCACCAGCGCAGCACACGGAAACGCCGTTTACCTTCCCGCTATAAAGCGTTACCTATTTATCTACTTGCACTTAGAGGTGCTTTCGAACTGCTAGGTGGGCAGGAGCAAGGACCGAACGACGGGAGCTCACCCCGCCGCGGGGATTCGAACCGCCGACCTAACGATCAGCAAGTCCTAGGCACTGAGGTTTTATGCTAACTTAGATCCAACGCAGGGACGCGGGTGGCGCTGTGGGTTAAAGCCTCAGTGCCTAGGGCTTGCCGATCGAAAGGTCGGCGGTTCGAATCCCCGCGGCGGGGTGCACTCCCGTTGCTCGGTCCCAGTGCCTGCCAACCTAGCAGTTCGAAAGCACCCCCGGGCGCAAGTAGATAAATAGGGACCGCTTACTAGCGGGAAGGTAAACGGCGTTTCCGTGTGCGGCTCTGGCTCGCCAGAGCAGCGATGTCACGCTGGCCACGTGACCCGGAAGTGTCTTCGGACAGCGCTCGCCCTTGGCCTCTTTGAGTGAGATGGGCGCACAACCCTAGAGTCTGTCAAGACTGGCCCGTACAGGCAGGGGTACCTTTACCTTTACCTTTTAGATCCAACGCAACTTGGTTGATATCATTGAAAGGAATTCAAAAAGTCATGATGACTTAAATCCCACTGATTTCAATAGGACCTATATACTGGGAGTAAGCCCCACTGAATTAATTAGTACTTGTGAGTAGATATGTGCAGGATTGCAGTGTAAGTGTTGCTAACTTTTTCTGGGCACATCCAGAATTTGCCTTGGACAAACTGAGGAATAGGAGATGTTTTCTATTGCACACGCCATTCACCCTGAATCAGTGAGAGCAACGCATGTGCCCATGGAAACAGGCTTTTGAGCATGCATGGACTGAGAACTGGAGGCACTAGACAGCTGCTGCTTGCATGTTTCTGATGCCCGAACAGGAATAATGTGCAGCCATCTCTGAATGCTTTGATCAGAGGCGGTGTGCAGCAGTTGCGGCAAAAGGTACATTTCGTGCTGGGGATCGTTAGGAAAGGAATAAAAAATAAAACTGCTGCTTTCATAACGCTGTTATTCAAAGCTATGGTGTGTCTGCATTTGGAGTACTCTGCACGGTTCTGGTTGCCTCGCCTCAAAACGGATATTGAAGAATTGGGGAAGGTTCAAAAAAGGGCAACACAAATGACTGAAGGGATGGGAAAACACTGTTTGGGACTTTTTAGTTTAGAGCAGGATTTCCTAAACTTGGGTCGCCAGCGGTTTATATATTTTTATTAAATTTTCTGTTTTACAATTTGGAATATTCATTTAAACAACCTTAAAATATCACTGACTTCCCTTCTTCACTTTCCATGGTACATTTTGCATATAAATCCCTGCATATTTTACATCAACAAAAACATTCAATTTCCCATTATTACATCCATCAAAACTTGTATACACGGCTGAATTTATCTTAACGCTGCCAACGTTTTCAAGTGTGCACAATTCCCCCCAAAATATTCGATAAACATTTTCCAGTCTTCTTTAAACGTATGTCCTCTTATTCTGTGTTAGGTCCTCAAGCTGCGCATATCCCACCAGTTTAAGTCGTCATTCTTCTTTAGCTGGGACCTCGCTCGTTTTCCATTTTGGGACTGACAAAACACGGGCCGCAGTAGTCCCCAGCTGTTTTTGGATTACAAATCCTAGCTAGGGATGATGGAAGTTGTGGTCCAAAAACAGCTGGAGCCCTAAGTTTGGGAATACATGAACCTCACTGCCAGATGTTGCATTTAAGGTATCCATAACAGTAGCTTGTAGGGATGCCCTGTTAAGGAAAATGTTAATAATTTAACATTTAAAATGTTAATAAATTAACATTTTCGGAGCTAGCTGACCTGACTGGAAGAATCCGCGACCAGAAAGAAGAGGAGTTTCAAGAGGACTGGAGGAAATTTAAGGACTGTTTGAATAAATATTGTAATATAAAAAATTAGAAATTACTTGAAAGAAACAAATAGGCCTAGGATTAAACTAAGTTATAATTAAATAAATGGGATTTAGAATGCTAAGAAAAGTGACTAAGACGGACTATAATTGGAAACTGTTTATTTAATAATGATATTGGAAAGCTGTTACTTTTAATTACAAGGAAACTCAGAAGGGAGGGATTTGAGGAAGTCAACCAAGATGTTTAAAAAGTTGGATTTGTGAAGAATGAAGTTTGTTGTTATTGTTTATCTGTTTATTGTTCTCTTTCCCCCCCCTTCTGTTTTTGTGTATCATTCTGCTTTGTGGTTTGTGTTATCCTTGTGGAAAATCTAATTAAAAATTTATTAAAAAAGAAGAAGAAAAAAGAAAATGTTAATAATAACCCAGTGATCTGGCCACGGTGACTATGGAGAGAGGGCAACTGCAAGCCGTGGGGACTCTGCCACCACACCCTGCTCAGGCAGCAGCAAAATAGCCAGTGTGGTTTCTGCACAGATACTCCTCGCAGGGAAATTACCCAGCTGGACGACGGATCATCTGAGGTCAGCAACTGCACAAACTATTCTGAGCCCTTTTAACGTCTTTTTTTCCCCAACCCGTGAGGAAACGGATAATAGTCTGTCGCACAGCTCATCCTAGTCATTGCGTAACCTCACACAATGTGCTCCTTATTGTGGAGTGGGGGGGAAGGAAACCTCTGTTGCTGCTGCCGGGGTTATAATGAAGTTCTTTCTTTCCCAGACACAGCCCCAGGCATAATTTGTATGCTTGCCCTGGACTGCAGAGGAACGCCAAATGGTTTTGCAGAAAATTCAACAAAGAATCTAAGGGGGGGGGGAGCTAGTGGTTATTGTATTACTATTATTTTCTAAGTCTACACAGTGTTATCTTAGCCTGTTTGTGAAGAAGCAAGTTTAAAGAAGAGCACAGGAGAAAAGTTGGGCAAAATCCTCTGAGCCAACAACTCTGGCTGAGGCTTTAAACTCCTCTTGCTCAGTCACGAAGCACAGTGGAAGCATGCAAACAACACAGGCAAATTTTAACAGCCGTTGCGCCACACCTGCATCTTTCTGTTCACTCATACCTACTCAGATCATCGTTCTTACCTCAGGCGTCTGAGCAGCTGGGCTCCACATAACAGGCCTCTGGAGGAAAACAACTTGCTTTGTGGCCAAATTCCCCTCGCTGAAAAATGAAAGAAGCTGCTTTTAGAAGGTTTGCTTATTAGTTAATTAATTACAGGTGCCAAACCGCGAGGCAGACGTCCCTATGAAGCAAAGAATAAAACGGTCTCTGAAGTACAGTGGTACCTCTGGTTAAGTACTTAATTTGTTCTGGAGGACTGTTCTTAACCTGAAGCACCACTTTAGCTAATGGGGATTCCCGCTGCCGCCGGAGCACGATTTCTGTTCTCATCCTGAAGCAAAGTTCTTAACCCGAGGTACTATTTACGGGTTAGCGGAGTCTGTAACCTGAAGCGTCTGTAACCTGAAATGTATGTAACCTGAGGTACCACTGTAGTCTACTGCAGTTAACACCAGACTCAATTCGGAACCAGCAATTCATTTAAGATCAAAAATTATAAATGGTTAATCTACAGAAGCTTCTATTGAGGCACATGATAATCTTACTGAACTCCTAAAAGATGTGGTCTCAGCTAACGTAAATTCAGGTGACAAAACCATTAATTCCACAGGGCGTGACTGGTTCGACCATGATTGTCGTGGAAAGAAAAAAGATCTTAGGGACTCTTGCAGAGAGTATAGGAAAGTGGGTCTTAAGTCGTATCTTGAATTTAAAAGAGAATATAAAGCACTGTCAGCAATGAAGAAAAGGCCGTTTGAATATATCTCCTGGTCCTTACTGTTAAACGCTTCCTTAAAGAACGATGCTAAATTGTTCTGGAAACTGGTTTCCCCACCTTTCCACCAGGTGAAGGACCAGGTGCGCAGCCTGGGAGTCATTCTGGACTCACAGCTGTCCATGGAGGCACAGGTCAAATCTGTGTCCAGGGCAGCTGTTTACCAGCTCCATCTGGAACGTAGGCTGAGACCCTACCTGCCTGCGGACTGTCTCGCCAGCGTGGTGCATGCTCTGGTTATCTCCCACTTGGAGTACTGCAATGCGCTCTACGTGGGGCTACCTTTGAAGGTGACCCAGAAACTGCTATTAATCCAGAATGCGGCAGCTAGACTGGTGACTGGGAGTGGCCACCAAGACCATGTAACACCGGTCTTGAAAGACCTACATTGGCTCCCAGTGCGTTTCTGAGCACAATTCAAAGTGTTGGTGCTGACCTTTAAAGCCCTAAAGGGCCTCGGTCCAGTATATTTCAAGGAGCGTCTTCACCCCCATCATTCTACCCGGACACTGAGGTCCAGCACCGAGGGCCTTCTGGTGGTTCCCTCACTGCGAGAAGTGAGGTTACAGGGAACCAGGCAGAGGGCCTTCTCGGTAGTGGCACCCGCCCTGTGAAACGCCCTCGCGCCAGATGTCAAAGAGAACAACAACTACCAGACTTTTAGAAGACATCTGAAGGTAGCCCTGTTTAGGGAAGCTTTTAATGCTTGATGTATTACAGTATTTTAATATTTTTTGGGGGAAGCCGCCCAGAGTGGCTGGGAATAATAAAAATTATTATTATTATTATTATTATTATTATTAGAAATGTGAGAGACTAATTTAGGATCAGTTTGTGCCACGTCTCACGCCCACCCACATTATCAATCTATTCCAGCTGTGCAGAACCTCTGGTCCTCCAGATGTTATGAACTATAGCTCCCATCACCCCTGGCTGTTGGCCACGCTTGCTGGTGCTGATGGGAGTTGCATTTTATCAACATCTGGAGGCTACAAAGTTCCCAACCCCTGGCCTCCACAGTCCACACACAAGAACACAGCCCATCTCATTTTAGTCACGTTGGACAGTGCTATCATTACCAATTTTGACATGCAAGGTTATGTTGTTGTTTTAAAGCTGCTTTTAACCTCCCCTTTGTTCCAAACCAGCTGTCTCTTTCACGCCTTAGTTTTCTCCAGGGTAAGATATTTTTCCTGCCAGATGTCAAGTCATGAGATGAGGCTCTCTGACCGCTCTTGCCCACCGCTGAAGCTCTTCTTCCTCTTACTAATCTAAGCAGAAAGTTACTGACGCAATGGCCACGGTTAGCCAGCTTTATTTTTTTCTTTTTTAAAAAAAGAGGAAACTCCTTAACTTAAAGAAAACAAAAGAGATTATTGTGGACTTTAAGAAATGTAAATTGAATATCCAGCCACTTATTATTGAGGGGAAGTGCGTGGAACAGGTCTCGGTGTTTTGATTTCTGGGAATGGAGTTGAGAGATGACCTAACCTGGGGAGAAAACAGCAAAGACCTGGTGAAGAGAGCACAGCAGAGGTTATATTTTCTGAGAATCCTCCAGAAAAACAATCTCTCAAAGGACCTGTTGATGGCATTTTACCATTGTACTGTGGAGAGTCTATTAACTTATGGTCTGTGTGTGTGGTTTGGGAGCCGCACGGCCAGGGTAAAACAACGCTGTCCAGGGTTGTAAAGACTGCGAAGAGAATAACTGGGTGCACTCTTAGATCAAATCTATGCTTCCAGGTGCCATAAGAAAGCTGCAGAGATAGCGCAGGATAGTACGCACCCCGGAAATGCTCTCTTTCAGCTTCTGCCTTCTGGAAGAAGGTATAGGGTTATAAAAACCAGGACTAGCCGCCTGAGAAACAGTTTCTATCCAAATGCAATTCTGGTTTTAAACGCATTATAAGGAATCTCTATTGTATTTTAAAATGGGGTTTCAGAGTTTTTAGGGGTTTTTAAATGTCTTATGTAGATTTTTCAATTTCTTTGTTCTGTATGGGACAATGACAATAAAGATATCGTATCGTATCGAAAACTGGCTGCATTCCCCAGCGGTATATCCACCGACTACCTAGATACAAGCTGAATTTTGTCTCAAAGGGAGGATTTCAACAGCTTTTTAAACTTGGGCAGACAGCATGTTCATGCCCTGAAAATATTTTGCCTGTGGAAAAAGATCACATGAAATTTCCAGACTGTAAGGGGAAATTGATGCCATGTTCTTCTGATGGTCCCAGCAGTGCAAGCATTTATTACTTGCCAGATGAACCTCCCCCCCTTTGCCCTGTGCACTGTCCTGGGGTCTCTCCTGACCCTCCAGAGTAAGTTTCGGGCAGGCATGGGGGGTAGGGCTGGGTGATAACCATTTGCCAACGTCGTAATATACTGCCCGCTAAATACCGCAATGTGGCGGTACAGTCATACCTCGAGTCGAATGTGCTTCAGGTTGAGCGCTTTCGGGTTGCGCTCCGTTGCAACCCGGAAGTAACCCAAAAGTTTTGCCGCTCGTGCATGCGCAGATGTTCAAAAAGACATCATGCGCATGCGCAGAAGCCGCAAAACGTGGTCCGCGCACATGCAGACACGCCGTCGAGTCTTACGTTCCATTCAGGATGCGAACGGGGCTCTGGAACGGATCCCATTCGCATCCTGAGGTACCACTGTACATCACAATGTCAGAAAAGAGCCCATGTCCAAGCAGCGGCGGATGAGGCAGCGGTGCCAACCCTCTGTTTGTAGGCCTGCCTCATCCGCTGCCTTGGCACGGGCAGGGATGGGAGCAAGCCTCTCCCTCCCTGGATGAAGAAGGAGCCCACTGGCACCTCCCCTCACCAGTGGCGTAGCGTGGGGGGTGCAGGGGGGCCCGGCCGCACCGGGCGCAACATCTGGGGGGTAGGGTTAGGGGGCGCAAATCCACGGGATAGGGGGTGCAAATCCACGGGTTAGGGGGCGCAAATTACTTGCCTTGCCCCGGGTGCTGACAACCCACGCTACGCCACTGCCCCTCACCCATGCCAGGGTGGCGGAAGGCAAGGGAGACTGGTAAGACTCAGCTGGGGGGCAGGAGTGCTTCTTCGAGCCTTCCTGCCCCCCAGCTGAGGAAGCCCCATGTTCCTTCAGCGTGCTCCAGCCAGAGGCCAGAGGGACATGAGGCTTGTTGAAGCAGAGGGAAGAACAAGCTGGCGGTTTCACTCAGGGGTACATCGCTGGCGAAACTGCCACTGCTCCCGAGTCCCTCTGCCTCCAGCGCCTGGCTGCAGTTTGTTTTTCCCTCAGCGTGCTGGGCGATGGTAGCAGAAGGACTCAGGAGCCGTCATGGCGGCCTGCCCCTATTACTGGTCCTGGGCGATATATGGATACAGTGGTACCTCGGGTTAAGTACTTAATTTGTTCTGGAGGTCCGTTCTTAACCTGAAACTGTTCTTAACCTGAGGTACCACTTTAGCTAACGGGGTCTCCCGCTGCCGCTGCACGATTTCTGTTCTCATCCTGAAGCAAAGTTCTTAACCCGAGGTACTATTTCTGGGTTAACGGAGTCTGTAACCTGAAGCGTCTGTAACCCAAGGTACCACTGTAGATTATTGCACAAGCCTAAGGGGGGGGGCAGTTGTGCTAGCAGGAGTCCTTGAGCTGCCTTCTGCTCGCGTTCTGGGCTAGATGAATACAGCACTCTGTCTTGAACTCAGGGTCCAGGAAACAGCAATTTGGGAATTCTGTGGAGAGCAGCTTCTGAGAAAGGGACATTCTCAGAATCGCCTGGGTGTGTGCTCAGCTTAGCCATATGCTATCCCCTGAGTCACAGCTGCTATTATTTTTATTATTATTTTTCATTTTCAACTTTAGTTGGATGTCACCCAGTTCATAAGTTTGGAATTTGCTAAGGAAGCCAATGTGACATGTCATTCCATCAAGCATCTGGAGTTGAGGACCTCATTTAGCCTGCCCACAGAATTATCACAAAGCCTGTAGAATTAACTAGAACACCACAGTACACAGAATACAATGTGCTTTAATGCACTTAATTCTATCCTGGATTGTACTGATCTTTACTTAAAGGTAAAGGGACCCCTGACCATTAGGTCCAGTTGTGACCGACTCTGGGGTTGCGGCGCTCATCTCGCTTTACTGGCCGAGGGAGCCGGCGTACAGCTTCCGGGTCATGTGGCCAGCATGACTAAGCCGCTTCTGGCGAACCAGAGCAGCACACGGAAACGCCATTTACCTTCCCGCCGGAGCGGTACCTGTTTATCTACTTGCACTGACATGCTTTCAAACTGCTAGGTGGGCAGGAGCAGGGAGCAGGGAGCTCACCCCGTTGTGGGGATTCGAACCACTGACCTTCTGATCGGCAAGCCCTAGGCGCTGTGGTTTAACCCACAGTGCCACCCGCGTCCCTTTACTTTATCTTTACTGATATTGTGGTAAATGGCTACAACTCTCATCATCCCTGATCACTGTCTACTTTGGCTACGGCTGCTGTGAACTGTAGTTCAATAATGTTTAAAGGACCACATTTGATGTATCGCTAGATCTTAAACTAAGACTTCTACAACAGAAAATACAATTTAGAATCTATTGGACTCCCTTATGTTTGTATAAGAAAAGACTATTTAATGTAGCTCTTTGTTGGAGATGTAATATGGATAATGCTTCTTCGAAACATATGCTTTTACTGTGTCCCACACTTATTACGTTTTAGGAGAAAGTGCTGGACTCTATAAGCAAGACACTTGGGGAAATTTTTAAGATTTTCAGAGGTGAATGTGCTCTTGAACTATATACCCATTGTATGGAAATTGACAATAGGACAGCGAAAATGGATTCTACATGCACTAATGGTGACCAAGAGACTGATGAATGGGGAAAATAGAGATACTATTCCCCTTTAACAATGGCTTGATAACACTGGGAACATATGAATGGACAGTTTATAGACGCAGTCTTTCTTTGGATTAATGCAATGGTATCTGGAATGAGTTTACACAGAATGGGTTAGGTTACTGACAATTATATGAGTACAGTGGTGCCTCGCAAGACGAAATTAATTCGTTCTGCGAGTCTCTTCGTCTAGCGGTTTTTTCGTCTTGCGAAGCAACCCTATTAGCGGCTTAGCGGATTAGCGCTATTAGCGGTTTAGCGGCTATTAAAGGCTTAAGGGATTAGCGGATTAGCTGCTAAAAGGCTATTAGCGGTTTAGCGGCTTAGAAAAAGGGGGTGGGGAGCGAAAAATAATCTCAAGACTCGCAAGACATTTTCGTTGCCCATAAGGAAATTCGTCCTGCGAAGCGCATTGAAAAACGGAAAACCCTTTTGTCTAGCGGGTTTTCCGTCTTGCGAGGCATTTGTCTTGCGGGGTACCACTGTATTAGGATAAAAAGAATACATAGATCTGCATAATAATGCATGGAAATGTAACAGCATTTTTTTATTTTCTTTTATCATTCTCTCTCATTCTTTCCCTTCTTTCTCCCCCTTCTTTCTTTATCTTTTTTACAAATGAAATTCTCTTAATGAAATATTAATAAAAACAGTCCCAAAAAAAGCATCTGGAGGACCACATGTTCACCACCTCTAAGCCAGACGCTTTTCACAAAAGCAGTTTCAGCACTTCTATTTGAGCACAGAAATGGGCTTAAGACAAACAGCAACACACTTTGTGAATTGCTGTGACCAAAATCATGTCGCTTCTGTTCTCCATCAATATACGCAAAGCAATGTTTTCCTCAGCAAGGGCACTATGCATTTAATTAAGACAGTCCAGTCCACCATATTTAAAGATTCTGGCTCCAAGCACCCCTTCCAGGCCTGGCTTGAGTGAAGCTGAGTTGACCCCCCAAAAGACGAGAAACACAGGAAGGTCCTTGTGGAAATTTGCATACTGCACAATTCAGCTTACCCTTTGGTGATTCACTTTCTAGCAGCATGTCAAAGAGAGAGGAGAGGCGGGGTTAGTAAAGTGTTAATGGAAATACCTACACGCTGATGTGCATTTTGCATGGGGTTCCTACATATAATAATAATATATTACTTATACCCCGCCCATCTGGCTGGGTTTCCCCAGCCACTCTGGGCAGCTCCCAACAGAATATTACAAACACGATAAAACATCAGACATTAAAAACTTCCCTAAACAGGGCTCCCTTCAGATGTCTTCTAAAAGTCAGATAGTTCTTTATTTCCTTGAAATCTGGTGGGAGGGCGTTCCACAGGGCGGGCGCCACTACTGAGAAGGCCCTCTGCCTGGTTCCCTGTAACCTCACTTCTCACAGGGAGGGAACTGCAAGAAGGCCCTCGGAGCCGGACCTCAGTGTCCGGGCTGAATGATGGGGGTGGAGACGCTCCTTCAGGGGAAGGGCCACAGCTCAGGGGCAGAGCAGATGTTTTGGAGCCAGGAGGTCTCAGGTTCAATGCCTGGCAACTCCAGGCAATGTCCCCTACCTGAAACCCTGGAAAGTTGCTGCTGCCAGTCTGTGTAGACAATACTGGAGTAGATGGACAAATGGTCCGACTGAGTATAAAGCAGCTTCCTCTATTCCCACATAGCCTAGATTATTGATTACAGTTTTATAATCAGTAACTGTAATTGTTAAGAGTGAACTTATTTTTAATTATTGTTGGCTGATACTTAATTTCATTGCGCAATAACGGATTATTGAATATTACTTTATTTGATGTAAGTTGATTATTTTTAACTTATGTTTTGCACTGGATAATAATAATAATAATAATAATAATAATAATAATAATAATAACAGCAATAATAATAATAGTTATTTATACTCCGCCCATCTGGCTCGGTTTCCCCCAGACATTCCAGGTGGCTTCCAGCAGAATATAAAAACCAAAATAAATGGATCAGATTGTTATAAGGTGTGTGATATTTGTTGTTTCTTCAGCTTGTAAACCGCCTTGCATAGAGTAATATGGAAAGGCGGTTATGCAAACTAAAAGTGGAATGAAACGAAACCGCCAGCTGCTGTGAACCCTATTACCTTTCCCCCTTAGGGACTGGAAAGGAGGGAAACAATTTGGCCCACCCCATTCCTGCAGGAGAGCCAGTGTGGTGTAGAGGTTAAGAGCTGTAGTCTCATAATCTGGGGAACCGGGTTCGCGTCTCCGCTCCTCCACATGCAGCTGCTGGGTGACCTTGGGCTAGTCACACTTCTCTCAAGTCTCTCAGCCCCACTCACCTCACAGAGTGTTTGTTGTGGGGGAGGAAGGGAAAGGAGAATGTTATCCGCTTTGAGACTCCTTTGGGTAGTGATAAAGCGGGATATCAAATCCAAACTCCTCTTCTTCTTCTGCAACTTATATAAATGCATAACAGAGGCATAGCTGGGGGGGGGGGCGGCACTGGGGCAGCCCTTACCGCGGGGCCTGCACTGTGCCCGAGCCATGCGTCTCTCCTGGGAGCGACGTAGTGGCTCAGTTGCCAGCATGCTCCACGCTGCCCAGGCACCCAAGCAGCTAGCTACGCTGCTGATGCACAATGTGCCATTATGATACTAAACTCAGCCCTTGCAAAGATAGCGCACGACCCAGGCTGCGTACAAATTTGCGGCTTAAAATGCAGCAAGGCCGTTATCCCCTGTTGCATTTCAAGTCACATTTTTGTGTTGTTGCAGACACCTGAAAAGGGGCAGCAATGCCTTCACTTTATGCCCATTACCTGATTTGTTTCCCTGCACCAAACTCCCAATTCATGGAAGCGGTCATCTGAGCATGTGCGACAACTGCCTGCAATGTACACACCTCAGCTCAACCATGGCTTCCGTTTTCTAATCAGATGGAAGCACATGAAACAGGAGTATTTTTTCAAGAAACTGCAGGATACCTAGGGACAGTGTCTTATGTCATGCATAGGTAAAGGTAAAGGGACCCCAACCATTGTCCAGTTGCGGACGACTCTGGGGTTGTGGCGCTCATCTCTCTTTATTGGCTGAGGGAGCCGGCATACAGCTTCCGGGTCATGTGGCCAGCATGACTAAGCCGCTTCTGGCGAACCAGAGCAGCGCATGGAAACGCCGTTTACCTTCCCGCCAGAGCGGTACCTATTTATCTACTTGCACTTTGACGTGCTTTCGAACTGCTAGGTTGGCAGGAGCAGGGAACGAGGAACGGGAGCTCACCCCGTCGTGGGGATTCAAACTGCCGACCTTCTGATCGGCAAGCCCTAGGCTCTGTGGTTTAGACCACAGCGCCACCCGCATTACTTGGCTTCAAATGCCAGCGGTGGGAGTGCGCTTGAGATGGAGTAAACATTAATGTGTACACAGCCAGGTCAAGTCAATCACTTCAAAGTTCAATTCATTTCATCGAGAAAGGAAGACTCTGAAATCAATTCAAATTGTTAAGCTTTGGCTGGATTAAGTCAGGCAATCTTCAAATGTTTACCATAATTTTCACTCTATTGGACGTACCCGACCATGGGACGCACCTTGTTTTAGAGGAGGAGAACAAGAAAAAAAATTATCCCCCTCTCTGCTCAGCGCCCCTTCAGCGAAGTGGCAGGAGAAACGGAGCCCCTTCCATTTCTCCCCCCGCTTGGCTGAAGGGGCACTGCGCAGCTCTCCCTCTCTGCTGAAGCCAGGAGAGTCTTGCTCTCCTGGCTTCAGCAAAAGGAACCTGAAGCCTGCGGAGCGCAGCGGGAACTTGCACTGTGCTCCGAAGGCTTCAGGCGTCTATCCCTGAAGCCTGGAGAGCGAGAGGGGTCGGTGTGCACCGACCCCTCTCGCTCTCCAGGCTTCAGCGAAAGCAACGCGAAACCTCCGGAGCGTGGAGGGAGCGCTCCCTCTGCGCTTTGGAGACTTCACGTTGCTATCGCTGAAGCCAAGGAGCCTGCATTCGCTCCATAGGACGCACACACATTCCCCCTTAATTTTTGGAGGGGGAAAAAAGTGTGTCCTATAGAGCGAAAAATACGGTATATCTTCTGCAGGAGGTATAATTTTAGCATCTTTGATGATACAGAACAGTATTTTTATTGGATTCCTACAGGAAAACCAGCTTCTGTATTAGTGATTAAGGAAGCTGTGGCCTTGCCTACAGACCAGCAGTCAAGGAAATGTAAAGGAAAGAGGGGGAAGGGTGGCAATTGAAGAGGAAGCGAGAAAGAGCTGGTTGGGATTGGAGGGGGGATAGAGCAAAGGGGCACAATACTCAGGATGAAAGGCAAGTGAGCATAATAAAAATAGCAGCAAGAGATTGCAGAGAAAAATGGGGGTTGTGTCTCTAAAAGTGGGCGACGGAAGTTGAACTTCTTATGGAAAGGAATGGAAGCAGTCAAAGAAAAAGGATGCAGAGCTGAAGAATCAGACGAACAATGCAATTTTAAGCATTTAGAAGTAGACAGATAGGCAGCGTTGCGTAGTGGTTAGAGTATGACTAAGATCTGGGAGGGACACGGGTGGTGCTGTGGGTTAAACCACAGAGCCTAGGACTTGCCAATCAGAAGGTCGGCGGTTCAAATCTCTGTGACGGGGTGAGCTCCCGTTGCTTGGTCCCTGCTCCTGCCAGCCTAGCAGTTCGAAAGCATGTCAAAGTGCAAGTAGATAAATAGGTACCGCTCCAGCTGGAAGGTAAACGGCGTTTCCGTGCGCTGCTCTGGTTTGCCAGAAGCGGCTTAGTCATGCTGGCCACATGACCCGGAAGCTGTAGGCCGGCTCCCTTGGCCAATAAAGCGAGATGAGCGCCGCAACCCCAGAGTCGGCCACGACTGGACCTAACAGTCAGGGGTCCCTTTACCTTTAAGATCTGGGAGACCAGAATGTCCTTTAGTGACCTTGGGCCAGTTATTGCCTCTCACAGGGTAAACTACTTTACAGGGTTTATGTGGGAATTAAATGAAAAAAGGCAGAACTATGTATGTCACACCTTGAGCCTCTTGGAGGAAAATGGTGGCGTACAAATGGAACACCTGCACTAATAAATACCACTGAATTCAGTAGTGCTTACTCCCTCACCTCCTGAGAGCAAGCCCTACTGATTGATTGATTGATTGATTGATTGATTTAGTTAGTATACAGCCCTATACCCATAGATATTGGGGCAGTTTGCAACATAAAACTGCAATATAATAGGACTTCTCAGTAGACCGTGTTGAGATTATGCTGTTAGATTATTTGAGGCTTAAATAAGAAAGAGGTGTCAGGATGTTAGAAGAAGCAAAGCGTCACATAAGGAAGAAAGACGAAAGCAGAAGTAGAACGTAAGAAGAACAGGTCATAAAATCACTCCTGTGATTTCACAATCCCATCAGCAGTATTAACAAAACTTGATAGCAATGACCGTAGACAACAGCCATGAATCTCACTGAAACCAACAGGGCTTCATAAACATATCAACTTTTGTTCTGGCTTGCGGCCAGTCCTTTATAGGCTTTCCCCTTGGTGTGAAAGCATCTCCTACGACATTGCAGCCTCCATCGAGAACTCGCTTGCAAACGTAGATTTCAAATGTATTGTCTGTGCATTTTCCTCCTTGGTTTTAACAAGACAGTTGCATTTACAAACAAAAGCAAAAACACTAGTAAATAAAGAATCACCTTATCTCAATATTCGGTTAATTAACTGGTTTCTACCCTGCCCTTTCATTCCAAAAGGATCCGCATGTAAAATGTGCTCCTGTTCAGGACTCTAGACAGCTAGTCTCTCCAATCTGGGATTCCCACGCTCTTTCCATTTCTCTTTTCCAGCTGACAGTCTACATTCCACCATTCCTCATTGCACTGTTGCTAGCTTCCTTACACCAGTCTGATCTTGTGTGTGTGTGTGTGTGTGTGTGTGTGAAGATATTTTTGTACTTCTGCAAATCTTGGGATTCCCCCAACCATACTGATACTTCTGTTATTTCACAATGGCCCCATTTTGATCACAATCTTCGCAACACTACTAGCTTGGAACAAGGTGAGGTTATTCTTTTTCTCAATTCGGACCGAAGCTGGTTTTGGGGGGTGGAAAGGCATGAAGATACAGTATTCCATCCCCTTCATGCATCACTGCCTTGCCGTGGCGAAGGGGCTTGAATAACTCAGAGAAGCTATGAACTATGCCGAGTATGGAAGTGAGAGCTGGACCATAAAGAAGGCTGATCGCTGAAGAATTGATGCTTTTGAATTATGGTGCTGGAGGAGACTCTTGAGAGTCCCATGGACTGCAAGAAGATCAAACCGATCCATTCTGAAGGAAATCAGCCCTGAGTGCTCACTGGAAGGACAGATCCTGAAGCTGAGGCTCCAATACTTTGGCCACCTCATGAGAAGAGAAGACTCACTGGAAAAGACCCTGATGTTGAGAAAGATGGAGGGCACAAGGAGAAGGGGACGACAGAGGACGAGATGGTGGGACAGTGTTCTCGAAGCTACCAGCATGAGTTTGACCAAACTGCGGGAGGCAGTGGAAGACAGGAGTGCCTGGCGTGCTCTGGTCCATGGGGTCACGAAGAGTCGGACACGACTAAATGACTAAACAACAACAACAACAGTATTTCATGGAACCCTAGAGCTGGAAGTGACCCCAGGGATCATCTAGTCCAAACCCTGCAATGAAAGAATTTCACCTAAGGCATCCATGACAGATGGCTATCCAACCTCTGCTTAAAAACCTCCAATGAAGGACAGTCCACAAGCTCCCGATGGAGACCGTTCCACTGTTGAACAACTCTTACTTTTTCAGATAGGTAGGTGCACAGCTGCAGCACCACTGAAAGCAACAGGATTTAATTCAGTCGCCATTAACTTGCATCACTGATTTCAAATGAACTGAATCACGTCACAACTACATTCAGTTGCATCAAAGTCTAAATGTTTTAGACTTGTTAGGCCTTGATGCAACTAAAATTAGCTAAAACTCAAAGAGAAATCTTGTTTTCAGTGAACTATCTAGAAGTATTGAAAACAATTTCAATCTATTTCTTTAAAATGTTTCATGTTAGATTAAATCCTGGATCACCATCTGTTTATGGGGGAAGCCGTGATTGTTGGACAGGGACAGATTGCATCTTGAAGGAACAATCCAGACAAGGCTCTGGTCTGTTATGTCCGGAGCATAGCTGTCAACCTTTCCCTTTTTTTAAGGGAAATTCCCTTATTCCGAATAGGATTCCTTGCAACCAAAGGGAAAAAGTTGACAGCTATGGCCTGGAGTCGCTACCTTTTCCCCCCCCTTGACAAATGTTCTGTGCCTTTAACAGCTGCTTGATAAAATCCAACAGGTGCATCTCTTCCTGACGTGGCGACAGAACTGCTGAATTTCCGCATGCAAATCACAGCTGTTCAAGGCACAAAGCCTTGTCACAGAAAGATGACTGGATATGGTTGGACTGCTTGTGCTGACTTTCCCTGCATTAAGAAAATTAAGACACACTGTACGATCTTCCTTTATTATTTTTATCGTCGTCATTTTTATCACCACTCAGTCCACTGCCCAGGGGTGGCCAACTCTCAAGAGACTGCGATCTACTTTCAGAATTAAAAACTGGCAGTAATCTACCTCCATTTTGGGGGGTTCAGCTCAAAGTTGCTGAGCTTTTTTAGGGAGGAGAAAAGCCCTGTTTTTTAGGGGTTTAAAAAAAGCTTTTTTGGGGGGTTAACCTTCCGTTGGGGGGGGGGGTTAAAGGCAAGGGACAAAGGGGTAAAGTCACTCACAAAAAGATCGCTATGGATGAAAACAGCAGCGCAGAGAAAGCTCCATCTTCCCTTCCAGAGATCAAACAACAATGGAGGGCGGGGTGAGGCGGCAGGGAAGGAGTAAATTTTAGCGGCCCTAAGGAAAGGGATCCAGAGATCCAGCGCGATCTACCGAAACCTCACAGGAATCTACCAGCAGATTGTGATCGACCTGTTGGACATCTCTGGTCTATCACATCCACTTCCAAAAGGTTGAATCCTGACAAGACAGAAGTACTGTTTTTGGGGGAAAGGAGGCGGGCGGGTGTGGAGGATTCCCTGGTCCTGAATGGGGTAACTGTGCCCCTGAAGGAGCAGGTGCGCAGCCTGCGAGTCATTCTGGACTCACAGTTGTCCATGGAGGTGCAGGTCAATTATGTGTCCAGGGCAGATGTTTATCAGCTCCACCTGGTACGCAGGCTGAGACCCTACATGCCAGCAGACTGTCTCACCAGAGTGGTGCGTGCTTGAGTTATCTTTCGCTTGAATGCGGCAGCTAGACTGGTGACTGGGAGCAGCCGCCGAGACCATATAACGCCAGTCTTCAAAGACCTGCACTGGCTCCCAGTACGTTTCTGAGCCCAATTCAAAGTGTTGGTGCGGACCTTTAAAGCCCTAAACGGCCTCGGCCCAGGATACCTGAAGGAGCGTCTCCACCTCCATTGTTCTGCCCAGACACTGAGGTCCAGCACTGAGGGCCTTCTGGCAGTTCCCTCGCTGCGAGAAGCCAAGTTACAGGGAACCAGGCAGAGGGCCTTCTCGGTAGTGGCACCCGCCCTGTGGAACGCCCTTCCACCATATGTCAAAGAGAAAAATAACTACCAAACTTTTAGAAGACATCTGAAGGCAGCCCTGTTTAGGGAAGCTTTTAATGTTTGATGCATTAATGTATTTTAGTGTTTTGTTGGAAGCCGCCCAGAGTGGCTGGGGAAACCCAGCCAGATGGGCGGGGTATAAAAAACACATTATTATTATTATTATTATTATTATTATTATTATTATTATTATTATTAATATTATTATTATTATGACATAACCACCAGCAACTGTGTGCACCCAGCCGCGGCAAAACCCAAACCCTTCTTTGAAATCTTTTGGGGGGCCTCAGCCCCCCCACCCGATGGCACCCCTGACCATTAGGTAAATCAGAATGAATCCTCCGTAAACAGGCTGTCTGGAAGGGCTCCAAATATAAGCAGTTTATTTTATTAAGATAGTTTCACGCAGCGCAGTTATTGGGCCTCCTAACCCATCGAACAATCTGAACCTGTCTCTTCCCCTTCATTTCCACTCTCTTTAGCTCATTTCCATTTCCCTTTGCTATTGCTGGTTATTACTTCTGAGCTTCCTACATCTTCTTACGCTGCCCTGCTGAGTTAATGGGTGATGTCTCTGGTCCTGCAAGAAGAGCAATTAAAAAGCTGTTTGGGAGTTTTTTTGAGGGGGGGGCGGGGACCAACTCTTCCCATCAAATTTGCAGCCCTGCTACTTTTAATTAAAAACAATGCATACACAGACATGTGTATACACTGGAAGGTTGATACATGCATCTTCTGTGAAACATGTCAATTGGCATTAAGTACCACCACATACTAGTATGTGCCTAAGGAGCCAGTGTTCAGGCTATTGAAATACTGTGTTTTTCGCTCTATAGGACGCACCCGACCATAGGACGCACCTTGTTTTAGAGAGGGAGAACAAGAAAAAAAAATTCTCCCCCTCTCTGTTCAACACCCCTTCAGCAAAGCGGCAGGAGAAACGGAGCCCCTTCCATTTCTCCTCCCGCTTGGCTGAAGGGGTGCTGTGCAGCTCTCCCTCTCTGCTGAAGCCAGGAGAGTCTTGCTCTCCTGGCTTCAGCAAAAGGAACCTGACGCCTGTGGAGTGCAGCGGGAACTTCAGGCGGCCATCCCTGAAGTCTGGAGAGCGAGAGGGGTCAGTGCACACCAACCCCTCTCGCTCTCCAGGCTTCAGTGAAAGCAACGCGAAGCCTCCGGAGCGTGGAGGGAGCGCTCCCTCTGCGCTTCGGAGGCTTCGCATTGCTATTGCTGAAGCCAAAGAGCCTGCATTCGCCCCATAGGACACACACACATTTCCCCTTAATTTTTGGAGGGGAAAAAGTGCGTCCTATAGAGCGAAAAATACGGTAACTCCAAAGATTCCACTAGGAAAGACTAGGGAGGTGAGAGGGGGAGAAGGAAGAAACTTATTATATTATATGCAAACCTTCCTGATAGGTAAAAAAATGTGCAGGATTCCAGGAATTTGTCTGGCAACGAGGCATTTCCTTTGCTGTGTACCCTCCTGAACAAAGGCATGGAATAATTAAAATAGTTTGACAATGGCAAAACTTTGATTTTAACAAGGAAGCAAGTGAGTGCTACTTAGACTGGAAGCAAATTTAACATGTGTGATGTCTGGGCTTATTAAAATGCTGAACACGACAATGTCCAGGGGCTTACTTTAATTCACAACTGAGTTGAGTGATGGTGGAATTTCTACTGAATTTCAATGAGGGAGGGAAAGTGCATTAAAAGGGAGTTTCTTTTATAAGTTAAATCTCTCTCTCACACACCCCTCTTTCTCTTTTACGCCTTTGCCAAAGAATGCATAACTTAGGCTGACGAGGAGATAGCACGCCACTGCAATTAGTTTACCTTTCTAGCACTGTTTATCGCCTTCCTAACCGTTGTGTTTTTTTCCTTTAATTTGGCTGCTTTGAAGGGTATATTTAGTTCATTTGTTGAAGCTGATAGCTGTTACAAGTTTGTTGAGGGCAGAACAGGCTTCTCTTGCAGTATCCTGGGAAAGAAAGTTGACTGAAAAACAGGCTTAGGGAGCCGCAGTCATGGCCAGAGGGATGTGCTTCCTATTTCATTATATTTTATAGAGAAAGAAGTAATTAGAAATGAATTAATTGCTGGGGCTATGTTGGTTTTTATATATATGGGATTAGACATTTAATTATTTTTAAAGAGGGATGTTGCACACTTCTTGGGGCTAAATTTGCTGGTGCTCTTCTTTTCGCAGGAAGACTTTTGATCCAGGATGACTCTGCAAGAGGAGGTAAAAGGTAAAGGTAAAGGGACCCCTGACCATTAGGTCCAGTCGTGGCCGACTCTGGGGTTGCGGCACTCATCTTGCTTTATTGGCCGAGGGAGCCGGCGTACAGCTTCCGGGTCATGTGGCCAGCATGACTAAGCCGCTTCTGGTGAACCAGAGCAGCACACGGAAATCCCGTTTACCTTCCCGCCAGAGCAGTACCTATTTATCTACTTGCACTTTGACGTGCTTTCGAACTGCTAGGTTGGCAGGAGCAGGGACCGAGCAACGGGAGCTCACCCCGTTGCGGGGATTCGAACCGCTGACCTTCTGATCGGCAAGTCCTAGGCTCTGTGGTTTAACCCACAGCGCCACCTGCATCCCCTGCAAGAGGAGGAGAGGGGCTTTTTTTGCCAATTTCCCTCCCCTGCACAGTTCCCTGAAAATCTGCTTCCCATATTCTGGGACCGGGTAGCTCAGTGGGTTAGAATGTGATGCTCATGACGCCAAGGTTGCAGGGGGTTGGACTAGATGATCCTCAGGGTCCCTTCCAAATCTACAATTGTACGATTCTGGTATGGAAGATGGTGGTTGTGGGCTGCGGCAGAAGGAAGGAAGGAATGGCAATAATCATTGCTCTTCCTGTCCTGTTAGCAAAGACTGTGAAGGGAAGAATTTGGTTGTGGAAGGGCACCAATGGATACAACCCTTAATAAAAACAAGTTAAAAATAACAGCAGCAGATAGTCTATATGTCTATCAATCCAGCAACGAGAAAAATGAAATGCCTACATTGGCTCACAGTACATTTCCGAGCACAATTCAAAGTGTTGGTGCTGACCTTTAAAGCCCTAAATGGCCTCAGCTCAGTATACCTGAAGGAGCGTCTCCACCTCCATCGTTCAGCCCGGACACTGAGGTCCAGTGCTGAGGGCCTTCTGGCAGTTCCCTCACTGTGAGAAACAAAGCTACAGGCAACCAGGCAGAGGGCCTTCTTGGTAGTGGCACCAGCCCTGTGGAACGCCCTCCTATCAGATGTCAAAGAGATAAACAGCTACCTGACATTTAGAAGACATCTGAAGGCAGTCCTGTTCAGGGAAGTTTTTAATGTGCGACATTTTAATGTATTTTTAATCTTTGTTGGAAGCTGCCCAGAGTGGCTGGGGAGACCCAGCCAGATGGGCAGGGTACAAATAATAAATTATTATTATTATTATTATTATTATTATTACAGCTCAGCCAGACCCAAAAGTCTTCAAGTCAGGGGAGCTCCTTCTGCTCTCATTTGCTTCACCCAAAAAAAGGAAGAAGATATAAGTGGACTGTGGTCCGTGAACATAAGGTGCCTTTAAGGTGCCACAAGACTCTTTTGTTGTTCTTACTGCTAAGTTACTGGAGATTCACACCTTTTCAAAGCAGTGCAATTGCATCATCACTTGGTGGGATGGCTTGGCAGTCTGCAAAAAACTGTTAATTGGTAGAATATGAGTGTGAAAACGAAAGCTGCAGAGGGAAGCTAATGAGTGCTTCTTTCACTGTTTTATTTATTCTCAAGTGTGTGACTGCTTTTACTCTAGTAGTTGCACGGAGAAGTTTATACATATGGCTGGATCCAAAGGTTACCGTGAGTAAGGCACCTGTTCAAAAAAGGTACAGTCCCCCTGGTTCCATCTCTGATACCCTGAGCCTCACGAGTTGATTTTCAGAGTGCCCAGAGGGACTTAGCAGGAAAGGCCTGTTATGTGAGTAGAACTCTGCTCTTGTGTCTTAGGAACCAACCCATAATTTCCCATTTTTATTTATTATTTTAGGTAGGCATTCCCTGATTTAATTCTCTGCACAGAGCACTGCGCCAGCTGATTTGGGGAAAACAACAGCTCTGTCCTTACATTTAGCACCGAAAGGTACAAGACACTGGGATACTAAAAGTTATTAAGATTCAACAGGAGTTCTGATGTTAAGAGTTCAAAGTCAGTGGCGGGGGGTAGGGAGGGTAAGAGAACTGTAGACTGCAGAATATGCTGTTCTGTATTCAGACATGTGATTTGCATTCTTAAGGAAATCCGCCATGTGAAAGACAGCATAAAACCCATCAGACAAATACTAATTAATGTGGCATTTCCTCTGTCTGCCTATTTTTAATGATGTTGTTGCTATGTTTACTTTGCAGAATAGATGCCAGTGGAAATGATTTATCAGTTGAAGGACATAACACTGAAATTTTGAATATAAATCATGTAATGGTTTTGCCAGGCATTACGCCAGCACTCCAACTCACATATGTGTGTGCCAGAAGCAGACATTTGGATGAATAATAATAATAATAATAATAATAATTTTTATTTATACCCCGCCCTCCCCAGCCAAGGCCAGGCTCAGAGCGGCTTACAAGCAATAATAAAAACAAGTTGAATGATTACAACTTAAAAACAAGATTAAAATACAACATTAAAATATTGAAACCTTAAAATATTAAAATGTAGCCTCATCGCAGGAGGAGAAGGAAAGGAAAAAAGAAAGAGAGGGAGGGAATCAAATTGGCTCCAAGCCAAAGGCCAGGCGGAACAACTCTGTCTTACAGGCCCTGCGGAAAGAAATCAGATCCTGCAGGGCCCTGGTCTCATGAGGCAGAGCGTTCCACCAGGCCGGAGCCAGAGTTGAAAAGGCCCTGCCTCTGGTTGAAGCCAATCTAACTTCCTTAGATTGAACCCTAGCAAGATGAGGAATTCACGTGCAAGGTGTGTGATTCGCCCACCTGATCTAACATCCTGGGCTATGCAAACAGCAACTGGAATTGCTAGTCAGTAAAGGAGGAGGCCCCCATTTAGTCTTTACTGTCAAACAGTGTATTACTACAAGAAGTCTATATGCACACTTTGTTGGATTGGAGCCCTTCTATTTAAGAGTAGCTGTTATTGTTCCTATTACTGTTGTTTATTATTGAGATTACTTGCCTGCCTTTCACCATGAAGTCCCAGGATGAGTTACAACAGTTTGAAAGCAATTAAAACATCTCACATGAATACTGTCTCTCCAGAGTGGTGCACACTCTGGTTATCTCCAGCTTGGACTACTGCAATGTGCTCTACGTGGGGCTACCTTGGAAGGTGACCCGGAAACTACAGCTAATCCAGAACGCGGCAGCTAGGCCGGTGACTGGGAGTGGCCGCCAAGACCACATAACACCAGTCCTGAGAGATCTGCATTGGCTCCTAGTATGTTTCCAAGCATAATTCAAAGTGTTGGTGCTGACCTTTAAAGCCCTGAACGGCTCCATTCATCCTCAAAGAGAGTCTCCACCCCCATCGTTCAGCCCGGACACTGAGGTCCAGCTCCAAGGGCCTTCTGGTGGTTCCCTCATTGCGAGAAGTAAAGTTACAGGGACCCAGGCAGAGGGCCTTCTTGGTAGTGGCACTCGCCCTGTGGAACACCCTCCCAGCAGATGTCAAGGAGATAAGTAACTATACAATCTTTAGAAGACATCTGAAGATGCTTTAGTTGAGATTCCTGGATTGCAGGCGGTTGGTCTAGATGACCCCTGTGTTCCCCTTCAACTCTACAATTCTGTGAGGTTGGCTGCATGTGCTGTTGATAATTGTTATGTACTGAGTTGAATAGGATCCTGTCAGGGAACTGCCATCAGTGCCGGAGGGAGAGAGCAAAATCCAGAGGGATTCCAGAGAGCGTCCCGGGATTGGGAGAGGCAGCCCATCTTCTGGGGAAGAGAATCAGCGTAGCACCAGTGGAGAAGGGGGGGCAGATGGGGGAAGTGGCGATTCGGTCCCATGACTCCTTGCCGGGGACCAGCGGGGAGAGTACAGGTCCTCCGCTGCCTACGCCCTCCTTGCGCAGAAGGCTTTCGCGCAGAGAGAGTAGGAGAAGACTAGGCGTCAAAGAGCTTCTTTGTTGGAAGAAGTTTAAGAAACGCCCACTGACAGATTCTGCCAGCGATTGAGACAGCCACGGGTGAGAGGCTGTCCGGACAGAAAAGGTTCACTCAGGCAACCCAGCCAGGTGTTTGCACCGGCTTACGCACGAGCAACCCCTAGAACCACTACAGATCCAAAATGCAGCAGTCTGATTGGTCCTAGAACAATGCAGCAGTATGATTGGTCTGCAGGAGCCACCCAATCCAGCTCCAGATGGAAGTGAATCCGCAACCTGATTGGCCTACGGGAGAATCCCGGAATTAGCCAGTCACGTGCAGCCCATTGTGTAAACAATGTATATAAAGCAGATACTTTGGGGAAACTTTCATTCCTCCTCACCACTATGAGCCGAATAAAGAGCATGAAATCCACTCTCGACTCTGAGTATATTTCAATAATGCACGTCTGCATCCCACCATCTGGTGTAGATTCCTTAGTCTACCGATGTCTGGAATATTCCCTTAATTTTCTACCTTTATTTCCACAATCATACCCATCATGGTTCAGAAACAGTGCTCATTCAGTATTAGCACATGATAAATCATACCACTCAATAACCTACATATTATTGTCTGCAAGAGTTGGCTAGTTATGTAATATTTCCGACTTCCTCTACCTCCCCGTCTCTGCTTATGATGCCCCACTTCCCTTCTACAGGCAATCAAGCCAGGAGCCCGTTTCCTGTTTGCCTTTAAACGCTTGTTGTGGTTAAAATCCGCAAGGATGTTGATGGAAAGCAATTTGGGACAATTTCCCTTCTGCTGGTTTTTCCTACTTGATCATTTCAGATCCTGAAGAATAGCAAATGCGATGCTGCTCTAAAGGTTTCAGTTGATCAGAAAAGAATGAGCATATTCAGACAACAGCAATACCATGTTCATGCTAAAATGAATGTCTTTTGACAGATGTCTCACTACTGCGTAACAGTTTTTGTGATTCAGTTGTATGACTAGCAGCCCAGCCAGATGGGTGGGAAATAAATAAATAAATAAATAAATAAATAAAATCCCCAATTTATTTTCCACAACAAAAGTGCAGAAAATATTCAGAATGAAACTATGGGACAAAAAGAAAAACAAAATCGTGATTCTTCTCCTGTTTTAAAAAACCCCACCAAATATTTCAGGACAGATTTTTAATCAGAGCTTGTCTTGATGGAGATTTTCAAGCTACAATTTAAAAAAAAACAAAACAGGGAACTCCCAAATCTCAGTTGCTTCTGTTTTTCTTTTCTGGGACAACAATGTACTCTTCTCCCTTAGAAAAAAACCCCCTGCACTCGAGTATTTTATCAACACTATCTAGAACACTAGCGCTGCTTTTCCACTTAAAAAGAAGAATTGATTCAGAAACTAGGTCAACTCCCTTGGAAAAAATACGCATTTGCTTGGATCCGTTCCTGAGCTACTCCACCCACCACCAAAATTACGCGGACAGTTTTCCTTCTCAAGCAACAAACTCTGGTGAAGTAGTTGGTAGCCTTTGTAATTATGGTGAAACGGTCACTCCTATTTGAATCTATCACAGAAGAGGGATACCATAATTGTTCTAATTCAGGGATCCCCGAACTTGGGTCTCCAGCTGTTTCTGGACTACAATTCCCATCACCCCTGACCACTAGTCCTGCTAGCTAGGGATGATGGGAGTTGCAGTCCAAAAACAGCTGGAGACCCTCACAATGAGGTAAGAAACCCAACAGCTGCTGCTTACAAACAGAACTGAGGAACCTCCCTCCTCCGGCTGACTTGGTTAACTGTGTGTCTGGAGGCGGTTGGAGGATGGATGGCGGCTAACAGATTGAGGTTGAAACCTGACAAGACAGAAGTACTGTTTTGGGGGGAAAGGGGGTGGGCAGCTGTGGGGGATTCCCTGGTCCTGAATGGGGTAACTGTGCCGCTGAAGGACCAGGTGCGCAGCCTGGGAGTCATTCTGGACTCACAGCTGTCCATGGAGGCACAGGTTAATTCTGTGTCCAGGGCGGCTGTCTACCAGCTCCATCTGGGACGCAGGCTAAGACCCTACCTGCCCGCAGACTGTCTCGCCAGAGTGGTGCATGCTCCAGTTATCTCCCGCTTGGACTACTGCAATGCAGTCTACATGGGGCTACCTTTGAAGGTGACCTGGAATACAATTAATCCAGAATGCGGCAGCTAGACTGGTGACTGGGAGTGGCCGCCGGGACCACATAACACCGATCCTGAGAGATCTGCATTGGCTCCCAGTATGTTTCCGAGCACAATTCAAAGTGTTGGTGCTGACCTTTAAAGCCCTAAACGGCCTCGGCCCTGTATACCTGAAGGAGCGTCTCCACCCCCATCGTTCAGCCCGGACACTGAGATCCAGCACTGAGGGCCTTCTGGTGGTTCCCTCATTGCGAGAAGTGAGGTTTCAGGGAACCAGGCAGAGGGCCTTCTCGGTAGTGGCCCCCACCCTGTGGAACACCCTCCCTTCAGATGTGAAGGAAATAAGCAGCTATCCTATCTTTAAAAGACATCTGAAGGTAGCCCTGTTTAGGGAAGTTTTTAATATTTAACGCTGTACTGTTTTTAACATTTGATTGGGAGCCGCCCAGAGTGGCTGGGGAGACTCAGCCAGATGGGTGGGGTATAAATAATAAATTATTATTATTATAGTCAAGAGGGACGGAGACCCTGCTCAGCATTTTAATTTTGGGTGTGCGTGTGACTCATTTGAAAGCCCTTGATTGGCGCTTCTGGAGAACTGTGCCTCTGAGGCAGAGCTGCTCAGGTGAAAGCAGAAGCCCTGCCTGCCAGGTGGCATCACTTCAGACCCCGTGTGTTGTCAGGAGCAGGTAGGTCCCCGCAGTGGCGTAGCGTGGGTTGCCAGCACCCGGGGCAAGGCAAGTAATTTGCGCCCCCTAACCCGGGGCAAGGCAAGTAATTTGCGCCCCCCCCCGCTGCACTGTCCCTCCCCAGATAGTCCCTCGCTCTCTCTCCGCACCGCACCGCATGCCTGGCACCCTCCCCTCCACAGTGGGCGGCGACCCGGCGGCTCGGATCGGATTCGCACAGCCAGCACTGCAGTGAGAGAGAGAGAGTGAGCCAGGTAGGGGCAGAGAGCTGCGAGTGCGAGCGCCCCCCCCCCCGATGTTGCGCCCGGTGCGGCCGGCCCCCCCTGCACCCCCCACGCTACACCACTGTGTCCCCGCAAGTCGGGCTGCCATGCACTAGGGAGAGAAAGGCACCGTTTTCATCTACCTGTCCAGTCGGATGATTGGAGTAGGCAGCACACACGTTAAAAGCCAGCCGAACTCAGCCAAGGTGTGTAGCAAAGGACCATAATCCGTTTTGATTTCACTGCCCTATATAAAAAAAAAAACCAGAGGCATTAGTATATTTGGGGAGAGAAGCAAGCATTTCCACAAGCCAAATACAGTGGTACCTCGGGTTACATACGCTTCAGGTTACAGACTCCGCTAACCCAGAAGTAGTACCTTGGGTTAAGAACTTTGCTTCAGGATGAGAACAGAAATTGTGCTCTGGCAGCGCAGCAGCAGCAGGAGGCCCCATTAGCTAAAGTGGTGCTTCAAGTTAAGAACAGTTTCAGGTTAAGTACGGACCTCCGGAACGAATTAAGTACTTAACCTGAGGTACCACTGTACCTCCTTTTTACAGGCTCTTTAGGAGAGGGAAATGACATATTTCTTCTACACAGTAATTCCATACCTAAAGTGGTGCTTCAGGTTAAGAACACTTTCAGGTTAAGAACAGACCTCTGGAAGCATATGTAACCCGAGGTACCACTGTATTATTATGATTATTATTGACTATCAGCTAAAAACTGAGGGTGGGTGGGTCGGGAAAATCGGCGAGGGAACGAACAGGTAGAGCCCCAGGTAGGGGCTGGTTAAATGGACAGATCCGAGGGAAACCTACCCGCTCTGCCAGCTCCGCCCCCTGGCGCAGCCCAAGTCCCAGCCAGCATCCCCATTTGCCAAAGCAGGGTACAGGCTAGATTCCAGTTCCTGATAGGAGGCGGGGGCATTTGCCCCCTCATCAGGAAGGGCACAGCAGTTCTAATGCCTAATTAATCCCATGACTGAAAAAGAATGTGCGTGGCAGGCAGATGAACTCTGAAAAATGGCATTATTGGCTCAACACAATTAACTCTGCTAAACCTGAGAAGTTAGATATCTCAGACAATTACTGGCAAAGTCTGTTTATGCTATTTGGCTATTCTTGGTTATTTAGCTATTCAAACTTGGTAAACGTACATTGGATTTGATTTGCATGTTATTCTCACATATAAATTTCATCTCCCCTCTTTCCCCCATACCCAGTTGTTATTTGTTATTATAATTACTTTACTATATTATTACTTTAACTTCAATGTATGCCCTGCCCTTCCTCCCATGACAGAAGCAAAAAGAAAAGGGAAAAGGATGTTATGTGCCTGATTGACCTTTAACTCTGTCGCTGAACTGAGAGCAAACAAGGAAATTATGAGTCTGTGATTCTGCTTTCTTAATTAATGCTGATCAAACATAGCAATTGTGTGTGGGAGAAATCTGGATATTCTGCCAAAGCCATTTTTGCTGATGAGGAAACAAGCCATGTTTAAAATGAAAAGTTAAGTTTGCTGCTTCTTCCTTCTGTTTGAATGCATGGTCATCAGAATTGAGCCATTGGGTGGTATAATACAAGAAAGTAGTTCTGAAGTAGTTCTGCGAGCTCTAGGATTTCCTTTTACACAATGGAACTTCCTGTCTCTGCATGTCCCCATACTTCAAATTTACTCAGGAGGGAGAACAGATTTATGGGGTGTGCAGGAGGCACACGGGGAGAGGAAGCTCAGTTGCTCAGCCAAAAGCCCCTGTGCTAACAGAACTACTTTACTAGATACCGTATTTTTTGCTCTATAAGACTCACCTTTCCCCTCCTAAAAAGTAAGGGGAAATGTGTGTGTGCGTCTTATGCAGCGAATGCAGGCTGCGCAGCTATCCCAGAATCCAGAACAGCAAGAGGGATTGCTGCTTTCACTGCGCAGCAATCCCTCTTGCTGTTCTGGTTTCTGAGATTCAGAATATTTTTTTTCTTGTTTTCCTCCTACAAAAACTTGATGCGTCTTGTGGTCTGCTGCGTCTTATAGAGTGAAAAATACGGTACTTATTTTATGCACTAATTCCCCTTACTTTTTTTTTTTAAAAAAAGGCTTACCCTTCCAAAATTAAGGATTTTTGAAATGCAGTGTAATTTAAAAGTAGAATGCCTAGTGGTTAGAAAAGCTGCCCTCATCCCCAAAGCGGGGTGGGGAAAAAATATTTCAAAGGCAAACACATTTTTGAGAGGCCACCTTGATTGGGGAACTTAACGAGTCAGCTAATTGTGCTTCGTCATTTCCTAGAAACCATTTCCATCATTTCAACAAGAGGTTCAGTTTTTCCAGTAGAAGCTGCCACCACATATATACTGTCAGCAGTACAGTGGCTAATTTCTTTGGCCCAAACCAAACATCAACCCAAACCTATGTGTGGTTTTTCAAGTTTGTCTGCCAGGCATATTTTGCACGGAATGTTCAAATAAGAATGTGTGACGCAGAAATCGCAATATACAACTGCGGCAAGCTCCTGATATTTATTCAGAGGCTTCTTGCTGAATGAAATAATCTGCTACGATGTTTTTTAAGTAGCAGATACTACGATCTGCTAGTGTGTGCCTCAAAAGTTTGAATCGGTATGTAACCTTAAAGGCCCGACCAACAGCTACACTATCAATATTTCCTTAGTAATATTTATGTATTAGTTAAGAGCGTTTACAAGAAAATATAGTAATTGGGTTTTCCAACTCAGTTGCACCCATTTTACAGACTGGCTTATAATGATTTACTAATTTGAACTAAATTTGTAATCAATATCATTCTGAATCAGGAGACAAACAAACCTTTGAGACTAACTTGCATACATAAAAACAAAAACAAGACATTTACCTCAATTACAGTCCATTGTTCTACAACAATGGCATCATTTCCCTTCCTGTTTGAACCCGGCACTCCTGTGCCTTCTTCTTCATATATAAATAAGCCTTCTAATGATTTGGGCAAGTAGTCAGCTGGGGAAACAAGAAAAGAAGGAAGTAAATGATTGAATTGTTAAGAAATATATCATTACTGTAGCTGCTTTTTATTTCATTCAAATTAGGGTGTTTTCTTCCTATTCTGTCTTAGCATGTCAGCACTCTTCTGTGTTTGGAGTCTACAGAGAAAAATAATGTCACCTTTACTAACTAAACTGATCATGGAATCAAGTGTGGATTGCACCAGCTTCTAGTGCTATTATCCACGAGAGATCACACACACACACACACACACACACACACACACACACACCAAAAAAACAACAACACCTGGTATGGAATTACTGTGTAGAAGAAATATGTCATTTCCCTCTCCTAAAGAGCCTGTAAAAAGGAGGTACAGTGGTACCTCAGGTTAAGTACTTAATTCGTTCCGGAGGTCCGTACTTAACCTGAAACTGTTCTTAACCTGAAGCACCACTTTAGCTAATGGGGCCTCCTGCTGCCGCCGTGTGGCCAAAGCACGATTTCTGTTCTCATCCTGAAGCAAAGTACTTAACCTGAAGCACTATTTCTGGGTTAGCGGAGTCTGTAACCTGAAGCGTATGTAACCTGAGGTACCACTGTACCTGATTCCTGGCACGTTGCATGTGCTAGATATAAGGGTGTGTGTGAGAGAGCTAAAGAGAGAGAAACAGTGCCTGAACTGTTGTCCTCCGATCTGTTGTAGCTGTATAATGTTCAGATGATCTCTGCCTGCCTGCTTCTCTCTCTCACACTTCTTAGGATATTAAGGACCACTGGATGGTTGAATCCTGTCCAAGGCGACTATGGGGTTGTGGCGCTCATCTCGCTTTCAGGCCGAGACAGCCGGTGTCTGTCCACAGACAGCTTTCCGGGTCAAGTGGCCAGCATGACTAAACCACTTCTGGCGCAATAGAACACCATGATGGAAACCAGAGCGCATGGAAACACAATTTACCTTCCCGCCACAGTGGTACCTATTTATCTACTTGCACTGGCGTGCTTTCGAACTGCTAGGTTGGCAGGAGCTGGGACAGAGCAATGGGAGCTCACCCTGTCGCGGGGATTCGAACCGCTAACCTTCCGACTGGCAAGTCCAAGAGGCTCAGTGGTTTAGACCACAGCGCCACCTGCATATACCAGGATGTCACACCCTCACACATTATCATCACTGTGAAGTATGCTGCAGAATTAAGTGTGCCCAGAAGTGACATCATCAGTGTGAGACATTGGGAGCACACTCTTCCTTCTCTCTCTTAACACATGACCAATTTAGAGGTCCTTTTGAGAAAGGGAGATGACACATTTTCCCTACAGATCAACCCAGGGCATCATTTGCTACTTCCAAGTAATGGCGCTAGCAACTTGTGGAGTCCCCACACTTAATTCCACGATCTGCTACGTTACTATACTGTATGTACTTTTCTCTGTAAATGCCAAACACAGTCAATCACCCACGACATACTAAAACAAAATCTAGAAAGGTTTAGTTTCCAAAGATAAAGGAATAAAAACATTTTAATAAATATATCTAATTGCCATATTAAAATTGTTTATGTTCAACTATTTTCCATACAGGGAAAATCAGTTATGGAAAGCATTAAAATGAACATTAATAGCCAAATGATAACATTAAGAAGACCTCTCAAATGAACCACGTTATTGTTTGTTTACATATACTTTATGTTAATGTGTAAAATATAAAGCACTAAGCAGGCATAAAATTACTCACTTAAGAGGTTTTCTTAATGTTATCATTTAGCTATTAATGCTTCTCACTTGAATATCTTCCATACAAGGACTGTGTGAAATGTTTGTTAGAAGCAGCTCTTCAGAGAAGAGACCTCACACAAAGAAACTGTTCTTGATGCCCTTTGTTCCATTCATACCCAGCTATCACAAACAGTGATAGTAACAGTAAATAAATGAATATTGGGCGAAAAATTAGCATGCTACTTTAAAGAACTTGAAGCTTTTCAGTTACCAAACAATCACACTGAAGCCTGAACTTCCAATCACATAAGTAACCAATTATGTGCTATTCTCCTCCTTCAGAAACATCCATATCAAATAGGGTATCCTAAAAGACACATTTTTATATGCATTTTGATGCATTATTAGAGCTATGAATGGTATCACAAAATTCAGAAAAACGAAAGACAACTGTGTTCCTATCCGTGTATTAGTTTAGGAGTTGTGAATCAGGTCAGTTCACTCACAAACACCCCTACTTTTTGCCATCTAATTCTGTAAGAAAAATTAATGTTGTTAGAAAAATAATACTTGCTGAAAAAATTGCTGAATATTTCTCTACTATTTGTGTCTTCCCTCACAATAATCTTTTCATCCTTCCTACTCTTATTGTACAACATTGATTAAGTAAGAGAAGCCACTACATTATCTAGGTCCTTTACTGTTCTGAAATAAATAATACTATTACAGTGGTGCCCCGCAAGACGAATGCCTCGCAAGACGGAAAACCCGCTAGACGAAAGGGTTTTCCGTTTTGGAGGTGCTTCGCAGGACGAATTTCTCTATGGGCTTGCTTCGCAAGACGAAAATGTCTTGCGATTCCTGGGGGTTTTTTTCCACTCCCCACCCCCTTTTTCTAAGGCACTAAGCTGCTAATAGCCTTTTAGCAGCTAATCCGCTAATCCCTTAAGCCTTTAATAGCCGCTAATAGCCGCTAAACCGCTAATAGCGCTAATCGGCTAATGGGCTTGCTTCGCAAGACGAAAAAACCGCTAGACGAAGAGACTCACGGAACGGATTCTTTTCGTCTTGCGAGGCACCACTGTATCGTCTTTTTCAGGTGCAAAGAGACGAATGGTATAATTACAGTTACCTTTAGAAGCCTCCCAGTGTACGAATGAGTCAATTAAGGACAACCCTTGTTTGTAATAAAACGTGGTTAACTCTAGCCAGTCAGCATCCAAAGTACTAATCACCGCTCCTTTCCTCGACACTTTTAGAGACAAAACCCCGTCGTGATATGTCCAGCAGGTGGAATCATCCTCGAAGACGTTGAAGACTGTATACAATTTGTTATCTGTTAAGATATTAGAAAATAAAGAAGTCAGGGATAACGAGGGTTTGGAGGAATGGAGTAACTACGATTAACCTTTTAAAAATGGAACACTTATCAAGAGCAGTTATCAGTATTTCAAGTGGAGAGGACTTAAACTTGTCCATACATAAAGCCTCAACATGGCAAATGAAAACTATTTAAACTCAAGTGGGGTGTTGAAAGTCAATATGCAGGAAGCTTCTCGGCCAACAGATAACTTAATAGAGGTGCTTAACATTTGAAATCCTCCTTCTCCTTAGACAGAACAAGGCTGTCTCATCTTTGAGTTCTTTTCCTAACTCTCAAAATGCTCATTCTCTGTCTCTTTTTGAGTTGGACAGCTCTGCTTTTGAATCTTCCCTGCCCAGTCCTAGGCACTTTGCCCGTCTTGTTTTACATCCCCTTTCTCAGTGCTCTAATTTTCTCATCTATCCAATCTATTTTTACACTGCTGGCATCTCACGGCATAATCTGGTCTCTGCAATTATGCTGCCGACATCCCTTCAAAGAGTTCTGATTTTCCCCCATACTGAACTTCAGACAACGGCAACTTCCTTTTCAACATTTCCAAGATTCACCTTTCTCACTCTGCGCATACTTGCCTAAGTTGCTATAACTTTCTTCTTGATTACCTATCTTTCTTCGGTTAATACAGAAAGCCTACACTGCCTCTTTCTGGAAAATGCAAAGACCTTAGGAGCTTCATTTGTCTGTAAGACTTTCATAGAACAGTTTCCCTAAGCCACAAAAGGTTTACATTACTCTCTTCCTCCAGTAGTCAAAACCACATTGTGTTAAATAGAAGATGGGGAAGAAGGTGGAGAAGAAGATGGAGAAGAGGAAGAGCATTTTTTGATGATGATGATGATGATGATGATGATAATAATAATAATAATAATAATAATAATAATTTATTTGTACCCTGCCCATCTGGCTGGGTTTCCCCAGCCACTCTGGGCTGCTTCCAACAAAGATGAAAAATACACTAAAATGTCACATATTAAAAACTTCCCTGAACAGGGCTGCCTTCAGATGTCTTCTGAATGTCAGGTAGTTGTTTATCGCTTTGACAACTGATGGGAGGGCGTTCCACAGGGCGGGCGCCACTACTGAGAAGGCCCTCTGCCTGGTTCCCTGTAACTTGGCCTCTCGCAGTGAGGGAACCGCCAGAAGGCCCTCGGAGCTGGACCTCAGTGTCTGGACAGAACGATGGGGGTGGAGACGCTCCTTCAGATATACTGGACCGAGGCCGTTTAGGGCTTTAAAGGTCAGCACCAACACTTTGAATTGTGCTCCAATGTGGGCACAGCCACATGGGACCGTACGTCAACCAAGTTCTGTTTCACCATCACCATGTCACCTGCTGGCACGCCTACTGATGGTGTAACTGGTGATTAGGAGAAACGGGAGGTTAATGCATATTTTTTGTACGCCACCCCTGTCTCTTTGCTTGAGCTGAATGTGCAATCCAAGTAACTTGTAGGAAATTCAGGGGGCTAAAAGGGGATGCTCACAGACCAGGGATGCACAAATCTGTTAATTCTTGTTTCTTTCAGTTTCCCAAGCTTGAGTTCAGTACTCCACAATACCACATCAGTTTACTTAAACCAAAAAACAACCCAACTCCTTTTGAAAATCCACCATTATTTCCAAAAATTCCTCATCATACTCATTTCGCAAGACATTTTTGTCAAATATATCTTTTTTTTTTTTGCAAAACAATTTCCCCTAATGTAATTCATTGTTTTGTATGTTGATTTCACTTACACGTGCATTTTATGCACACTTGAGCCCAGTATATGCACACACAGCTCCTGGTGGGAAAACTGCACTGAAAAATTCGGAGAAGTGCTGTTCTCACAGGCTAGTCGTGTTTCAGTTTGTGCATCGTTTCAGTAACTGCAAATTAAGTAGGTTGGCCTTTAAATGCAAATTCAATTGAAATTCTGCCCCATTCATAGTACAGACCCCTTGTTCCTACTGAAGGCCATCCTGTTGCTGTGTGTAGCATACCCACATGCCTGTTTCCATCCACATCCACATTTGTAGCTGGGGTTGGGGAGGTGGCAAAACAGGTCCATAGGTTTATGGGGACCTTCTGGATAAGGGCACTGTGCATGCATGTAATAAAGGTAAAGGTAAAAGTAAAGGTAAAGGGACCCCTGACCGTTAGGTCCAGTCGTGACCGACTCTGCGGTTGCAGCGCTCATCTTGCTTTATTGGCCAAAGGAGCCGGCGTACAGCTCCCTCATGTGGCCAACATGACTAAGCCGCTTCTGGCGAACCAGAGCAGCGCACGGAAACGCCGTTTACCTTCCCGCCGGAGTGGTACCTATTTATCTACTTGCACTTTGATGTGCTTTCAAACTGCTAGGTTGGCAGGAGCAGGGACCGAGCAACGGGAGCTCACCCCGTCGTGGGGATTCGAACTGCCGTCGCGATCAGCAAGTCCTAGGCTCTGTGGTTTAACCCACAGCGCCACCCGCATCCCTAATAAAACCCACAGCGCCACCTGCGTCCCTAATGCATGCATGTAATAATGACCAATAATTCAATTTCAAGTTCACAAAACCACATCCTAGCAATTGAGACTACACCCAATGACCATCATATTCATTGAAGCAATGCCATGCAAAATAGATGAATTTTGCAACCTTTCTGTAATGCTATCAGGGACACGCTATTTCTGACCTCATTCAGGAGGACATTCCAAAACCTCAGGGTGACTGCAACAAAAGTCCTGTGACCAGCTGATGATGACTGCATGCGGCATCATGTGAAAATATGGAGCAACCCTTTCTCTGAGGACTGCAGCTGGCAAAGGGACTCACACAGAGAGAGGCAGTTCCCTGAATTAGGTTTGTTTCAGGCTGTGGAGTCAACACCAACATGTTGAGCTGGGCCCAAAACGCCACAAGCATTCAGTGGAGTTACATTGGAACGGGTTACCTATGTTCTTGCCACAATCATCAGCAGATGGGCTGAAGCATTTTGTAGCGCTCCAGGCTAAATTAATATTTATTTTATTTAAAAATAAACAATCAGATATCAGGGCGGTGTGCAGCATAAAAGCACACCACACCCCATCAAAAACAAGAAATCAGCAAAAAACTTTCAAACAGACTAAAACTTGTTCACTTAAATTAATATAATCTATTAAAATGCATGGGCAAATAAAAATTCTGCTGCCTGCTATCAAATGACAGCAGTGTTGTCACCAGGTGAACCTTTTTGGAGAGGACCTTACAATAATGGGAATGTCATTGTCAAGAAAGCCCTCGCCTCTTCTAGATTATCTTATACCATAGGGTTGGCAAACTTGTGACTCTCCAGATGTTGGGGACCCACCCCTGTTGTGGAAGTTCATCTTCAAGAGCAGCCTTAAGAGTGAAGGTAAAGATAAAGGATCCCTGGACGGTTAAGTCCAGTCAAAGGCAACTATGGGGTTGTGGCGTTCATCTCACTCCAGGCTGAGGGAACCGGTGTTTGTCCACAGACAGCTTTCCGGGTCATGTGGCCAGCATGACTAAACTGCTTCTGGAGCAATGGGACACCGTGACGGAAACTAGAATGCATGGAAATGCCATTTACCTTTCCACCACAGTGGTACCTATTTATCTACTTGCACTGGTGTGCTTTCGAACTGCTAGGTTGGCAGGAGCTGGGACAGAGCAATGGGAGCTCACGCAGTCACAGGGATTCGAACCACCGACCTTCTGCTCGGCAAGCCGAAGAGGCTTGGTGGTTTAGACCACAGCACCACCCGCACTTAAGGAGTACCTTGCAATAACAAAGGTCACAAAACCATGGATCAGCATGATAAGATTTCCTTGCTCTTAAAAGGGGCACAGCCTGCACAGCAAGAGGAACTCATAAAAGTTGAAGCTGGCCATTGTAGCTGGTGGAGCTTACCTGGCTTCCCATCATGGAGGTTGTTGCCAGTAACTTAAGAGGGAGAAGCGCAAGGAGGTGGGGAGGTTGGAGCAGTGCAGGTGCACCGCTGCCACCAACCGGACACTCCTGACCCTGTGCCTTTGCCATGCTGATTGCCCTGCCCCTCCTCCTCTCAGTTACCCACAGCAAGCTTTGTGTTTGGGAAGCCACGTTGGGTGATATCTGGTTTTCAACATTGCGAAACAGCACCGGCTAAACATCATGATATATCACAATATCTGAAATAAGGATGGAACTATGTAGAGGCGAACAGTAGGGCTGGGCAATATCTGGATTTCAACATCATGATATATCAGCAGCTAAACATTGTGATGTACTGATACATTATGACGTCTGAAATAAGGATGGAGCTAAGGGTGGTTGGCGTCACGGTTTTCCTCACATTGTGATTTTTGCAAAGCGCGCGCACACACACACACCATGATTTGCGATATATCGCCAGGACAAAAATTATGAAACCAGTATCACGATATGGACTTCAAAATGGTTTTGGGCAATATATCAATATATCACCTCCTGCCATCACTATTTGCTAATGTTGGGGGGGATGGCTGGGTCCAAAAGCACCTTCAGATCTTGAAGCAGTCCATATGGTAATCGTGTCCAAAAATGGATACTTAACATTTCTTGGAAATAAAAGGTAAAGGGACCCCGGACCGTTAGGTCCAGTCACAGACGACTCTGGGGTTGTGACGCTCATCTCACTTTACTGGCCAAGGGAGCCGGCGTACAGCTTCTGGGTCATGTGGTCAGCATGACTAAGCCACTTCTGGTGAACCAGAGCAGTGCACGGAAACGTCGTTTACCTTCCCGCCGGAGTGGTACCTATTTATCTACTTGCACTTTGGTGTGCTTTTGAACTGCTAGGTTGGCAGGAGCAGGGACCGAGCAATGGGAGCTCACCCCGTAGTGGGTATTCAAACCACCGACCTTCTGATTGGCAAGTCCTAGGCTCTGTGGTTTAACCCACAGCGCCACCCATGTCCCTTTCTTGGAAATAGTTAAGACTATATTTGTAGCAATTTTCAGTACCTTCTTTCCTCAGTTTAGTTGGGCTAGGACTGCCTTCTCTTCCATCATGAAAATCTGTCTCCCGCAACTGCCCGATGTCTGGCTGGATTTCTTCCTCTATGCCACTCTCAGAGGACTGTCCACTCAGAGTCCCTTCATTCCAGGGCTTATCACTGTCATCTGTGTTGTGTCTTCTCTGTTCCCTACTCCTTCTGCTTAGGGTTGAATCGGACTCTGCATTCCCATCTGTGCTTGTGCCATTGCAGATTTTCGGTTTCGGACAAGGTTGTGTTAGGAATCCGACAAACTTCATTCCTCTTTTTGCAGCATCATTGATCTATATACAACACACAAATACAGTTATAATTAAGCTGTGTGTAGAAAATCATTTCTAAATTATTATTCAGAAATTAGAAAGATTGTGAGGGGTCATTTGCATGTGATGCTTTCCTTATATGGGTGCGGGGAGAAAGAAGTGCGCACTGGTGTGCGAAAATAGCACATGTCTGTTCAGATACCGGGGCAGAAGCTGGGGCTAACGGAGAGCAGGGGGAGTGGGTTTGAGAGCAATCTCCACAACTGCTGCTTCTATATTGCTTTACCACACCCAGTTGGTCCCTTACCTTTCCCGCCCCGACCTGGCCACAGTGATCCATGCGACGGTCACCTCCAGGCTTGACTACTGTAATTCGCTCTATGCGAGGCTGCCCTTGAAGCTGTCCCAGAAACTCCAGCGGGTGCAGAATGCTGCAGCGAGGCTCCTCACGGGGTCTCTGCCATGGGAGCATATTCATCCAGTGCTTTTCCAGCTGCATTGGCTCCCGGTGGAGTACAGGGTCAGATTTAAGGTGCTGGTTTTGACCTTTAAAGCCCTTCACGGCCTAGGACCCTTGTACCTACGGGACCGCCTCTCAATCAATCAATCAATCAACCTTTTTATTCGACCGTCAGTCAGAAAAGAAACATTTGTCAGTACATAGTTAAAAACATCGATAAAAATTTTAAAAACTTAACCAACACTAAAATGGGTTAAGCAGATAGCCCTATATCAATACAGTCAATTATTGTCTTGCGACGCTTAAAAGCTAAAAAAAGAAATTTGGCCACCAAGGAAGGTATAGCTCCAGTGACATTATTTAGCAAGCGTAAAACCTGGTTTTCTCCGGGTAGGGAGCTAAATTGACATAGAAGTGGGGCTATAAAATTTTGTCTAAGCTCTGCATAAGAAGGGCAAGTCAAGAGAATGTGTTCGGTGGACTCAACCACACCCATGGCACAATGACAGGTTCTCTGGGCATATGGTACTCCCCTGTACCTTCCCCACAATATCGCAGAGTCAAGGACATTTAATCTAGCCGCTGTAAAAAGTCTTCGGTATTCCACATAGTGGATTTCTGCAAGGTAGGGAGCTGGTATGGTCCGGTAAATCTGGTCCCCTAGGAACATCCCTGGTTTTACCTGGGCTCTGTCCTCTTGCCTGGCAATGTCACTCAGTCTCCGGGAAATCACAGCTCTAGCTTGATTATACGTCATAGACTCAAAGTAAAGGTGAGACAATCCGCAGGATTGAACCTCATTAATGACCTCCCTTTCCCACGATGATTGGAAATCGTCCCTCAATATCAAGGGGGCAATACCCACTGGTTTAAAACAAAGCTTGAGCCATAGCCAGAGCTTCGTCTTCAAGGCCACGTACCGTAGAGCTTGCCAGCCGACCTCTAATCTCATAACCGCACCCGCTACTGAGGGGGGAATCCTAAGGATGGCTCTAAGGAATCGCGTCTGAATAGAATCTAGTTTCAAAAAATCCCTACGGGAGCCTAAAGAGATGCCCACCAAAAGAAGGGGGAGGACTTTCATTTGAAAGAGTCTCAGAGCTATCTTCACTGATTGAGCCTGATTCTTAGCATATAGAGATCTAATCTGGATGGCTGCTTTAGATGCATTAGTTGTTATATAGTCTCTATGGGCCAGAAAAGACCTATTTGACCGTATTACTTGTCCCAGATATTTAAAGCAGTTAACCTGCTCTAGGGGGATCCCGTTCATCGACCATCGATGGATTCTCGGTCGGGCAGAGAAGACCATGATCTTGGTCTTAGCATAGTTGGGTTGGAGCTCATGCTGGTCACAGTATTCATGTAGAGCTTGCAACATTCTCCTCAGTCCAATAGGGGATCTGGCAAGAAGTGCGGCATCATCCGCATACAGAAGAACATTCAGAGATCGGCCTGCTAATTTGGGGGGGTGGAATGCATCATTGGCCATGTGAGTCACCAGTGAATTAATGTAAAAGTTAAACAATGCTGGGGCCAATAAACAACCCTGTCTTACCCCTCTAGTGGTGGTAACAGGGTTGGAGACTAGGCCTTTATTGTCAAGCCTGATTCTCAGAAAGGTGTTTGTATGGAGGCTGATAATCAGATGAAGGAGACGACGATCGATCTTTGTAGCGGCCAGTTTTGACCATAGCTGCTTTCTAGAGATTCGATCAAATGCCTGCTTAAGGTCAATAAAAGCCACATGAAGGACCTTTGGGGCTTTGCCGGCATACTTTTCCGCCAGGTGATTCAAGGTTAATATTTGATCTATGGTAGATCTTCCAGGGCGAAAACCCGCCTGTTCATCGGCAATGATATTGTCATCCTCCATCCATTTCGATAGTTTGTTTAGCAGGTACCCCGAGTAAATCTTCCCAATAACATTTAGCAAGCTGATTGGCCTAAAGTTGCTCGGCTCTGTACGTGGGCCTTTCTTATGTATTAATACAATCAACGCAGAGCTCCAGCTTGAGGGAAATTTTGCTGTTTTGTTTATATGCGTATAAAGTGCTGCTAGAAGTGGGGTCCACCAATCTTTATTTGCTTTGATGGCATCAATGGATATAAGGTCGTCACCGGGGGCCTTGCCTGCTTTAAATCGATCTATGAGAGTTTCAACTTCAGGGCATGTAACTGGGTCCCAATCGGGCAGTGCTTCCGGCTCCACCGTGTCTCCGCAGGCATCATGGGCTGCATACAGATCGGCGAAGTATCTTTCCCAAGTGTCCGCTGAGATGTGGGGTTCTATTCTTGCAAGCGGCCTACCCAGGTATCTAGAGATTAACTGCCAAAAGGGGGCTGGATTTCTATTCTCTGCAGCTATCAAGAGGTTGTTCCAATTGTTTCTTTCTGCCTCGAGCTTCTTTTCCTTTAATAGGGCTTTGTAACTTCTCCTGAGGGTGATAAGGCGGTTATTTGGCATGGGGTCATTTGATGCTCTGTATGCCAGCCATTCATTGTACAGATGATTCTTGAAGTTTTTGCATTCCTCATCGAACCATTTTTTGTGGAAAAACTGTTTACCGCGCTTTGTGGGGGGCCGAGCTAGTGTTGGTTTTAGAAGTTCTACTAAATCATCATATATTGGTAGAGGCTCATCCGCCTGCATAAGGGAAGCCCTTTTTATTTGGAGCTGATCAGACCAGAGAAGTTCGTTCAACTGCTGGGCCGAGTTGGAGGTCCATTTAAGGGCTGTAGGTCTTATCTCCAGATGATCATTTGATAGGTGCACAAAGGAGTGCCTATCAAGTTCGTCGGCCAGAGTCAAAGAAATTTCTAGAGGGAAGTGATCACTCTCCAATCTTGTAGCCACCTTAAAGCTGGATATTTTAGGGGTAAGGTCGGGAGATATCCATACAAAATCAATGGTGGATGCACGTGAGCCTGACCAATAGGTGAATTCAGCAGGGTAGTCCGAGCTGACTGCCCCATTTAGCAGAAGGAAATTGAGGGCCAGCAAGGTTTGCCTGCATTTAAAACCTGCGTAAGTGGCTATGTTATCTTTGAATTTCCTTGGTAAAAGGTCTGTAGTCATAAGAGGTGGAGAAGGGCACTTGTTAAATTTAGAGAATAAGATTTGGTCAGTATGTGACAGGCGTCCATTAAAATCTCCCGCCAGCAAAAAAGTGGCTTCTGGGTATTTGTCAAAAAGCATTTCCAATGTCACTTGGATTTCCTGCCATCTCAAATCAACCAAATTTCTCTTATGAGTTGGGCATAAGTAGATGTTGATCACTACTATCGTTTCCTCTGCTGTTTGCAGCTTTATAACCAACATAAGTGACGACTGGATGTCGATTTTTTCGGCCTGAAGATTTATGGCTAGGGAAACAAAAGTAGCCAGGCCTCCTTGCGGTCTACCATGTGATAACGGATTCTGCGTGGCGTTCAGATAGAAGCCCTTGTATCCTGATAGATAGAAGTCCTCACAGGCCCATGACTCTTGGAATAGAAGGATATGGCTGCCATTTATATAGGCAACAAATGATGGGTCTGTCAGTTTGGATTTAATACCAGCCACATTCCATGATAGTAGTGTAAGAGGCCGCTTTGTGATTCCCTCAAGTCATGATTTCTCTTGCGTGGTTAATCCTGAAGAGTCCAAATGGGGGTGCACGCTGCGTGAAGGGGCAGTAGGGTGAAAAAAAGCAGTGATTTTTGATTGTTTGCGTTTCAGGTTCAAGTTATCACATGGCACAGGAGCGGCCAGTGGCTGGGGCAAATTTATAGATCGCTGTAAAGGAAAATCTTGATGCGAAGGGGTGTTACTAACCGACAAGTCCATAGACTCGTCGTTTGCCATCTGCTCTGTAGTTACAGGAGTCGTGCCTTGAGGATCGAGGCTTGTTGATGGGAAAGCACTATGTAAGACAGAAGAAAGACATCCTTTTCGGTTAGCTTCCAGCAGCTTGTTTAGCCTTGCCACTGCCTCAGTGTTTGTCCAGAGGGCTACTGGATCTCCCCGTATCTCTTGCATCGTCATGGTATCAGCACAAGGAATGCAGCCATTTTGAGGATTGGAGATCGTTATCGCTGCAGGGGGGTCCACATGGGCTTGTGTTTGGCAATCTTTAGGTGCATCTATAATGGCCAAGGCTGGACCCGTCAGAGCTCTACCCCTTAAGGCAGTCCCTTCTTGCCGGTGTGATGGTCGGCTAGTAAATCGTGGGGAGGGGTTCATAGGGAGGGACCGTTGCTGCAAATTCCGGTCATGATCCTCAATCCTCCTTGTAGGCCGGCTAACCAAATTTGCTGAGTTTGGGGTTTTCCCAATAATGCCCCTACAGTTGTTAAAGAAGCATCTTTGTGGGAAGATTCCATACCAATTGAGGCGATTTTGAAGTTTGCTCAAAAGTGCAGGAAGCCTGGGAGAATTGAACTTGAGCAACAAGCGCTTAAATTTTGGAGTCTCTGGCAGCCATTCTAATGATAGGAGATCACCCTGGGCCAAGTAGGACCTGGTCAACATTCGCAGAGAGATCACAGCAGCTTTACAATTTCTCCAGGCATAGTAGGGGAAGCAGGAGTGAGCGATGTTCAGGCATATATTGTTAGGGGTGAGTTGGAGGTTTACTAGCTGCTGCCCCCTACTTGGGCTCTGTGTCTGATGATTATCAGGTCCCTGGTGATTTGATGGCGGATTCAAAATCGAGGTAGGGGTTTTGGTGAAAGCATTTAGTTTTCCCTCTAACATATTGACGGAAGCTGATAGTACCTTTATTTCGTCAGCCAAGTGCAGGCAATATTTCTGCAAAGTCCTCAGCTCCACTGAGTGTACTATATCGCATAAAGATTTACAGTGAGAGTCAGAGTGGGGAGAGAGGCCGACTGGGCTGGAGGTTATATCCAACAGCGGTTTGTCTCCTGGCAAGGGAGTATTTGAAGTCGTTGCGAGGTCATACGGACAATCTACCTGCTTGGAAGTATTTAAAAGGTTGTTTGAAGTCATTGCAGGATCATGTAGGCAATCTAACTGCTTAAAGGTAACAGGCGAAGGAGGCACAAGATTGCAGAAAAACTCCTCCAATGATGAAATAGAAGGCTCTAAGGTCTTAGGTGGTAAATCCAGTCCAGTAGGTTTCGAGATCTTAGACATAGGTTCTAAGGCATTAAAAGAAAGGTCTTCCACAGAAGAGGTACGGCCACGTTTTAGGTTCGTCATGCTGGACCCCTAGAGCGGCTCGGTTATCTAAGAGTCCTTCAAAGGCCAAGCAAAAGCTAGTGGAAGGCCAGGGAAGCGCGGCCGGTGGCTGCCCAAGTTACAGCTAATCAGGTTGTTAGTGAAGCTCATTAAGGAGATTTATGGCGCTGAGATTGCAGCTTCCACAGGGTGAGTTCCTGGCGTTAACATCAAACCATTATCGTGCCAACTTCTCGAGAAAAAAATAGGAGCAGAGTAACTTACAGCATGAACTGAAAAGGGGAGCTCCGGCAAGTGCGTCTTACTTCGTCGCCATCTTGGCCCCGCCCCCGGACCGCCTCTCCTGGTATGCCCCACGGAGGACCTTAAGGTCCATATATAGTAACACTCTAGAGGTCCCGGGCCCTAAGGAAGTTAGATTGGCTTCAACCAGAGCCAGGGCCTTTTCAACACTTGCTCCAGCCTGGTGGAAAGCTCTGTCTCATGAGACCAGGGCCCTGCGGGATCTGATTTCTTTCCGCAGGGCCTGTAAGATAGAGTTGTTCCACCTGGTCTTTGGCTTGGAATCAGTTTTATTCCCTCCCCGTCTTTCTTTTTCCTTTCTCCTCCTATGAAGAGATTGCACCCTAATGTTTTAATGTTGTATCTTAATCTTTTAAATTGTATTTTAATCAACTTGTTTTTATTAATGGTTGTTAGCCGCCCTGAGCCCGGTCTTGGATGGGGAGGGCGGGGTATAAATAAAATATTATTATTATTATTATTATTATTATTATTATTATTATTATTATTATCCTGCCCCTCTACCCCGTTGGCTTTAACAAGGAGAAATTGTTAAGACCGTCCTACCTTTTCCAACAGTCCTTTTACCACCTCATTTGTTAGCGTTTCATATGTCAAAGGACACTCCTCAATCACGAGTCTGGGTTGTCTCTGTCCTCTGGATGCTTGATGCTTTTGGCTGGAGACAGAAAGAAAGCAGCCTTTGTTACAGTCTGATGTATCTTGTACAAAATGCCAGCACGCACAACTTCCTTCGTTCCAAAATATTATGAATTCAGTCTTGGCAACTCTTTTGTTTGGCTAATGCTCCATGGAGGCCTGATTACAAAGTCGCCCAAATGTGTTACTTGGAACGCAAATGAATTACCTTTTGAGACCAAGTATTTATGGCCTGGCTCTCTGTTTCTCATATCTCTTTGGGAGAAAGACAGGATATAAATACATTAAACAATAATAGAAACACTTATTTACTATGGTGCATACCTCAGTTTGAGACGCAGTAGTACGACTCGATAAATGTGACTTGCTGGGAAATGTCTTCTTCGTCCAATTGACAGTAAAACAGGGTGAATAGCTCCTACCACATAGCCTTTCGTATAATATTCCTCCACCTTTTTTGCAATTTCCAGCACAGAGCTGATCTTGATCGCCTCTGGATTTGAGGAAGCTAAAGGGATTTCAATTACACAAACATTTCAGTGACTTCCAACGGCACTGGACAGAAACAGTAGCTTTTATATATATACTGTATATAAAATTTAAGCTGCAATGTGAGGTTTCGCTGTGGGTATCTGCTAACAGGAAAAATTAAAACAGCTTGGCTGTTCTGCTTATGGCTCTATATCACACCACTGACTCAGAGAAGCTGGAAGGATTAGTGGTTACAACAACAGGTGCAGGGAGAAAGCTATAAAAATTAAAATAGTAGCTATTATGGCTACAGGACAGATTGAGGGTTGGATATAGTCTATACTAAAAACCTTTATTTAAGAAACACAAACTCTATACATCAAGATAGCTACGTTCTCTGACCTATATAAACCACACACATTTGTAGGTAGGTTTTTACCTGGCACAATTTATTTTGATTTTGCTACTCGTGGGCAGGGCTAAGGAGTTGGATAAGGCACCAAGGCCTTGTCCCCTACAAATCCTACTTAACCTGTCCCATGGCTTTTTAGATTTCATCAGGCATTGTTCACATATTGTCGAACCTATTTTTGCATCAGTGGGAGCTAGGAACTTGTATCTATTAAAAGTAAATACGAAGGAAAAAGCTGAGATTTTCAGCAGGTGGAATTCCTGCTCAATATTAGATTCTGCACCATAGAGTTATCGGTTGCTCTGAACCATAATTTCAGCCAATGGAAATTGCAAAATTAGACGAGCTCAGATGGCAGCATTTTTTCATCGGTTTGCTCACATTTGTTTTGGGGACTGAACTGATTCTGTATAGTTATATTCTAAGCTTCCTTTCAGGACAGAGAGCTTTCAAGGTGGCCCACAGAATTTGGAAAACAAAATAATGTTGAATCCCAATAACACAGATATAAAACAACAGATTACAGACATCAACTTTTTAAGGCAAACCACTGTTAGGCGAACTCTGTTATGCTAGAAGTAACTTTCTCCCCTGGGATGGACAAAAGGCAAACAAAAATAAAAAATGAAATGAAATGAAAACTTTGTACTTAAATGACATGCAGAGTCTATAAATTAATTTTCAGTCAGTATTTAGGGAGGAACCAGAACTAAACAAATATGTGTATGCCAGATGTATCAATCAACTATTCCCGAAAGGGTAATCTATAAATAGATTTTTAAATACGTAAATACATTTTCAGATTACGCATTAAAATATGCAGTACAGGACAATGCAGGCCTGTACCCAACTATATCCATAAAATAGTACAATATAATTACTCCCTTTAGGCATTCACCAGTTAATATATTCAGTAACATATTCACACATAAATGGTACAATGTTATAGCTGTATCATGTGGCTGAAGCTTGTTGGGAATGTTCATGTAAGGTAGATGAATTATTCCAAACATTAAGTGTCTGTTTTCTTGGTTTTGTACAGTGTTTACATGTAGGTGTCATATTTAGATGGCATTGTTTGTTACACACACACACACACACACACACACGTCAATCCTAGCTGCACAAGGTGACCTATAGCCAGCTCCAAAATTTTGCTAAGATAGCAAACGAAAACATAAGATTAAGTGTTCTAAAGACTGCAACAAGAACGTTAGAAGCAGTAATTGTACCATGGAACTGCTGAGATGTTGCTCTTGCCTCTGAGCTGCAGACAGACACATCATTACGAACTTTTAGGATTAGGATGACATCCATAATTAGGTGATTATGGCTGCAATAATACTTGCCTGAACGTGAGCCTTAAAAAGGTAAAGGACCCCTGACAGTTAAGTCCAGTCGCGAATGACTCTGGGGTTGCAGCGCTCATCTCGCTTTACAGGCCGAGGGAGCCGGTGTTCGTCCGCAGACAGTTTTTCCAGGTCATGTGGCCAGCATGACTAAGCCGCTTCTGGCGAAGCAGAGCAGCGCACGGAAACGCCGTTTACCTTCCCGCTGGAGCGGTACCTATTTATCTGTTTGCTCTTTGACGTGCTTTTGAACTGCTAGGTTGGCAGGAGCTGGGACTGAGCAACGGGAGCTCACCCCGTCGTGGGGATTCGAATCGCCGACCTTCTGTTCAGCAAGCCCTAGGCTCAGTGGTTTAGACCACAGCGCCACCCACGTCCCTTTGAATGTGAGCCTTACATTTGAGTAAATATGCATCACTGTATCAGACTGCAAGTAAAAGGGATCTTGTGTCTTTGCTGAAATCCTAATGAGATTACAGTGGTACCTCGGGTTAAGCACTTAATTTGTTCCGGAGGTCCGTCCTTAACCTGAAACAGTTCTTAACCTGAAGCACCACTTGAGCTAATGGGGCCTCCTGCTGCTGCTGCACCGCCGGAGCACGATTTCTGTTCTCATCCTGAAGCAAAGTTCTTAACCTGGAGCACTACTTCTGGGTTAGCGGAGTCTGTAACCTGAAGCGTATGTAACCCGAGGTACCACTGTACAGAAAACTAGCTGAGTGCATCTAAACATTCAGATCGTGTTCATTGAAGGGTTTGCGAATTTAACAACAGGAAAGTATTTAAGCACAATATTGCTGACAGATTAGATTCAGAGTTGCTGCAGCGGGAACTCCGCTCACAGCGCTGCTTGTGGAAAATGGGTTTCGACAGATCTCTCCTTCTCCCTGAAAATCTGCTCCAGAGGGTCAAGCGGGGGAGGGGGGTTTGCTCCAGAACAGTGTGGGAGGTGGTGGAGAGGAAGGATGAATTTGTGAAAATTGCTTCCAGGGTTGGCACCAGTTCTGGGGGGGATCTGGGCATGATGCCCTCCGGGACATACACACACAAAACATCCATGATGCTGGCAAGATCCTCCGTAATAAGCTCGCCAGGTGGTGCACAGGAGTCCCAGATTTCTGTAAACAGGAAGGACTCCTGTTTGCAGAAGTGTTTGCAATTCAGCGGAGGCTCCTGTTGCAATGGCTGGGATAGGACAGAGGCAATCCAGCTCAGAGGACACAGCTGATGTGTTGGGGGAAATATTGGGATCCAGAACAGCTGCGAGGGATGACTGGTCACCAACATCTTTATTTCTTTGAAGCAGAGCGCCGCCCAAGGCTGCAGCCATCTATGCTCAGAAGCATTCTGGGGAAAAGAAAATGGTGGGTTGCCCTGGTAGTGAAAAAGTAGAAGGAAGATGCCAGCGCCTGTTGGCAGCCCCAGTGGGTTCTTTGGGGCTTAACATTTGCCCCCCACCAGGCCAGTTCCTGGGCCTGATTACCACCTTCTGATTACCAGAAGGAGTCTCTGCTGGATTGCAACCCTTTCCACGAATAGAGTCTTTCCATTTGCAAAACAGAAATTCTGGCTCGAACCCTGACTTTTTTTGGTATATGTCATGGAACACTGCAGTGATGTGAAGATACCTCCCCTCCTCCTTGCGATCAGTTGCTAAAACATATGTTTTAATGAAAAATAATTGTTTTTCACAAGAAATAACCACCATCAGACTACTTTCAGGAACGTCAAAGCTAGGCAACTCAAAATGCTACCTACCATGTAGCAAAACAAAAGCTGCAAACAAAATCTAGAATGCATTAAATCAATTGCCAATTTAAACTTATAGACCGGTATATCGCTTATGTATTAGGTAACCCAGCATGAGACTCAAAAGTATGTTGTCGTTGTTGCTACCGTTTATCCACACAAAGAAGTTTTGCTTCACCCAAAGAGAAATGAATGAATTGTATACAGAATGAAAAGCCAAAAATGCAGGTAATGGACTAAAATGTGTCCTGCACAACAATCTTCATGAAATCTATACTTGTAATCTGCATTAATATATTCTGGCTACTGCAACCATAGCATTTAAAACTAGTATCAGCTACCCACAAGAAGTGCTGTATAGCCATGGAGAAGCTACACCAAAACGTTTCAGCAAAACTTATGAGTCCCTGAAGCAACTACTGTACAGCTGAATAGAACTGCCTGTTTTTAATGAGAAGCCGTCTGGGGTCGGTTGTTTATGTTTTCAACTTTCTGGGACAGGGAGTCGGTTAGAAACAAGAAAAACCCTACAAAAGAGGGAAGTAGACCCACACTGTCTGCCTTTTAACTGCACAACATTCAGTTTTCCTTCCATGCCTGAGCTACAAAAACAAAACAGAACATGAAACAAAGAATAGGAAGCTAAAAGGTATTTTCCACTGTAGAAGTGCTCTTAAGTAGTGCTTACTGTCAAGTTTAACAGAACTGCCGATACTGACAGAAACTGGCTTTCGGCTATGCACAGATTTGGAAAAAGACCTTTTTTTCTGAACAGAGGCACCAATGCGCTAACTGTTACGTGCATACACATTTTTTTCTGGCATTCATACGCACAATTTAACACATTTCTAAACCATTAGCCTAATGATTAACAGTGACTGGTGTTGAAAGATTCCCGTGAATTAGTTTCCCCGTATCTAACCCAAAGAAATAAAATAAGGAAAACTTTTGCCCGTTTAAGCCTTTGGCACAGAGTACTGCTGAAACAAGATACCTACCTTCCAAAGTAAAATCAAGCAATATGTACTCATAAGCAGAGTCCGTCTTTGTTTCCACTTGCGGTCTCTTTAGCGTTGAAAATATTTTTCCAGGGCTGCTATCATCTGGGTCTTCTAGTTTTCTGAGTCCGCACCCCATGGTCACAGCCGGCAGGGAGGAGGAAGGTGCAAAAAGGGTGGAGGTAGAAATGGAGAATGCCACAAAATCTGTTTCCCTCTGATTGGAGAGAAAAAAAAGAAGAGGAAGGAATCTCCAAGTTTTAGATGCTGTTTACTGCTAGCCACAACACCAAAGAAAAAAGAATCTTCAAGTCCCAAGTTAGAAACAGGAGGAATTTTCCAGCCATAGTTACACCCAGGCGTATAACCCTTTATGCTTTCAGGCGACGAAGTCCTCCTGGGCAAGAGTGTTACTGCTCTTGCAGGAACATCCAAAGTGTTACAAACTTAGCAGAGATTTTCCATGCCACGTCAATTTACAGCCAGCCCCCGCTAGCAGTGTTCTGTTGCAGAGGGCACCAATGAGTGCTTTGTCTGTCCCTCTTGGCTGGCTGATAATGATGTGAGAAAACAACCCAAATAAAAAGTTCCTGCAAAACTTCAGTGTGATTCCCTTGCAGCCAGAAGGTCTGTTTTGCTGCAGTAGCAAAGAAAAGGGAACAAAAAAAGAGCAAGTCAGTCAGATAATGGGACCAGAGAGCCTCAACATGGTTTGAGACAAAATCGTTTCCAGAAAGGAAGTCAACTTCAAGAGGAAATTGCTTCTGGCATCTCAAAGGGGAGCAAAGTAAATGAAAAGCAGTTCAGACTCTTGTTTTAAATGTGAGTTTGGATCCGACTTCCTTCGCACAGGACAGCTGGGGGGGAAATGCACACAATAGCAAAAGATTCTCTTGGCTAGAGAGCAGTACAAATTGTATTTGGAGTAATTAACTTAGTAAGTTAAAAAATATGAAAAAGCACCTTCTCTGCTTTTGATAGGTCCCATATAGAAACAGTATGAAATATACATCATAGCAAACCCAGAGGAGGCATTTGATTCACATTATACAAGAAAGAGCTCTATGGCAATCTTTCTGTTAAGCTTCTGTTAATTCTTAAAACTTCTCTTTTAGGGGCTTTTTGCAAACAAAGAGCAAAGGAGTGGATTTTCAACTAGTTGCTTATACAGTGGTACCTCGGGTTACATACGCTTCAGGTTACGTACATACGCTTCAGGTTACAGACTCTGCTAACCCAGAAAGAATACCTTGGGTTAAGAACTTTGCTTCAGGATGAGAACAGAAATCACGCGGCGGCAGCGTGGCAGCAGCAGGAGGCCCCATTAGCTAAAGTGGTGCTTCAGGTTAAGAACAGTGTCAGGTTAAGAACGGACCTCTGGAACGAATTAAGTACTTAACCCGAGGTACCACTGTATTTGTTTTAATTTCTTCAGGGCATGCAGCCTAGCTAAACCACAATCTTATCAACTGCATTGTTCAAAGGCGTCTTAAGCCCCCTGTAAGTTGGCAGCTAGCATTAGAGATTTCGACATTGCAAGGGGTTGGACTAGATGACCCTAAAGGTCCCTTCCAACTCTACAATTCTGATTATATGATCCCAGCGCTTACAAGTCAATGTACTGCTTCAACTTTGACCTGTCTATGAATGATTTCTTTATACAGCTTATTTAAGTTTCCTTGAGAGTAAGACAACACATTTATAGTTATAGGTATAAAGAATAAAATTATTATTAAATTATTCATATTAGTTAACACTGTTTTGAATTTTTTATCTCTCTCTTTAGACTTGCAGAGATAAAGGCACTGGGGGCAGCTGTATAAGACAAAACAGCCCAAATTTCCCATAGAAGCTCAACATCAAAAAAACGAAGATCATGGCCACTGGTCCCATCATCTCCTGGCAAATAGAGGGTGAAGAAATGGAGGCAGTGAGAGATTTTACTTTCTTGGGCTCCATGATCACTGCAGATGGCGACAGCAGTCACGAAATTAAAAGATGCCTGCTTCTTGGGAGAAAAGCAATGACAAACCTAGACAGCATCTTAAAAAGCAGACATCACCTTGCCAACAAAGGTCCGTATAGTGAAAGCTATGGTTTTCCCAGTAGTGATGTATGGAAGTGAGAGCTGGACCATAAAGAAGGCTGATCGCCGAAGAATTGATGCTTTTGAATTATGGTGCTGGAGAAGACTCTTGAGAGTCCCATGGACTGCAAGAAGATCAAACCTCTCCATTCTGAAGGAAATCAGCCCTGAGTGCTCCCTGGAAGGACAGATCCTGAAGCTGAGGCTCCAATACCTTGGCCACCTCATGAGAAGAGAAGACTCCCTGGAAAAGACCCCGATGTTGGGAAAGATTGAGGGCAGAAGGAGAAGGGGACGACGGAGGACAAGATGGTTGGACAGTGTTCTCGAATCTATTAACATGAGTTTGACCAAACTGCGGGAGGCAGTGGAAGACAGGTGTGCCTGGTGTGCTCTGGTCCATGGAGTCACGAAGAGTCGGACACGACTAAACAACAACAAAAATGCTTAGTCATGCAGGGGTTATTTTTAGTTCCTGGTCTTCATGTCAAATTGAGATTTTAAAAATCTCATGTTGCTCCATCAGTTTATCATTCTGTACCAGGCTCGTTGGAGCAGTGGAAATAAGCACAATGAATAGGCAGTTGTGGGCTGAAACAGGCCACTTAATTTTGGTTTTACAGCAGATAAGCAGGGTTGGCATGGCAGGAGGGCAAAGATCTGGTCTGCATTCCATCAGCCCTTGCTGCTGGGATGTTTCTTGCTGCCAGTCGGCTGGGAAGCACCCATGGGAGATGTACAGCATTAAACGCCACCATGGCAAACAGGAGTGGAAGGGATTGAGGAAGCTACCAGAGTCTACCCAGAGGCCCAAATAAATGAGCTTACCTGAAGACCCTTAAGCTTTTTTGTGGGCAGCGAGGACCTACCTCTTAAGTCGTCATATAGCCACTTGAAGGCCGCCAGCAGCCCCTGGATCCACCAGCTCCCGCAAACAAACAAAAAATGTCCAGGCAGTGGGTGACCTGTTGGGTGTCCCACTGCCCTCTCAAGGAACGTGCTGAAGGTTTCAAAGGCTGCACATACAACAGATGGGTGGGTTACAGCATTAAAAACCATATTTAAAACAATTCAAAATGCCCCATATGTTTGTTGATGAACCAACTGCCCTCAAACATAAAGCCAGTTCTTCTGTTGTACCCGAGGAGCCAAAATGCTGTCTAGATATTGCATTTTGCCATTATTGCACCTTGCCTACAACACCTCACTTGCTAGTGGAAGGCTCCTTGGAGTCAGGATAACTACTAGAGTCACTGGGTACACCGGATGAGGATTCTTGTAGGCTGAGCACCTTTCCTATGTATCGCTGGGGACCCAGGACCTCCTGTGCACAGCTGCCTCAACTTCTCACGTAGCTGGGTCAGAAACAAATTAAAGGCATGCATCCAATAGCACAACTGGAGGGGCACCTGGTCTTATACTGCATTCCATTAATTTTGTCCATAGAATACAAGCGGAGCTGCGAGCCATTTCACATGGAAAGGGGCAAAATTATTTGAGGAGTTTCTCAGCTAGGTTTAAAGGCTTACTCTTGGAAATTCTGTTCAAGATTAAACGGTGGGGGGGGGGGGAGGTATTTTAAGGATCTATGTTTTGTGGTTAATTTCGTTTTACATCCTATTACTACAGCAGCAGCAACTAAGATCAAACAGCAACACATTGCCCAGTTTATTGCTTATAACAATAGCTGCTCAATACACAGGTAGAGTTAATGTGGCCATGTGGTCTGAAACACCAGAAGGGGAGCAATGACCCCCCTCCTTGTCCTCCCTCTAGGATACCCCTGAATTGGAATAATTAAGATCTAAACTATTCCATGACCCGACACCTTCAAAATAGTTCTATCCAGGATTCTGTTTCTTGATGATAAGGTGTTATATGAAACCCCCCTAACTTGCTTTTATTTTGCTGTCTCTATTATTTTCTAAAAAATAAATATGCATTACCAATAGTAGATAAAGAATACTTTATTTAGATGAAACTTTTGTTACAAAGCCATTGGCTTCTTAAAAATGGTACAAGCTACAGGAACCAATATTGTTACTGTATATCATACATTCATGGCAGAATCCAGTCCAGGGTGGGCCTAGCAGCCCTGCACAAATAGTTCATAGAGACATGCTTTCTCCATTGTGTGTATAGAGGTTGTGCAAAAGGCATTAGGTTGAATGGAAAGTCCATACATAGGCCTACAACGCTGCTTCCTTGCCTCATGCTTGTTTGGGATTTGTGTAAATCAAGGCTCTACTGAGCCTAACAGAATCCTTCAGTGTGACTGGATTATACCCATAGCTGAAACAAAAAATGACTAGAGAACAAATCTGTAAAACTTTGAAGTACTATAAAATTATTGATAAAACATCTTTCTGTACATTTATCTTAACTTACTTAAGGTTGCAGGAACTATAGTAAATGCATAAGGAGCCATGTTGGTACCTTGTTAATTTAGCTAGAATTGTATGACAATGCAAAAACATTCTACTTATGATCAGCATTTTTATGAACTACTCCTTATTACCATGGCAAAAGTAAACTCTTACATTCCTTTGAAAATATGTTAAAGAATACCCCACGATACATCCTGCTTTCAAGTGCCATTTTACAGCTATGTTTTGTTATCACACCAAAAGCTCTGATCGACACTGTCCAATAATGACGCCCAAAACAAAATAATACTCTTCTGCTATACTTTGTAGCATTGTTCAAAATCAGAGCTCCACAGTAATATGGAATTACCGTGTATTTAAAAAATCTAGTGTCTTAGTATATTTGTATACGTATCTCTTCAAATATCTTGCTTGTGACATTTACATTTCTTAAAAAGCTGGTGCCGTATGAGCGTCCCAAAACTACCATTTTACCCTAACATTTACACTAACACATATTACAATAAACTTACATTGTAAAACTATACTAAAATACAGGTAGAAAGTCTGTATGCAAAGCCATGTGTTCTGTTACTTTTGTCTATCTTATTAGTAGAATGCAGTTTGTTGAGTAGTTTATTTTGTTACATGGATTATAGAGTATGTTAAAAAGCATAAAGAAATAGCAAAGTGATATGTCAAATGACAATGTGATGATTAAAGTGAATTTTCCCCAGTTCACTAGCACAAATAACAATTTGGTGTTCACATTTTTCGAACATTTCAAAACAGTCATAGGAAAAGTCCTGTTTTAATTAACATTATGGTAGTTCTTCACTTATTTCTTAAAATACGTTTGGAGTTATGATCATAAACATTACTTAAATAATTCATTCAATCTCTAAATCTATGGCAAATATGATTCTCTCATGTATCCCAAATAAAAGTTTTAAAATCAGGATTGTAACACAGAGGGGTGTTGTTAATGTTTGCTTGCTAACCCTCAATATATAAATGAGGTGAATTAATAAGTACACTAGACTCAGGAGTTATTTTTTTCTATGGAGAAACATAATACGGGGGAAGGAATAGATTAGATTCAACTAGCCTTCAAGATAATATGGTTGACCAGGTATTAGCCCAAATTCTATAATGTAATGTTGCATTAAAAAAAAATCCATGCATTTCAAAAGGATTGATAACAGCCCTCAGATACAAAGGGTAGAAGACAGCTTTCTTACTTCTGTTATAACCCCTTAGAATTAGGTATGAGGGAGGGACCTGTTTATGCATTAGACATTTCTTTATATTACTATACTTGTGTGTATTGAGTTACTCTTCGCCAAACAGGGATAAAAAAATCTAATCCTGATGTTTATATTGCTCTCTTAAATGAATTAACTAAAATGGAAAGTCTTGGGTATTATTTAACCTGATATAAATATCAATAACTCCGTAACGCAAGCAGTAAGAACAAAGGATTTCAAGTATGAATGACATTGTTTTCTAAATTGCAGTTCTAAATGCCAGACATTCTTTGGACATCTCAATTTTGAAATATTTTCAGAAAATTATGCTTTTTTTAGTCTAATACACGAAGTAAAAATGGGAACCCAAGCAAAAGATTCAAAACTGATCCTGATTGCTTGGATGAAATAAGCTATACACAATGGTTTCATGATATACTTAGAAATAATGCCATAGTAACAGAACACATGGCCTTTTCTTGGCTACTTTTATATTGTTTACAAGGATATATACAACTGAGCAAATCCTTTCACAGTTATAAAGCAGTTTCAATAGATGTGAACACATTTATACAGATATATTTTAAAACCTCTGCAAATATAAAAACAGTAACATTAAACAGATAACCCCCAACCATTCAAGTTCTTTATACTTGACATAAAAACTACTTAAATCTGATAGTTGCTGGGTTATCACAAACATTTTTACAAAAGGTATAAATTATTTTTGCATATGATCTTTTTACGTTCTATAAAGGTGCAAACCTATTTAAAGACTCAAGACTGAACATGTTACTAGAAAAATAAATAAATTTTTAGTAAAAGTCTGAATTTATCCTAACTCCAACCACGTGTAATGGTAGGTACACTGTGGGAAAAGCAGGTAATAAGGTTGTATTTAAATGTTTGTTTATTTCCAGTTCGCTGTTAAGACAGTATCAGTAGTTCTTAAAAGATTTATTTAAATGCTACCTTGCTGACGTTGTATTACTGACTCTATGAAATCCTTACCTGACTTTTTTTTAAAAAAATAAAACAATTGGACTTCACCTTTGATAAAAAGGCTTCAATTCTAATTGAATACAGCAGGCATATTTATTATGCCAGAATAAGTATAAATTGAAAGACTACAGCAAAAAGCTTGTAAAACAAAAGCAGGGAATAAACAATTCTAATCCTTGTAGTGAAGAGGATAATTGTATTCCTCCTCAGGACATGATACAGGCAGTGATTCATTTTGATCCTGCACAGGGAGAAGACAAAGGCTTAATGAAAGTTTTCAAATACTGTAATAGATTATGTTATTAATGCAAAGCTTGTATTTTTGCACATCCAAAATAGTATCAAAAATGTGTGTAGTATTTTGTATCCTTCAGAACAGTATCAGTCACAAAAATCAGAAAAAAAATATGTGGACATTAGCAGATGGAACTACTTTTAATTTTTATAAACTAAAAAAAAGATTGATTTTATTTCAGTTGCAATATGTAAAACAGTATTTGCACCAAATTATTAAAAAAACCCCAAAAATATGCTTAAATACAAATGTTAAATAAAATATTCGGATTCCAGCATAGCATGCGTTTTCCATCAAGCAAAAACGTTTTTTAATATTGTACTTAGTCATTCTTGTAACCTATCAGATGAAAATGAATTTTAAGTTTGGTTTGCAGCACAAATACGCTAGTTTTAAATGGCATAATAAACAGCACATGTATAGCCTGCATATTTCTCAATTACAAGTCTGTCACCATATAAGAATACCAATTGATAAAGGTAACCATGATTTTATCCTGCAATTTATGTTTACAAGTGCAAGGTCTTTAAACACCTTACAAAAAGCAAGGACATTTTGACTTAGCAGTTTTCAATATACATTAGGAGCTACAAAATTACACACCTTCATATTCGCTATAAAGTATAACTATGGTGCTATTTAACAGTGTCTGTAGAGGAAGGAGCAGTGAGCACTGTGTCATCTGATCTGTAATCTTTTCTAGGATGAAAGTGAGGACTTCGTGCGTAACGAGGCTTTAAACTCATAGAAGAAGGATGAGAAAAATTTCTTCTTACAGAATGTATCCTGGCTTCCTATAAAGAGGAAAAAACTACATTTCAAAATAGCAGTTTATTACAACACATTTTAAGCAGGTATATGACAATTCTGCTAAATATATAAACAAAGTCTGCAAAGGAAGGAATTAATTTACAACACAAAATGACCACATGTGAACTAAACTGGGATCTTTGGATAAAGAGTGGTACACAAATCTATTTCATTAAAACAGTAACAGCAACAACAAGACTATATAAAACTATTTCCCACCCGACTTAAAAAAGCACTAAAAGAAACTCTGGCACGTTAGTTTTTCCATGGAATTGTTGAAGATTATGGAGTTATACCATAATAAAGCAAATTTGCTCTTGATTGTTTTCAATTTCCTGAGGGAAAATAATTTCAAAGAATTTTCTGATTGATCAGCAAACCCATCAGTCCTAGGTGATCACTCTGGTTAAATGTGAATTACCAAGTGTCAATTATGCAAAATTTTCTATTTATCCACAAATAATTAGTGCATGTATGCAAATCCCTACACTTGATTTTCAGCATGTTACGTACTACATCGTTCTTCTCGATTAGTCTTGTGCCAAGAACAGTCTCCTATAAATCAGGTTCATGAACAGCAGCTTCTGAAAGAGGTTGAAATCACCTCTTTCTCTCTCTCTTTTTACAACCATGAAATTCCTAGGCTCTCAGGTAGCTTCAGTAATGACGTACTTGCGGGACACCAGCTCTCTATTCAGTCAAGGTAGTCCCAGTACTATCTGGGTTAATTCACGTATTCCAGAGGAAACTAGTCCTATTTTAGCCACACTGGAACTAATGACACTTAAGGTAGTAACGTCTAACTTAATTCCCACTGTTTTTAATGGCATTAAAGCATGACTATTTTCTGATTTCCTGTTCCTTGGGCGGCCAGACCCAGCCATGGTCACTTATGTTCATTGCTCCTAGAAAGGATTATTGCAACGTGTATGCATTGTGTAGAAAGACAACATTCCTCAAATCCCAACCATTGCTAAATTTTATGAGACATTTTATTAAATCAGTTGCATTGTCTGTCGCTTATTTTTATATTTGTTGTTAGCCACTTTGGACAACTCTTCTTGGGGGGGGGGATGGGTTACAATTTTTATTAGAAAATATATATCTCTCCTCTGTCCCCAGTACTTATCTGGAAGTAATCACAGAGGTCACAAGAAAGATTCATCAGCCTGGAACTATCTGAACAAGGCTGAGGTTTCAAAGGAATGTGTCTTGTTCTAATCTAAGGGAAAGAGATTACCCAAGTCTTTTAGAATTGCCCATAACTGGGTGGGAAAAAATACAGGTTGATGAACAATACCCAGGTTGATGAACTGGTATTGAAAATACTGTAGCATACCTATCACTCCTAGAAGTACTGCATCAGCATCTCCAAACCCTGAGAATAAATTAACTCCACCTTGTTAGTTATTAGACAGAAACAGTATGATCAATTGCTATCTGAATATTCGTTAGTGTTTACTTTGTTCACTTTACATTCCTAAGTGAGCATGTGAAGCTTATCCTGTTTATTTCAAGGTTTCCCCATTTGTTTTAGACCTAGAGGCCCAACTGGGAGGCTGGAGATTCCTCACCCCAATTGAGCTATATATACTGTGATTCATGTTGAAAACTGGGGAGGGGCGGATTTTCTAAATCCATCTTGTAATCTACTCCAAGGTAAGTCACAGAAAACTGTTGTTTGAGCAAATAACTGCAGATAAAACAAGAGACAGAAGCCAACATGTCTGAGCCTATAGCATCTAGAAGGCCAAAGGTTCCCTGGTTTAGATTAAGGCATAAACTCCAGTCTGTCTCTCTTACATTATGCTGCTGCCTATTTCCAGTTCCAGGTGTCTCTGTGAACATGGAAGGCAAGGAAGCACTCGTGACATACTAGGGCTAGCAGTGGGGTGTCAAGATTTAGGGACATGGTATCCAGCTCCATGAAAACAGCCCACTGGACCCCCATTCTTACTGAAATGCCCAGATGTAGCAACTCCATTCTATAATATTGGAGATTCTTCATTGGAGAAGTTTGCTTTTGGTAGCCATCTCTTTGGTGGGTCCAAACACAACGCTGAATTTATTTGAAGCCAAATAATTATAACCTGTCAGGATACAACCAGGGATGGATGGATTTCTGGCGAATTTGGGTGGCAATGGTATGTGAGCTGTAGGACATTTAGAAGATATTGGTGGGCGTGTTCATTAGCTTTATAACAAATTTAAGTTGAAATAATAGGTCCTGGTTAGTTGCATATTTGTTGTTTAAAAAGGCACATCCCTAGATAACAAATGTTAGGCTTAATCTTATTTAAAAGAAATTACTGGCTTGTGATGCTATGCATTCAGGAGTCAAGGCACTCCATTCTTTAAAATGGCTGAAAACACATGAACATGCAGCCCAGATTGGATACCATATACCTGAGTTCCCCAGGTGGGCATAAAAGGGAAGGCGCTAAAGCTCTCAACATATTGAATACTGGATATCAGATAGTAGGGTTCTAGCTTAGTCATCTTTCAGACATGCAGTTTTCATGGTGTAGAGAATTTCTGTCCTCTCAGTTCCTTGACAGAGTGTCACTTGGGCTGCTTCCACACTTTGCATTTACTGTGGAACGGCCACATTTTCTCCACTCACTTTTCCAGGGAATATGCACAATGTTAAAACTAAAACACCTGCCTCTCATTCAGAGCTCAGAAAATCTGACTCTGAAAACTCAATGGGTGTGCCATTTTCTCAGCTGTGGATGGCCTATTGCACAGCTAGTCTAGCAAGTTGTGGCCTATGTAGACTGCTTTCTAGCCATTTCCTTCTCTCTGTTTTTCCCTCATCTCTAGAAATCAGCTCAGTACCAAGGGCTGATGCACGATGTTGCTCTGAGTATGCCTCTTCAGCTGTGATTAATACTGAGTTGGGCACATCATGCCTCCCCAATTTTCAAGAGGTCTACAGGATTCCCAAATGAAAATATATGAGGGAACACAACTACCCAATAGCTTGCTTTATTAATGAATTCTAACTAGTGAAAAGGAAAAAGAATCTGCTTAGCAGACACAAAACAAAATTTCCTGTTGCCACAGCAGCAGCAGCAGCAAAACACAAAAATCTAAGCAGGAAGATAACGTTCCTGCATTGCAGGGGGTTGGACTAGATGACCCTCAGGGTCCCTTCCAAGTCTATGATTCTATGCACACCCTGTAAACCACCTGCTACAGCACTGGTCAGCCAAGCTTCAGAACTTTTCCATACTCAGAGCTGTACATGTAGACAGCTATATTAATAAAAACATGCAAGTTTCTCAGGTATGGTAGATGCATGATTCTGCTTTGGAAGACATACTCCACAGAAGGAGGAAAACAGAAACATAATCACAGATCCAATTGCATGTCTGGCTAGGATTCTTACTCCTTGTTCTAGTATCAGAAGGCGATGTAGCCCATTAAGGTCAAAGGAGAGGAAAAGAACCCAAGCTCTAAATGCATCTAACTACAGCTAAAACTCTTTAAGCCTGAAATAAAGGAAAAAAGAACTACAGTACAATGGTGTCTTGCATGATTTCAACCTTATGTGGTTGAAAGCTGGCTGGTTGAAATACCGCAAATTAACTGCATGCAAAATGGAGAGCTCAAAACCTTGTTCTGCCCTGGTTTTTCCTGGCATGGAAAGAGCTTTTAAGCTCTCGGGCTTGCTAGCAGGGCTTTCGGAGGCTCTTGTGAGAACTTGGACGGCCCTGCAAATTGCTTAAAGGTAAAGATGGCCATGAGGGGGTTGGGGTTGAAGTACCATCCCCAGAACATAACCTCTGTGCATGATGCAATTGTACTGTACAGTACAATAGCGTAAGTAAGCAGAGCAGTGTGTAGAATTATTTCAGGAAGTTAAAAAAAAGACTGCATTGAAATTGTTAGCCCTCTTTCTGCCTATAACGAGTCTAGCCCAAAGCAAGTATGTGTATCGCTAATTAGCTTAATTTGAACTGATTTTGAAGGACAAATTCCTTTACACTTTGCTAAGATTATATACTGCAACATAAATAGGGAAGTGAAAAAAATAAGACATCGTGATATAACTTTTACAAAATGATTTTACAAATCTAACTAAAACAACAAAGGAAGAGCAACTCTTTCTTCTGCAGTAGACTAATGTCTTTTAATAGTTTCTGCCAGGCTTAACTACACACCAAATATTCACCCAAATCAATAGCTGAGTATTGCTTTCATTCCACCTCACCAGCTGCTACTGCTAATGTCACCATTCACACAATTAGCAACAATGTCAGATAATTAATTTTTTGAAAAATAAAAGAAAATATAGAAAAGGAAAATAGAATTTGTAATTCATTGAAACATTTCTATGATTATTATTTTTCATACCTTGTTATTGATTAGTTCCTACTGAATTTTGTTGGTGATGTCATTTAGTACTGTAGCACCCTCTACTGGAAATATTTTTGTGACTATGGCATATACTAAGTATCTACTCAAACATCTAATGTTTCAAAGAATTTCAAGTGTAAAGTCAGAAAAAGAACAACATAAAGTGGCAAAGGATTTTCATTTTTTGTTAATTATTTAATCTATTTTACCTCACCTTTCCAAAAGCTCAATGTGATTTACAATAAAATTAAATTAAAACTAAGTATGCCTATACTTTTGCAAGGGAAAGGGTATTTTATGCCTTTCTCACACTATCACCTCCCAATCCAACTTGAATTGTGTCCCCATCAGCTAAAACACGCCCCCAAAGAAAAAGAAGGTTATAGACCTTACTTTAACAGACTCAGGCTGCATCACAGGGGCTGACATGGCTATGGCACTTTGAGCATAAACTTGGTGATATGCTTGAACTCCATGATCAGAATATGGCTGGTAAACAAATGAATATTGAAAAACATATTTACAAACAAATATATTTACAAAACAAGTATATATTAAAAATAGCATAAACAGGAAAAAAGTGCACAGAAAGCAATTTTCATTCCATCATTTCAGAACTGCTTTTTAATGTTATGTTAGTTATCCAAGAACCCAACTGACCTTGGGCTAATTGTTTACCTGCAAATTTCCAGGTTGTTTTTTTTTTTGGTCAGAATAGATGTAAAGGTACAGACCTGATTCTGACTTCTGCTTGTTGTAGGTTAGATGTTAGGGCTATTACAGACACCTTTTTACCTGATTTGGGGGCCAGGAAGGTTCAAAATGACTGGAAGAGATCCACAGTATATTTAAATAATTAGTGGAAGCATGTAATAATGCAGAACTGGCAGTGCTAAATGTATATAATGCATGATGCAAGGGGGAAATCTTATTCTTTGGTTTGCAAGTTATAAAGTTGTCAATTTATCTATAGAATTTTGGCCCATCTACTGCACAACAGGCTGGGAAGAAATTTGATTGCTTTTGCATTAAAAACGAATCAATCCAATTTGCACTTTCCGAAACAATATAAGAACCAAACCCAGCCACCGTAAGAAAGTCACACCTATCCACATTTTGCGATGCAGTTCTCTCAACGTTTATAAAAAAATGCATATATTAGGAAAAAGTGTGCATAAAATTATATATTAGTGAAAACAACAGATTAAAATGCATTATATTAGAAAAAATTGCTTGCAAAATGTGTATATTAGTCAAACATGTATACAATATGTGTTTATTGGGAGAAATTAAATGCTGAAGAATTTTCATGAGGATTTTCTCAAATTGCTGCAGAAGCGTGGAGAACTGAAATGAAGATTAGAAAAATGAGAAAATGAGAACTGAAATTGACAGATCCTTCCATCCCTACTGTACAGTGCCCCCCTGCCCCCAATTTAGCTTGCTCTCAGGTACTTATTGAGCTAACATATCTTGACTAAAGATTGCCTATGCCCCTTCTATGCCTACTGGCACTCAAGGCTCTTTGCAGATTATGTGTCTCCTATTTTAACTCTACAGAAAGTAGATGAGAAATGAATGATTAAGTTATTTATTTTTAACCCTCCGGAGTCAGCAGGGTTACTGTGGAGTCCAGCAGCTGTTTGAAATATTTGTTAAACTTAGCAAACCTGAAGCACTTCATATTCCATGTACGCCTTAACAATTATGGGGTCAGCTATATTTATACTCTCTTTTCTATTTTTTATTAAAAAAAATATGTTTAACTTGCTAAGATATCAGGGTTCCTATTTATCTCTATTCATACTGTTGAGAGTTTAGGGGCAGGAGTTAGGCTGTATCCCTGAGTCCCTTCTAATTCCTGGCTTCAAAAAGGGTTGGAATGAAATGGAATATCCCATTGTTGAGTTAGCCAGCTAAGGGCCATAATGGCCCTAAGTATGGGTTGTTAATATAAGAAAGGAAGTTGCTCTGTGTCAGAGGATAAATGGGTAGATCCCCCTTCACCTGGCTGGGTGCCCCCTCCCAGCTAGCAATTGGAAGGACAAAAACCAGAGTTAGGGGGGTGAGCTGGGAGCCAGAAGCAGACAGAAGCCTGAGTGAGAGCCATGTCTGATTTCTGCTTGAATCCAAGGCTGTGGCTATTGGGGGAATAATACGTTCTGCAGTGTTGGTACTGTGAGCCCCTCTATTGTAGGCTCAGGTTGTATATATGTGTAAATAAACCATATATCATAAAGACACCACAGTTTCCACCGTCCCTAATTCCAAGGAAACCAAAAGCCGAGTAAGCACCTGGAACCCTAGAATCCCACACCGGTTGGAGATTGGAGTGGCATGCAACAATATGAATGGGACAATGAAACTACCAAACACCTAAGTTAACTGGGATCTTCTCGACTTCTCAAATCATGGTCAGGAAAACCTTCCACTTGATTCTACATGAAGGTCTTCCACTGATAGAAGCCTCCATGCCTGCTTGAATGCCACTATTGTGTGTGCATGCATGCATACACTTATATAAATTTAGCTATACTAATATGTGTGGGTTTGACCATTCTGTGCTGGTTTGCTGTTCTGTATGAGTTTAATTTTATGTCCTGCTAGATGTCAAATTGCAGTCAAGACATCCTGATTACTTTAAAAATTTGAAAGTGGGACATTTGTACATTTCTCTCTATGTGACATTTTTAAAACCAAGTTTCAAGACTAAGGGCTTCACCTCATAAATGAGACCATCATAACAGAGTACACATAACTGCACATGAAATGTAAAGCTGGGTTGTGAAAGTAATAATTAATTAATAAATAATAATAATAATACATTTTACTGTTATTATTATTATTATTTTGATCCTTCAAATGCTTCTATGAGCATTGGTGGTGAAAGGGATTTCTAATGTCAGCCAGGAATATACTGCCTATGTTTGCAGAACCCAAACTGAATTTAATAGCATATAATAAAAAAGCTAGTTTACTGGGTTCTGTCACACAGTAGCAATACTAACATTGCTTCCAGACGGATTGTGAATGACATGTTTTTTACAGCATCCACATGATGTTATTGCCATCAAAATGCCAACACATACTTTTTACATCTAAACTAGATTTCAACACAAAAACCCAGAAGTAAAAATAACCCATTATCCATCCATGGTTACTGCTCATCTGGATTTTTAGGGTGGGCAGTTTGTCATGTGTGTGATGATGTTTCAGTGGGTGGCTCTATCAGTGCACCCCTATTTCTACTGGCTCCTCACATGAGCGTAAGTTAGCTATTTTGTTTCTAGCAGCCAAAACAATGGACTCAGCTAGAAAAAGCGTTCTATATGCATTATAACACTGTGACACCAGATGGTGCTGTGAAGTTCCGTTTTTGCCAACGCAATTTCTCACAGTCGTACCTCGGAAGTCAAACACCCTGCGAGTCGAACTCTCTCCCGAACGCCGCAAACCCGGAAGTGAGTGTTCCAGTTTGCGAACGCTCTTTGGAACCCAAATGTCCCACACAGGTTCTGCGGCTTCCGATTGGCTGCAGGAGCTTCCTGTAGCCAATTGGAAGCCACGCCTTGGTTTCTGAATATTTTGGAAGCCGAACTTCCGGAATGGATTCCATTTGACTTCCAATGTATGACTGTACAAAGTTTGCGATGTGTTTAATTGAAGCGCTTCCTGGCTGTGTCTAGATCCAACCAATGTAAATGTGTCTACTTCCACTAACCCACTTCAGAGGAACTCTTCTTTCAAGGTTTCCACATAGTACATGTGAAGGATTATGCTGGAGTACATTGCGATATATGCATCAGACTTTTTTTAAAGATTAATACAGCAATTTAATGTAGACCTTGTGAGACTGGTGCTTTTGTACATAATATTGTAAGCACATGTATGTATGGAGTACCCAAGGTGAATGTTAAGTAAATTAGAGGAATTAAACATTATGGAGAGTGGGAGAGAATGAGTGGTGACTGGGTGGGAGTGTTGTTGGGAGTGCCTGGTAGATGGTGTGTGAATTGGTGATGAATGTGTAGCAGGGTTAGCTGATTAGTAAAGAACCAGTATTATTGTAGCCATTGTTGTACATATAATAAAGTAACAAATAAGATAAAGAAAGATAAATAAATAAATAAATAAATTGTATTACACCACATGCCTATTATTTGGTTACACTAGGGGTGTGTTCAGATAAACATTACAGTGGTGCCCCGCAAGACGAATGCCTCGCAAGACGGAAAACCCGCTAGACAAAAGGGTTTTCCGTTTTGGAGGTGCATCGCAAAACAAATTTCCTATGGGCTTGCTTCGCAAGACGAAAATGTCTTGCGAGTTCCTGCGATTTTTCCCCCGCTCCCCACCCCCTTTTTCTAAGGCACTAAGATGCTAATAGCCTTTTAGCAGCTAATCCGCTAATCCCTTAAGCCTTTAATAGCCGCTAATAGCGCTAATCCGCTAATGGGGTTGCTTCGCAAGACGAAAAAACCGCTAGATGAAGAGACTCGCGGAACGGATTCTTTTCGTCTTGCGAGGCACCACTGTATCTGATGTTGGCAGCAGGAATAAAGGGGGATTATTGAAATACCTATCAAAAACTCAACTCATAGCTGCACAACATTTGCTGTTGCACCACTTCTCAGATAATTATTTTTTAAGGTGAATGGACACAGATACAGAAATATCTGCTCACATGCCCAGAATGGGAAAAGGTAGGGGAGAACAAGGGAGGGATGACTGAGGGGAGAGACAGAAAAAACCCAACCCAGATACAATCTGACAAGCTCCACCCACTGGCATGGAGGACAAGCAGAAGTGCCTTTACTGTATAACCTTTTTGTGATATAAGGTCCCTGTCTGGAAGCACCCTACAAAATTGATATGAGATCAGGACTATGCAATACCAAACCAATAAAAGACCAGAGCTATACTGATAGAAGTGGGCTTTATTTCCAAACTGTTCCCTCAAAATTCTGTAAGATAAAATACAGTGGTGCCCCGCAAGACGAATGCCTCGCAAGACGGAAAACCCGCAAGACGAAAGGGTTTTCCGTCTGCAGAGGCGCTTCGCAAGACGAATTTCCCTATGGGCTTGCTTTGCAAGACGAAAAATGACGAAAATCTTTGGGTTTTTTTTTCTGCTCCAAAACCCCTTATTTTGAATCGCGAAGCTGCTAAAAGCATTTTAGCAGCAAAACCGCTAATCCCCCCCCTTAAAAAGCCATTTTTAGCCCTTTTTTAGCCAATAGCGCTAATAGCGCTACTCCGTCAATGGGCTTGCTTCGCAAGACGAAAAAACCGCAAGACGAAAAGACCCGCGGAACGGATTCTTTTTGTCTTGCGAGGCACCACTGTAAAGGGATCACTACATTCAGTGAGACTACTGAAGGGGTAAGTGTCACTGTAGTATACTCAATTAATTAGTACTGCTAATTACTTTCTCTCATATGTGAATGGAGAATACTCAGTCTATGAATGGCCCCCTAGCACACAGCCCTCATTGAAAGGTACCCCGCAGATTTCTAAAATGTTTGATTATAGCAAATTCTTTCTTCATACATTGCAATCTTATCAAATTATCTACAAATAATTAAATAGGTAGAGCAGATGCAGCCTACAAATACTTTTTCTGAGTATAAGTACCTCTGGAACTGCAGCTTCCATTAGGGAAAGAGGAGGAGCGACACATCCACCATCCTGCGCAATCTCCAGGGGCTGGTAAGTAATTTCAGAAGGATGTAGATAAAAGAATGAGGTGGGAGAGGCAGGAGACTAAAAAAGAGAAAACATTGTTTTGCATATGACACTCTCAACTGTTAGAAGAATTCAAGCTAAAGAAGAAGAAAAATTGTAATATATGATTTCAATGCAAATATGATAACTATTATTTAAGTGGAATGCTCTCCCCCTGGACGTACTCTTAGCATTGACACTTACAAACCCATGTGTTCAAAAACGTGTGCATGCATTTGAATGATAGCTTGTTTCCAGTTTGAATTGAATTCTAGCTTACTCAAAGAGTTTGTCTCTTCCAGCTCCATCACATTCCCTCCTCCCAAAATTCTAAGTAAAGGTAAAGGTACCCCTGCCCGTACGGGCCAGTCTTGCCAGACTCTAGGGTTGTGCGCTCATGTCACTCTATAGGCTGGGAGCCAGCGCTGTCCGCAGACACTTCCGGGTCACGTGGCCAGCGTGACAAGCTGCATCTGGCGAGCCAGCGCAGCACACGGAACACCGTTTACCTTCCCGCTGGTAAGCGGTCCCTATTTATCTACTTGCACCGGGGGTGCTTTTGAACTGCTAGGTTGGCAGACGCTGGGACCGAACGACGGGAGCTCACCCCGCCGCGGGGATTCGAACCGCCGACCATGTGATCGGCAAGTCCTAGGCACTGAGGTTTTACCCACAGCGCCACCCGCAAGCAAGTAATTAGGACTATGCGCCAAAAACAGTCCCAGCTAGTACCTGAGGTAATGTAATGAATCTACTGAAGGCCGTATTTTGAAACTGTATAATTTTGAAATTTCTAGGATGTGAATTTACTGGCTTGTACCCACACCTTGCTCCTGCCAGCAGGAATATTCCCTGAGCAGCATTCCACTCAGGGGATGCTCCTATAGGCAGACTGTTGCCTCTTCACTTTCACTCTCTGAATAACTGCTCCCAGAGGGCTGAGGGAGCCCCACTCTCAGGAATGGTAAGGGGCTGAAACCCCATGAAAACAGCAAAAAGTTACTCCTCCCACTCCCATCCACCAGCAGTATCCCCCTGAATTAAAAGTCCATTTCATTCCATTAAGTCTGGACCTGCATGTCCACCAGGAGCAATCAGTATATCACGTGGCATCATGAAGTGTATACCTCAAACCCACAGAGAGTAGTATGGTATACTAGGTTTAAATCCATACCACAAATCCCAGCCACAAAGGCTACTAGTCACCTCTGGCCACTTACTATCTGACAGCCCTAATCTAATCTTACATAATTGTTCCAAGGATAGTAGTGGAGGAAAGGGGACTATTTATACTGCCTTACACTACTTAGGAGGGACGCGGGTGGCGCTGTGGGTTAAAGCCTCAGTGCCTAGGGCTTGCCGATCGAAAGGTCGGCGGTTCGAATCCCCGCGGCGGGGTGAACTCCCGCTGTTCGGTCCCAGCGCCTGCCAACCTAGCAGTTCGAAAGCACCCCTGAGTGCAAGTAGATAAATAGGGACCGCTTACTAGCGGGAAGGTAAACGGCGTTTCCGTGTGCGGCTCTGGCTCGCCAGAGCAGCGATGTCACGCTGGCCACGTGACCCGGAAGTGTCTTCGGACAGCGCTGGCCCTTGGCCTCTTGAGTGAGATGGGCGCACAACCCTAGAGTCTGTCAAGACTGGCCCGTACGGGCAGGGGTACCTTTACCTTTACACTACTTAGGGGACGCGGGGGGCGCTGTGGGTTAAAGCCTCAGCGCCTAGGGCCTGCCGATCGAAAGGTCGGCGGTTCGAATCCCCGCGGCGGGGTGTGCTCCCGTTGTTCGGTCCCAGCGCCTGCCAACCTAGCAGTTCGAAAGCACCCGTTAGTGCAAGTAGATAAATAGGGACCACTTACTAGCGGGAAGGTAAACAGCGTTTCCGTGTGCGGCTCTGGCTCGCCAGAGCAGCGATGTCACGCTGGCCACGTGACCCGGAAGTGTCTTCGGACAGCGCTGGCCCCCGGCCTCTTTGAGTGAGATGGGCGCACAACCCTAGAATCTGTCAAGATTGGCCCTTTACGGGCAGGGGTACCTTTACCTTTTTACACTACTTAGAGGGAGGGTGCAATATAAATGTTATAAATAAACAAACAGATTATGGAGACTGAATATGATTTACCTGTGGAATGCTCCACTGCCATTGTCCTGGAAGACACTGTGCAGGAGCCTGTGGTAATTGAAAACAACAGTATGCTAAAAAACACACACCCCAAATTCCACATTTACACCGTTTGTAAAATAAAATATATGCTGAAGACATTAACAGCAATACAGCAGAGTTAAACACAATATACGCCAAGGTGGACATATTGTCAATCTTTCTTTCTTTAATAACATATAATAGTTTAATCGTCTTTGGTTCCTATGTTCAGGACATGGGCAAGTGACCTGTTCTGGCTGAGCTTGAACTCTGAAGGAGCAAGTGCCTAGCTTGTGGGTACTTCTGGATACATTTATGTCACCAGAGGCCCAAGTGTCCTCTGTGGCTTTTACCAGCTTTGGTTCATCAGCTAGGACTGCTCCTGGACAGGGATAATCTAACCACAGTAGTTCTTGAGTTGGTAACCTGAAGGTTGGATTACTGCACTGTGCCCTTGTGCCCGGTTCAGAAGCTCCAGCTGGTGCAGAATGGGGGGGCAGACTACTGATGGGGGCACATGGCCAAGAACATGTCCCTTCCAATTCAACATTCAAAGATTCCATTTGACACCATTGTTAAAATATATACACTGGCTGTCCATCTACAGCGGTACCTCGGTTTACAAACTTAACCCATTCCGGAAGACCGTTCTTAAACCGAAACTGTTCTTAAACCAAGGCACGCTTTCCCTAATGAGGCCTCCCGCCGCCGGTGCCCTTCCACTGTTCAGCTTCCGTTCTTAGACCGAGGTAAAGTTCACAAACTGGGACACTACTTCCGGTTTTGCGGAGTTCGTAAACCAAATAGTTCGTAAGCGGGGGTGTTCTTAAACTGAGGTACCACTGTACTACTGAGCCTGCTTCAATTAAGAATACATCTTTCCATGATGGTTTATGGTTTCTGAAAATATTTTTTGTTAAATATAAATATTACTGTAAACCACATAATATATATATATTTTTAAGGATAGAGTGGTAAAACAAACAAACAAACAAACTATGAAGTCAATTAAACTATGAAGCACAATTTCCTCTCCTATGCTGCCATAAAGTAGCCAAAAGCATAATTTGTTTTTTTACCTGATAATGATATGTAGGTTGTTGATAAACAGGCTGAGCTACCATCACAGGAGAACTAGAAATAGAACGTGACTTTAAAAAAGAGAACAGCAATTAGAATCTTACTGAGTTGTCCAAAGAATTATTAATATGCTACTAAGAAATACATTTTATGCAATACACTAAAACACTAAATTATAAACAAACAAACAAATCATTTACATTAAGTCACAGATCAGAAGTGCCATTTGGGCTTTTGCTATCTATCCTCCTTTATCCTCCAAAACAAATTCCCCTTCAATACACTTTTCATAGTTAACCACAGTACAGTGGTACCTTGGTACTGGAATGGCTTGGCTCCCAAATAAATTGGCTCCCGAACGCCGCAAACTCACCACAAAGTGAATTTGGAGTGGGATACTGCATACACAAAACTGCCAGTAATCTCAGGGTTGTACGTTCAAGCCCTACATTGGGCAAATGATTCCTGCATTGCAGAGGGTTGACTAGATGACCCTTGTGGTCCCTTCCAACTCTACAATTCTATGATTCTTTGAAATCCTATGGAGAATCAGACTAGGATCATTCCTATGATTATTATTATTTAATCAAAGTTACAAGGGCCCATTGAATGGCTACAATTCTGTGTTGCATGCATTTGCCATTTGCTTGCCCATCCAAATTCTTTTTCATAGTTATTCCTGCTGACTCCCTCAATTGCTTTTTTATATTCAGGGGAATATACTGCACCCTTTGAATAAATATACTTTTTAGTTGTTACTGGACAGCAGAGTTGCACTTTTCACAAAAGTTGCTTACAACAGAGGTATGAAACATGGTTGCACAGTTAGAAAGGCAACAATGTATACTATATAAATTTGTGCTGATAGCTATTCAGAGAAGACGATCAGCTTTAATTTCCAAAATTTAACAATAACAAACCCAAACAGCTATTGGCACATCAGCATTGTCTCAGAACAAAAGAAATTACGTACAGGCCATGGCTGTGGAACAGAAGCAACTTCGGGAGTATGAAAATAAGCTACACCATTATGATACGTGTATGGATATCCAGTTGAAGTAGTCAAGTACATTGTTCCAGCTGCTGGCATTATACTGGATCCTAAAATAAGCAGTAACAAAATTGAAAACTCACAGGTACTTTGCATTCTATCCTTAAAAAAAAATTCTAATACATATGGGTTTGGATCCAACAGACCACTTGAACCCAAGAGAGCAGAAAGCACTTCTACTTGCACACGGAGAGCTCTTAAACCTCTGCAAATTTCTTAGCTTGCAGTTACAGCTCTCCATAGCACACAAACGCGATGAGGGGTTGGGGGCTGAATCTCAACAAGTGGCTTTTTGAAGGATGCAGAGAACTGCAATGGGAAGAGAGGTAAAAAAAACCTATTCTGTGAGCAGAACACAGCACACACACTTTTAGGATCCAAGCTATGATGCTTGTAAATATACTTTATCAATTACGAGTAGAGCAATTTTAACTGGGATGTGGGTGGGAAGGAGCGAAGCAGAAGTTTCCACCATTTTCAAGGCCCTGCTGGCTTGTGCTGGCCAAGGTAGGAAACGTGTGCATGCTTGGGTCGTCTTCTTTTTATCTTGGCAGTTCTTTTGTTTAATTTCTCACTCATTAGTTTTTGGGGCAAGAAACCAATTCACTTAACTATAATAATTGGTTGGAGGGATTAACTGTGCCAGCTCCAGGCTGGTGTAGTTGAGAGATCCAATCCTAGGGCCTCTCAGAGGAATTAATGGTGTTGGATCAAGCAAACCAAAGGGAATCTCCAATATGTCCCATTTCTGATCCTGTACCTCTAAGCTTACAGAACTTTCCACAAATGTGACTGTGGGCTTTGGGTCAGACATGTCCCCCATCAACACAGAGCACAGAAGCATTTCCACCCCATCCTAATCCCCTCAAATTACAACATCAGAATTTCCCTCTAAATCGCAAAATGTGTTGACAGAAAATTTCAGCTCACTGCAATTTAATCATTCTATGAAACTGACTAATGCAGGCACAGGCAAACTCCGGCCCTCCAAATGTTTGGGACTACAATTCCCATCAGCCCTGACCACCGGTCCTGTTAGCTAGGTATCATGGGAGTTGTAGTCCCAAACATCTGGAGGGCCAGAGTTTGCCTATGCCTGGACTAATGTGATGAAAAGAAGCAACTCTGTATAACCATCAGAAGCATGTGCCTCAGCTGGGCCAGAAGCCTTCCACTATCATGAGCCTGAGTTCGACTATAGATACCGTATTTTTCGCTCTATAGGACGCACTTTCCCCCCCTCCAAAATTTAAGGGGAAATGTGTGTGTGTCCTATGGAGCGAATGCAGGCTCCTTGGCTTCAGCGATAGTAACACAAAGCCTCCGAAGCGCAGAGGGAGCGCTCCCTCCATGCTCCGGAGGCTTCGCGTTGCTTTCGCTGAAGCCTGGAGAGCGAGAGGGATCGGTGCACACCAACCCCTCTCGCTCTCCAGGCTTCAGGGATAGACGCCTAAAGCCTTCGGAGCGCAGCGCGAGTTCCCACTGCGCTCCAAAGGCTTCAGGCGGCTATCCCTGAAGCCTTCGGACTGCAGCGGGAAGTCACACTGCGCTCCGAAGGCTTCGGGTTCCTTTTGCTGAAGCCAGGAGAGCAAGACTCTCCTGGCTTCAGCAGAGAGGGAGAGCTGTGCAGTGCCCCTTCAGCGAAGTGGGAGGAGAAATGGAAGGGGCTCAGTTTCTCCTGCCGCTTTGCTGAAGGAGTGCTGAGCAGAGAGGGGGAGATATTTTTTTTCTTGTTCTCCCCCTCTAAAACAAGGTGCATCCTATGGTTGGGTGTGTCCTATAGAGCGAAAAATATGGTAATCTTGCTAAGAGAATATTAACACTCACTAGTAGGCAAATAGAACAGTAACAGTACAATCCTATGCATGTCTACTCAAAAGTAAATACTACTGAGTTCAAAGAAATTTACTCCCAAGTGTGTGTGTATAGGATTGTAGCCTAAATAATTTTTCACAGCACTGGCATAGCCCAAGATTTTTCCAAAACACCGTAAAAGATGGGGGTAGGGGGTAGGAAGCAAGCAAGCAAGCAAATACATACGAGGAATCCCTACTTGTTGTTTTCTTATTGCTGGACCAATATTCAGTTTTTTATCCTTATAATTTAGTTTTTCAGCCTAAGCCAAAGCAAAGAAAATACATACAATTATTTACCTTAATAGTTTATTTTTCAAATGTATTCAAATAATGAATGCCTCAAAAATCCCAATAACATCGCAACAACACGTTTTACAGATACCTTCAGTTCACCTCAAATCTTAATGGAAATGTCTTGTGAACTCAGTCCTTTGTTTTGTGCCAAATGGTGAGTAAGACTCTTTTGAACTGGACAAGTATTTGTTTAAATAATGTATTCAACTGCGCTTTATAACTAACTACAGTGATCATAAGGATTGAATCAAACAGAGTGGATTAAAAAATAAATAAAACCATCTCAAGTGGATATAAATGCAAAATATTTTGATCCATAAAACTTTGATAACTATTATAAAGTTTTATAACTTTTATAACTACAACTAACCATAGCCACAAACAAAAAACAATACCTCCCATGCATTGCTAAATTAGCCAAAGGCCTGGGAAAAGAAGAATGTTTTGGCCTAGCACCTTAAGATATGTAATGAAGAAAGCCGGGCAAGCCTCCCTGAGGTACCACAAAATGGGACCTTCTCAGTAGTAGGACCTTATCTTTGGAATCACCTCCTTTCTGAAGTAAATCTGGCACTGAAATAGTTTACCTTTCCACAGCGGTTGAAGATGTACCTCCTTGTCCAAGCCTTCAGATAGTGGTTGAGTTAATATGCCAGTAATTTTGACAGTTGCTGTTTATTTATACTTTGGTAATGTTTATCTGTTTTATATTTTGTATTCAATGCTTTTACTCTTGTGTTACAAATATTGTGTGAAGAGTGAAATTATAAACTAAACAAATGAACCAATAACTAATAGAGTACACACTGTTTTTGCAGGTCCCCATGTCTAATGTACCCCATTATTTTGCAAAGTAGTTCGTTTTTCTGTGCATCTGTTTGTACTCTATACGTTTGGACACCTCTCAAAATATGGTTCCCAAACTTGGCATGAAACTTTTTGAGGTGGGGAGGGAAGAGATTGTTGTCGTTGGAATGCCAGGCACCATTTGGAATCAAGGCACTGGACCAAAACGAGACTTTGGATTAACTTCACTTGATTTTTGGTGTGGCAGGTCCAAACTCACAAACCACATTATCCATTTAAAAATAACAATATTTTTTGGTTTGTGGGCAGCACCAGGCACTCCCCATTACCATACTATAAACAAATGTTACTTGGTATTACCAGTTCCTATCTGTGCACAAATATATAATTTTTAATGAAATCATGTTTACCTCTTGTAGTATTTTCTGAGCGTCTTCCTGAGTTTCAAATGTGATGAAACCATACCTAAGTAAAACAGCATACATTTTTCTTAGCATATACTGTATTTGCAACCTTCCCAAACAAGAGCTGCTGCTTGACATGCATAAAATGAATGCCTCCTCTAATATCACATAAAATGAGGAAGAACCATTGACTGACTTGAGTGCTATGGATCAGTATATGTACCATATCAAACAAAGCCAGATTTAAAAATCCATTAAACATAATCTTTTGGCTGGCTTCCCCAAAACAAATTCTCATGGCCCAGGATGGTGGCTTTTTACCGCGGTTTAAACTTAGTTTAAACTATTCTACTTAAAACTAGTCATTAATGTTTCCTATTTTAATCTGTTCTATCAATGCGCAATACCTTATTATGGGTTAATTTCAGGATTTGTTACATATTCAAGTTTGTGAATGAATGGATTAAACCAAGATGACACAAATAAAAAGATAATTGACAGAAATGTTGATATGTATAGTGAACATAATGAACCAGAAGTCTGTCTACATGCTTGCTTGCTTGCCTGTATGTATACTCTCTATACTTTATTTTCACTAGATTGTTGCCACAATGTGAACTGGGAAGACTTGACTGACAGAAGTAGCGGCATATCCCATGGCAGGTTGGGCTGAATGGAAGTGGAGGGAGGAGCAGCTTTCCTTCAGCACTCTGTGTGAGATGGAAATGCAATGCCTATGGCATTTTGGCAATTGGGAAAGGAGTACGACAAGGCTGTATATTGTCTCCCTGCTTATTTAACTTATATGCAGAATTCATCATGCGAAAGGCTGGGCTGGATGAATCCCTTGCCGGAATTAAGATTGCCGGAAGAAATATAAACAACCTCAGATATGCGGATGACACAACCTTGATGGCAGAAAGTGAGGAGGAATTAAAGAACCTTTTATTGAGGGTGCAAAATATGGTCTGAAGCTCAACATCAAAAAAACGAAGATCATGGCCACTGGTCCCATCACCTCCTGGCAAATAGAAGGGGAAGAAATGGAGGCAGTGAAAGTTTTTACTTTCTTGGGCTCCATGATCACCTCAGATGGTGATAGCAACCACGAAATTAAAAGACGCCTGCTTCTTGGGAGAAAAGCGATGACAAACCTAGACAGCGTCTTAAAAAGTAGAGACATCACCTTGCCAACAAAGGTCCGTATAGTAAAAGCTATGGTTTTCCCAGTAGTGATGTATGGAAGTGAGAGCTGGACCATAAAGAAGGCTAATCGCCGAAGAATTGATGCTTTTGAATTATGGTGCTGCAGGAGACTCTTGAAAGTCCCATGGACTGCAAGAAGATCAAACCTCTCCATTCTGAAGGAAATCAGCTCTGAGTGCTCACTGGAAGGACAGATCTTGAAGCTGAGACTCCAATACTTTGGCCACCTCATGAGAAGAGAACACTCCCTAGAAAAGACCCTGATGTTGGGAAAGATGGAGGGCACAAGGAGAAGGGGACGACAGAGGATGAGATGGTTGGATAGTGTTCTGGAAGCTACCAGCATGAGTTTGAGGAAACTGCGGGAGGCAGTGGAAGACAGAAGTGCCTGGCGTGCTCTGGTCCATGGGGTCACGAAGAGTCGGACATGACTAAACGACTAAACAACAACAAAAACAATTCTATACAAGTCATCTACCCAATAGCAAGCCCTACTAAGTTTAATGAGACTTAATCCAAGTTAAGTGTTTAGGGGTTGTCATTTTAAGGTGCTCATGTCTTGTTAATTATGTAATAAGGAATTTTTCCTGCACGTATTGCATGAACTAGTATTATTTCTACTTGATGAACAAATGCTTTATTGTACTAACCCCTTTGATACTCCAGCTCTGTCATTTACTATTTTTACTTCTTTGACGCAGCCATACTGGGAAAAAAACTTCCTTAGGTCATTCTCATTAGTCTAGAAAAAGAAAAAGAAAATGATTACATCATCAAATCATTACTATAAATGTACTTAAAATCATCATTTAACTTTGATTTCCTTTAGGGGCATGTTTTATTTTTTTAATCACATTAATATTGATCACACCATTCTGTATCAACAATTCCACTAACTGAATCGTATCTGTTGTCTTTTTAAATTCAATTTTCAAAAATCATAATGTGAATGCTATTTTTTAGTCTACTGGCCTTAAAGGCAACCTTTCAAGTAGAGGCTAAGTAGAAGTTCCTGCCCCCAGTGCTGGAAGAGGATTTGGGCTAGATACTTTCTAGCCTCTACCAGGTCCAAAATTACAACTCTTTCTCCTTTTCTTCTCTATTAAGTAACAGTTTACTAGAGATGAGAAGGACCAGCAAAGTGAACAAATCCAGTATTTTCTCACTGGTTGGTTTGTATCGTGAAATTCTTGTGCGGTAGCAATATACCTGTCCAACAAATACATAAAATTAGAGCCTAATTTCTACATTTATACACATAAAACTACACAACCAATGATATAAGCAACCTATTAAGACAGAAGTGAAAAAAAAAATTGTATTGCTAAGGAACAAAGATCAGGGAAAAAAATACCTTAAAATCGATTCCTCCAACAAAGATGCGATTAGGAATGACTGTTCCAAATCTTGGGGCACTTGTGGGGTTATTTAAAGGCACTGGCGACACAGTGTTAGGAGACGGAGACAGAGAATCAGTTTGCATCTGATTTGTAGTTTGCTGTTTAAGAGAATATAGTCTTGTTAAGATATATTTTCAACACAAAAAAATTGAAATGCTAAAAAGACAAATCACAGCTATTATTTAATTTTTGATGTACTAAGCTACCTTCAGTAGTATCTTCATTCAGGATGCCACATATATTAAATCTAAGATTGCCAGCTAAATTCTACATACATATAAGCTAGTTAGTTCACTGAATATTTGCTTCAAAGTATATTCCACTGATTTTAATAGAATTTGCTTTCATATAAATGGTTTCAACCTGGTACACACTACCTTTTTTTCACCTGTTGCACCTAGTTATGTTTAGAAATCATAATAAATTCATTCTGAAAGCAACAAGAGAATGGTAGATAATATTTAATGTTCTTATGATTTTTAATTATGATGTTTTCTTATTTTAATTATCAAGAAATAAGAACAAACTGAAACCTTTCCACACACACCCAATTCACTTGTGGTCTGGAATGTTTAAGTATTTTACTAATGTGTTTATATCCCACCCTGTATGCACATGCAAAGTAATACGGTTCATTAAAAAATTCAAAAGGTTCATACAATACAAATCAAATAAAAAATGAAGAGGACCAAGTTTTTGCTTATCATAATCATGCTATATCCAATAGCAAACTTGGTCTCAGGCCTCTCACTGGAATAGTGAAACCAGGGTACTCACAGCTTATGTGGGGCAAATAACAATTTGTTTGTAAATTAAAAGGGCGAGGAGAAGAAAAAAAAACCACCCCTTAAATGACCCAGCAAGGACCATGCTCACTGACCTCCATGAGATAGTTTTTCTTCAACTGACACCCTAAATAGTCTAAGGGGGAGGAAAACACGATGGGGAAATTGAGATATACATACTCCTTAACTGTTTATGGTATTGGGGGGCGGGTCGTGCTGCATGATGCATGCCAACTCTACAAGTTTTTAAAGGTTCTAACCCCTTTGAAGCTAAGGAATTATGAACCAAGAGAAATCACTTCCTACATCCCTAATTACTCTCTCCTTGCCCCAAAGACCCTTGACTCCAACAGCTTTAGGTGGAGAACTGAACTTAGTACTGTATCAGAAAAATAAGAAACTGAGATGAATTTCAGCTTGGCAGATTGATCCTTTCATAGTTGTGAAAAGAAGACAACTTACCTCTTTCTCTATGTCATTTACAGTGCAGTCCTGTGCATATTTATTTGGGAAAACCCACTCAAAGATTTACTCCCAGATAAGTGTGACTACAGGACTACAGTCTTACAACTTGCATGATGAGATGGGACATGTATGAAAGAGGCTGGGAATATACATGTGTGCAAAAGAGACATCACACCTGATTAACAGTGCAATCCTGTATATGTCCACTCAGTCCGAGTGAATTTAGTGGGACTTAGAGCTAAACGTGTGTAGGTTTGCAAACTATGCGATCTTTTAAAAGAGCTTCTTCCAAAATTTAAATTAGCAGAACAAGCAAGTAGACATTCCCATTCTTTATGTGCGGCTTGCTGGACAATTTAAAATTGGCGATTTGGCGTAGCAGAATCCCATTTTTCTACCCTCTGCAAACTTTTTGATGGGAGAAGTTCCTTCTTTCAAAGGAAGAGAACTTTTGGTTACAGATCCATGACCCAGTTCAAATGAAATGCTGCTGACTGCAAAATCATGGTGATTAAAATTTACTTTCTGAGATTATTTTGGACACTAGAAGGTAATAATTGAAGTGCTATATTGGACTTCATGAGTGAAAAAATGTGAATTCAAGATGCCAGTGAGGGTGAGAAATACCATCTAGCAGAATGAGAAAAAGCTGGTTATTAATACAGCTAGAATTTGCTCTGAAGTGCATACTTTAAATATTTTGAATAATTGCCATATACATAATTGGTAGACAGAGAATTGGAAGACTCTCTTTTATTTTATTTTTTTCTTCATATCTTGTTTTTTCTAAGACATTTCGGGACGCGGGTGGAGCTGTGGGTTAAACCACAGAGCCTAGGGCTTGCCAATCAGGTCAGCGGTTTGAATCCCCGCGATGGGGTGAGCTTCCGTTGCTCGGTCCCTGCTCCTGCCAACCTAGCAGTTCGAAAGCACATCAAAGTGCAAGTAGATAAATAGGTACCGCTGTGGCGGGAAGGTAAACGGCGTTTCCGTGCACTGCTTTGGTTCGCCAGAAGCGGCTTAGTCATGCTGGCCACATGCTGTACGCCAGCTCCCTCGGCCAATAAAGCGAGATGAGCGCCGCAACCCCAGAGTCATTCACGACTGGACCTAATGGTCAGGGGTCCCTTTACCTTTACTTTATGACTTTTAACTCTAGCTCTCTGTTAACCCTATTTACATGTATGTTTTGTTCTTTGAATATTTATATTTGTGATAAATGAAGATACAAATAGGAAGGTGATGGACAGAAGATGAAGGGACCTGCATGTGAGGTAAGTGAGAGAGGCTCTCTCAGGGTTTGAGGCTGAAGGAACAGGGGAAAGCTTTCTCTTTCTCGCTTTTTCTTAGTTTGTTACTTCTTTCTTTAGATTGATTCAGTTTTTACTGTATCCTATGTTGAAAATTATCAAAAATTAACTAAAAAAACCACACCTTCTTCCCTAGTAACATTATTTCTGTACTAGAAATAATGAAAAAAGTACACCATTATTAGTTTATAAGCTAGAAACTAAGACCAGTAGTAACTATGGTTATGCTGGGCAAGACCACCAGGAAAAGACTGAAATTTGCATAGGAAAAAAACCCACAATTATATTGTACAAAACATTATTTAGTTCGTTTTTTAAAAAGTAGTCTTCACAGCAGAAATTATATTCTTCAAAATATTTCTGCAAAAATATTCCCACAACATGAAATTATCAGAGAATGGGAATGGTGTATAAAATCTGAACAAAATTCTGTTGTAAAAATCATGGCCGTAAAGCTTTGTAACAACTGTTTTCAAATAGACTGAAACAAGTGTAACCTGCAAGAAAATGTTGTAAAATTGAGTGCTCGTGTTCAGGATTTCAGACACCCTGCCATACCCTCCTATAGGGCACTCCATTCCATCCTTCCCAACAGCCAGTCAGCATTACATTACCACTGAGCATGCTCAGTTCTCATTGGCAATTCTGGGTGATTCCCAACCAGAGGGGCACTGGTGTTCCGGAAAGATTTTCTAAATGGTGCCATTTCAACTTCATAAATATATATTCCTGCAGTACATACTGTTTGTGTATTTGTATACGTATATACAACCCACACTCCCAACAAGAATCATGGTAATGGATACCCATCAAAAATAAATGAAGAGCTGGAAGAAAAAAATCACTATACCTATTTTAACCATTTCTAAACCCAAACCTCTGCTTAATAATTAAAACACATCATTGTTTAAAATAATAATAAATTTCTCTCCCTTTGCTCCAGATTGAAGGCACAGAATGACAATGAACAACATGAGATAAAGATCTACTGCTGTTAACCATCAAACAATAATAAAAAAAACACATTATCACAGTGTCCCTAATATTCAGCCAATAAATTCCAAACTCCAGCTTCTTTTCCAGGAAAAAATTGTCATAATTGTTCATAGTGTAGTATCTAGGAATGCACAGGAAGCGTTAGCATAGCACAGTCTGCTATGAGCAACAGAACCACGACAAGGTCCTTCCTGAGTCTGTTGAAAAAAACACAAAAACAATTTGGAAAAGAAAAATACACAGATATGTCAATTGAGAGGTTAAAAGTTATTAAAAAGAAATAGTTAAGACATTAATAAATTATAATTGAAGAACACAATTTAGCCTATATTTCCTCACCATGATTTAAAAACAATTTTTCATAAAGAAGCATTTAAAAATCTAAAGGTAAAAGGTAAAGGACCCCAGGACGGTTAAGTCCAGTTGAATTCAATTATGGGGTGGGGCGCTCCTCTCCACTTTCAGGCCAAGGAAGCCAGTGTTTGTCTACAGACAGGGTCATGTGGCCAGCATGACTAAACAGCTTCTGGCACACGGAACACTGACGAGTGCCAGAGCGCAAGGAAAAGCTGTTTATCTTCCCACCAAAGCACTACCTATTTATCTACTCATGCTGGTATGCTTTTGAACCACTAGATTGGCAGGAGCTGGGACAAAGCAACTGGAGCTCACCCCGTCACAGGGATTTGAACAGCTGACCTTACAAATGGCAAGCCCAAGAGGCTTGGTGGTTTAGAGCACAGCACCACCTGCGGCCCTCTTAAAATCTACTGCAGCTTGTGAAAAACCGACTCTTTTTTGAGATATTGGCTGGAAACTTTTCCATGGAACAACTCTGATATTTTCTGGTTTAAAAATGGAGTTTTAAATAGCTAATCAGTTAAGCAAACAGACCATATCGAACTAATCAAAACCAAAAGAACCTCAGAGTAGCTTTAATCTATTTTATCCAGTAAAATTATAAAATTAGTACTCTTTTCCCCACAATAACTTAAGAGCACAAAGCAAGGTTATGTAAAAGGAAGTACAGTGGTGCCCCGCAAGAAGAATGCCTCGCAAGACGGAAAACCCGCTAGACGAAAGGGTTTTCCGTTTTGGAGGTGCTTCGCGGGACGAATTTCTCTATGGGCTTGCTTCGCAAGACGAAAATGTCTTGCGATTCCTGGGGTTTTTTTCCGCTCCCCACCCCCTTTTTCTAAGGCACTAAGCTGCTAATAGCCTTTTAGCAGCTAATCCGCTAATCCCTTAAGCCTTTAATAGCCGCTAATAGCCGCTAAACCGCTAATAGCACTAATCCGCTAATGGGCTTGCTTCGCAAGACGAAAAAACCGCTAGACGAAGAGACTCGCGGAACGGATTCTTTTCGTCTTGCGAGGCACCACTGTACAGTGGACCCTCGGGTTATGTTACCTTCAGGTAACGTAACTTTCAGGCTGCAAATGCGGCAAACCCAGAAGTGTATACTTCTGGGTTATGCCACGCGCGCATGCGCAGAAGCACCCTGCGTGCTTTGTGCATGCGCAGAAGCCCTCTATTGCGCCGTACACGTGTGCAAAAGCAGCGCCTCTAGATGCAGACTTTTGGGGGTATGTACGGACCCCAGGAACCTATTAAGTTCGTATCCGGAGGGTCCACTGTACAGGTGGAGACCATTTCGCCTGGGGGTTCCATTCCCACTCCCCATACCCTTCATAAGCATGCCCAGCCCCGATTCGGCCCTCCCCCAGGGCAAAAAGGACCCGCAAGTCAGCGCCTAAAATAGTTGCTGCCTACACAACCAGAGATCTCATAATAGACAAAATCATGTCCTTTCTTCTAATGTTATTAACAATGAAATTTTTTACCATGTATGTTACGTGCATATAGGCCATTAAGAGAAAAACATTAATACTGTATTTTCAGTTTCAGCACTGAAGCTCTGCCCACAGCATAATTTCTTACTGCAACACAAAATATTACTGTATTCCCATTATGGTAATTCAAGACTGCAATCTGCTCCTGTATATTACTTATCTGTATTTTGGTTGTGATGATAAACACTTAAAAATGCAATGGGAGTACACAAATTCATAGCACATCTTTACTGTCTGCATAACAGCAATCATTAGATGACATGGTGAGAGGAAGAAGCCTAAGGCAATGAGCATTTAATTCAGAACACAAGGATGAAGTGCTATTATGAAGAACTAATTTAATTCAATAATACAAAATAATACAAGGTAATGTAGGTAAGAAGGCAGAATTTCAAGTAAGGCAATGCAGAGCATTATTTTAAGCCAGTAATTTCTTGAAGATTTAAGTAAGAGAAATATAATACAATAAAATTGGCTGTCCTTTCTATCAGGCTGGGGTTTCTGTTTACCTACCTAGCACTACAATCCTAAACTTATGTCCTAGTGAGAAACCTCTACAGCGGGACCTACTTCGGAATAAATGGATTTAATGAATATGTGGATTTCTTCTAGCCATAACACTGAACATACATATTGAGGCCTCAACTACAACTGCTTGAACCCTGGTGACTTCTCAAAACATGCATGGGAAACCCTTCTGGGGGAGAAGCTACAGGAGGCACTTTGGAGAAGTGAAACAGAGGGCAGGAAGGAAGAGGTTAAGTTCCACTCCAAAACACCTTCTCCTTTTCTAAAGGTGTTTGTGAGTAGCATATTGTCTGCGCCTGAATCTGTTCCTGGCATTACATTTACAGTGGATCCTCGGGTCGTGAACGTGATTCGTGCGGGAGGCACGTTCGCAACCTGCACCGTTCGCAACCCACAGCGCCGCGTCTGCGCACACGTGGGTCGCGATTCGGCGCTTCTATGCATGTGCAAAGCATGATTTAGCGCTTTTGTGCATGCGCCAAAACCTGGAAGTAACCCGTTCTGGTACTTCCAGGTTCGGCACGGTACACATCCCGAAATCGTGTAACCTGAAGCGTCTGTAACCCGAGGTACCACTGTAGAGTACTTACAAATTTAGTTTTAGCAATAGCAAGTTTTACCCATGAGATAACCCACGATGGATTTCCACATCTGTTGAACATACTGAACTCTGCATGTTTTTGTACATATGCTAAGACTCCACAGGTATAAAGAAAAAGGGATGCACAATTTTGCTTGACATACTGCATGTGAAAAGCCCTTGCCTATTCCCAAGCCTCAAACTGGAGAAAAGGGTGGTAGATTGTCCCATCAGGTATGGAATACCTATAAGGCATTCCAAGCATTCTCAAAGAGCAATGCAACAAGTTGCTGTCCTCTACTTGCAATTGGAGCAGAGTGGTAGTGGCGAGGGAACTGTCCTGATATTTCATTCAATCCAGCAAGTAACAAGAGACAACACCCCTCACTTCTTCAATCTAACCAAAATATCAAGTTCTCTAGAAATGGAGACACTCTTCATAAAACAAATAATGATTTTGAGGCATTCTCTTCATGGCATATGTGTTATCAAAAACGATTCTTTTGGATATGTAGAGGTACCAAGAAAACAAGGGTTTTCAGTATGTTCAATATACATGGAACTCCATCCTTGCTGGGTTAAGTACTGCATTTTTCCATCTGAACCTGCCGAGCTATTAAGATCCTCATCAGAAATCTTTCTGTGTGTATATATGGGATTGACCCAGGATAGTGTCTTTTCTATTGTAGCACCCCACCTCATGTATTGTCTCCCCAGGGAAGATTACTGGTGCAATTTCGGTTACATTTGCAGCTCCAGATGAAGCCATTCTTTAAAAAATCACCCAGGATGTTTTGTTTACTACTTTTGTATTTTGTCATATTGTATACTTGTTAAAATCTGTGTTTGTATTCCCCACTCCAGCACTGTGTGTGTGTGTGTGTTATTCGGGGATGTTATTGGGTTACTGTTTTTATTTTGGCTTTATATATTGTGGTCTTTTCTGTGAACCACCCTGAGACTTCTGGGTATAGGGCGGTATATAAATTCAATCAATCAATAACTCTTTGTAAAAAGGACTGGGAGATTCCATGTACATAACTGATTGAAAACTAACTAACTAACCAAAAGTAGGCCAAAAGATGTCACGAGTTGGAAGTACCGAGAGGAACTCTGCCTTTTATTCCGGCATTAGCAAATAAATCTGCAATCAGACTTCTCATTTTTATATTCAAATCGCCAAATGCAGATCCAAAACTCTACACCACGTGTGAAACACACCCACCAAATGAGAAAGAGGCATATCTAATAAACTCCTTAGTGCCACAGTTAAGTTACCAACTTGGCACTGCCAAGTTCTTCACGGACTATTTACTAGAAAGCGGATGCTCTCCCTTAATTTTATTATCTCTCTTTCTCTCTCTCTTGTTCTAGATTCCACAGTATTTCCCAAACTTGGGTCTCCAGCTGCTTTTCGACTACCAAATTCCCATTATCCCTGACCATGGGTGGAGACAAGGGCGGGCATCTGCCCCCCCAAATCAAGTAAATCAATAACAAATACTTAACTGGGGTTCTGTTCCCCCCTTACATAAAGCCTGGCTAGGCTCTTGCTCCTGACCGCTGGTCTTGCTAGCTAGGGATGATGGGAGTTGTAGTCCAAAAACAGCTGTTTGGAAACACTGTTTTAGAAGCTAAAAAGAGGACGGGGGAGGGGGCGAAAGAGGGGCAAACTGGGAAAGGCCGACACAACAACAAATGAGTGCCAAAAAGGTGTCGAAAAGTGGCGGGCGGAGAGAAGGAAGCACTTACAGAAGGAATAAGGGGGAATTAGGAGCACCTCGCATCTACTGGCGGGACCGAACCTCGCTCCCCTCCCGCCAGCTCCAACCGCCCTTCTCCGGCCGTTAGGGCGCACGCGCAAAAGGAGCGCTCGCTCTTGGGGGAGAAAAGCAGCTGGCGCGAGCACGGCGGTTGGCCGGGGCTGGATCTTAGGAAGAAGGATAAAAGCGGGAAGGGGCTCGTGCTGACGGAGGGAGGGCGTGGCCAACGCCTGTCTCGTGACCTAAAGCGAGGAGGGGAGGGAGCGGGAGCGCTATGGGCCTCGCTCGCCGGTTTTGGCGGGAAACCGCCGTCGAGGCTTCTGAGGAGATTTCGCGCCCTCTCTCTTACCCGCCTCTCGCTCGCCCACCCACACAAAATAACGCCACCGCCTAATAAAACGCTTTTTTTTTTTTTTGCCGCCGTCGGAGCTGCCCGGCCGCAACCGCCGGCCTCCCTGTGTTTAGATAACCTGCCCCAACGGTTTCCTCAGGAAACCAACGGTTTCCTCCCCATAGGCGGCCTGCCCCCCCCCCATAATACTAACCGAGGGGTCGGGCTCCATCTCTTCCCCTCGCGCGCGCGTATACACGGCGGCCTTCGCGGTCTCCCGGCGGGCACGTTCCGCGCACGCAGCTCTTCTCCCTCAACGCAGCCCCAGGGCGAAGCGGGAGTTGGGGCAAAACGGGGGGCGGGCGGGCGCGGCAAACTCGCGCTCCCCACACGTGGTGGGAGCCTCGGCTGGGCGGAGAGGTGGGGTAAAAGCGGGAGGGAAAGGGTTTGAGGTTGTGTTTAGGAGACTCGGCGGAGCCTGAAAGTTAGGCGGGCGGTAGGTTTATTTGGCCTCCTGGCCCCCCAAATTACACTTTCTTGAAGCCCAGAAACTCGGCTTTCATCCATGGCCAGTTGTGAGCCGTGTAATCTCTAGGCAGGAAGAGAGGAACGACTTTGAAGATTAGCATTTTGTCCTATTTAGCATTTCATCTCCAACCTCTCTCTCTCTCACACACACACACACTTATTTCCATTCAGGTTTCTGAGCAGACCTCAGAGGCAAATACAATCAAATATGAAAGCACAAGTCTTGTTAGTTTCAGGTTATTCACAAGCGCATCCATATGGCTGTATCAGAAATGCTATCGCTATTTTCCTGGCTGGTTTAGGCCTAACGCACACAGCAGCATCCAGCTTTTCCCTCAAGTATATGCGCATTGGAACAGCACTTTTAACGCTAATAATAATAATTGTACCCCACCCATGTGACAGGATTGCCCCTGCCACTCTGGGCGGCTTCCAACATATATAAAAACATAACACGTAAAACATTACATGTTAAAAGGCTTCCCTATACTTGCTGCCGTATTGTTTAATAATAATTATAATATATTTATACCCCGCCCATCTGGCTGAGTTTCCCCAGCCACTCTGGGCGGCTCCCAATCAAATATTAAAAACAATACAGCATTAAACATTGAAAAATTCCCTAAATAGGACTGCCTTCAAATGTCTTCTAAAAGTAAGGTAGTTTATTTCTTTGACATCTGGTAGGAGGGCGTTCCACAGGGAGGGCGCCACTACCAAGAAGGCCCTCTGCCTGGTTCCCTGTAACTTGGCTTCTCACCATGAGGGAACCGCCAGAAGGCCTTCGGCGCTGGATCTCAGTGTCCGGGTAGAGCGATGGGGGAGGAGACGCTCCTTCAAATATACTGGACCGAAGCCGTTTAGGGCTTTAAAGGTCAGCACCAACACTTTGAATTGTGCTCGGAAACGTACTGGGAGTCAATGCAGATCTCTCAGGACCGGTGTTATATGGTCCCAGCAGCCACTCCCAGTCACCAGTCTAGCTGCCGCTTTCTGGATTAATATCGTATACATCTCTACACATCTCTCCCGTAAGACTATTTTGTGTTAGTTGCCACTCGGCAGCCCATACTTTCTCCCAAAAATGGCCTCCACACAAATGCTACCATAATTTATATACAGGATTTTCAGCTCCTGACTTCAGCAATCCTGGCACCTTAAGGACAAGTGTCTCCAAGTGTGTCCACTGTGCTCTCACCCTTAATGCTTTCAGCCGTAAATTAATCTGAGTAAAAAATTTAGGGTTATAGCTATGCAAGTTGGTAGTGGCAAAAAGGTCAAGGAAGGAAGTCTGGGTTTGTTTTTTTTAATAGCATGAGCTTTAGGTACTTCACAACATTCTGAGACAAGCCAGCCTTTACTCCTGGAAATAGATGTGAGCGCTAACAATGAAAACATAGACACAAATGGGTTTTTTCTGATTTTATATTCTTCCATTCTATCAAATGGCTTGAAGAACAAATTATATACAGACCAGTAAAAGGCTGGCCTCTTGATAAACTGACATCTATGGGTATTTTGTAGCTGAACCTATTTCCCACATTCTTCTTTCGGCCTTGTATTGCTAGACAGCAATTATGTATGTTAATCGTTACACACCAGCATTATATAATCGTTGGTCCAACTAACGCATCCTAACAAATCGGCTTACATGCAGTCACAAAGCTCTGACATTGGTCCTCCTCACCTATTACAGCTACAGAATTCATTTGAATGTGTTCGCACATTATGGACTAGCCTATAGGGAGAGATCTTAAGGTCGCAAGACCAAGCATTTTTCAGTCTTTCAGGAGAATATTGAGGAGGAAGATAGCTCAACATCTCGGCTGCCAAAACAGTATACAATTCCATCTTTTCATATTGCATTGTGCAGTTTAAACAGTTCACATTAATTATTCCCCTTCATTTGTTGCCTGTCGGTCCTTCCTTTTGCCACTTTCTGTAACATCTCAGCCTGCACCCCAGGATTACATAACTCTGTCCCCTCCTTGAAAACCTACCCTGCCCCTTCAGTCCATTGCGCCTCCTAGTCCCCCTCCTACCCCTGTCCCAAAAATCATCACCACCGGTTCCCTCATGCCCATACCGTTCCGTATTATCCTTGCATTGCTTATCTGTAGTTTTAGCCTCCGCCCCTAGTGCTGCTTAGAAGAGACCAGCGTTCATTTGCCATGCTTGGGAAAGAAGACTCTCTGCTCACCTCTGCCACCTCCCCTTGTCCTGTTGCTGCTGTCACTCACTCCGAGAAACTTGCTGTCCTGAAATACGCACGCTCAGCTCTCAAGAGTTACATAGATCCTCCTGCACACACAAACCACAAAGTGTGTGGAGTCGAGGGGGTTACTCACCTCTGCGCAGTGAGAATTATTACACCTTGGCCTGACCAAGCAGGGGTAATATCTTATTTCTAAGCCCAGAGCAGCAGAAGGTAGCAGCATCTAGCCGTTGGCTGCAGATCCCTTCCTGCGTGCTGTTTGCTTTCTGACACATGCATTCCTCCTCCCCCTTTCAGGGTATCGTTTTGCCAACAATCACACACGCGCACACCTGATTCCAGGCTGGTTGACAGCCAGGCTTCAACAGGAATGGTAGTAGAGAGGAGTGATGCAAGAGTTTTCATGATAAACTGGATCATGAACATGTAACACAATATGTAAAATGCCACTGTGCTGTGGCTGACATTTCTCTCACTGTGCCTTGCAAAAAAAAAGGACCCCTGGGCAGTTAAGTCCAGACAAAGGCGACTATGGGGTTGCTGCGCTCATCTCGCTTTCAGGCCGAGGGAGCTGGCGTTTGTCCACAGACAGCTTTCTGGGTCATGTGGCCAGCATGACTAAACCACTTCTGGCGCAACGAGACACCGTGACGGAAATCAGAGTGCACAGAAACGCCGTTTACCTTCCCGCTGCAGCGGTACCTGTTTATCTACTTGCATTGGTGTGCTTTCGAACTGCTCGGTTGGCAGGAGCTGGGACAGAGCAACCAGAGCTCACCCCGTTGCTGGGATTTGAACCACCAACCTTCTGATTGGCAAGCCCAAAAGGCTCAGTGGTTTAGACCACAGCACCACCCGCATCCCCAAAATTTGCCTTCTAGGAAAAACGAAGTCACAAACCGATGCACAAGTCCTAGTACCAGTTGTTAAATGTAATTGAAATAAACACCTAAGGTTTCCATAAAAGTGAGAAAATGAAATCAGAATAATTAAAAACTGGGCAGGAAGGACTGGGAGGGAGAGAAATGTCACTAAAGTCAGAAATCATCAAAAGAGAAAAGATGGAAGAGTGATGCATCATTCTTACACAAAAGGAGTGCAGAAAATGAGAACAAATGCATTAGAAGTAAGAAGCGAAGAAGGTAAAGTTGACTGCCAAACATGTATCTTCTGGCAGCACCATGAACAGCAATATGCAGCCCAAGTTTGTACGTGTAAACTCCACCTACTCTCAGGTAAGTGAGTAGAAGACTGAAGAATTAGGTGGAAGAATCTTAACAGTTTTCTACTTGCTCCAAACTGGATTGATTATACAAGCATAAAGAATGCTTGGCTACATAGTGAATAACCTGTGGTCCGCCAGAGGTTGTAGAACTCCAACTTCTATATGCCTCAGCCAGCAAGGCTATTGGCCAGGGATTATGGGAACTGTAGTCCAACAATGCTGCTGGGGGGGGGCATGTTCCCTATCACGCTGTACTAGTGTCTGATCCACCACCAATATATTGCAGACGGTGTCATGAGACCTTGTCCTTCTCTGTTTTCTGCTTCTTTGCGAGGTATCTTTATTTTAAAATGTATATCCTGCAAGCTGTAGCCCAAACAAAGCAAAGGGAGAAAGAAACTCAAGGTTGCCTTCCTGAGTTTTGAATTTAATACACGTCAGACACTGATTGTGTTAGCAACAACATATCAACAAGGACAACATGTTTGTCTGGTGCTGCAGAATGAAGAGGAAAGGCAATTTGTTCCTTTTCGGCTGTAGAAGGGAGAAAATCTGAACAGTGATTAGTGTGAATATAACTAGTGCTTTTCTTCTAGGACAAAAGTATGCTGGTACTGCATGCTTTTGAGTACCCTCGGAAAAAAAGCATAGAATATAACAAATGCTAATTTTATTAGATTCATATCAGCAGGCTTCTATCAGCAGCAAATAGTGCCTTTTGATTAGTGTGTGAAACACCCCTTGACAGGTAAACGTTGCAAATTGTTTTAAGACAGCATTGCTGCGAGCACAGTTGTGCAACAGCAAACGACCCTCACTGATGTCACATGTATGACTTTGGCCATCGGTATGGACTTGTGCTGAGGCCCATATACACATGCCAACTGCTGCTGTGTTTTAGAGATGTCACATGGATTTAGCAATACTTGGATTTCAAAAAAAGCCTTATGCAATAGCAGACAGCAGGGTAGGGTTGTGAGGCTGCTTCATAGATGCAGAGGGTCACAGCGGTGGTCAGATCTGCACGGTGCAAACACACTGGTAAAGGTAAAGGGACCCCTGACCGTTAGGCCGGTCGTGATCGACTGGGGTTGCGGTGCTCATCTCACTTTACTGGCCGAGGGAGCTTCCGGGTCTTGTGGCCAGTATGACTAAGCTGCTTCTGGCGAACCAGAGCAGCGCACAGAAATGCCGTTTACCTTCCCGCTGGAGCGTTACCTATTTGTCTACTTGTACTTTGACGTGCTTTCGAACTGCTAGGTTGGCAGGAGCAGGGACCGAGCAACGGGAGCTCACCCCGTTGTGGGGATTTCAACCGCTGACCGTCTGATCGGCAAGTCCTAGGCTCTGTGGTTTAACCCACAGCGCCACCCGTGTCCCAAATAGTAGGCACGCCCAATTAGCTCTCCTGGAGAGTTTGCAACATGGCAAACTCGTTGCTGCTTCACCCCTTTCCATTCCAGTGTGCAGCAGTGACATGGGAGACGGGTGCATAGCTGTCAACTTTTCCCTTTTCTTGCAAGGAATCCTATTTGTAATAAGGGAATTTCCGTTAAAATATGGGAAACGTTGATAGCTATGGACGTGTGTGTGTGTGTGTGTGTGTGTGTGTGTGTGTGTCAGATAAGTGTCCCCATCTCATCTCACTGTTCACTGCTAACCTTATGGGCTAACCCTCACATCTCCTACAAAGCTATGGAATAATAGGCAATGTCCTGTTGTAATTCAGTAGGAATTTTCCTAATGTGGGTGCAGAGTGAGGCCCCATCCTTCAGTAAAAGCATCTGACAAATTCGATAATGTTTTTATCCTGGGACAATGACTTATTTGCAGTAACTGATAAGAGGAGACAGTTCTTAAGAGAGAACGCTGTGTCTTGTCAGAGAAGAATCAGAATTTTCAGTTTGTTTTATCCTTATATTCATTTAGATTTTATTCGGATTTGCATAAATTCATTTTATTCCACATCCCATTTTATTTTAATATTTCATTTTCTTACTTGCTAAAAGAGGTTTTTAAGAGGGGCATGTTACAATCTGCCAGTGAAATGTAGCATTCTGAGATAGTGTGTGTTGCAGCTTATTTTAAAGGCTACTTTTAAAATGAGGCTGCATTTTGACCTGTATTTTAAATTGGTTTTTTTTTGGGGGGGGGGTTCCTTTTCTTTCCCCCTCCCATTATGTTTTTACTGTGATTTTATTGGTGTTAGCCACCCTGAGCCCAGCTCTGGCCGGGGAGGGTGGGGTATAAATAAAAATTTATTATTATTATTATTATTATAGTGCGAGTTAACTTCTGCTGACGTCACCTTGTGTTACTTTCACACTGTTATAAACTTTTGTGATGCTCTGATGACAAGATACAAATTACCGATTCTGTTGTATTGATAATTACTGTTCAGTAATTGCTTCAAGGAGAGATAAGAATGAATTGTCAGTTTTCACAATACCAGGGGTAGATGAAGGTTGTCCGCCTCCAGATCTACATTAGTTCCTTTTAATAAAAAGCTTAATGAATTGTCTAGAGGCTAAGTGGGGGAGCGAAACGGCAAAATTACGACACCAACTGCTTTAGGTCAATTAAGTCTAAGCTGGCTGTGAATAGGAACGAACGGATTTCCAGAGAGCTAGGTGAATGGGAAACAAAATGGCTGATGGATTTTCGTGTTGAAAAATTATAATGGTGCACATTGGAAAAAATAATATTATATTGGCACAATAACACACACTGAATAAACTCTTAGGGAAGTGAGTTTGTAGTCATTGTGGGTACCATTGTAAAATGGCAGTCCATTTTCACATTTCGTCCCCGTTCACTTCCATGAAATGCTGCCCCAGTTTGGTTTATTACTGCTACACTATCAAACAACATTACAGTGGTACCTCGGGTTAAGTACTTAATTCGTTCCGGAGGTCCGTTTTTAACCTGAAACTGTTCTTAACCTGAAGCACCACTTTAGCTAATGGGGCCTCCTGCTGCTGCTGCGCCGCCGCTGCACGATTTCTGTTCTCATCCTGAAGCAGAGTTCTTAACCCGAGGTACTATTCCTGGGTTAGCAGAATCTGTAACCTGAAGCGTATGTAACCCGAGGTACCACTGTATCTTCTGATGTACAGATAAGTGGTCTTCAGCTTACCCACAAGTAAGCTGAGCCCTCCCCCTTTAAAAAGTGATATTTTTAAGACAAGAAAGGTCCGTGAAAGGAGGAGAAAGAAATACAGAGAAAGAGGAAAGACTGACATATAACATTCCACGAGGTTGGATTAGATAATCCTCACAGTCCCTTCCAACTTTACAATTCTATGAGTCCATGATTTTATATGTATAAAATTAAGGTTTATGTCGTAGACTGAGGTTAAAAATAGATTCCATTGTACCAGCTGACATGACAAGTCCATAATACTTCTTCATAAAACTGAAAAAAACCCACCCATATGTGAATTTAATGGACCTGTGCATTCTGATCCAGACTTCAAATTTTTGTGCCTCATTGCATTTCTTGAGGGATTTTAGCATAAGCTGCCTCTGAGTGAAATGAATATACCAATATATCAAAAAGATGGAACACAGCATATTCATTTGTAAACGGTGCTATCACTAAGCTATGCTATATCACAAACGATACAAACAGGAAAAAGTGTATATACACAATACACGAAATAGGTTGTCATTAAATATGCCATGCATTAAACATTCCATCAATCAGCAAGCAATTGATTAAGGCTTAAACATATTCAGTGGACCATTCATATAAGACTCACATTAAAAAGAAAATGCGATTAAGCACGGGTGCCCATTTTGTGTGTTTTTAAAATATAATTCCTTACACCTCTAAGCTTAGATTGCGACAAATACTTGTTTGATTCCAGAATTGCAAAAGCATATCCACTTTTCCCGTGTTATCTTTCTAGAAAAAGAGGTGTCAGAACTGACCACGAACTTCTCTCTTCTTCTCTTATAATGGCAATGGCGCCCACCTGAGAGGTGCAGAGCTCCGGTGAGCTCCAGCTGAAAAAAAGCCCTACACTTTCCTAAGAAATAGAACATTCCTCCCAAAACTGTTTGAAACATCAACATCTCTATCTATCTATCTATCTATCTATCTATCTATCATCTATCTTTTGCCAAACATTACTTTACTAGCAATGTTATTACTAATTATACAGGTTGTTGTTGTTAAAAAAAAAACGATTTCCAGAAGGAAATTAAAAAGAAGCAGTAGATTCTTACCTTATTTCTACGTGGTTGCTTTTCCCCTAGGATCATGTTTGCAGCTTGGAGCTGATCCGATAATCAGAAGCCCTCAGGGACACAAAGTTTACCAGTTATAGCTGGTGTGCTGTCTGCAAACTGTCCTGGACAGATATACATAACCTTGCCACAGTTATCCTGCCACGCTCTGACGTCGCATTATTGGACTTCTTTATTGTTGCATCCAGTAACATCAGTAACTTCTGTTAATACAAAATACGGCAGCTGGATTGCTAACCAGGACTGGAATCGGGGAACACATCTCACCAGTTTAGAAATTCTCTAACACACCGGCACCCAGTCAATTTCCTAGCACATTTAAAAACCATTTTCTTGAGCACATTGACTCCAAAATTCCATGTTGCACTTACTGGGACATCTTCTCTGATATCCGGTCTGATATTTATATTTGAATGGTGGTTTGAATCGGTTATATTTATATTTGAATGGTTATATTTGAATCGGGAGTTTTAAAGGGCTCAAGTCTTGGATACCTGAAGGAGTATTTCCTCCTTTTTGGAGCCACCCAATTATTAAGGTAATCGTCAGCGGCCTTTCTCCAAATTCCTAAATTCAGAAATAAGGTGAGTTTGAGAAAGGCTTGCCTTTTCTACCGGGGTGCCCTGGTTATTGAATGCTCCTCTCGGAAGGCTCTGTTGACACCAACTTTCTTGTCTTCACCACCTGAAGACCTTTTGATTTCTCCAGGTGTTTCAAGCTCACTGGATATTTTAAATCTTTTTGACGCTATGTTGGTTTTGTTTTAATTTCTGCCATTGTTTACGTCAAGTGAGAAAATTAAGTCAAAAGCATGCAGCCTTTAATGATTTCCATTTACAGTGGTGCCTCGCAAGACGAAAAGAATCCGTTCCGCGAGTCTCTTCGTCTTGCAGTTTTTTTCGTCTTGCGAAGCAAGCCCATTAGCGGATTAGCGCTATTAGCGGCTTAGCAGGCTTAGCGGATCAGCTGATAAGCGGCTTAGCGGCTTGGGAAAAAGGGGGGGGGGAGGAAAAAACCCCGCAGGAACTCGCAAGATATTTTCGTCTTGCGAAGCAAGCCCATAGCAGATTCGTTTTGCGAAGCACCTCCAAAACGGAAAACCCTTTCGTCTAGCGGGTTTTCCGTCTTGCGAGGCATTTGTCTTGCGGGGCACCACTGTAATTTGTTTTAGTTGTTGGGTTCACTAATTAAACAAATGTCTATGTTTCCTGATCTATGCTCAAGCTCAGTGGATGTTACACCTCAACACCTGTGCATTCTCTCCAACATCTTGAAGCCAAAATCCAGGATACCATCTTCCTGTTTTTTATCACAGCAGCCATTTTGGTTGCCATGATCTTGCGTGATTTCACATCACATTTCCCCTCCAAAAAAGTGCTTTTCTTGGGCACGGCACCAATAAATGTGTGTTTTGGGGTGACATGCCATATCATGGCTTTGGGGGGGGGGGTTGCTCTGCAAAATTGCATGAGAGCACGGGATTGAAGTTGCTGAGCTTTTTTTTTTTACAATTTTACCCCAAAATTGTTGAGCTGCCACGAGGGCAGGATTAAATCGAATGGTGGGCCGGATTAGGCCCCCAAAACAGAATTTGGACATGTATGATTGTACAGTGGTACCTCGGATTAAGAACTTAATTCATTCCGGAGGTCCGTTCTTAACCTGAATCTGTTCTTAACCTGAAGCACCACTTTAGCTAATGGGGCCTCCTGCTGCCGCCGCGCCACCACAGTATGATTTCTGTTCTCATCCTGAAGCAAAGTTCTTAACCCGAGGTAATATTTCTGGGTTAGCGGAGTCTGTAACCTGAAGCATACGTAACCTGAAGCATATGTAACCCGAGGTACCACTGTAATATTTTTTGGGGGAGGGGGGAGTCCTGCTGCTCTCTAAGCCAGTAGGTGTCGGCAGCAGATATCTTAAGCAGAAGTCAAGACTTAGTGTAGCTGGGAGATTGACCAATCCAGAGACAGGGTCCAGAGAGGGATTGCTGGGAATGTCACAATGTGGATTCCAGGTGATCACCCGTGTAAGTATTGACCAGACCAAGGCTTGATTAGCTTCAGCAAGGCGATGGCCTCATATTCCTTCACACCTCACCCAAAGATGGACACTGTAATCCTGATTGTTTGTTCGTTCCGACTTTTCAGCTACCCTGTTCAAGATGGCTACTGGTGATACATAAATATAAATAACATGTTTTCCTGTCCTGGAGTGCCAGGGTCTGTGGGAACTGGAGAGCCCGCCACGACTAATGCTAGCCTCTGCATCATCAACATCAGCAGCATTTGTTTTTTTTAAGAGCATGCCACTTTGATATAGAGCACCATCCACACCATCAGTGGCGTAGCGTGGGGAGTGCAGGGGGGGCCGGCCGCACCGGCCGCAACATCTGGGGGGGGCGCTCGCACTCGCAGCTCTCTGCCCCTACCTGGCTCACTCACTCTCTCTCACTGCAGTGCTGGCTGTGCGAATCCGATCCGAGCCGCCGGGTCGCCGCCCACTGTGGAGGGGAGGGTGCCAGGCGTGCGGTGCGGTGCGGAGAGAAAGCGAGGGACTATCTGGGGGAGGGACAGTGCAGCGGGGGGGGGGGTGCAAATTACTTGCCTTGCCCCGGGTGCTGACAACCCATGCTACACCACTGCACACCATATATTTAAAGGACATGGTTCCTGCCAAATAAGCACAGGAATCATATTTACCCTGCACAGAGCTACAGTTCCCAGCACCCTTAACAAACTGCAGGATTCTTTGGGAGAAGCTGTGCGCTTCAAATGTGCTGAAATACCTCTGGGCCGACCCCTGATGCTTCCCACCACATGAGCACCATCCAACCTGCTACCCCTATTAATTTTGCAGGAGCTCAGGGTGGGGGGGGGCACCTTACCCAAGGCTCTCTCACACTTGCTGAGAGCCCTGGCGTGTGCCATTATTTCTGGCGCATGCTGAGTTCAGCTCATAGCCCTTGACATCAACCAAAATTCAAAGCATTTAAACTGATTTGATTCCAAGGGTCATTCTATGGTGAAGAACAGTCTGATTTGGCAGGCCCAACAAAGGGAAGCCTCCAGGATCTGGCTGCTCCTAGAGAGCAACGCTAACCTTTGCTGAGCAAATGTTCTACAGATAAAAGCTAGAGGGCGATCTTGTTTCTGAAAAGTTTCCTCTTGCCTGATCTCAGCGCTATTTTTCAAAGCAGTTAAACTCTTTCAAAAGTACACCGCCCTTCAAGGCTGCAAAGGACCAAAGAGTGAAAGTTCTGGCCATGCTCTCCGAAGTCCATCAGCATCAGCACATGGTTTTTCACATTGTGACAGAACACGAGAAAGGGGAATGTGCTAAAGTATTTTTTCTCTTGACACACCAACCACCGGTGCCAGTACTGCATACCCTTTAGTACTCCCAGAAAAAATCCCTGCATGTAATGTAAGGTTAAGTAAAGGTAAAGGACCCCTGGATGGTTAAGTCCAGTCAAAGGCGATTATGGGGTGCGATGCTCATCTCGCTTCAGGCCAAGGGAGCCACTGTTTGTCTGCAGACAGCTTTCCAGGTCATGTGGCCAGCATGACTAGACTGCTTCTGGCGCAACAGGACACCGTGACGGAAGCCAGAGCGCACTCAAACGCCGTTTACCTTCCCGCCGCAGCAGTACCTATTTATCTACTTGCACTGGTGTATTGCGAAATGCTAGGTTGGCAGAAAGTGGGACAGAAATTTGTACTTTTTAAAATGGCTGCATAGGATTGTTTTATTCTTTTTATGTCAGCCACCTTGTGAGGGCTTTGCTTTAAAAGTTGGCAAAGATATCTAAAATAAAATAAATGAAACAATATTCTGAAACTTTCTGAACATGGGTGATTTATGTACGTAAGTCCCAAGTACCACTGATCTGATCCTTCCATGCAGCCTCTTGTTGCGAGTCAAGATATTTGGACCGGGCTACTAATACAATTGGACGCGGGTGGCGCTGTGGTCTAAACCACAGAGCCTAGGGCTTGCTGATCAGAAGGTTGGCGGTTCGAATCCCCACGACGGGGTGAGCTCCCGTTCCTCGGTCCCAGCTCCTGCCAACCTAGCAGTTCAAAAGCACATCAAAGTGCAAGTAGATAAATAGGTACCGCTCTGGCGGGAAGGTAAATGGTGTTTCCGTGCGCTGCTCTGGTTTGCCAGAAGTGTCTTAGTCACGCTGGCCACATGATTCAGAAGCTGTACGCTGGCTCCCTCGGCCAGTAAAGCGAGATGAGCACCGCAACCCCAGAGTCGGTCACGACTGGAACCTAATGGTCAGGGGTCCCTTTACCTTTACTAATCCAATTCTGGCCACAGAAATGGAAATAGAGAAAGAGATCCCTTAGCTCTCATAAAAGTAGAATCATAGAACTGGGAAGGGACCCTGAGGAACATGAAATACAACCCCCTGCAATTTAGGAATATATAGCTGTCCCATATGGGGATTGAACCTGCAACCTTGGCGTTATCATCACCACACTCTAACCAACTGAGCTATCCAGTGCACATAGGAAACACAATCAGAAGAAAGCAACAGCTCTTCCCAAGTCACCTTGGGATAATACGGCAGTTCTGGATGGTGGTGGTGGTGGTGGGGACAGTTACATCTTTCATCCCATATGAATTCTTGTAAGTGAGGAGATGAATACTGCATCTTCCTAAAGATCCTATCATTTCCTGGTACTTCACCAGCTACAAAGCCTGACAGCTAGTTTAGGCTAACCTAACTAATTCCACTTTTTCCTGGGCGTTTGTTTACGGACTGCATGAACAAATGTCCACCAGTAAATTGGCTGAAGGTAAGATATGACATGCCCTTAATTATTTATGATAGCAATTTCCCCAGTACCTCCAGAAATATCCAACATTTTATCCCCTTTCATGTTCATGCATCGTATCTGCAGTAATTTTACAGCGCTGAGTGTTTAATTTATTTAAATAGAAAGAAACCTTGAACACTGTGTGGATTCTGGGGATAAAATATGTACTTTATAGAAAATTGCATCTAACTGTGAAGTGAAAAAGAAATAAGACTCATTTCGGATCATACTCTTCCTCTTTCGCTAACTAAGTTATGTTTGGGCAGTAACCAGCATCACTGAAAATGCATTTGGTATGGTATGTTTTACAATACTGAAGGTGGAACCTATAGTAAAGTGGCCACGGGATACAGGATCTTTTCAGTGGTGGCTCCCTGGCTGTGGAACGCCCTTTCCAGAGAGCCTTTTTCCAAGAGGACGTTTTTTGATGCTGTTTTGGTGCCAGGAAATGTTACCTTTCTAATTTCAAAACCCTTTAAAACGTGCGTTCCTTTTTAACTTTCGACGACTTGAGTTTTTATGCTGTTATTATATTTGAAATCATTATGGGCTGTTAGACTCCTTAGTGATCTTGGCCTCCAGATCTCTTTATGACAGGGCTGCAAACGGTGGACCTGAATGATTAAAAAGGGGGTTACTTTTTGAGAAAAGAGACATAAAACTGGGCTGTAGTTGTGGGTTTCCTGCATGGGGAAGGGAGTGGCATCATCATCATCATCATCATCATCATTATTATTATTATTATTATTATTATTATTAAAATTTCTATACCGCCCTTCCTGCGAGGATCACAGGGCAGTTTACAATATAAAAACGCAACAAACAAAAACAACCCCCCGTCACACACACAACTTTAAAGGTCACAGGCCGCTTCATTAGCCAAAGGCTAATTAATGCCCTCCAACCCCGTACATTCCCGCCCCGTCGAAACCCCTCCGGCTTGGCTCTTCTGCTCCCCTCGGGAAACCTAGCGATCTCCAGAAGGGAGCGCGTTCCGCTCGCTCTGGGCCTCCCCGGCCCCGCCCCCTCGGCGCGGCGATTGGCCGAGCGGAGCGCTTCCCCTCGGCGGAGTGGTCGGAGCCGCTGCCCGTCAGCCTCCGCCTGTCAAAACACACAAGCCCCGGCCCTGTCACAACAGAAAAGAAAGAGAGGCGCGAGTGTGTGTGTGTGAGGGGAGTTGAAACCGGCGGCACTTCCTGCCGGTTGGCGGGCTGGCGGCGGCGGCGGGGGGCCCGGAGATGTGCGCGCTCAAATGTGGCTTCTGAGGGGGCGGGAAATAGGGGGCGCCCCCCGCGCGAGTGAATGGGTGTGAGGGAAAGAGAGAAAGAGGACGAAGAGCGCGCGCAGCAGCGGCAAGAGAAGGAGGCGGAGTGCGCCTCTCGCCTCGCCTCACGATTCTCCTCAGCTGCAAAACTCCCTCATTGTCCCAAGTTTAGCGCCTCCCCGCCCTGCCCTTCCCCGCTCGCGACGGAGCCCCGGCGGCTGCGGAGGGGCGCCTGAGCCCGAGCGAGCGAGCGGGGCGGCTTTTCTCCTCATATTTCCGCAGAAAATGCAGCAGGCGAGCGCGACGTCTCCTTCGCGGAAACTTGCCCCAGCGGCGCTTTAGGAAGGGGGAAGAGGAGAAAAGGGGTTTTTTTTTTTTATTTAATTCAGCCTGGCGCCCCTCGAAGTTGACGCGGCTCCGCTTCGCGATGGCAGAAGCAACCCCGGCGCCCGCGGCGGGCGAAGGCGACGCGGAGCCTTTCCCGGAGCCCGAGGCGCCCCGGAGGAGGGAGCGCAGGAGCGGGGTGTCTCTGGCCGCCGCCGCCGCCGACCCCGAAGCGATCCTCCTCGAAGCGGCCAGGGCGACCCCTCGCAGGAGCAGCATCATTAAGGTACGCATTGGCCGCCTGAGGGTGGGTGGGTGGGTTCACACGTGACGCCCGGCGCCGCCGCGCGTGTTCAGCCGCTCGGCTCGCTCGCTGCACCCGGGATGCTGCTGCTGCTGCTGCTAGCTCGCCAAATAAAAAAATCAGCTCCTCTCCTTTTCCATCCCTCTGCGACCGGGATGTGGCTACACGTGTAACGCAGCTCCGACGAGCGCCACCCCCTTTTAATAGAAAACCACGAACCCACACAGTTTGGGGGCGCCTGTCTAGGCCACCTATGCTGTGGCGATGTTCAGGGAAGGCTAGGAGAAATCCGGCGTGTATTTCGGTACATGGAGAGGAGGGAGATTTTTTTGGGGGGAGGGGGGAGAGGTAGAGATACTTCCGACTTGCTTCCTTTAAAAGTTTCTTTTCTGAGGTTCGGCTGCAAGTGGAACATGCGGAGAGGAAGGGGGCTCGGTAGTTTCTGAAAAGGAAGAGGATTGTCACAGGTGATGGATGGAGAGAGCCACCGCCACCTCCTTTTGCTGAGGACTGGCTCACCACGTGGTCAGTTCTCTTTGTTGCAAGCAGGGAAATAGTTGAAATATAGAAGTAGAAAAAAAGAGAGGCAATTTCCCTATACAGTAGTCAGATCTACCGCTACCTGTATCCCCTCTTGCTGTGACTATTTATTGTACCAGAATAATGTGTAATCCTCCGGAATGTCTTTGGCGGGTAAGGATGATGTTGGATGACTGGTTCTTATGAACGCCATGTCAACATGTGCTGTGGTTGTTTGCTTTTCCTAACTTAGGCTTGGAAATAACAGCCAGGAGAGGAGTTTGCACTTTCCCTTTTTCCAGGGAGTAGCTACCTTGTGCTTTGCTTCAGTCTTATGTCGTGTGGCTGCATTTCATCCTTTGCACTGGCTTGCCTATGCTGTTTGGCAGTGGTGCTTTAAAGAGTTCTTGGAGGAGGCTGCATCTGGGATGGTTGCATTAAGCTAATTGGTTCTATCCAGGATAGCAGGAGTTACTCCAAATCAGGCATCCCTTCACGTACTGCCGCCACCCTTTTTATTGCTTATTCCTGGAAGTGCTTGGAGCAACTATTGTGCTCCATAGTTTGATTTCAGATCTGCTTTAAATTGAATCTGCTGCTAGTGAAGCAGGTAAAATCATACGGTTAACAGTACAGTAAGCCCTGCCAGCTTAACTAGGAAACCGCCAGTGAGTGTTACATTTTTTTACTCAGCAGAAAAACTTTTAGATGATGCAACACATATGGGGAATAATCAAGTGGGAGGAGCTTCTTCGTTTGCTTAAAGAGGATATTTGTAGAAAAAGAATTATGGGATAAGATGCCCACAGCTTTGGCCCTGGAGTTATCCTTGATTATTGCTGTGTGCCCAGTTTTCATTGGGTACAAGGAAGGATGCTTAAGGAGCGGTAAACTAGGCTCCCAATTTTGCCCACTCAGTTGTGTAAATTTGCAAAGCAGAGACGTTCAGGTGCTTCTTCCCATCCCTGAGTTACTGAAGATTCTTCCGTTGGTTGGCTGTGCAGCCTGGGCTAGGAGCTGACCAGGCTTGGGCAGGAAATGCAGCTTATATTTTCAGTAAGTTACCATCAAGGGGGCTCCATTTATGTTTTAGTCAGACTATGTGCTTTCTATGGGGACGCGGGTGGCGCTGTGGTCTAAGCCACAGAGCCTAGGGCTTGCCGATCGGAAGGTCAGCGGTTCGAATCGCTGCGACGAGGTGAGCTCCCGTTGTTCGGTCCCAGCTTCTGCCCACCTAGCAGTTCCAAAGCACATCAAGTGCAAGTAGATAAATAGGTACCGCTCCGGCGGGAAGGTAAATGGTGTTTCTGTGCGCTACTCTGGTTTGCCAGAAGCAGCTTAGTCATGCTGGCCACATGACCCGGAAGCTGTCTGCTGACAAACGCCGGCTCCCTTAGCCTATAGAGCGAGATGAGCGCCGCAACCCCAGAATCGTCCGCCACTGGACCTAATGGTCAGGGGTACCTTTACCTATGTGCTTTTTGTGTAGAAACATATGTACACATTCAAGGTTCATCCATGTATCTACAGCACTAGATAGCTCCGTTGGTTAGTGTAAGGTTGCAGGTTCGATCCCTGTATGGGACAGCTGCATATTTCTGCACTGCCAGGGGTTGGATTAGATGATCCTCAGGGTCCCTTCCAATGTGGTCGGGACTGCATCATGCAGAGTTTACCACCAGCGCTTTAAGTTTTCCTGCATTAAAATACAATAACTAAAGTGCTTAATCTTAAAAGATCTGTAATGGGTGTGTGTAAAATAATATAAAAACAAGAATGCAGAGATAAATTAGGCAAAATGTTATGAACCAGTGTACATAACTAAATTTATATGTCTGGCTAAGCTTGTTGAAATAAGCAGGCATCTAAAACAGTAGAGGGAGGGTGCCTGCCTAATGGTAGTAATGAAATTGGACCTCCAGACAATTTCAAACTACTAAACATAACCTTGTGTTATCTTCTGAACAGCATAGGAGTTAAGACTGGGGAGTATAAAGATTGGGGTGCACAAATGTAGTTGTTATTTTGAATTGATTATACGGAAAGTGATTTTTCTTGTTTTTGTTTGGGGGAGTGACTGTACAAGGAATAGTTGCTGTGAATACTTTAAATACAGAGTTTGAGAAAAGGGAAGTATTATGCCTGTTTTTGAGAGAGAGGCTTTATTAAGATGCTGGGGCACAACATACAGATTGCTAAGCATTTAGTAATTGTGTTAATTGTTATTTGACAGTGGACATATGTTATGAAATTATATTAAAAGCAGGAGTTCAGTTCCATAGCTTTCCCTTGCTGTAGCTATCTTGCCAGCCAGCCACAACAATGTAAAAACCATTTGTATTTTATTTTTAAAGAGCTAGATATCTGTATGTAAAAGAAAAACTGAAAGTGATGTATTATGAGAATGCTGTTTGTGTATGTGACCTATGATGAAACTTGCTTCTTTGCGGTGGCTCTGAAAACCACAGAAGTATATTTTTACATTACAAAACATACCTAGTGGAGGTAATAATAAGCGATGATGTGCTGACTGGGGAGGTTCTGAATTGCTAAGACTGAAATCCTGTGTATTCTGACTAGGGAGTAAGTACCAATGAAAACTGGACTTCTGGGTAGACAAAGAAATAGATTCGCCCTATATGTGGCCTTTTCTTGAGATGTGAAGTAGGGTGTCAGCAGACAGGTCATTTTTGGAGTTCAGTGGAGCATTATATTTTGAAGTGGGAAAAAATACTTTACACTCAGATGGAAGATAAGCATCTCCCTGCCCATTTTCCTGCATGTGTTACGGTTTGTCAGCATGCGGAATGGTATGTCTGTTCATTGATTCTACATGGCTAGTATGATGACTAGAGTGCTCAGGTATGGATGTGGTTCATATCCTTGCTCAGCCCTGCTGTGCTGACCATTCAGTGGTCTTGTAAAGCTCTCTCCCTCTAACAACTTACCGGTACTTTGTAGGGTTGTGATTGTAAGGTGCCTTGGTAGGTTGAATACACAAGACAAGAGCATTCCTTGCTGCTGCCTGCTAATTTTCTGATAAAGGTAAAGGTAAAGGGACCCCTGACCACTAGGTCCAGTCGTGACCGACTCTGGGGTTGCGGCACTCATCTCGCTTTATTGGCTGAGGGAGCCAGCGTACAGCTTCCGGGTCATGTGGCCAGCATGACTAAGCCGCTTCTGGTGAACCAGAGCAGCACACAGAAATCCCGTTTACCTTCCCGCCAGAGCGGTACCTATTTATCTACTTGCACTTTGATGTGCTTTCGAACTGCTAGGTTGACAGGAGCAGGGACCGGGTAGCAACGGGAGCTCACCCTGTCACGAGGATTCGAACTGCCGACCTTCTGATCGGCAAGTCCTAGGCTCTGTGGTTTAACCCACAGCACCACTTGCTATAATTGCTAATCTGGTAGATTGTTTCCTGAAATCTGTGGATAATCTAGTCTGAGCCAGTTGTTAATATTTTATTTTATCAAAAGTTATCTAAGGGCTGCCTTTCTGAGCAGAACTATCTCAGTGTAGCACACATAATAAAAATGCAAAAATGCAGCAGTAATGCAAAAATCTAAAATTCAGGGTAATTTCTTTTTGAATCACCAAGAATAAAACACTCACTAAGCCCAAACTATGAAAACACAACTCTCATGGTTATTTCACTGCAAAGGACAGAGCCATGGTGCCACCATGGAAAAGGCCATCTCACTTCTGCCCACTAATTTCACCTAGCTAGGTGGCGAGCAACCAAGAAAGACACCTATTAGCTTCAGTTTTTGTTTGGACCTTCAGAGCCATGTCACTGATTATGGTATTTATCATAATTATTGAACAAAATTTAAAACAACAACCCAATCAGAATGCTTGTTGCTGTTAGTCAGATTAAAGAGTACAGAGTAAGTCTGCAAACTTAACCCTACTTATCTGGGAGTAACGCCCACTGAATGACATTTGACATATTTAGACATTGTAAGGCTCAAAAATGGTATTCTGGAAGGGACATATGATTATTATTATTAATCATATAAGAGGTGTTTGAAGCTTTTTATTACATCTTACTCTGATGTAGTGCTACAAATGAATGGAAATGATAGAAGATGCCATGTGTCTTGCTGATTGCCATCTGCTTTGTTTCAGTAAGCTCCCCCACCCAACATGCAGGACAGAACAAACTTTGATCTGGAATTCCTTGAGTATCTTTCTGCTGCCATCTGGTTGCAATGTTTCTTCTGCTTGCTTGATCTTTTGTTATCTGTAGTTTTCTCTCTCTCTCTCTCTCTGCCTCCCAGTCTTAGAAGAAAAAATTGTAGGAAAGAAGGCTACTGGTTGATTTGCTGGCGGTGAACGTCTTGTAAACCAGCTTTTTCTTTATTAATTTCAACGTTCATGGAGGAAGTTGTCACTCTCTATTAGTTGTGGAGTAAGTAGCATCCTCAAGGTGACCCTCTGGCATAATCCTCATTCGCTTTCATGGGCATTGTGCTGCTATGGTTTTTTCTGAAGACCTTACAAGACTGAAGCATGTTTAGCGATTATACATTTGCTCAGTTCAGCATAGTGGATTGTGCCACTTAAGGCTGCAAGAGGGAGATAGTAAATGGAAATACTTCTCTTTGACTAGATAGTTTTACAAGTGCAAGGAGGTGTTTTTTTTGTTTTTTCATTTCATTTTGTTTTTAAGTGGGCTTTTTAAAGCATGCTTGTGTAGTGTGCAGCTTTGTAAGCATGCACCTGGCAATTCATGGCAGTTGGAGAAGTAGATTGTGGGGGGTGGGGAGAGGTGGATCAACAGAAAAATGGTGAGGGGAAGGGTTAAGTTCCTCTGAACACCCTTAACCCTCACCTTACCAAACCTTGTTGGCAATTTGTTCCAGTAATGTTTAGTGTGTAGTTTGTCTCTGACAGCGCTTGTGAATGATGCAACATCCTTTGGATGATGGACTGAGGAAGGGGTGAGACACATGGAGCTCTTAAACTTGAACAGCTATGAGTGGCAGGAAAGCTGTTCTGACTTTCAGTAGCTGGAAGGCATGTCTTGCCTAGGAAAGTGATTCGAGTGCCTTGCTAATGGGCTGTTTTTTTTTGCTTCAGGAACTTCTATTCATCTCACTGACATCTTTACCCTTTAAAAGCCACCGATAACAGAGAATTTAATGCTTAATTTCATTCAGCTTGTGCTCTCATAAGATACTGTGGGTCAGGCAGTTAAGATATTTCAGATGTCTGGTTTGCAATACAAGGATGCCAGAAGGAGAGTACACGTCTGTCTTTTTCTTTTAATAAAACAAACTTGGAATGAAGCACTGTGCACACCTCCTTGAACTAAAAAGGAAATATGCATTAGATGAGGCTGCATGTTTCTGAATGTTACTTCTATAGAGCGAATGAAATAAAAGTCACGGGGGGGGGGGATACCTATCTAACATATTGAGAACATGAACTCCCAACTTGAAACACCAAAATGTCTCAAGAGGGACAGCCTCACATGAATCCTTGCTCCCTTGTTCTTTTTGCAAAGTTAATCTTTTCACTGGCAGATGATGGTGGGACTGGATATGGTAAGAACACAAGAAGAGCCCTGCTGGATGCGGCCAAAGTCCAGCATCCAGTTCCCACAGATGCCAGCCAGGTGCCCATGGGAAGCCTTCACTCTCCCCACCTACAATTAGCAGCGAGACCTCCTACAGTGAAGGTAGAACATAGACATTGTGGGTAGTAGCCATTGATAGACTCACTCACCTATGAATTTGTCTCATTGTATTTTAAAGCAACCCAAGTTGTTGGTCTCCACTGCATCTTGTGGAAGATAAATCCATAGTTTAAATATGCCCAAAGTCTCATGGCCTGTATGTTGACATCGCTAAATAACCTTTCTCTAGCTTACATATTGATGGGAGTTGTGGAGATGGCATAGTCCAACTTGAATGTGGTCTGAGTTTGGATGAATTAGTTTGGGCCCTATATTTTTTAAAGGTCCACCTTACACTTTGAATCGGGCGCATTCTGAATTGCCCATTATTAATAGAAGTGCAAGCTGGATTTCGAAGGGGCAGAGGAACCAGAGACCAAATTGCAAACATGCGCTGGATTATGGAGAGAGCTTAGAGAGTTCCAGAAAAACATCTACTTCTGCTCCATTGACTATGCAAAAGCCTTTGATTGTGTTGACTACAGCAAACTATGGCAAGTTCTTAAAGAAATGGGAGTGCCTGATCACCTCATCTGTCTCCTGAAAAATCTCTATGTGGGACAAGAAGCTACAGTTAGAACTGGATATGGAACAACTGATTGGTTCAAAATTGGGAATGGAGTACGACAAGGCTTCCGCGCATATGCAGATGCTCAAAATGATGTCACACGCATGCGCGGAAGCAGCGAAATGCGACCTGCTCACACGCACAGTCACATGTTACGTTTACTTCAGGATGCGAATGGGGCTCCAGAACGGATCCTGTTCGTATCCAGAGATACCACTGTAATTGCAGGGATTAATATAAATAATATACCTGAAGGAGTGTCTCCACCCCCATCATTCAGCCCAGATACTGAGGTCTGGCTCTGAGGGCCTTCTGGCGGTTCCCTCATTGCGAGTAGTGAGGTTACAGGGAACCAGGCAGAAGGCCTTCTTGGTAGTGGCGCTCACCCTATGGAATACCCTCCCACCAGAAGTTAAGGAAATAAAAGACATCTGAAGGCAGCCCTGTTTAGGGACGTTTTTAATGTTTGATGTTTTATTGTATTTTTAATATTTTGTTGGAAGCCACTCAGAGTGGCTGGGGAAACCCAACCAGATAGGTGGGGTATAAGTAATAATAATAATAATAATAAACAAAACACTGCCTTTTTCTGCCTTTCATGCAGAAACTGCTTTAGTTGCCCTGATGATCTCTGTTGGGAGAGAGAGAGATGGTGGAAATGTGTCCATCTTAATTCTTCCTAACCTCTCAGTGATTTTTGATATCGTTGACCATGGTATCCTTCTGGAGTGGCTGTTTGAGTTAGTCGTGGGTGGCACTGTTTTACAGTGCTTCTGGTCCTACTTAGATAGTCAGTTCCAGAGGATGATGTTTCAAGAGTGATCTTCGGCCCTGTGGAGCCTTCATTGTGGGGTTCATCAGGGTTTGATTTTATCCCCTATGCTGTTTAACATCTGCATGAAACTGCTGAATGTTAACAAATAAATATTTTTAGGATATACATTTAGGACAAAAATATATTCAGCGTTACATGTAGCGCTAAACACCCTAAGTAAGGGATGAGGAACCTGTGGTCCAGATATTGTTGGACCACAACTATCACCCCAGTGATTGGTCATGCTGGCTGCTCTGATGGGAGCTGGAATCCAAAAGTATCTAGAGGCCATAGGTTCCCTATCCTGCTGTAATTTGTCTATAGTCAGTAAATTTAATTGTTTATAGCCAATGACCATCACAATACAGTATGAGCACAAATCGCAAAACTATAAAATGAAAGACATTGCCTGCACCAGACCAGGACAAATATACAATATCCAAAATTCAGAAACATTCCTTCTAATCAGCATCCCAGGGGTTTGTCACTTGCACTATCCAGAAAGGCTGCCTTTATCTTTCTTACCACTAATGCAAATAGTGCCACCCTGTAGCTGATGCACTTATTGACATCTGCCATCAGCCATTTAATTTTCAGATTTTCAAATCATCTGGTTGACCTAAGGCAATCTGAAAAGGGGAGATAAATTTAATTCTGGGTGAATCATACAATGGGCAATATAAAATGTAATGTACAAGCTTCTCGATAGGTCCTGATCCACATATAGAAAGGTGCTCTTTTAAGGATTTGTTAGTATATCCCCAACCAGATATTAATCTATAGATAAATTAGAATTGGGGAGCCCGAATAATAATAATAATAATAGTAATAATAATAATAATTTTAAAAAAATTAATACCCCACGCTCCCCGGCCATGGCTGGGCTCAGGGCGGCTAACACCAAATATGAAATACAATAAAATGTAATAGGAAAACAACAAACAACAAACAACAAACAGTTAATTAAAATACGGCTTAAAATGCAGCCTCATTTTAGTAAAGGTAAAGGGTCCCCTGACCATTAGATCCAGTCATGGACGACTCTGGGGTGCTCATCTCGCTTTATTGGCCGAGGGAGCCGGCGTACAGCTTCCAGGTCATGTGGCCAGCATGACTAAGCTGCTTCTGGTGAACCAGAGCAGTGCACGGAAACGCTGTTTACCTGTCCGCTGGAGCGGTACCTATTTATCTACTTGCACTTTGACATGCTTTCGAACTGCTTGGTTGGCAGGAGCAGGGACTGAGCAACGGGAGCTCACCCCGTTGCGGGGATTCGAACTGCCGACCTTCCGATCGGCAAGCTCAAAGCTCAGTGATTTAGACCACAGCACCACTACATTTTAGTAATAGCCCATAAATCAAGACTATAAAGGGAGGAAACATCAGATATTAACCTGAGCTATCTATCCATGCTGGTCCTACATGGGCCAGCAAAGAAGCCAAGGGAAAATTTATATACCAAATCCCATATAAGGGGTCAGCGTGAGTCTGAGCCGAAGGCCAGGCGGAACAGCTCCATCTTGCAGGCCCTGCGGAAAGATGTCAAATCCTGCAGGGCCCTAGTCTCTTGTGACAGAGCGTTCCACCACGTTTTATTTAGCAAAATCTATATACTGCTTGATCTTTTTAATATATAAAAACGCTCTACATGGTTTACAAAAATAAATACCTGTTGGATGTTACTGCATTACTGTGGAGAAAGATGTAGATAGGGCCATTATAGAAAATCTATATTTGCCTAAGCTATTCAGATACTTCATCATAAAAGAAGAATGTGGCCTCTTTCTATAGGAAATCTAATGTGCTTTTCCTACAGAAAGAAACCACATATTTCTTTTATGATGAAATATTTGGACAGCCTCTGCAGATTAATGTGATCATACAATGGTTGTCTAGAGAACAGTAATGAACTAAAGCAAAATTGGTCATTGTTTTCAAGTAACATTATTCTCAGTAATGAAGCATCTTAATTAGGAAAATGTGGCAATACTGATGCTCCTTTAAGAAAAGTTTATAGTCTAAATAATAAATATGCAATTGAAATAGATGTAAAAGTTGGAATTGATTTTCAGTGATGCTGATGATAAACAGGATAGCACTGGGATCTGGGAATTGGTGGGAGGCTGTGGAAGGGGCCAGGATTGCCATAGATTCTCACAATCCACCTAAAAGCAAAACAGAAAATGCAGCATGTCGTTCATAAAGAGGGATTATACTTTCCTCAAAGATTAGTTTTTAGGACTTATTTTGACTGACTGAGATTAAAGGTCAAAAGAGTCCTGCTGGTTCAGGCCAAAGGTTTATCTGACCAGTTTCCTGCTTCTGTTTGGTGAACTGGGATATTGCCATCACCAGCTGCTATAAAACATAACAGATGTGCACATTTTTCAAGGTGTCTAACCATGGAAGTTATGAAATTGTTTTTTGTAGGATATGTACCTGTTGGCTAATCTTTGATGCCATTCTTCTTAGGTTGCCTTGAACAGGGAAGTAAAACAATGGTTTCCAACTGTATGTCTTTTGCACAGGGGTCATCTGTAGCATTCTTTATGCGAAGCAAATTGGTTTTTCTCCCCATTAGAGACCATATTAGCATGGCCTCTGATTTGTGATTTAGCTCGTTACATATTCCACAGAAATTATTATGCTTCGGTAGAGCAATTACTGGGTAAATGCAGATTTGAGGCAGCCAGCCAAGCATGATGCCAAAGGAGCATTGCAGAACAGGGTTGACACATGCATAATATTTCAAAATCTGAATAATCACATCTTCCCAATATGTAACTAAGATGTACTATCTAAGTGCATCTATTACTTCCTCAGTAAGTTTAAACTGAAGTTTACAAGGATGCTTCTGCAAATATGCCGTTGTTTTGGCATGCCAGAGATACAGATAATCATTTGGATGACTGGATAATCTGAATTCTTGATATGAAAATTAATAATATTTATTTATACCCCACCCATCCGGCTGGGTTTCTCCAGCCACTACACTAGCACAGAGGCTACACCTGTCTTCCTGAGCTGTCCCCCCCCCCCCCAATTTTTTAGAGTACAGTTCCCATCAGTAACACCCAACATTGACTGTGGGGCTGATGGGAGCTGTGGTCTAAAAACATCTGGAGGGCACAAGCCCATAGAAAGGGAAAATGGGAAAGAAGAACCAGATTTTTAAAATGGTGTTTTAGTAGCTGGAGGAGGAGAGGACAGAGGGTGAAGAAAGAGCTGCAAATACTTTTGACCCATGGGAAGCTCAACAAACCTGTTGTGTGTGTACACACACAACAGGTTTGTTGTGTGTGTGTACACACACACACACACACGAGTGTTTGTCTTTGTGTGTGTAACTTTGTATTAATGTAACATTTTTATATCTAACAGTGTATTTTTGGAATATTTGTTTCAAGTTGTCTGTTGTTGCTTAGAGATATTTTTAATATATCAAGTGGTACAGAAATTAAATAATAAAATAAAATAAAATGTTTTAACATAAATTGAGTTATTGTTGGATTTGTCATGTTATATTTAGATACGATTTAGTATAGTATATTCTGTATTTTAATGTTTGCTGTTTTGTTGTGTTTTTATATATGCTGTAAGACTCCCAGAGTGGCTGGGGAAACCTAGCCAGATGGGCAGGATATCAATTAAAATGTTGTTGTTGTTGTTATGATGTAGGGCTCTCCATTTTTTGTTTTATTCTGAGCCATTTGAAGCAGGTTTATATGGAAAAGCAGCATACAAATTTAAATAATTAATAATATTTTCTGTAGTAGGGCCCTGCAGAATAGAATATTTCTGTACTGTCAAATCATAGAATGTCAGGGCCATGTACCATTTTAACATCCCTACAACCATAAGGTTTTGGGTACCTGAAGTGATTATCTTGTCAAAACTCTGGGCTACATCCGGTGGATATTATATCTCAGATTGAGTTTTAACATACCATGTATGTATTGTTCAATTTCTTTGGTGGAGGAATTTATGTCTGACATTTTCCATGTGTGCAGTTCCCTTTTACCACAAATGTAGAGATTATATAGTTACTTTACACTCTGACACCATGTAGAGTTAAGAGAGACTCCATGGTGATGTTGCAGCTTCCCATACTCCCTGGACAATGCCACCTCATGGCTCTTGTTTGTCCATATATACAGGTAATACCACAAATAATGGAGAGAGAGAGGTTGTTTTAAAGAGACCATTTTACCTTGGGAAGCTTTTTGAAGATGTGTCCAATTTAAATGTAACCCCAAATGCTTTGGATTGGCATCTATTCCACTTCAGAAATGCCTATTTCCCACCTATGGACAAGTGTAGGTGCAGCTAGTGATGTGGGTGTTCTGGAAAACTTTGAATTACAAAATGTTCAGCTTGCATTGAAAATTTTTTGCATGCCCTGGGGAGTGGTCATATTTAGCTTGTATTTAGTGAACAAAGCCTTTAAAAAGTACCCGTCTTCATATTTTAACCCAGTACACCGCAAACATTTGATCTGAAATATTTGGGAGGGAAAAATTAAGCACATTTAATGTGCTTTAAGTCTTACAGTGCATTTCCTTTCCATTGTTTAAATTTTAAGAATAAAAGCAAAGGCACTGGGTACTATTGACACACTAATAAATTTGAGCCTTCTGAAGAACTGTGCATGATATGTTGACTGGCATACTTGCTAGGGATAATCATCTGAAAAACATTACTGAAAACCATTAATTAAAATTTTGAAACTCCCCAGCTTGCCTATTATTGTAGTTCCAGTTGGCATTCATTCATTGTTCCTAATAAACTGGAAAAAGGAAAGAAAATCCACACACACACACACACACACACACACACACGAAAGTGTACTGTCTTGAAAACAATTCTGCAGAAAAGTTTCCATCCCACATCAATGGGTACATCCAAATGGAGTTGTTTTGTTTGATACTTTGGGGCAGACTTGTATTCAGATGTGTGTGGATAGCAATAGCCTAACTTGTGTTTACCCTGTTATATGGCAAATTCTATTTTAAGCTAAGTCAGTATTTCATCTAAGCTAACAATGTGTTTGTGGAGGTGGTCTTAAACCCATCGCTTTATGTGTTTTCCATTACCCATGAACAACAACTTTTTTTTCTTTTTTAAAGCCTATCCATTTTGCTCTGGGCATTTCAGCAGCTCTGTCCTAAATCCACATAAGCCTTCAACTACAGTACCTAAAATATGGCCTTAAGGGAATAGATGGTGAGGATTGGTTGCTCCCTGGCTTGGCTAAGAAAGATATGCATGACCTTCTTCATGCATTCCCCCCCCCCCATACAAGAAAAAGAAAAAGAGAGAGAGAGACTAAGAAACACTGTCATATTAACAATAAAAACAGTACACCAATCCTGTCCTAAATATACATACATGCGGCTTCCGTATTTTCCTTAACCAAAGATTCACTTATCTGCACATAAAGAATTATGCATAGACTTTGCAGATTCTTTTTTTTTTTTAAGTCAGTCTGATAAGAGGGGACAAACTTACTTTCTCTTTCCAAAGATAAATTTTCCAGAGTCCTTGCAGGTTCACTGAGTCGGGAACTTGAAATAACTGTTCCCATTTGGTCCCACAGTCCAATTTTTTTTTCACCTCATCAGTTTAAGTGCTGGAACATTTGTTTTCATGCTGCAATGGCGGCACTATTTTTGGACTCCTTCAAAACTTTTGGCCGAAAGTTAGAGATGATGGGAGTTGTGATCCAACATAATCTGGAGGATAATAGGTTTTCCATTCCTGTTTCAGATGATTTAAAATACATGTTATTCAACACATGAAGTTTGTACAACCTCCAGTGGTGTGATCTGTCATCTCTAGGCAATAGATGGGGGAAGTCTTGGAAAAAATGACTAAAAACACCACTTGTATTCTCTACCCCACCATACTGATTTATTTTCAGATGTGCAGAGATGGGCATGCAGTGTAAGAGAGTGAATAAAAAGCTAGAATGGTTTGCTACTTGGACTGAAAAGAACCACAATATGGGGAAGAGCATCAAACCAATCAATCTCTGAGGAGACTTTGCTAACTATGCATAGGTATACATTTTGGGATCGCCATGGGGTTTGAGGGGAAGATCGTACTGTAGATGGAGCAACAGAGCTCCCGCACAGGACACTTATAAATAATGGGGGAAGTTTACTGAGAGCAGAGAGGTTTATAATAGGATGATCTTGAATTTCTACTTTATTACCAGCTAGTGAATCTACCATTAGCTGAGGTTTACATCCTGTCACTAGGATGTTTTTAAAAATATACTTTATCAATATTTCTATAGCCACTAATGGCTTCTTTGAGTAATTTGTCCTGTTGCCTTCACATCTAACATTAAAGCACTTAAAAACGAGCAAACACTTTCCAGCCATAAACTCTAGCAATTAATGTCTAGCAATTAATGTATATATTTTTAAAAGGCAAGTCTCATTGTTTCCCCCTTCAGCATCTCTCCCTCAGAATGTTGTTCATTTGCTCAGTATTGCAGCTATTCATATGGTCAAGGTTGCAATCCTGTTTGTCGTTGTTTTGACCATAGGTAATGTACCTTGAGCATGGTCGATATGGGTGTGTCTGAGGTTATCTGCTCAATAAGCAGCCTCCCCCTCTTTCTGTTTTTGTTCTTCAGGCAGCATGAGAGAGAGAGACTAAAACTTATATAGCAGAAGTGAGGTACTTGTGGCCCTCAGATGTTGTTGGATTCCAGCTCCCATCAGCTCAAGCCAGCATGGCCAATGACCCAGGGATGATTGGAGCTGTCATTCAACAATAGACTGGAAGAGCACAAGTTCCCTATCCCTGCTATAATACATACAAGCGCCACCGTGAGCAATATGGAGTCTTGCAGAGTGCATTGGATCATCCCCATCTAGACAGATGTATGTGCTTCCTACATCGGTGTCTGTTATGGAAATACCTATTGTTCACCTATGTACTATGAGACTATACAAAAACCTAGAGAGAGGGAGGTTTTGTATAACATGAATGCATAACTGTAATCCATGTCATACTGTTAGGCTAATTTGAATGTAGTGTTCAAGGTGTTTCCCCTGCTCTTTCTGAGCGCAAAGTCCTCTCCTCACCCCTAACAGTCTGTGCACTGTTCAGTCAGCTGTGCTCCAGTGCCTCCTTGATTAAAATGACAGTTTAGCTAATGGAGTACAATGACTTCCCCTTGAATTTGTTCACTGCTGATAACCTTGGCCTTTGCAGGGCAGCGGAAACCAATGGGCCGAAGTTGACTCATTATGTTCTTTTTCCTATAACATTTGCAAATACTTTCTGCCTGTGCTGTTTATTTTGCAGCTCAACAAACCAATATGTTAAAGCATTCATGACCTAGAACATCACTTACATTCCTGTAGTGCCAGCTGAATGTTAGACAGGATATATACTCTCTTAAGCATTTATTTGCCTGTGGGACATGGAGTTAAGAGTGGATGGATCCATCTCTTATAAATATATTTTGATCTAAAATATTATTTCGATGTACTTTGGCATATTTTTTGAGCTGAGAGTTGTGTAATAAAATTTGGAGAGTACAACATACGGAGGAAATTACCTTCCAATCCGCACAGTAGTTGAGGGAGTTCTGATCAGGGCAGTGCACATCGGAATTATAGGAACCATATCTCTAAAATATCCCACATGACTCTGAGTTAAAGACATGAATTCATGTGTTCTACTACTACAAGGACTATGCTATAGCTGGTTCCACCCCTCCACTTTCAGGGAGAAGCGTCATGGCACAGTAGTAGAACACTTGCTTTGTATGCAAATGGTCCTTTTTTTCAATACTTGGCATCTTCAACTAGGGTCAGGAATGTTTTCTGCCTGGAGAGTTGCAGTAAAGGTAAAAAAAGGTAAAGGTAAAAGACCCCTGGATGGTTTAGTCCAGTCAAATTTGACTTTGGGGTGTGGCGCTCATCTCCGCTTTCAGGCCAAGGGAGCCAGTGTTTGTCTGCAGACAGCTTTCCGGGTCATGTGGCCAGCATGATTAAACTGCTTCTGGAACAATGGGACACTGTACCAGAGCCACGGAAGTGCCCTTTACCTTTTCACTGCAGCGGTACCTATTTATCTACTCACGCTGGTGTGCTTTCAAACTGCTAGGTTGGCAGGAGCTGGGACAAAGCAACAGGAGCTCACCCCGTTGTGGGGATTCAAACTGTCAACCTTATGATTGGCAAGCCCAAGAGGCTCGGTGGTTTGGACTACAGCGCCATCTGCGTCCCTGGTAGAGTCACAGTAGACAGTTCTGAGCTTTGATGGACCAGTGATCTGATGGTATAAGGCAATCTCCTATGTTCTTATGAATGGGCTCAACTTCCCACCTGTGTCACTGCTGCCCATTCACTTGCTCGTTCCTGCTTGGCCCAATCTCTGCAACCACAGAGGAAGAGGGCAAGGCAAGTGGAGGATGTCATGCTTTGGGGAGGGTAAGGAGTTAGGAAGTGATAGCTAGGAGGCTCTGCAGGTCACCAATCGGCCCGCTGTGGAGGTGTGGGTCTCAGCAGGAGCCTGGTGCTGCCAACCCTCACTGTAGAAACCCACTGATTTTTCGCTCTACAATTTTAGTGTAATGAAAGAGGAAAATTCTTGCCAGTTGGGCACAAACAGTAAGATCTTTCCGGCATTTCAATCCTTGATCCTGTTTGTATTAAAAAGGACTTTGCGACAACTAAAGCTTCAGTCATGAAGTATTGATTTAAAAAGACAGGTCAGTTGACTGAATGCATTTAGGAAATGCTTTGGAAATGTCATTATGTGTTTTCAGCAGAGCTAAATCACAGGTCGGGTTTAAAGGATTACATTTGCTGGCAGTAGACAAACACAAGTGAGATGTAAAAATTTCCACAGTTAGAAATTTTATTATGGGAAGTTAGTGTTAGTTGGCAGCAGGAATAATTGCCGTTGCAATCCCGTGCCCAGTTCTGCCTGTTTAATTCCACTGAAGCAAGGAAGTTTCAGCAGATGTAACTGATGAAGGATTGTAACCTGAATTTGCATCATCTTATTTCTTCTCTACTCAAACAATATTGCTGATACAAAATAAGTTTTAAAATGTTGATTGCTCTTGCACGCCTTGGTGACCCAAGTTGTTGAGATGCACATGACTCCTTGTCTGGCAAAGCGCAAGGGAAACTAATTCTCATGTAGACATGCCCACTTCTGCTGGGTTGTCACCAGCATGAAAGCTGGCATTCTCACTATGGGACAAGCAAGAGCAACTCTCGTTTCCCAGTACATTCCTCTTCTACTCTTTGTGCGCACAGGCACTTTTTAAAAAGTAAAGCAAATGCTCCAGCCTGTTGCGTCAAAAACCAGTGTGGGTGCAGTAGTGAAGATTGCTACAAAAAGCAGCATCAACAAGAATTCCTATATAAAAAAAATCCTTCCAGTAGCACCTTAGAGACCAACTAAGTTTGTTATTGGTATGAGCTTTTTGTGTGCATGCACACTTCTTCTTATACCAATAACAAACTTAGTTGGTCTCTAAGGTGCTACTGGAAGGAATTTTTTTATTTTGTTTTGACTACGGCAGACCAACACAGCTACCTACCTGTAACAGGAATTCCTATGTGAGTCTGAAAGTTTCCTTTTCAGACAATAAGATGAGTTAGTCAAGTATTTTCATATTGTTAGGTTCTCAAATTTATGAAGGTTCTGGAAGCTTACAGGGCTGTTTCATTTGTGTGTGTATGTTTCAGTCCTTTTAATTTACAAATGTTCACTTCTCCAAACCTAGGGTTGCTCACCCCATATGTATCAGCAACCTTGTTCTTGAATGCTTTTGTTTTGTTTCCAAACTCAAACCACCTGACTTTGCTATTAGAGGAAACATGATAATGGCTCTGCTTGTTGACAAGACAAATAATAGACTGCAGCTCAGTTGTTGTTTTAAAGAATAGGTTTCCTGTATAGAAAATGATCATGGTGAAGCCTGAGCATATGTAAATGTTAACCTCCCAAAACTGTATTTAGAGTAGCAAAGCAGAAGTCACCTGAACACAAGAACTGGCAGGATTACCGTTCAGAATTCTTTTTTCCTCTGGGGGAAATATAAGTGTTGTCGACTTGGAGTGTGTCGTTTTTGGCTGCTCCATCACTGTGAGAAGAAAAGTATTGTCGACAACATTGAACGTTGCTAGTTTATAAACACAGGGCTCTATGAAATACAGTGGTACCTCAGGTTAAGAACTTAATTCATTCCGGAGGTCCGTTCTTAACCTGAAACTGTTCTTAACCTGAGACACCACTTTAGCTAATGGGGCCTCCCGCTGCCGCTGAGCCGCGCGATTTCTCTTCTCATCCTGAAGCAAAGTTCTTAACCCAAGGTACTATTTTTGGGTTAGCAGAGTCTGTAACCTGAAGCGTCTTTAACCTGAAGCATCTGTAACCCAAGGTACCACTTTAATTCTGTTGGGACCTTTTCCTGTGCTGATATTCTTTGTTGTTCTTGTCTCAGCTAAACTGTGTATAACAAATGGATAGTTAACCTGCTCAATACATAATGACAAGGTGTGATGGTTTTTTTAAAAAAATAATGGGATCCCACCCCCCTCTTGGATGTAGAGGCCAATCATGATAATGGATTTTGAAAGACATGTGGTTTGTCCTCAGCAACACCTTGCAAGCTGTACTCTGTGTTAAGTGTAAATCAGCATACAAAATGAAATGGAGCAACCAGTCATTTCACTTCTTCTAGTACAGTACAGGGTTCCTAGTGTGGTCACCTGGTGCAACTACAACAAAATGGAGTGGTTCGGAAAGTTAATGGACTTCACTCATGACTCTGGCCTGAGGAGTTTGTACTTAGGGTGTTGGTCTGGGACCTGGGAAACCAGGGTTCAATGCCTGCTCAGCCTTGAAACTCACTGGGTTACCTTGGCACAGTCTCTCAGTCTAACCTCCCTCACGAGGTTGTTGTGAGGATAAAATGTACATACCACTTTGAACTCCTTGGAGGAAAGGTGGGATATAAATGTAATAAACAAATACATGCCAGACTTTTGCTCGCCTGGATTTGTGTTCTGCTGTTTGGATTCTCCTTCATTGGAGATTGGGAGCCACCAGCCCAGGATATTGTATTAGTGAATTTCCTACATTCACAGGCGGTTGATGACCTTTGAGGTCCTTGCCAACTCTGTGATTCAACTTCTATCTTTATCCTTGCTCAGGGAAATCCATTTGACTCCTACCCTTCCAATGTTTTGATAACTCCTGGAAGCTTTTTTAAATTTTGGGCAAGTTGTTTGGTTGGCTTTCCTCTCCTCTCCCTGGAACTTTTTGCCTGCTGCATTGTGTGTTATTTATTATTTTATTTTGGTTTGATCTTACTGTTTTAGTTGTATGTCATCCGCTTTTGCGCAGTTTACTTGTGAGCTGAGAAAAATGGGACATAAATATTTTAGAAAAATAAATAAGGATCCAAATATAGCCTGGCTTTATACTGATACTTCTCAATGTCATTTTCTTACCAGGAGAGAGTGAGAGGAGATAATGTGTGAAGAAAAAAAGCAGCCAGCTTGCTAAATGTGAACTGGCCCCTGTGGTTAGAAATACCCATCACTTCTGCTAGAGGTTGAAAAATCAGCATGCAAAGATGAAAAACAAAGTAGGGATAGAGGAACATTTTGTTTAAACTGCATTTTTAAATTAATTTACCTAATTTGCACCTCTTGGATGAAGGCAGTGTACACACCAGGGGTCAGCAACCTTTTTCAGCTGTGGGCCGGTCCACCGTCCCTCAGACCATGTGGTGGGCTGGACTATATTTGGGGAGGGGCGGAAATGAATGGATTCCTATGCCCCACAAATAACCCAGAGATGCATTTTAAATAAAAGCACACATTCTACTCATGTAAAAACACCAGGCAGGCCCCACAAATAACCTAGAGATGCATTTTAAATAAAAGGACACATTCTACTCATGTAAAATCACGCTGATTCCTGGACCATCCATGGGCCGGATTGAGAAGGCGATTGGGCCGCATCCGGCCCACGGGCCTTAGGTTGCCTACCCCTGGTACACACCATACATTGAAAACACATTCACCCGCCTCCAAAAAAGAATCATGGGAACTCTAGTTTTCCCACAGAGCTTAACAAATTACACTCCCCAGGAATCTTTGGGGGTAGTCATGTGCTTTAAATGCATGGTGTGTGTGCACAGATCAAGATACAGTTACTGTATCCTTTGGATTTCACAGTTCTGCCAATACAGCTATCAATATAGAAAACATAAAAAATGTGTACTTTTGGATAAACTGCACTTTGCCGTGCATGCACTGTTATATATTCAAATATACTTAACAGACTTATGAATGAATACATACTAAATTTACATGAACTGGAAATAGTCTGATCTGTGTATCTCTAAAAGGAACAATTGCCTGGTTTAAAATCCATTAATGAATTTTATCATCCCCCTTTTAAAAATCTGTAGCTTTAGCCATGTTTCTGTCAAAAGAAAGTGTCAAAATGTTACCCAGAGGTCTGCCTTCAGTTGATTTTTCATCTGATGAAACGCTACCCCACAAGACAAAATATTTTGGAGATAGTAGAAGCAGGCGGATTCCTAATTCAAATAAACAGTAGCTTTGTGTTATTACCTCATTGCCTCATTCACCAGAGAGTCATGAAACCTCAATATTTATAAAGACATCATACTTGAGTATTTGTTTTTCCAACCCGGTAAAATGTGAGCATGATGCCTAAGGACAAGAGCATGAATTCATCACTGTGATGAATCATTCCATTAACTTGTACATTACAATTGTGTATTTTTTAAAGCAGATTTTAGTTAGGGCTTCACCTTCTTTGTATAAATCTGTGTGACACAAGCTGGTTTCGATGACTATAAAAGGAAAACATTCTTCAAGATAGTAATGCCGTAAGTGAGCATTTGAATCGAACTAGCAGGCAATAGCTGCTGAGTCCCAAGGAAGGTGAAATCTTTATGAATGGCTGGCATGATACAAATGAGGCAAGTCTCTGAAGCTGTTTAATTACTGAGCATCTAGTTAATTCTTATATTGTGTCCCTCAGGCTAGGTTTCCTACAATACCATCTGGGATGATAAATTAGTTTCAGCCGTTAACATATAGAGCAGAGAATGCCTTGTGTCATCCTCTGGTGAGAAAATCTGTGAGTTTGTTCTTTCTCCTCCAGCTCAATATGCAAGCGCTTTAAAAAGATCCCCAGAGTTTTATTCAAACAAGAATGACTCCCCTTGCCTTGGATCTAGATTTAAGGGAGGATTTTTGTCTACATAAAGACTGTAAGGCTAATCAAAATGATTTTACCTTTTGAAGGCATATTCTAGTATCTCTCCCTTCTTGTTCTTTCTTTGCTTCTTTGCCGCCATCTTCTCCTTACTCTTTTTGTTGTTAATTTGTATTACAATATATACCACTTTTCTGTCAATGTCATTGATCCTTTTGGTTATTACAACGGCAAAGACCTGCGTTCCCTTCAGTTTCGTAATGTGTATGAAAGCTCAAAGGGAAGTTTTCATTTAGCATAGATACTTTGCTTCCCTGCATTCCCCACTTCACAACTAGGAAACGGGACACAGACATTCTCAAAGTGGCTAGCAAGATGAGAATAGCAATATAAGAACAGGAATACTTGTCAAAACATCATTGCAAAAAACAGACTAATGCGTTCTTCCCCAACTCCCATTTCCTGGCCATTTCTCATGCTGTTTGTGGCTGATGTGAAGTGGAATACAGCACCATCTAGATGGCTACCCCTGATTTAATAAGCAGGAAGCTTAGGTCATTTCCATATGACACTCCATAGCCTGCCTGTTCAAAAAGCTGGATTACAAGTGAGCATTACTGGCCCAGCTGCCCATAACTGATAAAGTTCTGGAGAATCAAGGTTTCATTCCATGGCTTAGGAATAGAAGCTATCTTTCATATGACCAAAGACTGCCATTGAAATTGATATCTTTGGATGAAGTTCTTACCTATAACTTTCAGCAACAATTTTTCTTAGATGTGAAGGTTTCATCCCTTCATCCTGCATTACATCACTATCCAGTAATGGATGACAAAAGGATCAGTCATTTCCCACGTTTTAGTGGTGAGATGGAGAAGTTGACACAGGGGTGCCATTTTCCAACAGAACCCCATGTGTGCACAAAATACTTCGCTTATTTAATATTTGTGTGAAATCAGTGGTTAAAATCAGTGCAGTTTTGAACAGTTTAGTCTGTCGTCATGATTCAAAATAGCATCCATTGTATCCCAACGGAGATAAGAGCGTGCTCCTTGATATAGGGAACCATCAACAAAATTTGGTTATGTTGTCTTTAAAGGTAAAGGGACCCCTGACTGTTAAGTCCACTCGCGGATGACTCTGGGGTTGCGGTGCTTATCTTGCTTTACTGGCTAAGGGAGCCGGTGTTTGTCCGCAGACAGCTTCCGGGTCATGTGGCCAGCATGACTAAGCCGCTTTTGGCAAACCAGAGCAGCTGACCAAAACGCTGTTTACCTTCTTGCTGGAGTGGTACCTATTTATCTACTTGCACTTTGACGTGCTTTCGAACTGCTAGGTTGGCAGGAGCTGGGACCGAACAATAGGAGCTCACCCTGTCGTGGGGATTCGAACCGCCGACCTTCTGATCAGCAAGCCCTACGCTCTGTGGTTTAGACCGGAGCGCCACCTGTGTCTTTCGAGGTGTCCAAATGCATTAAAACAACTTCCCAAAATATATAGTAGGACAATATATATAATATATAAGCAATAATATATTAGCATTTGGCTAGCCAATTGGAATGGACTACAAAAGTGTGTGTCTTTCTGCGTTCTTCTGTTATACCACCACATGGAAATCCTTTTTCTTGGTAGTGACTACACCCAACAGGATCTCTTAAGGGGTGCAACCTGTGGCTGATGCTGTTAACAGGTTTAATTCCTAGTAATTGCTGAGAAACGAGAGAGAATGCATGTTATACCTTAAAACCTAGAATGGATATGTAAGTTCTATAACTTACTGCTGGACGCATAAGAAACAACAAGAATTGGATATTGCAATGTCTGAAGGTGCACAGCATTGCATACCTTTTTGTATTCCCCCAACTACATGTGGTTGAGTTTGAACTTTATTCAGAATGAGATACCTCTGCCAATACTGATACTTGCTTTCATGTGATACAACGGGCAAGGACAGTTCCATTTTTTAGCACTATAAAAGTGATTTTACTTCAATGATGCAAAGTGGCAGAATTTGCTGCTTTCTTGAACAGCAGGGGTGGAATTCTGAGATAGATTATAATTAGCTGTTTTTGTTCAGCTCAGCATGTTGATGCTCCTGGGTGTCTGTCTTGGGAGAGAGCAAGTGGCTTCAGACATTATCAAAGGTGGAAATTAATTATGTGTTCTTCCACTTTTGCTGGCTGTACTAATGTCCAGAGCTGCTGAAAAAGAGGTAGTCTTTATGGCAGGAAAGAAATGGAGATGGCCAAACCAAAGTATCTTTCTGCTTTATTTCAGACTGGGAAACCAATGTACAAGCAAGAAATCTAATGAAAGGCTATGTGAATCAGTTAGTCTTTCTGCAATCCTGTGTCTTTCTGCAAGTGTGTGTGCTGAGGCTGTTTTGTTGGTCAGGATAGCAAATGTTTAGGCATAAAAACTGATAGTACAAATTAAATAAGTTTTGGGAAGCTGATGCTTGGGGTGGAAATACTGGAGGAAAATGAGCATATTGATCCGCCCACCTACTACCATATTTTTCCATGTATAAGACTAGGTTTCCCCCCTAAAAATTAATGTCCAAAATTTGGGGGTGTCTTATACATGGATAGATCTTCCCCCATTTCTTAAATCGGAGTCCCAAAAAATAGGGGGCGTCTTATACATGGGGGAGTCTTATAGATGGAAAAATATGGTACTTGCTAATACCAAGTTATGCCCAAATAAGCTTTTACCATAGTTTTTCTGCATCACAACAATGCTGAGCCTGATTCCATTGGTAGCCTTATTTGGTGTTAAGTTGAATTTTAGTGCATATGTTGTTTATTTAGGATTTCATCAATTATATATGCATTGAGTTGGAAGCCATGGTGGATCTGCTTCAGGTTTGAGTTGGCAATAAATGCAAACGTTAACTATATGCCACCAGCTGAGAGAGGTTGTTTTATGTCACAAACCACTGTGTGCTAGCAACCCATGAATGAAAAAATATCTTGTCGGTAGAAAAGTTACAAAAAGAGAGATCTCTGTTTTACATAAAATTTGTAAATTAATCACGAGTCACTTATCTTAAAAAGTAAAACCTCTCCCTGGCAAGATAATGATCCCCATAGTTTATAAGCATGTAAGACAAATAGCTTGTTTACCAAAGGAACACATTCAGACAGCATTTAGTAATTCAACTTTTAATTAGGTAAATTTTTATTAGATTGCTTAAGCTCTGTAGGATTCCATTTCAGCACTCTGTTTACCAATAGACGTCTTACTCTCTTTGGTTTAGTATTGCTAATTAGGTGGTGGTTAGGCACATAATTTTAAAAGTGGAATTAGTTTTTTGAAGTTTGAGAATCCTGGTTCTAAAACAATATCAAAGGGAAAGAATGGTTCCCTAAGGAACTGGCCATGATTTATTTAGTTTTTAGTTTTGTGCTACAATGTGTGTGTCTTGATTGGTTTACTTGACCCTGAACAGATGGAGTTGCTTTATATTGAGTCATATCGCTGGCTCATCTTGCTTGGTATTGTCTAGTCCAAACTGGTAGCAGGTCCAAACTTGAGGTCCTTTAGCAGGATGTACTGGGGATTCAGCCTGGGACCTTTATATATGCAAAGCATGTGCTCTCTCTTACTGAACTTTGCTCCCTCTCATCTGTGTTGTTTTGCATTTGTGGCAGTGAAGCTTTGGGCAGCTGCTGCAATGTCATGGAATGTTCACAAAAATTCCAAGTGCTCAGGGAACAAAACAGTTGGAATGTTTCCAGTTCTGTTTATTAACAGAGGGGAAAGCTTTGTTTTAGCTAGAATTAAAATGCCATACAGATCCTAGGGACAGCAGGTTTTTAGAGCAGCCTGAGGACTGGAAAGTCTGAGATCCGTGGTCGTGGGGTAACTAAGGGGCCGGAAGCCCAGAGGCAATGTGGGTGAAGGAAAGATTGGAACTGGGAAATAAGGGTAGGTGAAGGAGACTTGAAGAAAAGGGCAGAACAGCTTCGAAACTGAGACAAGGGAATGGGTGGAGACTGAGTTTTACATATTTATTTGAAATAAGTAATTATTTGGCTGTGGGCTTCTAGGCAACAGTGGTGGACTTCAGATGACAGGTTTTAGGTACGATTGAGAATATTTGAACTGGTCTTGTGTCAGTCCATTGTAACTGCAGTTTGAGCTACTACGGTGATTAGCAAATAATGGTGTTAACTGCTTAGCTCCATGTGAGGAAAAGCTTCACCTGCTGATCAACCCTCTGTTGAAGACACAGGAATAATCTAACGACAGTTTTAATATTAACAAACAGTAATGCACTATGTTCTGGTCTGATTCCTAAAATAGTTGGGTACATTTAAGTACCATGGGTGCCCATGTGGAACAGTACAGATAGTGGAGACAGTTTCAAAATTGCTGTGATACTTTATGATGCAAGATTGTTGGAATCCATCAAGAACCTTTTTAGTGACACTGAATCTGTTTAAGAGATGACATGAAAGGTGGACGCCTAAAACTACAAGCTGAATCTTCTAAAATACTCTCCAAAAAAGCTGACATTAAATATAATTTTTTTTTGTGGGAGGAGAAATATGGTGAAAGGTTTTGGAGAAAAAAAATAGACAATGTATTCTGAAGTATCACAATCATTGTAATTAGTATAATTCAATGAGGCGTTCATTATAGTGGATCAAATACACTGGAGGCACAAGACTAATCCAGAATTTCTCCTCCCAAGTCTGAGACAGAAAGAATACGGGGGGTGGGGGGGTGGGAGCATTAACAGTCAGTCAGGATTGTCTGATAATTATAAAAAGAATCTAATTGTGACTGGTATTTCTGGCTCAAAAAGAAGCAATGATTGATATAGTTTATTTCAAGAAGTAAATGCAGTTTGATTATATTGGCTTTTGGAGAGCCACAGTGCAAGCACATAGCACAAAAAGTACATAAGACAGGGGTCATCAACTTTTGGGACCAGTGGGCAGATCTGGAATTTTTGTGGGTGCTCATCACCAAATGGTTGCCACATCTAAACATACACAGAATGACAAAATGGTGTAGACATGCTGCTCCTGATCCCCATCAGCAGGAAAACGGCACCCATATCAGTCACTACCATGCTTGCTCAAAGAGAGAAGCTTTTCATACCTGTCCTCCGTTCAGAACACAGGGCAGGATGAGTGTCTAGTCTTAGAATCTAGCAAAATGTGGGCATGTGTAAGGGGGCATGTTCAATGTAGGAGAATCCAAACTGGTGCAAGCAGTAACTGAGCAGGAAGGGCACACAGCCTTGTGGATTTTTGAGAAAATATTTATTGAGAACTTTTGCCTTTTAATATTTTTATTGTGTTAACAACAACAACAAAAATACACACCAGGCTGGTACAATAAAAACAGCGTATCTTTCCATGTATAAGACTACCCTTATTTTTCTGAACCCCAAATTAAGAAAACCAAACCCTAAAATATAAGTGAAAATCTGGATGATCTGCAGTGGCAAGTTTATCTTTTTTTGGGCAATCGCCTTCACAGTTTCCAGCAGGAGGTGCATGCAGTGCCCTGTGATGCAGAAGCAAAGGCAGTGGTTGGGGCACCGCATGCTCCCCTTCGGTGGCAGCTGCTGCTGCGGGGAAGCGAGGGGAAGGAGGCTCCCAAGCAGGACACCGAGGAAGAGCCGGGGGAAGGCAGCGCCCACTCTGCGCCGGGCCATGCCGTCGAGCAAACTGAGCTGAGGGAGGTGGTGAGTGGGCTGGGGGCGCAGGGTGGGAGTTTGAGAGGGGAAGAGGGGGAAAAAAGGAAAAAAGGGCAAGGAGAGGTAGCTGAGGCAGCTCTCAGCAGCGGCGGTGGCAGCTGCTCTCGCTCCAGTGGTTGAGCGAGCGGGGACTTCAGGAGGCGAGCCAGTCACCAGCATGTAACCCAGAGAAGGAGAAGAAAGGGGGGGGGGTGGCAGCAGGAGGGACCACCTCAGCCTGCCCAAGCCAAAATCCCGGACATATGCTTAAATATTTTAAAAATCCCCCTGGATGCCAATGTTCCATGTACAAGACAACCCCCAATTTTTTTACTAATCTTTAATAGCAAAAAAACTCATCTTATACACAGAAAAATATGGTAGGCTGAGTATACTTTTTATGCATAGAATAAAATGGGTAGGATGAATCTTAAAGAGGAATAATATATATTATTGAATCAACCTACTACTGAGAACTTTTGTGAATACATTGGTGCTTGTGGGTGCCATGCTGGCAACCCTCAAAGTAAGTTAGAGAAGACAATCTATAATGTACTATCATTTTAAAAACTTTTAAAAACTTTTATTTTTTTAACTCTGTTCCATTCCAGACATTCAGTGCATCAATGCAATTCTTTAAGGTATGGACTTGATATACTACAGATAATTAAGCACAGATTTCTCCTTTTGCTGATATGTTTGGGATTGCTCTATGCAGATCAACACAGTGATGACAGCTTATTCTAAGAGCCTGTTCAAAGCCAGTTACTTCCAACAAGCTCTTGTCTATGCTGGTGATTCATTTTTGTGGAGCAACATTTACTTAATCAGTCACATGCCACATGGTAGACCAGTTTGCACCGTTTCCTGGGGCATGTAGTGCCATACGTATTAAAAACAGAAGGTTAAATTTCATGTGTATTGGATCCATGCATGCTGTAGGGTATGCAATATTTAGATATTACGTCAGATGACATGCAGTGCCAGGAGTCTTACATTCCCATACATATAAACAGGCCAATTGATTCCTAGTTGGGCTGTCACAACATGTATATAATATTTATGTTACTACTGGCCATAACAAATGCTCTGCGAAATCAAATTCTTATGAGTTCAAAATGTTACTGTACATAAAGTGATGTGGCATTCTCTTGATAGCATTAGACATGTATTATGCAATAAATAAAGCTGGGCTACATGCATGCCGTCGTCTATGCAAACTTCATTTTCCCAGCAGATGAGAGAAGTGAAAGATGTTGCCAAAGGGGTTTAGGGAAAATCTTTGCAGACTGAGCATAAGTTCTTTGTTCAATTTAAGCTCAGTCTTTGTTTCCTTTGGCTTAACCAGAAGTTACGGTGCTATGCTGCATGGGCTTCATTCCATTTCCTTTTATTTGTTGCGCTTTCTAGAAATAATTGACATGCAATTTTTCTGAAGCCTTGTTGGCAGCTAGGGTACAGCATAAGTGATTAAGAGACTAATATTAAACTTGGCAAAGAATGTCTTGACCTAAATTACATGGACAGGTTGCCACTGTCTGCTTTACAAACAGAAACAATGGTGCTACAGTTAAGATTCTCCACTTGAACATATGAACTGTTGTATCCTTTTGGCTCTTCTCAAATATTCATCACCACTTCTTGTTGTTGATGTGGCTGACAAAGTGGGGTTTTTTGGTATCGTTTTAGGATGTTACTAATTTATTTACATCTTCCTCTGCAAATATTTGATCACCACAAAGAACAGAAGAACTTAAAGAGATGTCTCTTGAACTACATATAGCCACCTCTGTACACCAGTAGTAAAGAAATGATAATACTGATGAATTACAGTATACCCATAGTTAACATTAACCACAGTTTCAGGTATGGATACACTTAAACTGTTGGTAACTGAAATTGGAAACAGAAGTTTCTGAATGTTATGTAGCCACACTAGAGGAAGAGATAGAAGGGAAGGGAATGTGTTAGATCAAGGCTTGCTGAAACACTTTCTTTTCATGCCAAACTATGATTTAGCGTGTCTGAACATGACCAGTAAGAGATTGCTCAGTTGGTTGCAGAAAAACAAATATTTACTCTGGTTGGAACTAGTTATGAAGAACTGGTTGAATCCTCATAAAATAGTCACACAAGTTGCCATCTTTAGTTCCTCTAGATGATTTCCTTTACAACCTCTCTGCAAAACTATGGTCTTATCATAGCGCTGCTCCCAGTCTTTAGTGTGCTTAAAAGCTCATGTGTCATTGGATAGCCATTGAAGCTAGGAAACTGTGATAGCTTAACGCAAGGATGCTTTGAATAGTAGCATAGCTTCAAAAGTGTATGTATGGGTATTTTTTTCAGTTTAGAGTGGATGCGTCTTGGTTTTGCCTGACTGAGGAGATTGCATAAAAGCCAGGGTGGTAGATGCATTGATCTCATAGAATACATTATTTGTTTATCCAGAAATGCTGCTAGTTCGAAAATGATGGAGATTGCTACTACCGTACTTTCAGTGCGAGTCCAAACAAGGTTGATTTTTACAATCAAAGTATGTACAACAACGGCTGCATCATTCAATAATTTGCCTCTTCCAAATTGGAAGTTTGGGGGAGTGATCAGTAGTAGACAAATAGAAAAGGCTGTGACAAAGGGAAATCCTGTATGATGTCACAGGGACTTGACTAAGACAGTGCATTCCACCTCCTCTCCTCCTGACTTTGGCCAATGTAAATACATATGAGAGACAAAGGTATGAATGTGAATATGCTGACGTACGAATATTGTAGTTACCTACAGCCGAAAGCTTGCATGGCTCTCTAACCTTGGGTATACTTGTGCATGCATATACATTTGTGTCTTTGGGAAGTAGCTCTAAGCTCTAACACTGAAATTCCTGCAGTACTCCCCCCCCCCCGGTAAAATAATTTTAAATCAATTGCAAGCAGGTAATCTTTTTCTCTCCTTATCAGTTAAAAGCTGTAAATTGGCTGTTTAATTTATAGACTCAAGGGGAGAATCTAATTAGTTTATGCTTGTAATTTATTTATTTTATAGTCTTTTCTTGCTGACATTCTGGATAGAGGGAGGCAAGGAATCAGGATTAAAGGAAAATCAAAATTGGGAATATGGTTGGTAAATAATGCTTGAGGCTGTCATTGTACATGGAATATTGCCTCTACATTGAGGTGTATCTCAGCCAAATAATGTGGATTGCTGAAGCTTTATATTAAAGCAGAGAAAAGTCACTCAATGTATTACAGATTTAATATGAATGTCAAGTATATTTATTCCTAATTTTAACCTTTGGTGGAATAAGCATGCTTTTATCATTCAGCGAACTATTATGCCAAAATGTTTCCTCACTACAGTGGTACCTCGGGTTAAGTACTTAATTCGTTCCAGAGGTCCGTTCTTAACCTGAAACTGTTCTTAACCTGAAGCACCACTTTAGCTAATGGGGCCTCCTGCTGCCGCTGCGCCGCCGGTGTATGATTTCTGTTCTCATCCTGAAGCAAAGTTCTTAACCTGAAGCACTATTTCTGGGTTAGCGGTGTCTGTAACCTGAAGCGTATGTAACCTGAAGCGTATGTAACCTGAGGTACCACTGTATTGTTATGTTTATACTGTGCCAAATTCATGGAACCTTAAAGCTCATCTAAATGTTTAGAAAATGTATGTGCCGTAGTGTTCCTAAGACTATGCCAGTGGAGAATGTTGAGGGAGAATGTTTCTCCACCACATCCCTGATCATAGAAAACTAGATGGCAAAGAGTAGGATTCCAACCTGGCTTCATCTGGGCACAATCTGTAGGGTTAAGTAATAAGCGACTCCATTTATATTCTGTATATTCTAGAGTAAGTACTGTGTTACACAGGTGGTGGGAATCAACTATGAAATTCTCTTCTACTTTTCAGAGACTCCATGCAGCATTTCAGATTCATATGATGAAGTCTCATGTGGTAGTAATGGTGTGGGCTCTTGCCATACGAAAGGACTGATCTACGTGGAAAGTTGCTGACATATTTTATAGCAGATGCATGTAACTTTTTTTTTTTACAGGATCTACACTACCTGCATACAGTGTGAAACAGCCCTAAGGGGAAAGTTGTCAAAAGCAAACGATATGTGGCATTTTATCTTCCAAACTCCGTATTTTCTACAGGACAGTGTAGTTTGATGAACATTGTACAGAGGAGGTGATATGTTTGCATAATTTATCTGTGTCATTTACTTAAACTGGCAGAAGCTGACTTCCTTCATTTCCACTCATAATGACACCCATCTGAATATGCCTGTTGCCTTAGTATCAGTATTGTCTTTTTTAAAAAAATATAATTTTTATTAACAAACCAATCAAATCACATTAATTCCAAATTACAAAGCCAAAGTTTTAAATTTTTGTTGGGGGTACCCATACTTCGAGCTCAGAAAGGGATCCAAACATCTCTCTTGCTGCTGCTTTAATATTCACAGTTCTGTCCAAATAGTATTCACAGCTCTGTCCAATCTTCTCTTTATTATTTTCCTTATCTTCTTGTTGTTGTCATATATTCCTTTCTTTGTGACCTCTGGTAGTCTCCACAAGTGGGTTGAAAACAAACGTCGTTATATCCCGTGTGGATTTTCCGTTCCTCCAAGAGCCATATTCAAACAGACAGACGCCATTTCAACACTTCCGTACAAAACATTCTTAAAGTCTGCCCTTTGATCCTCGCTGGCCTGTCACTCACTTCTCGATCTTCTTAGGGGGTCCTGCCAGGTCACACTCACAGTCTGATATAATAACAGAGCCATTGGCTCCTCCCCCTCGATCGTAAATGGAACCAGACCTGCTTCCTAATAAAGTATCAGTATTGTCAACAGTGCCCTAAAAGTGGATGCAAAAGTGTTGTCTTTTTCAAGAGAGATTTGCAAGGCTGAGCTACCTTAGGGGTTGCCCTCCAGATGTTGCTGGGCTACTACTCTTAACAAACCCTTCCCACTGGCTGTGCCAACTGGGGGCCCCATTGGGGCACCACATTGGCTACCCTGAGCTGGATGAAAATGTTGATTTTCAGAAAACAATAAGATTTGTCCCCCCCAGTACCAGTGGAGTCCATTCTTTCATGTCTTGCACAATCATGCACACAGCTTTTGGAAGCATTTGAGCATTGCTTGCTGAACAATGCTTTGAAGAGCCCCTTTTGAGCCGTGTTTGACTCTGCTAAGTTTCATTATATTGTTCCCAGCAGGAAGGCTGTTTGCAGGATGAAAATAACCATTGCTCTGTTTTTGTGCTTTCCTTGGGAAGCTGAAACTAGTCATCAATCACAGTTGTGTATACAGGAAGATGAAAACAAACCAGACTTTTGCAGCCACTGATCCTAAAGATATTTTTATACAATAAAAGCTCAGGATCCCTTGGCAGTACTTCTGTTGCAATACCAAGTCAGCAAAGCTCAGGAGCATGTTTCAAGTGCCCCCAAATAAGGGTACGCTAGATAAAGCTGGTCCATTAATTTATGTATGTATAGGACTTGGCAAAACTGCTTGACTTTGAACATATTCATTCAAGTCCTGTTGACATTCCAGTGTGGTTTGAGTGACCAGATAAGTATTTTTATTCCTTACATATTAGCAGCCATTCCACCTGGTTGAAGCAGAGCAGAGGGAAAGGTCAGACAGTGTGGCTTGCTTCATTGCCCTGACTGGGACTAACTACCTTTCAGCTCATCTCTCTGGAAATGTCTCCATCTGCTTCTATTCCAGCTGGTTATGAAACTATTTGGAATTATGAAGAATAAGTGCCCAAATGTGCTTGTTTTCCTGTTCTCTACTCTGCCCCTTTTTCCATTTGGTGTCTGAGAGGAATTCAGTGTTGGGCTATGACCAACGTTTTGTCTGTGCAAGGATATCAGAGTGTCAGACTGAATGATCTCCCCTCTCCTCCATCCTCATGCTATTTTGATTTTCCCCAGAGCCAATTTTGGGGCCACAAGGGTGCACTGGGGTAGGAGAGGGGGAAAGCCCATTATTCAAGCACAAGCCCTCACTCAGGACTTTTGCTGATGGCACTCATTAGGGAAAATCATCCTTTGAGAATCCTTTGAAGAAGAGTAGGGTTGTTTTACTTAATATTTGCCCAACTCATAGAAAACTTTAGAAAACTTTTATCATGCTGGGTCTGATGGGAGATGTCCAAAATGCCTGGAGGGGGAAAGCTTGACTGTTGTGAAGCCTTATGCTGAGCTATACAGGAAGGTAAAGAACTGGTTTCCACCCCAGCAGCTGTCCAAGCTTTACTATGTGGTTCCTACCCTTGCCATCTTGTATGGAAGCTGATTACAGCTGACCCTGTACTGAGCATTAGGAAAGGTTCAAAGCTTCCCCCAAACTATGTTTTCTCATCCTTCCCCCTTACTGTCCCACCTGCCAAGTTGTGGTGGGTATTACTGAAACTTTAATTAGACTTTAATTAGACCGTCCCAAGCACCATGGATTGAAGCTTGAGACTTTCTACACACGCAAGATATGTGTTCTATGGTCCTACAGCCCTTCCAAGGAGCCTAATGCGATGCATTTTTAATCCTTGTTAGTGTTGCTCCTGTCCTTTCCTTGTTAGGCCTTAGTATTCTAATCCCCTTGCAAAATATAAAATTGTGGATTGATGCTAAGGTTGCTTTATTTACAAATGAATAAAAGTCTTCGGAGCACCAAATGCTTATGAGTGGAGTTCATAAACAACGAAGTGGAAATGTTAGAATAAACTCTAAGCACTACCATCCATTCTCTTTCTCCATAGCTCCATTTAATCCATGTCACAATTTTAAGCATGACTTTGAGAAAAGCAACGAAGGGCTGATGATTAATGGATCAGCTCCAAGGGGAGTGCTGACATTTTTATTATCATGTCAGTACAAAGCTAGGACACTAAATTTACGTTTCCCCCTCAGTGCTAGGTTGCTGTTGTGCTACGTTTAATTTATACAGGCAACAACTGATTAACACATGTTTGAATGATACATGGTTGTGCACAAGTGCATGATACCAAACCCCAAAATGCCACTACTGTAAATGTGTCATAATGGGGCGGGGCACGTTTATATGCACTCCGCTGACGCACTTAGGGTCGGGAACAGAACCCCCACGAGAAATGGTAATTGACTGTAACATTTCTTGTTAGTTTCTTCATGGAAACTAAACAGACTTGCATCAGGTTTGTCTAATGGCTTAAGTATTACTGAATATTTAAGTACGATGGGGTGGCTAACCTTTCGCCATCCAGATTTTGCTGGACCACAGCTCTCATTACCCCTGACTGTCTCAATTCCCTGCGGCTGATGGGAATTGGAGTGGATCTGGAGGACCACAGGTTCCCATATCCTTACTCATGGTGTGTGTGTGTGTGTGTGTGTGTGTGTATGTGACAGTCCTTGCTGGTACAGATTACTGGCACCTCTCTTGTTGTTGTTGCGTATGACAGTCTTTTTTACTGGCACCCATGGCACTTTCCTACTGGCACCTCATTTTTTAAATTATAAAAAGCACTGGCCTTACTATAGCACAAGGGTTCTCAGAGCCTCCACAGGCATTTGAAGCATTCTAAACGAAAGCTAAGTACCAAAGTTAAGTGAAAGGTGCAGTTTGTAGTGTGAAGGAAGCTAATGCTGGTAGCCTTTTTAGAGTCTGAACTGCCCCCCATGGCATCCCATTCTTTCTTTTTCTCTCCCCGGCCCCTAATACTTCTTAATCCATTTGGGGGGGAAATTGTTGTCAGCTTCTCAAAAATGGCAAAAGGCATTTTGAAGCAGAAGACAATGGATTATCCATAACATATGTCACTTAAAAAAAACTAAAAAAAACCTAGGGTTGCCATCTAACCTGAAAAACATGGCCTTCCTTTTTATTTTTCTACTTCCGGTTTTAATATATATTATTTTTTTTTCCAAAAAAAAAAGTGTGTATGCGTGCAAACAAATTCATATACCATTTAGCCAGGACATATGTGTTTTTGTGTTCCTGACTTCAGCACAAGCAGAAGCCTGCACTGTTTCTGAACCTGTCTGAGCTGCTGGCATTGGCCCGTTTCAACCTTTGGCAGCAGAGGTAGAAATGCTGGCTTGACTTCTAGGCAGCAGAAAGCAGCAGTACTCTCTTTGGACCTACAGCTTCAGAAATAAAGCACAAAACCTGTGTGCCCCCCCCCCAGACTTCTGGGCCAGCTACCACATCCATGCTTGATAGCAACGACAGTAATGGCAGTCGGACGGGTAGTACCCATTTGCCTGCTGTGAGCACAGTTATTCACCACTTTGATTCTACTGCTGCAACATTCTGGTCATTCATTCTGGATAAGTTACTGTTACAGGCTGTGCAAAGGGCTATTCTTGAAGATACATGGGTGCACTGAAGATGTAGCATAGCACTCTAATTTTGAAGGCTTTGCACTGCTTGACAATGAGCTACTGCGCCTAATTCAAGGTCTCTCTATTCACATATACTGTAAAGCCCTTTTGGATGTTGGGGTTGTCTTTTGAGATGTGGGGTGTGTTACTATGTGCAGATAGTATGTTTGGTAGGAGTGGAGCTGCTAGAAACTGAAATAGCTATACCTTAAATGAACAGACAGTTGTCACACTGTCCATGCCCCTTCCCAGGCTTTGTTTGGTACCATAAATTTTCATGTCAAAAGTTGGAAAAATTATTTGCTGTGCTCTGCCCAAGGTTCACCAGAACGCCACCTTTGTAATAAATGTGCTGCCCCTTCCTGCTTTCTTTCGATGTGATGACATACTGCATGGATGATCTATGTAATCTCCACTTCATTCAATTCAGTATTGCCTCCTGAGCGCTGAAGAGCTGTTATTTGGTACCATGATTTTAACGTAATATCTGCAGACATAGAGACTAGAAGCTCGGTGCAAAAACAAAGTCACAAACTCCTGATGGTTGAAATCTACAATGTTTTAAGAAGGTATTGCTGGCTAAACAAAACTGTCTGGTCACGTTTTATTCTTGTACTAGGACAGCATTCCTCAACCCAAGTCCCTCCAGATGTTTTGGACTACAGTTCCTGTCTATCCCAGTCAGCATAGCAAATGGTAAGAGATGGTGGGAGTCATAGCCCAGAGCATCTGGAGAGCATTAGACTGGGGAAGCCTGCTCTAGAAAAAAGTGTTTTTACATTATGCTGGAGGTAAAGGATTATACTGGAACCCGAGTAACCCTGCTAAGGTTATACTGGGAAAATTATAAGATGTTAATTTTCCTATTCCCCAGTAGACATTATCCTCCTTCCTCTCTGTTCCTGAACGCTTATAAATTACTGATGATGAACAGTAATTTAAAAACTCTCCCATGGCTGTTCATAATATCTGACACTTGAAGCACCTAGCAATTAGCATTGGTAATATGTGAGAGCATATTTCTGCATTGTGGGAGCTGAGTTTGCTCTGTTACTGCCAACCATTCCTGCCTCCTGTCTCTGACTGGCTCCCCCTCTTATACTGGGATTAAAAAGCAAAAGAGCTGCCACATTTGTGATGCTAATCTTAAGTGAATGGCTTAATACAGTAGGTGTTCTTGTCATAATACATAAGCATTGTCATAACAATCCTGCTTAATATTTGCAAAGTACTGTGTTGAAGCAGAAGGTGGTTTTGGAGAAGTGGATGTAAGTTTTAGCTCGATGGTTGGATTATGCCAACCAGTGACCTCACTCCTCTGTTTCTCTTTATAAAGCAAAATGTGATGTGCCTGGATAGTTGTGGCACTGGATCCCAAGGTAGTTTGGTTTAGTGGAGATATTCAGGATGGGCACATTTTGGAGCCAAGGGCTGTTCACTACTTTACAGCAGGTAATCCTGTTACTCAGAGAGCAAAGTGTGTGCCACCATTTTCAATTAAAAGATGCAATAGGATTGGTTAGTCTTCTGAAACTTTTATTTTTTAAAAAACAATATTAATCTGCTTGGTTTTCCAGTGTATTCAATACAGCTATTTCTTTCCCCATTCATCACTGTCTTGAAATGCCATTTGACTGATCATTGTACTCTTGACCTGGCTGTTGCTGCTGGTAATTATTTCTGAAATTTCCAAGGAACCAAGAGCTCTTGCTTCCTACAGTGTCAGTAACTGCAGTTAATTCTGGTTTAAGCTGAATTTGCAATTTCTGCAACAAAAGATCTATGCGAGTTTGAATTGCCCTGCCTTTTTGAACACCTGATTCTTAGCATATCATTGTCACCTGAACAAAGATGAAATCTAAGTGTGCATGTTTATTATATACTACATGCTTCCTGAGTGTAATGTAATTTCTTCTCTGGGTATCAGCTGGGTGCAACAATAAAAATAGCAAACCTGGAGGTGAGTTTGCTGGAGTGGAGCGGCTAAGTGGAATAATACACCCAGTAGAAATGTGGGAGCCATCAACACTCTATTCAGTGTTATTAACAGTGTGAGTATTCAAATGGTAATCTTGTGTCGTTAATTCAGCAGGAATGTGAAAGCATATATTGTATTCATATCTTTGTCAGACTTTTTTGAAACCTGAGAAATGGAATGGCCAGCTCTCATTCATACATTCATGTAAATACAAATGGATAAATCCTGATTTGAGAGGTCTTTTACAGTACTAGTCTCCTTCATTTGGACTGGTTCACACATGCATTCATTCCTTGGTGACTGTAACATACATTGGGGGATGAAATGGTTGTCTGAATCAGCCACCACAGTTCAAAATGGAATGTGATTATTTCCAAAGCAAGAGGCACAGCTTCCTTGCATCAGGCATGGGGAACATTGGCCCTCCAGCTGTTGCTGAACTACAGCCCCCATCACCTCTGGCCATTGGCTATACTTGCTTGGGTTGCTGGGAGTTGTAGTCCAGCAACATCCATCAGGCCAAAGGTTACCTACACCTGCTTTGCATTGTCGTGCATGGCATCAAAAGACTTTGAAGCCTGGCCTCTGTTATAGCTGCACATGTGTGAATATGCAATAAGCACAAGGGAAACACTTTTAAAAGCAAATGTACATTTTACCTTTACCTTTACATTTTGGGGACGCGGGTGGCTCTGTGGTCTAAACCACTGAGCCTAGGGCTTGCCAATTGGAAGGTCGGCGGTTCGAATTCCCGCGACAGGGTGAGCTCCCATTACTCAGTCCCAGCTCCTGCCAACCTAGCAGTTCGAAAGCACGTCAAAGTGCATGTAGATAAGTAGGTACTGCTTTTGTGTGTGGTATTTCTTCCTATGGGTGTAACTGATCCTCCCTTATTGTGCCTCTCTTTGCCTGCCACCCAAAGCATTCCTATATGACAACCTGGGGTTTTCTTTCAAGGCTGCAATGGCACTGTCAGCATCTGTTGCTGCTTAGGCACCAGGGATGGGGCATCTTCCAATGCTGGAGCAAGAAAATGTCAGAGTTGACTTGTCATGCTGGTCCTGGGAGCTGAGTACCAGCTCTTGCTCAGCAGAGCCTGGAATTGGTTCTTCAGTCTTGGATTTATTTGGTTGGATGATTTATTTCTTTTGCTTGGTGCCTGTTTTGCTTTAGTGGTTTTCTTCAGTTTGATACTATTAGTAATGTTTCTGAACTGATAAAAAAGGTGTCTGAAGCCCTTTGTCCATCATGCTTAGAAAGAAGAGTGCAGCTTTTATTAAAATAGAGAAAGACTCAGAAAGCTGAGATAAGATAATAGGAAATTTTGAATCCACTCCCCCAGTTGTTGGGAGGGAAGAAAGGAAAAATTCACACGAGTTTCTTGATGTTCAGAGTTGCAGTTGCTGCCAACCATATGTGGCACGAGTTTAATCAGGAATAGGATATTGTCCTTGACAAAAATGGACTTTGCTTTTCAGATGTAGCAGTCTTAATCTGTAACCTCATTTATGCAACAATTGTTTGTTTTTTGGGTTGTAGTCCTAAGAACAATAGATCCCCCTCAAATGGGACTGTAGCCCTTAAATACAACATTTCATTTATTAATTTTAACAGGGATGGGAAATCATTGTCCTTCCAAATGTTGTGGGACTCCAGCTCCCATCAGCCCCACCTAGTATAACTGCATTGATCAGGAATAATGGGAGTTGTAGTCCAGCAACACCTGGAGGGGGCACAGACTCCCTTCCCTTCTTTAGCTTTTAATGTATAGTTAGCGTAGTGGCTACTTCATCATCTTAAGGTCCGTTCTTGTTTGGTGGTTTGCATGAATGCATGGACCGAACTGGACAAATTCGTTGTTCACTAAGGGGAGGTGGATATTCAGAACAAATATGCATAGGACTGTGCTGTGAGACAGTAAATTTATCAAATGATTAGCAGATTTATTGTCTGTTCATGTGTCTTACACTCTAATTATACTCTAAACATATTTTTCTGAATTTTTCTAAGTTCAGTGGCACTTGTGTCCAAGCAAATGTGCTCAGGATAGCAATCTAAATTTGTCTGCTGAATTGATTTTTTGCTGTTGAGGACAAACATTACTGTTTGAGACTATTTTATTTTTTAAAGTTGGACAAGGTTCCCTACCCCCAACGTTTTGCTAGTGCATTCCTTGAAGTCAACTGTAAATGAGCTGAGTTTCTCTCAGGAACTGCAAGGTGTTAAAGATAACAATGATATCCTTTGAAATTTAAATGCAAAACATGATAGTATTTCACTGTGTGGGAACGGAAGGCAAATATTCTAAAAACATTGGATTTCTCTTTAAAAAGGCATTTATGAGAATGACCACATTTCCACAGCGAGCCTTCGTTCAATCTGCCCTTGAAGATGTACAACCCTTTCGCCTCCTCCTGTTTTTTATCTCTGTCTGCAGGTGGACTGTGGGGGAGATGAAGCAATGACCGATAATATTAACTCTGTGTGCATTTGAGAAGGCCTGTATGGTAACATTGTTCCATGCTGGGAATATTTATTCCCTTTCTTCTTTTTGTGCAGCGCTTGGTGGTCATTAAGGCTCTGTCTGCACCTTACATTTAAAGCACTATTATACCACATTAAACAGTACAGTGGTACCTCAGGTTACATACGCTTCAGGTTACATATGCTTCAGGTTACAGACTCCGCTAACCCAGGAATAGTGCTTCAGGTTAAGAACTTTGCTTCAAGATGAGAACAGAAATTGTGCTCCGGTGGCGTGGCGGCAGCTGGAGGCCGCATTAGCTAAAGTGGTGCTTCAGGTTAAGAACAGTTTCAGGTTAAGAACGGACCTCCGGAATGAATTAAGTACTTAACCCGAGGTACCACTGTAATGGCTTCCCCCAAAGAATTCTGGGAACTGTAGTTTAAGAGTGCTGAGAGTTCTTAGGAGACCCTGTTACCCTCAGAGAGCTATAATTCCCAGAGTTCCCTGGGAAAGGGAGATTGACTGCTAAACCACTCTGGAAACATTTATCTATTCCATTTATACCCCACATTTTCCTCCAAGGAGCTCAAAGTGGTATATATGGTTCTCGTCTTCCTCATTAAATTGTAGCTCTGTGAGGGAAGGGACACCAGAGTGTGTGTTACAAGTCTGTAGGCCCTTGTTAAAACCACAGCTTAGCCATTAATTCACTAAGTTTCTCCCCTTCAAGCTGCTATTTCTCATAATGCTTTCACTCTTTTCTAATGCAGGAAAAAAATGGTTTAGAGCTGTTTTACAAGTTGTAAAGTTCACAGAGGTAAACTAAAGTTTACTGAGGTATACTAAGGTTTCCTGTAAAGTTTATTGCTATACATATCCAATGTGGTGCCCTCCAGATGTTGTGTGCTACAACTCCCACCATCCCTGACCTTTGGCTATGCTGACGGGAGTTGATGGGAGTTGTAGTACAAAACATCTGGAATACTAAGCTCAAGCCCCGAAGATGTGCGCACAAACTAGAACTTTCTGAATGGCCTCTCCCCTCAGGCCTCTGCAGATTCTGAAAAGCTACTCGTGAGAATCAGGGAGTGCACCATATACCGTGCATCTGCATGATTTGCATGCAAAAGGTCCCTTGTTCATTCCCTGGCATCTCTTGAGTAGGGACAGGGAAAGAACCCTAAAACCCCTGAAAGCTCCTGTTAGTCAGTGTAGACAAAGTGAACTAGATGGACCAGTAGTCTGATGGTGCTGAGAATAGAAATAACAAAAAACAGAACAAAGCAGAAGCGTTTTCCTTGGTTCTCTAGTGTGGTTTCTCTGCTGTTCCATCAGAGGAACTAGCAAAACAATTGCTTTAGGAAAATGGAAATATGGTACCTGTTTATTGTGCATGTTAAGCACAATAGAGTGCATTCAGTATCGCCAAAGACTTGTGAAACGCTGTGGAGATGATTCAGGCTTAGTAATTTTACTATGCTGTCTTTCTTGATACTGACTAATGTTTGTGGTATACAGCTTTTAAAACGACAATCGAATGATCTGACATGGTATGAAGCAACTTCCTATGTTCCTGCCTGACACCGTGTTTGGGGACTGCAGATAGAAGTTAAATTCTGCGAAGTCCTGGCCACATGCTGGAGTATTTTAGGCCCATGCAGAGGGCTTCTTGCATCCCAGTGCAAATATTACTTTTTAACCTCCAAATGTCTAAGAACGATGATGCAGGCTTTCTCTGTAGACCACTCTCTTTCTCTCTCACTCCCAGAATTTCCAGGGAATTATGATTAAGCGATTGAAGTGCAGATGTTTCTCACATTCCATTCTTGTATAGCAGAATGGGATATAAATCTATGGTGCGGTTACATTTGAAATATAGTTCTGGCTGACGCATCGCAAAAGCCATTTCCTGTCATGCACAACAACCGTCACACAGATCACCAAAATTATGTTATCTTTTAAAGGGTGACAATAATTAATATTGTGTGCATGGCTGCCTTTTCACTAGCAATAAAATCTAAAAAGTATTATCCAAACACCACCCAATTGTGATACAAAACTGAGAAGAGGCTTTTATTTGGGGAGGAGAGGGGGACAAACCTATAAAAAACAGATTGGATATTCTAAGCTACTTTTTAAAATTAAATTAAATCAGAAGTAGCTCAGCTTATTTCTTAGCCACTCTGATGTTTTCACCTACAGTAACACAGCTAGTTCAAGTTCACTTCAGTCAATGGTAGGTGCAAACAACTAATACTTTAAATAATTGAGTCTGATTGTTCAAAATATTTCTGAATTCATAATTTGTGTATATCCCAAACAGCATATGTATTCCTCAGTGGCTACTGAGGAAGATGTGTTTTGATTGAAACATGTTAAATTTATTGTACTGTATGGAGGCAAGATATTTTAGGTTATCTGTGTTAGTCATTTTTTGCATTTGTGTAAAATGTAAATTTACATGATCAAATCGGCATTAAATCATTTTAATTTTCTTATCCCAATTTAAAAAATATCATTCAGCAAGCAATACAGTTTCTTCACATATAGTAGCACACACAGTATATGGTGATGGTGTGGAATTTGCAATATAAAATATGTGTTAAAAGGTATTTTGCATATTTTAAAAACTGCTGCATACTTTTGCTGGCTCCCCCGCTTTGCGAAAGCCATGTAATTTGACCAGAGTTAATCGACCGCTTAGCTTTGCTAGTATGTACACAGAGCTGATCTGGCATGACTTCCCTAGTATCTTGTAGTACATCAGAAATGCCCTAAGTGAAGCCAAGTGTGTGTGTGAGATGCCAAGATACAAATGCTCCATTAATAATTTAACTTGCGGTGTTAGGTAAGTAATGTAAGGAAGAACTGTATTTGCAAGTGGTAATGAGAGTGTGTACTTTGAACGCTGCTGCTTTGTTTATTAATTTCCTTTCGACTGCCACTAGTGCCAGACCAGTGGGCACAGGCAGACCTGGGACCCCTCAAACCTTGCCCTTCTCTCCATCCCAGCATATACACATTCTTTGTATTGTCTGAGAAGAACTCTGCAAATAAAACTGTATGATGCGCAGAGGACTATTTATGTCTTTGGGAACCCTACTTTACCAGGACTCTGAAACATACACAACTGCACACAAGAATCAGGTAGGTAGTTGTGTTGGTCTGACGCAGTCGGAATATATATATATATATATATATATATATATTGTCCACTAGCACCTTAGAGACCAACTAAGTTTGTTCTTGGTATAAGCTTTCGTGTGCATGCACACTTCTTCAGATACCACAAGATGCACACAAGAAGATATTTTCACACTGGATGTGCATATGTTGGAGGCAGTCTCACCTCCTCATGTTCAGTATCTATAGTAGGGATGGGGAACCTTTTACAGACAAAGGACAATATTTCTTTCTGGTCAAGAGGCAACATGCCGATGTTGTTGTTGGGGGAGGGGTTGCAGAGGTAAAAATCGGCAGATCAATTGATACTCATGTCATCTTTGTGCAGCAGGCTAGTTTCTACATGCACTCATGTACCCCTTTCTAACCTCTATTCAGGTAAGCCAGACACAGAATGCATTCCAGCCCCTGGCAGAAACAGGGAAGGAGGGTGAAAAGCAGGGCTGGTGAAGAGTGGGAAGGTTTGTGGCCTGGAGAGAATCCTTAACACCAGATAGAGAGACCTGGAGGGCTTGCATGAGATTGTTGCTTTGATTCTGGATGGAGCATAAGAGCGCATCTGGGGGCCTCCTAGAAGTATTCTGAGCTATATAACAAAATTAGTGGAATGAAAAACTGCTCTGGATTAATGTCGCTGGCAAGAAGATGAAGATCATGCCTGCATCCAAAAGGATGTGAAGGTGTGTGTTTGTGTGTGAGAGAGAGATAGAAAAAAAGAGAGAAAGAGAGAGAGAGAGAGAGAGAGAGAGAGAGAGAGGTGGGGTTACTGTACTTTCTACTGCTCTTTCACTTAGCTTGCTCCCCACTTGCTTTCCACAGCAGGTGTGTCAAAAGCCTCTGTCTATTTGTAGGTGGATAAAGGTTTTGTGTCTTTTGAAATGCCACCCATTCATCCCACCCAAAATATTGTTGTCTTTGTTCAGGCCCATGGATGTTACACTGTTACTGCGAAATGGAAATTTCCATGGGTTTGCCATCACGAAACACTTAATATTTGTTAGTTGGGTGCTCTTATATGCCCAATGGTACATAAATCTCTGAGGAGGGTACAGACTTAAAAACCTCAGCGGGTATTGCTTGGTTTAAACACAGTGTTATAATCAGATTTTGCTCTGCTGCTGTTAAAAAAACTTAAAATCCAAAAGCAGTTTTTCTTTTAAAACAATCGATTCTCTCCTTGCCATCTCCTTTCTAAAGCCTGTAGTTGACACTTGGAGTAATGTGATAGCTAATGCCTACGATTCACTCCAGTGCAACTTAATTTCATATCTGACAAGGGGATTCAAGGCATTTAAATGATATAACAGCTAATGACGCTGAGAAAAGATAATAGAGATTTTTTCCTTACTGTTGTGGTCCCTAGCTGTGCATTTGCTGTATAATGGTTGTGGGGTTTTTTTCCCTTTTGGAAAGCTGTACTGAGTGATTTGCCAGGCTAGCAAAATCAATTTCAGATGTCATAGGGTATGTTTATTGCATCTGTTTTGCCCTGAGGTTTGTTTCCCTATAGTATTTATTCCAGAGTATCAATGCAAATTTCTCTGGAATAGAACCAAAGCTTTTCATTAGGCATCTTATTTATTTATTTTTATAACGCATTAGCCTTGCCTGCCAATGTTAAAAAGAGATGGAGGCATTATTGTGCAAAGGGAAAGAAAAAGTTTGCCTTGGCTCTTTACTGACCTAGGCCTATATGTGTACCCATTCAAGAAAAATCAAAAGCAGAACTGAATTAGGCCAAAATTGATTTACAATACTTGTGATATAACTAAGGAACAATTCGCTGGATAGCCTTACGTGAATCAGGAGACATTATAGCTGCAGATCTTACAGACTTCTGGCAATTTAAGGTAACAACTTCCAGAGGGAAGTCATGTTAAGGTTCATTCACACTTACTCTTGTCCCATTACACCCCTCCCCTACGGAAACAGCTTTTTAGCACTCAGTCAGAGCAAACATGAATTCACGTTTACTCCTGGTTGATATTTTCCTCTGATGCAACAATAAAGAGTGGGTTTCCCCTGAAAAAAGAATGGGGCAAGGGGGAAACTGCTTGCCCCTATGCCTGAAATGCGCAGGTGAAGCAGAAAACTGCTTGGACCTGTGCTTTCTAGGCATGGGATAAGTGGAAAAGTGGATGAGCTCTTATCTTAATCTGCTGCAGCAAAAATGAACAAAGAAACAAACAAAATTCAGTGAGTGCTTCTTTGAAGGCTCAGAAATGTGTTCTTGATTAATCTGGAAACATTTCTAGACCACCTAATATTAGAAAATATCTAAGCACTGAACAAATGTAGTCTAAAAACATAACAGTCCCCTCCTGAAGCTTGTGGGCTCCCAACTCACACCAGCCCCTGTCATCATGACAAAAGGTCAAGGATGTTGAGAGCTTGAGTCTAGAAACATCTGGAGGGGCATCACATTGGCTAAGTTTTCACCGACTAGAATTCACTTCATCAGATTCTGCTGAAAAGGTGAAGACCTTGAAATGCATACTTCACTTAAAAAAACACTATGTACTGCAATTTTGAATGCTGGTTAACCTATCATGAAGCTCAGCTAAGCATTCAGAAGAGGGTGGTTGAACACGCAGCCTGCATGTGGCCCCTGTGGCCATTTTTGGTGGCCCTCAGCAACATTCAGAACTTCTTAAAGCAGCTTGAGTATCCAGCTTTTTGTGTGTGTGTGTGTGGTGGTGGTCTGTGAACAACTGGCTCCCTTTGTTTGACTAGGTGTTTTGTACTTCCTGGATCTTGATCACCATGGAAATGTCCAAAAGGCAAATGGGAGTGCAAGGCTTCAAGCCAAAAGACTGCCATTTTAAGGTTCTCCTTTTTTTCAGTTAGAAGGTATGGCCTTCTAACTGAAGGTCTGCCCAAGAAGGATATAAGGTGGTAGATAAGCTTTAGGCATCTTTGGAGGACATTTCCTGCTTGGAACTGTCCAAGGTCCTGCAACTTTTACCTGCCTGGCTAAGCCACCCACAGGAATCGATCTAATAAGCTGTGGGGTGCCACTTGTGGTCAGGACATGGTGTGTCCCACATCACACAAAATTGTTGGGCAAGGGGTATACTCACAAGTGTGGTTGAGCTCTGTGCTAGCACTTCAGACCACGTCCCATTTCATTTCTATACCGATTTAGGGCTTTCGGTCAAATTGCTTGTTGGTGCTCGATTGTGCTGCAAACGAATGCATGCAAGGTATAATGCCACTCACCAATCAAAACCACAGTCTTGGTTTTAAAAATATTCCCTTGCCTCTTGGCGCTTCAGAATGAATAACGAAAGTGGAAGAGCCAGCGGGCTTCATGTGTTCTAGTGTGGTTAATATGCAGTTCTCCTTGAAGGCTGTTATCCACTTACTGCTGTGGCTTCTGCTTTATAGAATTCTCCCTCTCTCCTTACCTCCCCTTGAACTTTTGGATTGAAAGCAGAATAACCAAGGAGCCAATACACTAATCCTATTCCGCTTTTACTTAGCTGCAACAACAGTTTGTCTTTCATTTTTCATTTTTGAAAAAGGCCCTGTTGTGCAGGGTTATGCAACTAAGCTTGGCTGAAGAATTAGATTATGATGAAGGGGGAAAGCAGGGACCTGCTGTGCACATTAAATTGTAAGAGCTCGGAATGGATTTATGTCCTCAGCTTTTCTAGTTTTGTCTCCCCCCGCTTCGTATTGCTCTCTGCATGTCCGTCGCTCTCATGCTTCAGTTAGGGAACTTAACTGAATGAAATTCTAAGAAAAATCTGGTGTGCCTTTCCACAGGCAGTATTTGTCCAGCATTAGCCCAGTTGGCAAAGCAGCTGAGCTTGTGCCATATGCATTCTGAATTGCCATGCTAGAGGTGAGTTTATACAATGTATTCATTCCAGTTTCTTATTGCTGAGCAATATCTCTGTTTGAAGACTACTGCAGTGTGCTTCACACAGGGCTGCCCTTGAAAACTGTCTGGAAATTTACCACTGGTTTAGAATGTGGCGAATGTTAATACCGAAGGCTATCTGGAAATATGACATTGGTGTTAAAATTTCTCTGGCTTCCACATGGTTTCTGGGTCCATCTGTAAGTGCCAACCTTTTTGAAGACGTTAGGAGCGTCCTACTCTTGTGTAGGACTCTGGTAGAGACACATGCTCGACTGGCATGTTGTCTCCCTCCTGGTCAGTCGTTTGGCAACTTCAAAAGCTTTCTTCTGCCCGAACATCACAGCGACTGATACCAAAAGGCATTAGCATGCTTAGGGATCCTGCAGAGTATTTGCAGTTAGCGTAACAGAAGTCAGTAGCTCAGCATTTTGGCTAATCTACTTTTATTTACATATAATACACTCGGAGCATTCTGCTTTAGCTCCATCCTCTTTCTCATCAGACAGCAAAGAGAAAAAGAACAAAGGACAATAGTCCCACTTCACGGAACACAGTAACACAAAACATCCTGTCTCCGTCACTTCCCACACTGTGAAATAAAAACACACCATCATGTGATAGACAACAATCCCATGACTGCAAACATGGGGAATGAATCTCAACAGTTCAGAGGTGTAGCCCTTCAGGTGCTGTGCAGCTACAGCTCCTGTCATCTCTCACCATTGGCCAGGCTGGTTGGGAATTGGAATCCAGCAACATTTGGAAGGTATCAAATTGACTACCTCAGCACTAAATGGTCTGTGCTCAGAATATCTAAGGACCAATATGAACCTATCTGGATGTTGAGCTTCTCCTAAGAGAATCTGTCTTTCCCCAGTTACCTAATAAGGTATATCTCTGTGTAGGACTAAAGGCTGTGGAACCTTTCATGAAGGAAGTCTGATAGGTCTTCAAGGTGCGAAACCAAGATAGTTCTTTTCTAGAAAGCTTTCATTTTGCATTGATAAATGAACACTGTTTCTGCTAACTCTATGACTTGGCTTTTATTGTTTCTATCAGTTTGTGTTGTTTCCTGTTTTAAAATGAAGGTTTTAAACTTGTATTTCATTTAGTATATATGGCAAACAGTCTTGGAGATTTTACGTTGAAAGGAGCATGTGGGGTTTCCCCACCACCACCCAAATTAAATGTGATTTTCTTCAAAACGTTTTTGAAGGCTGCTTTCTCCTCAGGTTGTGCTTTTTTTGGCGCCTTAACAATTTCCTAGGAAACAGACTGGTTTGCATCACTTTTGTGCAGCATCTTCCATGAGGCATCCAAAGGTGCTTGAAAAGAAATCAATAACTATTAGCCCTTGACAAACAAGTCAAACATTCAAATGCCATTTGTTTTGATGGGGCTTACAGTTGTTGTTGCATTTTTATAACCTAAGGAGAATCAGGTGTGGTATACTATTGATATTCCAGCTTCCTGTGAAGAAAATGGCCAGAACTGGACACCTCTTCCCTTCTCTTTTCTACAGGCAGTGGGGGAAGAAGGCTGTGCTTGCATTAGGAACAGAGCTAGCTCCTAAGGCCTGCTCTACCCAGGCATGATATAGGAATGGACAAACATGTCAATTTTGGTTCTTCTCAGTTTCTTGCTTTTCTAGTCTTGAGTTCATTTTTTTACATTATTCCATCAAAATGTCACCCCTTGCAAAAAAACAAGCAAAAAAACCAACAACCCTCATGAAAATTCCTCAGCACTTTAGTGGAGATTTCACCTAATACACTTTTGCACAGTCTTTCCCAATACAATGTACCGTGTTTTTTGCTCTATAAGACTCACTTTTTCCCTCCTAAAAAATAAGGGGAAATGTGTGTGCGTCTTATGGAGCAAATGCAGGCTGCACAGCTATCCCAGAAGCCAGAACAGCAAGAGGGATCGCTGCTTTTGCTGTGCAGTGATCCCTCTTGTTCTGGCTTCTGGGATTCAGAATATTTTTTTTCTTGTTTTCCTCCTCCAAAAACTAGGTGCGTCTTATGGTCTGGTGCGTGTTATAAAGCGAAAAATACGTTATTTTGTATCTTTACTAATAGTTGCATTTTTAATGTACACCTTTTGTACAGACTGCTTGACTGGAGAATAGAACTATGAAATTAGGGGAAGGGCGGGTGCATTTTAGTTTGAGTATTTTTTGGGGAACTGTAAATTAGGTAAGTTCACTTTTAAATGCAAGCTGAACTGAATTCCTCCCCTCCCACATATTTTGTGTGAAATGATCCCTTATCTACTGCTACTGTAACAGGATCAGAGGATATTGTTGCTATGGCACATGGATTGGGCCTAGTTTGCATGTTGCCACAGATACATTCTCCTTTTTACCTTTTAAAACCTGTTATTGAATTGGGAAATAAAACTGAGTGTCTCCTGCCATTTCCCCACTCCTACCCTTTTGTTCACCTTTCCTTTGTTGCGCTTACTGTGGCTGGGGGGACAAAAAAAAGCCGCCTCCTCCGCTTAAATGTTAATTTAGTAATAAATTCAATAGGGTGTTGGTTTTTAAAAAAGCTTTATAAGATAAAAGTAACACCTGAGGTGCATATGTTTTTTTTTTTGGGGGGGGAGGAGGGAATGCTTCACTAGTCCGGTCTACCTGTAAATATGTCATTATACCAAAAAACATGTTCAGTTGAAACTGCTGAATCAAGACACTGTCTATAGTGTAATTGCTGACAAAGAAGAAATGACGTACATTGTAGAGTGAAAGTGGCTGTAAAAGAGTCATGTCAAACAGGCTAGAAACAGAGACGGTGACATGTCAAGGCAAAGAGAACTGAAAATAGGGATCTCTTAGCAACTTCAGTGGCGTAGCGTGGTTGTCAGCACCCGGGGCAAGGCAAGTAATTTGTACCCCCTAACCCGTGGATTTGCGCCCCCTAACATGTGGATTTGTGCCCCCTAACCCCCAGATGTTGCGCCCGGTGCGGCCGGCCCCCCTGCACCCCCCACGCTACGCCACTGAGCAACTCTCAGTACCCTTAACAAAGTACATATCCCAGGATTCTTTGGGGGAAGCCATGGCAGTTTAAAGTGAAATGATACTGCCTTAAATGTATAGCAGAGAGCTGGTCTGAGAGAGGGCTTCTGAAGGTAGATTGCCCTCTCCATCCATGGAGAGGGAGATCTGCAAATCCTATTCCCCTGGGATGGCCTCCCAGGAACTGTAGGGCTGTCTCCCAATTTTCTAGCATGCTTTGCTCAATGTGCAATGTCCATTGTGAAACTTTCATAAAGAACAACAACAGTAACCCTATTTTTAATATGGCAAGATTTGGGATTATCAAAATTATTCTTTTTACTTGTTTAGAATTCTTATATCCTCCTCTGTAGCCTAGTGAGTCTCTCAAAGCGACTTACAAAACCCTCACAGTGAAAATGACACGAGCGTTATCAGAAATGTTCCTTTTATTTTTCAGGGAAAGTTTAAAGTCTACGATAAAGGTTATTTACAACAAGAATGTTTAAAAATCTAGTACGAATAACCTTTCCCAGCCAATTCTAATGCCAGTACAATCTTTGCATAGCATTATCCTAGATACAGATCAATGCTTCTGTTTTTATCTTTTGGGAAATCCTGCACAATTCTCCTCTGTCTCCCATGAGCATTTTCTAGCAGCTAGTTCAGTGGCGATTCCTTGGGGTGGAAGTGTGCTTTTGATGTTGTTGCATAAAAGCCACATAACCTCATTAAAGCCAATGTCTCATGAGTAAGCACTTAGCATTTTTTTTGTAGCAGAACCATGAGCTTCTCTGCTTCTTTTATTAGGCACACACACATTTTAATCTACATAGGTAAAAGTGCTTTGAATTGCAAATATTACCACTAATATAGCCCCCTTCTGCCTTTATGACATTGATATTAATGCACAGGTGTGCGTATATTTCTACTGATAATGATTGCAAAGGGTTGCTTGCAAATGATGCAAATACTCCCTATGCAAGGGAAATGTAATGGTGTTGAACACAAGAGCAGCCAAAGCAACAAACAGCATGCACAGAAACACTTAAAACACTGAGATTTAAGACAAGACTCACAAGAGGAGATGCGCAGAGGAGATCACACTGAGCACCTGGAGGGGCTAGGGCTGCACCTTTTTAGGTCCATTTTCAGAGTGTTCCCCAATATTCAGTTACTTGCTACATCCTTCAGCATAAGCAAAATATAAAAGAATAACGAAGAACCCTTTCATTGAGTCTTCTGAGAATGATTGCATTTGGATCTAAATAGTTGCGCCATATATTTAAAGCACACGGTACCCCCCACAAAGAATCCTAGGAACCATAGATTGTTAAAAGTGCTGAGAATTGTAGCTCTGCAAGGGGTGTGCCACAGTTCCCGTGATTCTTTGGGGGAACCAGCGCGCTTTAAATGCATGGATATATAGGAGTGTATGGAGTGAAGATCTTCTGATGCAAAGAAGCCTGAAAACATATAAAGGTGTTAGTTTGATCATGTTTAGTAGCAGATGCAATTTCTAGCAAAACCACTGCAAACAAACAGGGATGTTAAAGCAGCTTTGCATTGGCTTACACTCTGGAGTCTAGCTGCTGAAAGTGCTTTGCTCTTGTCCAAGGGCCTGATAATTCCATTTAAGCCTTAAAAAGCAATCTCCCCTTCACCATGGTCACTAGAAAGTACTTAAAGATGTTGATCTGTATTCCTCATGGTTGATTCCAGCTTATAGGCAGAGAGACTTAAAATCCCCCATAGGACCGAGATTTGTTAAATTTGACATCCTTTGTGAACTCTTTTACATCCCTTCAAATCCTGGGTATTTCATGTGGAATGGGTGCGAGCTTTCTCTCCTTTGCACATAGACACACTGTGTCAATCTTTATTTTATGTCAACACACTTACTTTTTGTGTTGTGATGGATGAGGGTGTCTTCTCGCTACATGATGGGTAAACATGTGAACTGACTCCTAGGCTGTGTAAACACCATACACTGGAATCACATTTTGGGGGTTTAATGTAGTACTGCTCAGAATGTTTGCCCACAAAAAATTGCAAGGCAGAAAGTAGATAAAATGTTTTTCAGAACCCACCTATTCACTTTTTTTCTTTGGTGTCTTGTTTGTCCCTTGATTGGTTGCTCCTTTGGTTCCATATTTTTTAAATAAAAAACGCGAACAAACTCTTCTTCCTTCTGGGAACAATGATGCTATCATGTAGCCAACCAGACTGGAATGGAATGGAAGGTGAATGGAATGCTTTTTGTATCACATTGCTTTCACTTTGGATGTGTGAACCTGTTGCATCCTTTCAAACATCTTGAACAGAGGTAGGCAACCTAAGGCCAGATGCAGCCCAATCGCCTTCTAAATCCAGCCCGTGGATGGTCTGGAAATCAGCGTGTTTTTACATGAGTAGAATGTGTCCTTTTATTTAAAATGCATCTCTGGGTTATTTGTGGGGTATAGGAATTCGTTCATTCCCCCTCCCCCAATATATTCCAGCCCACCAAATGGTCTGAGGGACGGTGGACAGGCCCATGGCTGAAAAATGTTGCTCACCCCTGATCTTGAACATTGTTTAAATAGTTGTAGAGTTACTTTCTGGGGATGAAGGTGAGATAGTATCCCCTATTTGACTTAGACTTAATTTATTTTTTTAAAATTATGCTTGCCATTTAGGGCACTGCACACGGGAAAACAATCAAATACATGTTATTAATAGTATCCCATTTTGCCAGCATTAGCGAATGCTAATAAATAGAAAGGTAACCACTGAAAAAAGAAAACAGGAAAGCTAATGCTGGGCTGCACAAGTGAAGCATCAATTTTTGGTTATTCAGCTGCTATTTTGGAGGTTTTATCTTGTTTTTTATCTCATCTTCTCGTGTCTGTGTAATAAACTCAACCATGTTTTTTGCTGTTCCATCTCAAGGGGCATTATTTCCTCCCCCCCCCCAATAGTTTTGCTGCTGGTTTTGATCATACCATCAGAGAAGCATAATTCTTTTGCTGTAGTAAAGATCCTTGTTTATTTCCTAATTATGTTCTCTTCCCCCAATTTTGTAATTCTCGGCATTTTGTTGTTCTCAAAAGAACTGGGTATGCGGTGAATCTGTCTGTCAATTTAAGATTTTGGTGGCGACTTTTACCAGAAAGCTGCATTGTTTTTCTGATCTGAAACAAGGGCATCAAAGACATCATGCCAATTAGTTAAAGCTCATGAGACCTGATATTTAGATTTATTTATTTTTTAAAAAAGATTATTTCCCCCCTTTCTCCCAGTATGTCATGACTCAAGGCAGCTTACAGCAAGAATTAAAAACAAATACAGCCTGGAAACGTAACTGTTATAAATATTATTTCATTTAAAAAATCAGTTACTGTATTAAAAGCAGCACTGAATTAAAGCTACTTTAAACCATTTAAAAACACAAGAGGAGAAGAAACCAAACAACACCCACCATTAAAAGTCCTTGCCATAACATCCAGTTAGTGGCCAAAGGCTGTGTAAACAAAAAAGTCTTTGCCTGTTAGCAAAAGGAAAGCAGGGAGAGGTCTAGCCTAGCCTCCCATGAAGGGGTCTCCCATAGTCTGAAAGCAGCCACTGAGAATGCCCTCTCTTGTGTCCTCACCAAATGTGCCTATGAGGACGCAGGACCAAGAGAAATGCTTCACCTAAAGATATCAAAGCCTGGGCAGGCTTATATAGGGAGATATGGTCCTTCAGAGAGTCTGTACCAAAGCCATATAGGACTTTATACATTTTCCAAGCCAACAGTCTGATGTCTGCCTATTTGCATGACATAACAATTTTTGCCGCTTGGATTCACTTACCAGGTATTATGACAAAACTACTTAGCTTGTAAATCTGTATCTCCATCATGGTTTTTCTCCATGGTGGCCAGGAAGAGGCACCAACCCCAATTCCTGCTACACAATACATTCCCTTCTGGCAGGTTCGGATGGAGCTGAAGGCTGGCAATGGTTGTACTGCAGATATATCATACTCCCTGATCAATGCCAGACTATCTGGTGGAAGGTGAAGAGGAGAGGTGGCCTTAACCAGTGGGAAATGGAGAGGCAGAGGATCTGGGAACTGTGCAGGGAATCTGTGGGCCATGAATTGAGCCATATCAAACATGTTGCCCATGCCAATTTATAAAGATTGAATTGTAGTTTTTGTTTCCTGTAATATAAGTAAAATGTTCTCAAAATAACAATAATATTGGGATTAAGGAGACATCTGAAACAAACAATGAAAATGTTGGTCAATATCAGGATAGCATCATTAGTTAACTCAATTTGATTTTAAGGTAAAGGTAAAGGGACCCCTGACCATTAGGTCCAGTCGTGACTGACTCTGGGGTTGCGGCGCTCATCTCACTTTATTGGCCGAGGGAGCCGGCATACAGCTTTAACCCACAGCCTCACCCATGTCCCTTTCGATTTTAATGTACGTTGCTACAATTTGTAAATGGGATGTTTGGAAGCAGTTTTTGCAGAAATGAGGAATGGTACATGGTTTCTGTTATTTTTTGAGGAACCATATGATTCAACTCATTAGCCCAGGAACTATGTGTAACAGAAAAGGATTATTGTGTAAGGGTTCAACATGTTGTATCTCAAAATAACCTGAATGCTGGCTTTGTTCCTTTGTATTCTGTAACATTATTGAGTAAATAAATTCTGTTCCCCCCCTTAAAGTGATAAGTATGAGAATGCAGGTATGAATTTGATATCACTGTGTTCAAGCTTGTGGAACAAGTCATGCAGAACCCATCTTCAACTGTGCAGCTTCTGTTTTCTGAATATTGCTTATTCTTTTGGGTGAGGTGCTTTCTAAAATCCTAGCAGCAACCCTGCTCTGCTTTTCTTTAAAATGAGGGATAGCACACCTCATTGCCAAGAGAAACAGTTGAAACTAATGAAATTATTGTATAACACAGTAGTACTGTGCATTGTGACTACCTCTTGGCAATGGCAGAACATAGCCTTTTTTTAAAAAATGTCCTTTATCAATTGTACAACACTTAGTTGTTCAGGTACATAATAAATATTGGCTGGGATTAAAACAACTGCATCACTAGTTCTCCATGCCCAAAGAATCTTTGTGCTGTTTCTTGAATGGTGTCACATAACAAAACTGCTTTTGAAATGGATAGGGCTTTCAAAAACCGTGTGTAATGTAATTTTCCAACCTGCTGGACTCTAGATGTTTTGGACTTCAACTCCTTTCAACCTCAGCCAGCAAGGAAGGATGTGTGTGCCTTACATGTAGTCAAAAATCCCACTTGTTGTGCCTAAGGTATCTCTTTGAAGCCCACTCATTAGTACTTTGTAGTGGAAGCCAATGGCTATGAAATTCTAAAGTGTTGCAATAAGTGGACTATACTCCCAAGATAACAAGGACTTTGAGAAACTAGAAATGGTAATTAAACACGGTTTTTGTTTCATTTTAAACTGTCGTTTAAACCCACGGCTTCAGAAGAATAAAAGAGCTCCAAGTAGAAGTTTTGAACATGTAGGTAAATATTCTCAGGCATAAGCTTTTACATTTAGAATATACCACTTAGACTTTTGGGAACAAAATTTGTTTCCTTTAGAGTGCTGATCTTCACTGTAACTTTAAACAAGTTAGCAAGATCCATGCTTAGAAGTGTACTAGCTTTGGAAAAATGATGCATCAACCTGGCATTCCATTGTACATTTTAAAAATTTTACTTCTGGTTATAGAGTGCCATGTGGAATTGTGTTTTTGGATGGTACCAACACTCGCTTTGAGATTGTGAGCAAAGCTTGAGAATAAAATTGTCATAAATATTCGGACACAATTGGCCCACAATCCTGACCTAAATCAAAACACCTGTGGCAAATCAGTATATATATTCATTTCTTCTTACTTATATTCAGCTAAGGACCATAGTTCAATGGTAGAGAATCCACTGTGCATGCAGAAGGTCCTATGTTCAATCCTTGGTATCTTCAGGTAGGGCTGTCCCAAACTCCTGGGAGCCACTGCCAGTCAATGTTGTCAATACTTAGCTAGGTGGACTAATGGCCTGACTTTGGTATAAGGCAGCTTCCTCTGCTCCTATGATCAGAAATTTACCATGTGCTAAAGTGGTGTCACAGTGGACTTTTAGGGCTGGCAAGAACATGTAGGGCAATGCATTCACCTCCTTTTCTTTCCGAACCCGTGTTTTTAAACCATGAGAAAAGAATTGAAGGTGCAGCCGCTCAAGGCAAGTACACTATGCACATTTAGGGAAACTTTGAAAACATCTTGGGTAGACAGCTAGGATTGTAATGCATGAATTAGCCCTTAGATCTTCCCATTGGGGAATTGTGCAAGTAAAAAACAGCTGTGTGAAAGCTGGTTACAGACTCTTGAATCAGATTTGATGCAAGTGATGACAGCCTTTCGAGGAATTGGCAGGTGTGTATCCCACTTACTTTCACTTGGCTATTTGCATGCTGTGACTCTGATCATCTTGAAAGTGTGAGGTTTTGCTAATAAAGGCTGAAGCAGTGACACCGGCAGGTAAAGGGTAATTTCCATGAATTATAAGGGACCATTCTTCCGAGTTCAGACCCAGTCCTTAAAAGGATATTATGCATGCTTAAGAAGGTCATTGCTGGAAGGCTATGTATAAAACTGGCCTGTAGAGTGGCCAGTCATCAGGCTTATTGCCACCCAGGCATTATGCTGTGTGATCTGTTTCTCCAGACTGGATAGTAACTGGCACTTCTTTAGCAAAGTTTCAAAATATTAAGGAGCCAATCCAATTTTAAAATTGATGAGCATTTGGGTGAAAACAATATAATAACAGACTTTCCAAGAGAGAGAGAGAATCTTAGGGATAATGATATTCCTTGTAAGGGTGCTTTCATTTGCACACAGGCTTGTAAACTTTCTATACACACGTTTTCCACACTTCACCAGTATTTTTCTTTTTAAGGCATTGTCTTGTTTAAAAGGAAATATGATCCCTCTGCTGTGTCTGGAGGAGATCTACACCTGTTTTCTGTCATTGAGAACCACACCTAGATATGCTGCAGAAGCTGTTTTGTGAATTGTTCCCCAACATTTTTGTTTGTGGAACACCCACTCTGGTTCTGCATGCTTGGCACCTACACTCAGTGTCATTCTGGAGCCAGCTAAAAGCATATATTTTCCTCTGGTTTTCAGTTCAGTAAATATACTCGACTTTTATTGCTCCTCAGCTATTTCCTAGTTTTATTGGCATTTTTATCTGGATCTTTCGGCTGCTGCAATGTATTTTGAGTTTTCATATGATTTATTTTAGCATGTTTTCCTGTTTGTTGCTTTGGTTTTGTATAAATATGGCTTTTTGGTTGCTTCCACTGGATAAACTTGAGGTTGTGTGAAACTGCTCTGATTTAGGGCCAGACTAGATGAGCAGGGCCACCACGTATATGTTGAACATGTGTTTGCTTGGTTCATATACAAAGCAGGGCTGGGTGGGTCTCAAAAAAAGGAGTGTACAAAGGAGGAGAGCAAAATCTGGTCCACTCCTTTGTGTTGCCTTGCTATGCTCTATTGTTAAACAGTTCTTCCCTAGCCTGGATTGGATACCAGAAGTGAGGAATCATATATGAGGGGTGATATGATAGCCATGTTCAAATATATAAAAGGATGTCACATAGAGGAGGGAGAAAGGTTGTTTTCTGCTGCTCCAGAGAAGCGGACACGGAGCAATGGATCCAAATTACAAGAAAGAAGATTCCACCTAAACATTAGGAAGAACTTCCTGACAGTAAGAGCTGTTCGACAGTGGAATTTGCTGCCAAGGAGTGTGGTGGAGTATCCTTCTTTGGAGGTCTTTAAGCAGAGGCTTGACAACCATATGCCAGGAGTGCTCTGATGGTGTTTCCTGCTTGGCAGGGGGTTGGACTCGATGGCCATTGTGGTCTCTTCCAACTCTATGATTCTATGATTCTATATGCGTCCTCTGTATGTTCCATTGTGCAAAATAGAGGGTAGACGAGGAATGAGAAACCTGTGACCCTCCAGATGTTATTGGACTCCACCTCCCATCACCCTTGACTATGGAGCATGCTAACTGGGGCTGATGGGAGAGATAACCCTGGCATACACATCCCACACCCTTGCATTTCGGGTGTCTGGGGCAAACATGCGTTGATCAAATTGTGTGGTCACCCTGCATGATTCTTTTGGCTCTCAAAGGGGACACTTGGGTATTGCTGTTTTATTGCTTGCACTCGCGGTGCGTTTATGTCCTGAATGAAGCGAACCCACATCCTAACAGCAGTTTTCTGCTTTTGCAATTTCAATAGTGTCTTTCTTTTCCTTGTAGTTTAGTGACAACTTTGAAAGCAGTGTGTGCCAAAGCCTTAGCAGCCAGGAGGCATATCAAAAGAAACCTCATTCAGTAAACCCCCTCCCCCAAGTCTCCTTATTTCTATCATAATGTGTTGGTCTTTTTTGAAGGGCTATTTTTTTGGCCATTGAAGCTAACTATGCCACAAGAATCCACGCAAAAACCCTTCCCCAGGTTTTGGCAACTGCTTCAGCCATAGTGATGAACGGCCATGTCTCTGAAATATGCAAATAAGAATCAGCCGCCGCCTCTGGCACAAGAGACATTTCCAATGCATTTTCTGGATTTTATTTTATTTTTTGTCTGTACACTCGGCGGCCAGATAGGCATAAAAAATGATCCTGCTTCTTCGTAGTTCAAATAAGCATTTTGCTTTAAATTACATTGTCACTTACTAAACTTCCTGTAGCACTCTTGGCAGGCTGAGCTGGTTTTTTCTTGGGTTGTGTGCTCAGACTTTACTGTATACAGTTGCCTGGGCTTTTTTTCTCTTGTCTTTTCTTCCTTTTTAGCCCAACAGTCACTGTGAGGAAAAGTACTGAGTTGTGCTTCCTGTGGTTAATACAAACTATTATTGGCATGGAGTATTCTTTCCTGACCTCATTAATCAGGAAAAGAGAGGAGAGAAAAAGAGAGGGGGGGGGGGGAGAGAATAAAGAAACCTAAACATGCTACTAAACTGAGTCTGAGAAATGGGTGTCCTTAATTAGTTGGAAAAGTGCTGTGCATACATGCTGATATTACTGCCACACAGGCAGTTTGCAGTACTGTTAACATGCTTAATGGATAATATTATTATTTTTGACTTGTTTCAAGTTAAAGACTGTTGGAGTCCCCACCCACCCACCCAAAGACACTGTTATTCTTTTCGTACGTGAATTATAATATCCGTCAACATTGGCAATGTTATAGTCCTGCAAGCAGCTATATTACTGCAGAATGTTGGAGGAGGATTGCTTGTTTGAAAGTGTTTCCAGTGACAAAATTTCATTGAACTGTAAAATTTTCATATGGAGGGACTGCAGGCAATTATTTTTGCTCATTTTGCTTTCATGATGGTATCTAAGGCCATTACATAGAACCAGCTATTAGTTAGGTACAACAAATTCAATTGTAACACGGGCAATAAAATAAGAATGATAAACACAGCAGCACTCAGTTTACCCATACACACAAACAACATGAAAAATCCTTTCAAATGTACAGGATAAGCTTTAAGATACAAAGTGGTATCCCCTTCTTGAGAAATACGGTAAAAATGTGGTAAGATGAATCTCTTTTGGGAGAGTTCCATAAATTGGGTGCCAACAGAGACGTTACCTGCTTCCCAGTGATTTGGGACTGTATCACATCAGAAAGTGAATGTTTAAAATATAAACATTGTAAGTTATTCAGATGTGCACTTTCTGCTATGGCATAGTCCCATCACAGAGGTGGGGGACTGCAAGCCTGGACGTTTGAAATCACTGAGAAGCAGAAATTTTGTGAGTCTTTCTAGGTGTTGTGGGGCATTATATAAAATGGCATGTTTCAAACAACAGAAATGCTAAAAGCCACAATGTGTCATCTTTTAGATCCGGAGTTTTATGGTATGCGTTTCTTTTATAACGGTCTTTATGGTTTGAGCAATTTCATAAGCTAGTCTTTTTAAATACATCAGGCATTTCTGCTTGAAAGCGTTTTGTTTTGGAATTGTGGCAATTGCAATTACCAGACTTGTCCTTCACGGAGAAATACGTACCCGGCAGGAATGGCAATAATCCAACTTTAAATATGGCATGAATATGTTCTCTGTTCAGCAGGCTCAACTGTTGCACTGAGAACCAGGATGCATATTCAGCCTTTGAAGAATTACTTTTGTAAAGAAGCAACATCCGCCCTTCGAGCTCTACTATAATTCTTGCATACATGACCGATGTATATAGGAAAACTGATATGTGGCTATTGATAAGATCAGGTTTGTACTTTTCAAAGTGTTTAGAAGTGGTAAAGTCTGTGGTGAGTTGTGCTAAGCACAGGCAGAAAGGAACCAGTTCAGTTTTTGTGTTTTTTACACAAAAGAACTTCAGGCTTCAAAAAAGAATCTCTGAAGAATACTGCTTAATTTTACTTCAGGACATACTTTTGGAACTGACCTTGGCTTCAGCTTGTGGTGTGTCCAGACCAGTGAGACAAACCATGAGCCTATGTCTGGGTTTGGGTATAATGCTAAGGCAAACCATGTCTTGGCGCTGGATTTCAACACAGCAGGAGCAGCAGATCCCTGTGAGTATCTGCTGTCTTGCACATTTATGCTTACCCATGCTTTGGCTTAGTGTTTTGTGTGAACTGGGCAGAAGTGTTCTTCTAGTTTCTCAGTTTCTCTTGTTGTTTTTTGTGAATGACAAGGAAGGTGACATTCTGGCCAAGCCAGCAAATTCAGATGGTTTGTTAAGTGCTCACATTTAAAACTAAAACTTTCTTCCATGTGATCACCCTCGGGGCCCTCAGGTGTAACCAGGGACGCCGTTCTCTGACAAATGGCTCTGCTAAAAAAGATGGTGACAAGATGAAGGTGGCTTTTAAAGTCTCTGCCCTTTGAGAGACTTTCTAAATAACACCCCTTGCTAACTTTTGAAGGCCAGCAAAGAGATTTAGGAGGGCCCTTGGAAAATCATTTCTCTGTTGCATTTAAATGTATATTTGTAATGCTATGAGTGTTTATTTTTTAAATGATTATAGTTGAGTTTTTGAAATATGACATTATCTTGACCAACGTGTTTGTTAGCTGCCTTGGGGACCTAATTAGCTGTGGTATATGTTTAGTAGTTTAAAAATAAATAGTGATTTATTTATTTTTTAATATAACTGGTAGTTTTCCAGCTTAGTCATTTACTTTTGAGCAGTTGGCTTGCCTGCTTTTTTTTTTTAGGATCTTATGATTATCTAACTGAGCATTCAAAGTATATTCATATGTTGTTACCCTTTGACATTTTCTCCACCCCCAAATCCTGATTACCTGTCGGCAAAATGATGGAAATCACCAATTATATCTGAGTCAAAAAGGGCAACAAATCTCAGAGAAATTTAGAGAGAACTGAGCACATTTTTGTGCAAATCCTGGAATAATATGTACTATAGGTATTCAGTATATTACTTCCCCCACTATTTATAAGTTCAGTTTGGTACTTAGTTTGCTATTATTATGTTTACCTTTTCAAAACGTTGGTGATGGTGTGCGCATTTTCATATATAAAGAAGACAAAAACAACATTTTGTCCCCCAGTTTGTTTATTTGTTAAAAGATGGGGGTGAGGCATAACAATATTCCCCCTTCTTATACTATACTCTGCCCCTCTGACAAACAAAAAATCCAGCTCTTGTAAATTGGCTTCTTTTAAGAAAGAAATTTAATGTGAACAATGCCCTCTTTGCAGTTATTTGAACTGTCACTTTCTACAGTCTCATCATCTGTCCCTTCAGCAGTAATGAGCATGAATGCAGTTTGATAACATTTTCAGGGAAACATTATGCAAACTGTGAAGGGAGGAAATATATTCTCCAGACAGAATTGAAGAGAGAGAGAGTGAAGGGAGAAACTCTTATTTTGCTTTATAGATCTGTTGCTCCACAAGAGGGGAGAGTGTTCTTGTGCTCATATCCTGCTTGCAGGCTTACTATAGGCTGGTTGACCACAGTGGGACTAGAAGGACCACTGGCCTAATCTAGACGGGTCTTCCTAAGCAATCAACAAATATTATTGGAATCAAAAGTTGACAATTCTGCTTTATTAGACCAGCTGTAGAGTAGGTTCCTCTTGTTACAAATCTGATCCCCAGAGGTTGATGTTCAGAACTGCTGATGAATGGGACAGTGTTTGTTTCCTAAGAGCAAATCTTTGTTTACCCAACAGTAGCACCACAAAGTGGCAATGTGGTCCTGGTTTTTTCCAGTGTAATGTTTTGTACTCATTCGTGCCCTTCATATGAAATCTGACAAGAGTGTATTTTACGTTGAGAAATGCTTGAATGGTAGGTTTAGTTTAGAGAGGCTGGCTATAAGATTAGTTTAATAAAATCAAACTTATGGAAAGGGTTGAACTCTTAGGAACTCTTGACATGGATATTGGTGGCTCCCAGAACTTACAGTTGCCCCCAAATGGAAAAATGTACAGGAATTGTGACTCTTGCTGTGGTATAAAAACATGCGGAGTTTAGCACTAGCTGAAAAAACAACTCATAAATTATGTCTTTCCGAAGACTTGGAGGATTGTGAAACATTCTGTGCTGTTTGGTGGGATTTTATCATAAAAAGGTAAAGGTACCCCTGCCCGTACGGGCCAGTCTTGTCAGACTCTAGGGTTGTGCGCTCATCTCACTCTAGAGGCCAGGAGCCGGCGCCGTCCGCAGACACTTCCGGGTCACGTGGCCAGTGTGACATAGCTGCTCTGGCGAACCTGCACCAGCGCAGCACACGAAACACCGTTTACCTTCCCGCTATAAAGCGGTACCTATTTATCTACTTGCACCCGAGGGTGCTTTCGAACTGCTAGGTGGGCAGGAGCTGGGACCGAAAGACGGGAGCTCACCCCGCCGCGGGGATTCGAACCGCCGACCATACGATCAGCAAGTCCTAGGCACTGAGGTTTTACCCACAGCGCCACCTGCGTCCCAACGGGATTTTATCATATATTCAACAAATACACATGGGACTCTCTCTCTATGGTACAACGTGAAATTCAGCTTTCCTAATTATTTTAGGTACTATGCTTACCTGATTTAAGTCTCCTTCAGGTATACTGCCCTGGTTGTTGTTATTTTGGTATTTGTCCTATAATTTTTATTGTTTTGTTTGACTTACTTCAGTAATTATTTTTTTAATTCCAACTTATTAGTATGATAAATGGGACGCGGGTGGCGCTGTGGGTTAAAGCCTCAGTGCCTAGGGCTTGCTGATCGAAAGGTCGCCGGTTCGAATCCCCGCAGCAGGGTGCGCTCCCGCTGTTCGGTCCCAGCGCCTGCCAACCTAGCAGTTCGAAAGCACTCTTAAGTGCAAGTAGATAAATAGGGACCGCTTACTAGCGGGAAGGTAAACGGTGTTTCCGTGTGCGGCTCTGACTCGCCAGAGCAGCGATGTCACGCTGGCCACGTGACCCGGAAGTGTCTTCGGACAGCGCTGGCCCTCGGCCTCTTTGAGTGAGATGGGCGCACAACCCTAGAGTCTGTCAAGACTGGCCCGTACGGGCAGGGGTACCTTTACCTTTATTAGTATGATGATTTGCTTTGAAGTAGGTCCATTATGTTCAGCATTGCATTCTGTTAAGTACACTGATAAGTAACTGGTGTCAAAAACCTTACATGAATTGAGGACCAAGTACTTAAAAGTTCAATTTTTCCAATACTTGCTCCCTTGTACCTTTCAGCTAGGTGAGGAAGACTTTTCCAGTTCTGCCATCAGTGGGCATGGCTTGTGGGGTGGGGCAGGGTGTTCTTGGTGGCAGCCCCCTGTGTCCAGAATTCTCTCCCTAGTGAAATCTGGTTGTCACTCATGCTGGTAATAATCTGGCAAAAATTAAAAATGGATTTATTTCAGCCATTTGGTACACTGTAGCATTGGAATTTTAGTTAAGGTTTTATTGCTTGCTTGTTGGTTTTATTACCTTAGGATGAGGGACAGGATATAAGAAAATTAGCAAGCAAGAAAACAATAGGTAACTTCATGCAAGATAAAGGTGAAGCACATGCAGTCTTCTTCTTTTTTTTTAAAAAAAAGATATTTATTGAGGTTTCAACATATTACAAAAATTAGAAAGAATAAAAAAGAAAAGAGAAAAAAAAGAAAATACAAAATACAAAATAAAAACAATTAAAAACAAATCAGTCTCTCCATATCTTATCTTTCATTTGCTTATTTCCCTGACCTCCTCACACCTCCCTTTCTTGTATTCCATTTCAAATGGTTAATTCAGCAAATCCTTTCCCTCTTTAATTTTATCTTAATATATTGTAGTTTTAGATTATCACCCATTAATAATCCATTTTTACATATTCCTTAACATTACTGTTAGCAAAAACCACTTAACTTCAATCCAACATCATTCTAACATTCATTAATTTTACAGTGTTTCTGTAAGTAGTCTTTAAATTTCTTCCAATCTTCTTCCACTGACTCTTCTCCCTGGTCTCGGATTCTGCCTGTCATTTCCGCCAATTCCATATAGTCCATCACCTTCATCTGCCATTCTTCCAGAGTGGGTAATTCTTGTGTCTTCCAATACTTCGCGATAAGTATTCTTGCTGCTGTTGTAGCATACATAAAGAAAGTTCTATCCTTCTTTAACACCAATTGGCCAACCATGCCCAGGAGAAATGCCTCTGGTTTCTTCAGAAAGGTATATTTAAATACCTTTTTCATTTCATTATAAATCATCTCCCAGAAAGCCTTAATCCTTCGGCACGTCCACCAAAGGTGAAAGAAAAAGCACATGCAGTCTTCACACACCATTTGGTAATCTCACAGCAACATATTGGTCCCAGGTTCTGGTAAATGCTTGGATAGGAGAATGCACAGGAAGCCCTTTATACTGCCTCAAGTTCCATGATGGAAGAAAGGTGGGATATAAAAGTACTAGATACACAAATCAATGGAAGGGGAAAGGGCCATAGCTCAGTAGTAGACAATCTACTTTGCATGTTCAATTGCCAGCATGTCCTGGAAAGTCTGAGAAGGGCTCCCTGTTTGGAACTTTGGAGAGCTGCTACCTGTCTGTATAATACTGAGCTAGATGGAGCAGTGATCTGACTTGGTTTAAGGCAGCCTTTTATGTTTCTAACTATTCCTGCGTAAATGACCTAGGCCTGTTGATGGCTGCATTTTTGCTTCACCGGGAGGAGTAAATAGTAAGGTTCTTTAGTTCTTTTTCTTTAAGTTGCGAAACGAGAAGCTAAAATCCAGGCATGTGATTTTTCTTCTGTTTTCATTTTTATTATTTTTGGCAATTATCTTTTCTGCTTTTCCGGTTTTAATTTCCTTCTGTGTGCACACTGTACCGGTTTATCCTAAAGCCCACTTTGAGGATGGATTTATAACCTCTGAAAGCTCAGCAGCTGCTGTCAAGGAAATTTTGAGGAAATCTCTTTTTCAACATATTGGCATTCACTTAGGCCCCAGAGTTGAATATTTGTCCTCACTAAGGTGGAGAAGCAGATGCCACGTCAAGCATAAGAAATGTGTAATTTAAAATTATCTGTTTTGCCAGACTCATTAGAGAGGTCATTTGTGTGCTTAGAATAATAATATGAATTGTGTTTGCACTCTTTGTTTCCAGGGATGACAAAGAAATTACTGCAGCGATACTCAGATGCATCTGTTTGTTGTGATCCCCTCCTCACAGTAGCCTTAAAGGAACCTTGCTACACCTTGGGCATTGGAATCGATCTTTTCTGCATTATTGTGTGGGTCGTAACAAGAACTGAAAGCCTAAGGTGGCTATGAGACAATTCTGCAGATCACCACCTCATTCCACGTGTTTTTTTCTTGCCCAGAGGCAACACAGGTGACTGGAGATGGTGGGTCCATATGCCTTATTTATTTCCACATTGGGAGATTTGATATTGGGGTTGTGTGATTTTATTATTTATTTATTTATTTCGAACTTCTAAATAATTTTATTTATTTATTCTTTTAGAACTTCTAAAAACATACAATAATAATTAAGAAACAATTAAATATTGATAGAATTAAAACTATATACATATAAAAACCTGTTTAAAACATACACATAATTACAATGAAAACAGTAAAAAACAGATTTTAGATTAGGCATTCCCTGCATGTAGGGTCTCTAACCCTCCCTTCCTGACCAATTTGTTTTATACTTTAATTTTTGCATATTTTGTAATACTATCTGCTTTCCTTTTCAGCATTTGGGTTTTAGGTCATAATCAAACATAAGGCTGGTGGGAATGTGAACCACTTTTTTGCACCATAACTCCTTTCTGTGCCACTCTGTAATGCCAGACATTGGCTAAAGGAGCCAACTGCATGGTTCCTTCCGTTACTGGGGAAAGTTCATTTAAAAATATGTGAGGTATGTTAGTCTCAAATCTTCTAGATGTTGAAAGATTGGCAGATATGTGCCGGTGAGGATTGCAAAACATAGGTAGAGATGCTAGCACAACGGTAAAACTGTACCCACATTGTTTTGCAAGGACTAAGATGGGAACCTGAGGTCCTCTAGATGTTTCTGGACTACAACTCCCATCGTCTCTGTTGGTCATGGTGCTTGAGTTGAAGTCCAACAACATCTGGAGGGCCTCAGGTCCCCACTCCCAGATTAAGATCCAGCATTGACACTGGGGGATCAAAATTAGGAGTGTATCTCCTTCCAGAATTGCTTGATAATGGAAGTCTGTGGTCATATGGAAGAACTCCATATGGTGACTTGTTCCCACAGCAGTGCTGCTCTTGATTCCAGAGGGGGCAATGGGGACTCTGCCCATATGGCACTAGGCTTCTGATATTACTGAGTGGTATAGAAGGAGCCCAAGATGCAGTAGTTCCCATGCAATTGAAAGTGAAGATTAAGTCTAGAAGATTAAGTACTAGATTAAGTCACAGTCTAGTCCTTACCTCCAAACTGCAGGAGTGGAATGTTAGTTGCTAGAAACCTCTGGCTCGCCAACTGTGAGAGCCACATATGTGATATGAATATCCCCTCTTTTTGCTGAATAAATCTTTTTCTTTAAACTCTGCTTTTGTGCCATTTCTCCCGTAGTGGAATATTTTGAATATTGGGAGTAAGAATGCTCGGAGGAATGCAGATTTCAAGAAAGATAACATTTCACTGCTCCCACTAGAGCCTGAGGTTGGTAAGGAAATGCAAGGTTTTGGAGTCTTTCCTTTTTACTCCTCAATAAGTTGTGTGAGCATGGGAAGTACTTTCTTTGGAGTTTAGAGATTAGGGAAGCTTACTCTTTCATCTGCACAGCGCAGAATATGATTCAGAGGCTGCATCTATCAGTGTCTAATCTAGCATCAAACTTGATGTTACAGTAAATGCGAGGCTGTCACCAGAGATTATCATTGCATATGTAGTGCCTCCTTTCTGTAATGTCTAGTACAACTTGTGTTGTGATGTGGTTTTGTTTTCCTGCTTCCCGCCACTGGCAGCCAAACTCATGATGCCACATAACACTGGGATCTGTAGCAAAAGGGCCAACCTATGCCTATTTCATGATGCTCCATTTTATGGCCCTCTCTAAAACAAATTCAGTACAGTGGTACCTCGGGTTAAGAACTTAATTCGTTCTGGAGGTTTGTTCTTAACCTGAAACTGTTCTCAACCTGAGGTACCACTTTAGCTAATGGGGCCTCCTACTGCTGCTGCCGTGCAATTTCTGTTCTCATCCTGAAGCAAAGTTCTTAACCTGAGGTACTACTTCAGGGTTAGCGGAGTCTGTAACCTGAAGCGTCTGTAACCCGAGGTACCACTGAATTCTGTGGTCACTGAACATTCTCAGTCCTCATAGATTTTTGTGGGTGGGGAGGAGAGTTCGCCTTTTTTATATTTCTATAAACTTTGGGGTTCCAACCAACATGCTGATTCTTACTACTTGTTTCCCAGTGGCTGGGATTTGGCCGCACTTACCAGCTCAGTTTGCTAATAGACATACCAGTTAATTTTGCCCTGGGATCTAGCATGTCCTTCAATTCTTAAAAAATGGATACATCAATATGACCCAGTTTTCTTGGGTGGGTAAAAGAAGTACATAATTTTCAGTTATTGCCATCTTTTAAAAGTCCATGGTCATCCTTTTGACTTCTAGCGACAAAACAATAATAATATTCATACTATTCAGCTTCATATCTTTTTTTTTTTTTTACAGTTTAATTGGTTTTTGTGAATTGGAGGCAGTTATGGTAGGTATTGTGTATTATAGGATACTCACTTTTTGGCCCCAAATCAGTGCTGCATCTGTCTCTCTATGCCACCCACCTGCCACCAATTAGAAAGTATTATCAGATGTCTGTTATTGTCACTGGGATATTTTAAAGAATAAAAAAGAACACCCTGTTGATGTCAGTGTAGTGTACATTTTCAGGCTGTAAAGATTCTGAGTTATGACCTTCAATGCCTTAAAAGTTGGAGGTGCACAGAGCATAGAGGCAGCTAGTAAAAACACTAGGAAGGCTGCCTTGCTGTGTGTCTAATATTTGCTAGATGTTATAAATATAAGGAAGGTTTATTAAAATGATTGAACATTGTGTTGACACTCCTACATAGATCAAGAGCATAATGTGATTCTAGCTCCTTTAAACAGCACATGTTTGAATGTTTAATTTGGCTGCTCTGAGGCTCCTTTTAAATTAATCTATTGAAAAATGAAATTATGCAGAGATCACCGGTTTGACCCCCCTTCGCCAACTACCGTTGCACCCAGGCATACTGCTACTTTTGTAAGTATGCTTTGCGTAGATATTGGCTTATATCCAATGCTAATGCTCTCCTGTTAGCACAAAGATCTTTGCTTGTACAACAGAACTTTCTCCACTCTCCTCCTCCCATACCCACCCTAAATTGGCCCTAAGTTCCCACCCAACCCTCCAGAGCACTTTGGGTTGTGGTGGGGAAACTCGACTTTCATAGCCATCTAAGGCCCACCATGCTTTAACCTATGAAGCATCCTGGTGTTTGCATTTCCAGAGGCTCGTGGTATATTGGTTATCCCCCTTGTGAGAGTTTGGGTAAGAGTGGTTGCTGCGACGCTTGAAAGTCAGGCACAGGAGAGCCTTATACAGTTGGTTTTTCTTAAGTCAATATTTCACAATGGACTCTGAAATCTCCATAGTTGGGGAAGAAATAAAGGCTAGCTTGAAGAGAAAAGTGAATGGCTAAGCCCTTGCTGACTAACTTTGTGAATGACCTTCTTAAAATGTTTGAAATGTCTTGGCTTTGGATTTCATGGATCAAAGGTTCCGCTTACAGTGACCTGGTTTTCACATCACTTTTAAACCATAGTTAAAAACTAACCCTGGTTTAATAAGAGTTTGCATTGTGCTGGTGGCTGCCCAAAAGTTATTGCTTTGTTCCTCCCTTGTTCCTGCTGCTGTCACACCACTGGGGAACGAGCCAGAGTATGGCTTGTTGTGCCATCTGAACCAGGGTTATGACTTGTTTTCCTGAAACAAACTATGAGCAGTAAGCTAAGAAAAAAGAGTTTCATTGCTCATGGTTTGTTTTGATAGAAACCATCCATGAGCTGGGTTTGGCTGTTATTGCAAATCAAACTCTGGCTTGTTTCCTGGCACTGTGGCGGCAGCAGGAGAGGAGGAAATGAGAACTTTTGAGCAGTGTACACCAGCATGCTGTGTGTTCATATTAAGCCATAGTTGTTCACTATGGCTTAGTGTGATGTCTGAACTGGGCCAGTAATTTGGAAATGTCTTTCCCTCCTGTATATGATAAATGATGATGAATGGTATAACAACAGCATGACTCAGGTTTTTATAAATTACATCCATATGGTTGGATTGTTTGGAAAAGCAATTTGGAAAAAATATAAGCGAGAGCATATGTTTCCTTCTCCCTCTCAATATCTTGTTTCTCAATGCAGAGGGCAGTTTGCATGCTTTATGGGTGGGATTTTCTTGTTAAGTGTGCATTCAAAATCTGACAGTACAAAAAGAAATACGGGTTCTTTCCAGTATTACTATACTAAGACCTGAAGCTGAGAACACTTGTATACCCTGGAGCTATAAGTTGGTCACTGTCGCTAACTCTTGATAGAAGAGGCAGATCACTGCATTTATATCATAAGATAAACAGCACCATAAAGAAAGGGCAAGGGTGGCCCAAGAGGTTTGGTAAAATAACATTGTTTAGAGAGGGAGCATCACTCATAGTAAATTCAGGTAGCTAGTGCTGACAGAAATGAAGTGGGTGTGCGACTGTTGAGAAACAAGAGAGATTGGCATGCTCTAGTGAAACTGGTTTGCGGAATTACAATTAAAAGAAGTGTCCAAGGAGGACTGAGCGTGCTCAGGAGCCATGAAATATTGTTGGAAAAGAAAACCAGGGAATGGAATGGAGTATCTGAGATCAGGGAATGGGCAGTTGGCTGAAACTCTGAACAGAAGTACTCCTGTTACAAAGTGAGGTTATGGTACAGTGTTCTGTTGAAACACACACACACACACACACACACACACACACTTAAAAAATACTTCCATAACTGTTCAACGGAAAACAAAATATGGTGTTCCCCACTCTACACAATTTCAGTTATGTGCCAGGACCTGAAACCTAACACCTCTGTCAGTAGGGGGATGCCTGTATTTATTTCCAGGCTCAGCCATGAGCCTTTTTTTGGCTTTCCAGTCCTGAGGTGTTCACAAAATACAAAAGGAAATGAATCCCTCATTTGTCGGGTGTTTAAGCATGCGAGGAATCATAGCTGATGGAATGTTGCTGCTTTAGTGCCCCTACTTCGCATTATAATTAATATTCAGGAGGACATTGCCATGTAGTGATAATAAAATAATGCAGGCTTCTTCACTTACATCCCTCCTCACTGAGGAGAATGCTACTCAGAACCTACGTGGGTCAGCGTTGACCTCTGTTTCCTGCATATTCTTATTATGGACGTGGAAAGCTAAGTCACCTTCTCGGATCCTTGAGATTTTCATCTTACTGTAGCTCGTGCAGGCAATACGAAATGTTCTGCTGCAGCCATTTCCAGACATTTTGGGCTGTGGTTCCCATTAGCCCTAGCCAGCATGGCCCATCATTAGGGATGATAGGAGTTGTTGTCCAAAACATCTGAATGGCACCAGGTTGGGTGCCATCTTCTAGGGACATTGTTCAAAAGCATTTTTCTCACCTAGAAATTCCACCTGCATTGCTTCAAAGATTGCAATTGTGTTTTGTTGTAAAGAGAGTCTGCGGAGGGAAAGGGAGCGTTTTATGCAGGCACATGAAAAGGCAGTGGATTGGAACGAAGCTTGTGATTAGCGTTGTTTGGCTCACAGTGGAGGCAGGGGACAGCGAGGCTATTTTAACCAATTCTTCTTTCCCAACTGAAGCCTCTGGTGCCTTTTGCAAAGCTGCTCTGGAGGCCCTCCGGAATAGCGTGGTGCGGAGGGCTTCCAGATGGGGAAGAATAAAAGAAAATTGCCTCTCCTCCAGTCAAGAGTCTCCATTGGATTCTAGTCCAGCACTTCCATTTGCAAAGGAGTGGGTGTGGACCCTGATCAGCAACCAGTAATGGCTGCGAGGAGTGCAGAAAGTCTACCAGGTTAGTTTGGCTTCCAACAGAGACAGTTGCTTAGGAACAGGGGACTAAGGAAGCCCACCTGCAGCTGCAGACCATAGGTGGACATGCGTTGCAAAACTTATGTGGAATCATGCCTGTCTGTATATGTGAGGCATTAGTTCATGTCCCCAAACAGATTGCATCATTAGCCAGATCCTTCCAGGATGATCAACTTATGCCAGGTAAACAGGAATAATGCTTTGTCTCTGGAAAAGTAAAGCAAATGTGCATTCGGCCAAGGGGCTGTGGGGGAAATAAGCAAACAATAACGGACTAATTCTGAGAAAACCCAAATGACACTTTTGCTATGCATGAAAAATGAAATCATTTTTAAACCTTACCAGCAAAAAAAGATTTTCTGTGCAAAAGTTCCTTTCACCTGGAACATGTAACCAACTCCAGACTTAGGACCAAGAGCAACAATAATTATTTCTATTGTTTTGAGGTTCTGACAGTAGTCATCACAATTGCCAAAGGGATGTTCTTGAATGATCAGTTTTATGATGAGCCACCCCATCCTACCTGAAATAGGTAGCAATGAAACTTGGCCATGAGGTTGTGAATATGGATGAATAAATCAGCTTAACAGTTTCACATGTGTCCTTTTTGTGAGTCTGTTCTGTTCCATTTCTGTATTTATCCCAAAGTTGTTTAAATCCACACAAAAAATTGTATTTAAAAATACATATTTTATTTCACTGTATAGATTTCTCCATATTTTGTCCTAAAATACACGGAGAATTGTAGAGTTGGAACGTACTGCAAGGAGCATCTAGTCCAATCCTCTGCAATGCAGGTATCTCAACTAAATCATACATGTTAAGTGGTCATACAACCTTTGCTTAAAAACCTCCAGAGAAGGAGAGCCCACCACCTTTTACGGTAGTCTGTTCCACTGTGGAGCAGCTTTTACTGTCAGAAAGTTCTTCTTGATGTTCAGTGGGATTCTGCTTCCTTGTAACTTGAATTCATTGGTTTGGTTCCTAGCCTCTGGAGCAGGAGAAAAAAAGCTTGCTCCATCCACCATGTGACAGCTCTTTAGATAGTTGAAGATGGCTATCATATCTCGTCTCAGTCTCCTCTTTATCTGAGTGAACATATCCAATTCCCTCAACCATTCCTCATCAGGCTTGGTTTGAAGACCCTTTATCACCTTGGTTACCTTCTTCTGCACACGTTCCAGCTAATCAATATTATTCTTAAACTGAGGTGCCCAGAACTGGACATTTGACTCCAGGTGTGGTCTGAATAGAGTGGTACTATTACTTCCCTTGATTGGGACACTTTTCCTCTGTTGATGCAACTTTGAATAGCATTAGCTTTTTTTGCTGCTGCATCACACTGTTGACTCACATTAAGCTTGCGGTATACGAAGACCCCTGGATCATTTTCACATGTACTACTGGCAATCCAGGTGTCCCCCGCCTTATATTTGTGCAGCTGGTTCTTCTTGCCTAAGTGCAGAACCTTACCTTTGTCCCTGTTGAAATTAAGTTTGTTAGTTTAATGTATTTTGGTATGATTTTTGCTAGCTGAGCTGTACTGTGAAATTCAGAGAAGTGTGAAATCTGAAGAATAATTACCTTTGGATCAGCACATTACTCCAGGAGGTCAGTTCAGTTTGCATAAGAATTCACAGAAACTGAAATCCTCAAGCATTGCTACAGCAGCTGCAAGAAACACAGAGTGGGGCATGGAAGCTGACTCTGTAGAACTCTCCCATCCCATTATTAGTACTAATATGTATTATGGTTAGCTTGGTGTTCTCTCACCCAGGAGAGGCTGTTTTTGGCGGCATTCCACATAGCAAATGCAGGGGTCTTAAGTCAATAATTCAAAATCTGTCTTTGTATCTTCATTACCCCTGTATATTTTGCTTGTTTTTGTTGCTTTTGTGATGAGAACATTGTTCTTGGCTCAAGTGACCTAGAGATAAACATGCCACTGTTCAGTCCCTGTCATCAAAGTGCTCTATAGAGGCATACATCACACTGGCAGATTTCCAGAAGTATGACTCAAAAAGAAAAAGAAAAAATGCTTTCATGAAAGCACCATGGTTCAAAACATCTCTACAGCTTGCTTTTGTTCCAGCCCCAATATCCAAGAAACGCATTGTGATCTTGGAAACTGGTAAACACTCTGCAAAAACAACCCCCTACCCCACCCTTTCTGGGAAACACGTCGAAGGGCTGATTCTTGCATTCATGTTTTATGACTTTGTGACTATAAAATGCATGTGTGAATGAATGAACTGTCACTGATGCAATGTTACAGGGGGAACTCTTTCTGTTGCTTCAGATGCAAAACTTTTCAATAGACTCAGTTCATACATTCAGCTGAGGGAAGAGTAATCGAGTGATACCTCTAGGGAGGCATTCCCCAAAACCTGTAGCATCATTGTAAGTGAGCAAAACTTCTGCACAGAGTCCTGTGAGATAATAAACTGTATATTGTGAGCATTGCTATGGGGGTATAATGGCTCTGTACTTTTTCCTATAATGGACTCTTGCACGCCTCCTCAAAGCATCTTAATAATCTCACTACCCACCAGTATAGTCTAGTATGCCTCAAAAGGAAATAGTTTCAATGAGACCATGATGCTCCTGTGAGCTGCGCTGATGATAACAGGATGGGAGTGTACTTCTGCCTTCTGACAACTTAATACGAATAACTTCCTCAGAATGGAAACAGCCTGTTGATCACAACATGAAAACAAAGTCATGCCACTCCCCACCCCCGTCCCGCAGTGCGTCTTTGCCTTCTGTCGTCTCCTCTATTCCGTGATTGTTATCTAACCTTGGCTGTGATCCTCTAACACATTTTGTTCCAGCTGAAGCTACAGCTTGTATATTGTAAACAACATGGATCAGGCAACAATGTCTTTTATTAGCCCTTAAAGTGCCATGCACGCCAGTCTTGAGGCTATTTTCTCTAAAGAGTGCAGGAGTTTCTGCAGAGTGCCAGTGGCATCCAAGAGACCTGGGTTTTGGAGTAGGGTTACCAGACGTCCCTGGTTCCCGGGGACGGTCCCTGGATTTGCAAATCTGTCCCCGGACAAATTCTGTCCCCGGAATGTCCCCAGATTTGCAAATCTGTCGCCGGGAAACGTGGCAGCGGTAGCCTCAAAACAACACATCATATGGGGATGACAGAGAGGAAAAATATCGGGCGCCACGGCAGCGAGCAGCTCCTAGAGCCAGCCAGAGCCAACTGCGCTACCAGGCTGGCTCCGGGCTGCTGACTGCCGCTGCTGGTGCCGCTGCTGAAGGAGAACCAGGTACGTCCGGCAGTACAGATCTCCTGCCCCCTGCCCCCTTTGTTTTGACTGAGGGAGGGAGGCTTGGGAGTCGTGGCCGGCCGGCCGTTGCCCAGGTTTTTTTTTAAAAAAACTACACATTTATGTTTCACAGGGCGCGAAAGAAGGGCTTTGCACCTTGCCTGGCAGAGAAACAGTGTGCCTTGTCCCCTCCTGGGCAACAGCCGCCTGCCCGTGACTCCCAAGCCCCCCCCCCCATTTTGTCAAAACAAAGGGAGAAGGGGACAGGAGATCAGGGAAGGTTTGGAAGTCACGGGCGGGTGGCGCGCCGTTGCCCAGTTTTAAAAAAACTGCACATTTATGTTTCACAGGGTGTGAAAGAAGGGCTTTGCACCTTTCTACAATATGCCAGTGTGCTTGGGCCTAGGGTCTTTTGCCTCGCCATCCCCACTACTGACTCCCTGTTGCTACTCAGTTAAAAAAAAAAAGTGTCCCTGGATTCATTGAAAAAAAATCTGGTAACCATATTTTGGAGATCACAGCCGAAATCCTTACTCAGCTATGCTTGGTCAACTTTGGGGTACGTCACTGTCTCTTGGCTTCAGTTTCCCATCCATCATAGGTGGATATAATTGTGGGGGTCTGGCACCCACAAACTCAATGTGCAAAGCCGGAGACAGCCAGCCTCTATGGCACTGCCTCCAAGAGAGAAGCAGTTCAGCTCCGCCCTCCGCAGCCAGCCAGTGAGTCACCCTTTTCTGTGGGGGGGGGGCTCAGACATGGGGGCAGAGTGTCTCTGCCTCTGTGTCCAAGCCCCTCCCCACGGAAAAAGGTGCCTCACTGGTTTTGGAGAGGAGGAGGAGGAAGAGGAGCTGCCGCCAGCCGCCAGCCGCCACAACACAAATGTGCAATGTCACATGCACACACCAGCACGGAGCCCCCCCCCCAAATGTGATGCGATGTTGCACGCCATGTGTGTGACATCACATGCACTACTTGCAGGCATGTGTGTGTGACGTCGCATGTCTGTGTTATGGTGGCAGGCACCCACAATCCTGAGGGAGTGATGGCACATCTGCAGTAATTTTTCTGGGGTGGTGGCGGCGGCAAAATGAAACACTGGAAGGGAGGAACATGCTAGTTTTCTCAACAAGAAAGGTTGAGAAGGACAGTGCATTTACATTTTTAATTACCGTATTTTTCCATGTATAAGACTAGGTTTTTTAACAACAAAAAAAACTGTTTAAGATTGGGGCTCGTTTTAAGCACAGGTAGTGCTGAGGGGGTGTTTTCTTAATTTGGAGTCACTCAAAATAGGGGCATCTTATACATGGGGTGTCTTATACACAGAAAAATATGGTATATCTCAGATTCCACAAAATGCTTAATATATGAAAGCAAGAAATTTGGATATTATGCCTTATCTGGGGGAAAGGCAATTGCCCTCTTGCCCCCACTCCAGAAACATCCATGTCTCAATCTGAGTCTCTTCCTGATTTTTTCACAGCATTTATCAGTTGGTGCGTGAGAATTTTCAGCAATAGTCAGGAATTACCTGTCTTTGCCAAATGCAAGTGCATTTAGCAGTATCATCATTGTGCTGTCTAGTCTCTCTCTCCCTCCTTCAATCTTATTTCTTGCTCTCTCCCTTTAATTTTCACAGGGCGACTATGGATTCCTATTATATTGCAGATCCCAGTTGACTGGTGCCTAAGGATTGATAAACAACTTATTAAACAAACATTAAAAGGAGCTTGCAGCAACAATCCTGCACTTTCATTTCAGCACTTGGGATTTACTGTTTGAAGGTAGAGAAGCTGGCCTTCCATGAATTTTAGAGGAGGGGAGAATTTAAGGGGATGAGTCGACAGCAGCAGTCATTCGATATTGGCCCAAACTAAAAAGTGCAGGTCTGGATTTGCAATTAACTTATACTTCATTGTATGAAATGTGAAATAATGGCACCTTTACTTTGGCTAAAGGGCTGTCAAGTTTGGTGGGGAGGGGAAGAGGGAGATGGAAAGTTAAAGTTTTGTTTCTCCACTTTTCCATCCCCTTTCCCCACTCAACCATCCATCATTAAGATCTCATCCTTAAGTAGGGATGCTGCAGAATTATTATGAAAATGGAAACGAGAAAGGAAATGTTCCAGTCATTCAGAAGTCAGTAGGTTTCTTTACCTTGTTTTACATCTCTGTCCTCCATCCATGCAAGTAAGAGACAGTATTACCGTTTCAGGACACATTCCAGCTGGCCAAAAGCACTGAAGGGCTGAGGATGTGTGTCACTTAGGGAGGGGGCATGGCCTATTGAGTGTCTTGAGAGCCAAATAAGGAGACTTGGAGAACCACATTCAGCCCTGGGCCTGAATTTCACCACTCCTGGTAATACAGTACAAGCAATGTGCATAGGACTCTGCTGAATGACATAACCAAAAGACAGTTCCTTGATCTCATCCAGTTTGATTATTTATGGATTACTTAAGGAAAGTCTAGTTGTTGTTGTTTTTTAAAAAAGAACTAAGGTGAACAGGTCAAACATGTATTCCTGAGGGAGTGCTATGTGGGCAGTAAAATCTGTGATCATAGCTCAAGATTGTAATTTCTGCATGTGGCTTTGTTTCGTTTGCTTGAATTTCAAAAATCTCTCCCTTCTCATACTGCTGTTTCATGTGGCAAGCAACTAAGAAGACAAAGAACTGTGGCTCAGAAAACAACAACAAAAGATTAGCTGAAATCAAATTGCTTGCATCACTTCACAACACCGTTGTGAATGTTGTTGAGTGTTGCTTCCATCGCACCATGTGCTAATAAGGTTAAAAATGCTTTGGTAGCATTTTGAGGCATGGCACACCAGGATATTTTCTCTCTTTCAAAGTCATGTCAGCATGGCATGATTTAGGAAAGTTTTGAGAGAAGCAGTGGGTGAGGCGAGTCAGATTTTGTAAGTGATGGTTTGCAAGCTTCTGACCTTCTAGAGAGAGAAAGTAGACATGCTTGAGGATTTTGTTCAGTACACATTTAGAAGCAATCTTGTTAGGCTAGGTTTACTGACTTTATGAATCACTTCCCACAACAAGAAGTCTTGAAGTGATTTACAACAAACAGGCCTGATTTGCACTTCCTGGATTAATATACAAATTGGAATGCCATGACCCTTCAGTTTTTGCATTTCTCAGAATTTTGTGATATAGCTGTTAGCTAAAAAAAGTACCAAATGTGTCTAAAATGCTTACAATATTAGGGTAAAATACCTTACAAAAATGTGAATTTTATATTTCTTTTTTAATTGCAGAATGATGTGGAAATGCATTGGAATGAGTTTATGAATGGCACATAATATACTGACATGAACCAGAAAAAGACTGCTCTGTCCATCTCTAATGGAATGACAGGGTATTTCTCTGACAGCTGTAAATAGTGTCATTCTAATTTTTGCACCAAATCAGACTGCAGAATTATGAGCCACAGAACTGACTGCTACTCACATGCCATGTCGTGAGGCCTGCTAGATCCTTGACAATCTCTTTATTACTGCTGTTTCAGGCTGGCCTTGGAAGCAGGAGGTTTGCTGAACTCCTGATAGGACACCATACATCATCATCATCATCATCATCATCATCATAAGTTATTATTTGTACCCCGCCCATCTGGCAGGGTTTCCCCAGCCACTCTGGGCGGCTTTCAACAAAGATGAAAAATATACCAAAATGTCACATATTAAAAACTTCCCTGAACAGGGCTGCTTTCAGATGTCTTCTGAATGTCAGGTAGTTGTTTATCGCTTTGACATCTGATGGGAGAGCGTTCCACAAGGCGGGCGCCACTACCGAGAAGGCTCTCTGCCTGGTTCCCTGTAACTTGGCCTCTCGCAGTGAGGGAACCGCCAGAAGGCCCTTGGCGCTGGATCTCAGTGTCCGGGCAGAATGATGGGGGTGGAGACGCTCCTTCAGATATACTGGACCAAGGCCGTTTAGGGCTTTAAAGGTCAGCACCAACACTTTGAATTGTGCTCGGAAACGTACTGGGAGCCAATGTAGGTCTTTCAAGACCGGTCAAGATGGTCCATATATGGCTGGGCTGTGTTCAGCTTCGTGGTTAAAAGTTACACAAATTCAAATAGGGAAGATGCAATTTCTCTTGCCTTCCAGACTATTTAAAAAAAATATATTTTATCAATATTTTACCAGTGAATTTAAGTCCCTTAAAACTGCAGATATAAACTGCATTATAAAGTTGCAATTCTATATACCAGGGATGGGGAACCTGTGACCCTCCAGGTGTTGTTGAACTATAACTCCCATCATCCCTGACATGTAGGCTGCAGGCTCATGTGAGTTGCAGTGCAACAATTTCTGAAGGGTCACAGGTTCCTCACCACACACACACACTACACAATAAACTCAGGATTGATGCACAGGATTCCACTGCCAATTACATTTACATCCTGCCTTTCTTCGATCATAAAACTCAAGGTGGCATCATTTGGGTTCCCAGGTGATCTCCATTCAGGAACTTACAGTACCAGACCCAAACCTGCAAGGTTGCTTCATTATAAGAACAGGGATATTCAGTGCTTAGAACTGCAATTCTCATCAGTCCCTCTTGGCACGGCCAGTGGTCAGGGAAGATGGGAGTTGTAGCCCAAATCGTTTTGAGAGCACCATGTTGGTTACTCATTTTAGTTTGCTGTTCTGGTTTGGAGCACAAACGATAATTTGTCACTTTGGATGTAACAACATGTCATTGGTTTGCTGTAAAAGGGAGGAAATTGGAGTTTGTGGAGGTGTGTGTGTGTAAATTATGCATGCCACAATCTAACCCTAACACACATAACGCCAAACTGAGTCAAAGTGTTTTGGGTGATTGCCAAAGATTGCTGAAAACTTGGACAAAACATGATGGCGCCAGTATTTATAGTAAAGAACTCAAGTCACATGGGAAACAGAACTGTTCAGTCTATACAAGGAAAGTCACATGCTGATCGTTAGGATGTGGCTAGAGGTGATGTTAATGGAAGCTTCCCTCCTGGGGCTGATAGTAGCTCAGAATGGAATGTGTATGCACTTCCATTTACCCTACAATAACTAGAAATGCTAGTTGCATCCTTCCAATTAGTGTCACATCTATTGTGGTTCTTTTATGTTTCTGATACTTATTTGCCGTGCATGACAGTAGGATGCCATTGGTTGCCTTTGGGCCCCTCTTAGGCACATTTGAAAGTATCTGTATTGTGACTGTGTAGATTTGGTGGCTTACATATTGTGCCCACACATGGGAATACCAGTGAAAACACGACTTCCACATGGCAAGTCTCATGTATTTAGTGTTTTTATGTTACATATTGCCCATATTAATTCCCTAGAGCTTCGGATGAAGGATGGTATATAAATTTAATAAATCAGCATCATCATATGGCCAATGCCTGTGCCTGATCTTAAATTACATGCATCCTGCTTGCAGAATAACTGAATAACTGCTGTTTTTGTTTTATGAGCACCCTGACAATAGAAAGCAACAATGGCCATTTAGTTGATTCTGTTCTGGATCTAATTACATCGAAATGCAGGCTCTGTCCCATGATGCTTACTAACATTCTGATCCTTAAGCTGTCACTTGGGAGCAACTAGAATTTCTTTCCAACTCAATAGCTTTGGGTGTCTGGCTGATTCTTCCGCACAATTGCTCTAAATCAAGCTAGGGTTTGTCACATCCAGCACATATTGGAGAATTGTGCTTATGAACGACTACATCTGAGCTTGTCATTAAGGTGCGATGTAATTTTCATGCAGGGCTCATCCAAGGAAAAGTACAACCTCACACTGGCTGCTATGTCTTGAAATCACATGTCACCATGGAATGTGAATCTGGAGGGAGTGAATGAAATTATCTTTCAGCATTGCCTTGTAGGAAGGTACATAAAGGTTTTATTTTTTATTTTGTACTAGGCAGGGGTCAGCAATCTTTTTCAGCAGGGGGGCGGTCCACTGTCCCTCAGACCTTGTGGGGGGGCCGGACTATATTTTGAAAAAAATGAATGATTTCCTATGCCCCACAAATAACCCAGAGATGCATTTTAAATAAAAGCACACATTCTACTCATGTAAAAACACCAAGCAGGCCCCACAAATAAACCAGAGATGCATTTTAAATAAAAGGCCACATTCTACTCATGTAAAAACACACTGATTCCCGGACTGTCTGTGGGCCGGATTTAGAAGGTGATTGGGCCGGATCCAGCCCCCGGGCCTTAGTTTGCCTACCCATGTACTAGGGAATGTGTCCCTGCTCACTTTGTTCACCAAGCCCCATACCATTTTCCCCATAATAATCCTCTAGAGCTTACCATTCCGACCCTATGTAGTGAGCGACTAAGCTCCCTTTTCACCTTCCCTACCCATTTCTGAAGCAATTTCTCCATTCTGTTCTGCAGCTCCACTTTGCACTCCTGTTTTCAAGGAAAGGGTTTTGGTCTAAATCAAAATAGACAATATTTTCTCTCTGGAAGTAATTGAACTTGCTTTCTTGCATATTAACCATCACACAAATCCAATGAAGACTGAGCAGAGTACTTATCTATATGACAGGGCCATAGCTCAGTGGCAGAACATTTGCTTGCATGTGAAGTATCTTAGGTTCAGTCATTGAGATCTCAGTTTAAAAAAGATCTTGGATTGCAGGCTCAGCGAATCCTTGCCTGAGACTCTGGTCAGACTCAATGGTACTGAGCTAGATAGACTAAGGCTACAATTCTAAATATTCCTATTAGGAAGTAAGGCCCACTGAGCACAGCAGGACTTAAAAGAAGACAAGTGTAGGATTGGGCTGCAGATTGCCTGACCTGGTATAAATTGGCTTCGTATGTTTTGTAATCCATAGTCAGTGGATTAATTATAAACTGAAATTTGTTGAAATTGAGAAGAAAATGGTTCTGAATTATTCAAGGTACAGGTTCTGCTTGTTTACCGTCTGGTAATTCTCTGGTATGCAGAAGAAGTGGGTGAAGTTTAGAATTCAGTGATGGTGACCAAACTTCTCACAAGGGTTAGCCAGATGAAATCTGAATTTCTGGGAACAAATGCAAGAACTGAGCAAAGGAAAAAGAAAATAGTTGACCTTTCGGAAGCTGTATTTTTAAAAAAAGATCCTGTGTGATGCTCTTGAATCAATACCAAATTACTCTGAAGCATTATTTGAACATAAATTACAGGCTACTAGAAACCTAGATTAAGCAAGATACGGAGAAATTGTTTTAGTTAAGCCAGCTCCAATGGTTAGGGTAGGTACAATAAAGACAACTGTGAGATCATGATTTTTAAAATTTAGCTACAAGCTATTCCATTTCAAGCACCACCTAAAATTATCCAGGAGCAGGAAAATGTTATTGAAATGTAATGGGGAAGGGGGATGTAAGCAAATGTAATGAAATTCATCCTTTGGGTCTCAACAGGTAAAGTTTGTTTATGGGGAAACAGCTATGTCAGGAATGGTGGTATTGAAGAAAACATTTTCAAGAGAAATTATCTTTGGGTGGAATCCGAATTGGTGACAGGCTTTTGCTCCAACAGAGGTGTCTGTTAATCAGAGGGCAGGGATGGGATTTTTCCTGATGCATCCTTTCCCCCGAAGTTTCTAGCATACCCCCCCCCCCCCCAAAAATCAGCCCCTTGAAATCATTTGGGGAAATGTTGAAAATATTGAAAATCGCCTCCCTCCCCCTTATGTTAATGGACACCTCTGTTGAATCAAAACTGGCATTGTAAGTGAAAGGACACCATTTGGATACCATTGTATACAAAAGGGTTAGTCAGTTGGTCATACTGTTTTTAAGTAGGTTGGAGCAGACATAGGATTGCTTCCCTTATTGATAAAGGCAACATTCCCTTTAAAAAGAATGTGAAACATGTTGGAAATAATGGCTTGTGGGTGTTATATACAACCAAGTTATACTCAAAGTAGTACCATTGAAATCAATGGATCTAAAGATTCACCCAAACGTCATTTGTCCCTTGCCTAAAAAGCAGGGGTCTGAGCAGTTTTCCATTTGCTCCACTGCTTTCTCTTGGGAAAACCCACTCTTTACTGCTGAATTGGAACAAACGTCTGCCCGGGGAGAACCCATTTGAAGTTTGCTCAGATTCAACAGTAAAGAGTAGATTTTCCTGGGGGAAAGCAGTGGGCCAAGTAGAAATGTGTGTTCACACTATACTTTTAAAGCATATTAGAAGCACATTTCCCCCCTCAAAGAATTCTGGAAACCCCTCACAGAGTTATAATTCTCAGAAACCCTTCACAAACTACAGTGTCCAGAATTCTTTGAGGGGAAAAAAAGTGCTTTAAAGATATCATGTGTATGCAGCCCATCACTGAACATCACTCACTGTCTTCTCTTATGCAACTGCAATAGCTGCTTCCTTTTCGGTACCTGTTTTTGCCTCTCTTAAGATTTCCTTTGTCCTTTCCAATCTTGATTTGGTTTACTTAGAATAGCTGTTTTCCTAGAGGCTACATGAGTGTGGGCAGAAGAGATGAAAGATCATCTCTGAGTATGGAGCTTGCTGGAAAAGGTTGCTAAGAGATTTCTGGATGGAAAGAACAATCCGCTTTGGGGGCTGCAAGATATGCTGTTCCTCTGCTGGGCAGGGGGCAGGGACAGCAAGAAGGACTGTTGCTTCATTGAATGGTATTGTCAGTGCAAGTGCTTCCTTGATTCACATCTGCTCTGCCTGTACATTTGTAAATAAACAGTTTATTATGTAAAGGCACCCAAAGCGCCCCTCCCTCTCCTCCCTTGGAGCCACCTGTTGCTTAGGAAAGTGCAAAACAATATTGATCACTTCATAATGGTGTAATCTGATGTGTTAATGGAATGAAAGCAGTTAGATTGATGGGAGTAATGTCATTAGGGGTGATTTCTCCTCTTCACTGGGTGAGAGAATGAAAAAAAGGCATTGGAAAAAGAGGCATGGATAGATGTATATGCAGTGCTTAGAACAGGCTTCCTCAACCTTGTCCCTCCATATGTTTTTGGCCTACAACTCCCATGATCCTTAACTAGAAGGACCAGTGGTCAGAGATGATGGGAATTGTAGTCTCAAAACATCTGGATGATGGGAATTGTAGTCTCAAAACATCTGAGGGAGCCTGGCTTGGAAAGTATGTTTTTTCAAAAAGAATTCAGTCCAGGTTCAGTTCACCCCTTCCAAAAAGACATTACTCTAGTTCCAATTCAAGTTTCCCCCTCCAAAAAGGAACCAATAATAATCTGGTTCAGTTCACAATTCCATTCACTGTGCATTTCCTCCCCCGCCCCTGCCCCCACCCCCCAAGCCTTCAGAATCTTACAAGCTGCTTTGCTGAAGTATGAAATATGCATAAGAAGATTAAGAAAACATCAGAGCATACACATGATGTATTGTTAACAATTCTTTCATTTCATTTTTCTCAGCAATTATAATTTTTTAGTTGGAATATCAATCAGCATCACTTTTCAGATAAGTAAATGCAACAGCTCCAATCAAAGTTTAGTGAGTTGAAACCCTTATACACTGTATATATAAATTATTGAATTAAAATTGAATTGAATTAAACAATCATCCAAAGTTCTGCTATAAAAGCAACTTAAATTCATATTCAGTTCACCTGGAAATTATAGGAACTACTTTCAGGTGTAATTCAGAGATTGTTTAATTAATTTGGTGTGTTTGTTTATCTGAAATAGATTATTCCAATATCTGTGTATATGTGTTGTGATTCGGATTTGCTTTTCTTATGGGTGCCTCCCTACCCACATTGCAACTATGTCTTCCTTTAGGGGGAAAAAACCTCCTGCCCTTATGCGGCTCCCAGTGGTTTCCCATCCTAGCTAAACACAAGTTTAGCTTGCTCAAGTATTGGTTCTTTCCCCTCCACACACTGGAGCCTACAACTGTGTCCTTCTGTCAAAGTCCAATCACTTAGGTGGATGGATGTTTGGTGGAAAAACTCATAGAATCATAGAGTTTGAAGGGTTCCTGGGGGTCATCTAGTCCAACCCCCTGCAATGCAGGAATCTTGCCCACAGCCATCCCTTGGTGGGCTTGAACTACCAGCCTTCTGACCACTGAGCCACTGCACCACAGGTGCTTTCAGATTACCTGTTTATTGAGCATTCACCATAATTTGCTTGTGGGGAGGCTAGATGACATTATATCTAAGCAAATGTCATTTCACACTTTCCACAGGGAATATTTCTCTTACTTTCCTTAATACAAAATGTCTGATCTTTTGCTGGTATGTGATTGATTCCCAGTCTACAGGTTCCTTTTGTCTTTCAGGGAGTGAACCCACAGGTGCCTATCCTTATAGCTGCCTCTTTCCCTTTACCTAGCCTTTACAGGTGTGGCCAAACTTGGCCCTCCAGCTGTTTTGGGACTACAATTCTCATCATCCCTGACCACTGGTCCTGTTAGCTAGGGATGATGGGAGTTGTAGTCCCAAAACAGCTGGAGGGCCAAGTTTGGCCATGCCTGCTTTGGGAAGAGATGCTGGGCAGGATCTGGAAAGGCAGGACTGGCAGACTGCATCTGCCCCCATGCCCCTGCTCCCTGTTGCAAGTTCTGGTTTGGGGAGCATGAAGTACTTTTTATATTTATTAGATTTGTAGCCAACAAAAGTCTGTGGGGCTCTGAACAAGTTATAGCAGTTTTTATATAAACATCCTCCCTCCCTGGGAGGTAATCTAAGCAATTTTTATTTGAGCGTAAAAAGCAGCTAAATAACTTTAAATTTAAGAGAAACAAACATTAAAAGTGACTAAGAGATTAATTCCACTCATGTTTCCTTGGAAGCAATTCCTATGGTGTTCAAGTGGGCCTTCCTTCCCAGCAAGGCAGTTAGGATCTGCTGTTGAAGTAGCTTATTTCTGTCCAGCACTTTACTAGGCTGCTGTCAGGTACTCTTGCTTACCTGTTCAGGGCCAGAAAAGCTATACATTGATGAGGAAGGTCAGTCCTGGTTCTAGCTGGAGACCTTCAAGCCTACAGGAAGTCAGATCTGGCTGGGGCCAGAGCCAGGCTCTGCCTATAACAGCAAAATGTGAACTCAGCCACAGTTATTTGTAGACATTCCTTTCTCCAGTGCCTAGAAATCCACACGTAACATAAAAAGGAAACAGTTAAATGGCAAACATGGATTAAATGCACATGTTCACTCTGGAAGAAGTAGTACTGTACCACTTTTTCATCCTTGCTACATTTTCCAGCTGGATTTTGCCTTTACCAGTGGAAAGAGTTAAAACGTTGCAGCATTTTTTAATGAAAACCCCAGCAAAGTATAAATGATGTAATGCCTCTATGTGTTCCGTTAGAAGGAAATGGGGAAGGGTCCATTATCTTCTGGAGCATATATACATTAAAGAAAAATAGTTAAGTGTAGCTCAAAAATGTTAATTGAGAAGGACGGGATTATATTACTTGTTTGTACAAGCATACATGGCCTATAAGTGGAGGTGGATATTTTGTTGTTTATTTATAAAAGTATTTGTATATTGTCCTATCGTACAATAGCAGGGTGCTGTAGAGCAATATAAAAGAATAAAAAACAATTCAAAGCATTGCAGGGCATCATTGAAGGGGCTGGCTACTTGAGAAACTACGTAGGCTTGTTGGCTTAAATAATTCTTCAAGAGATGCCTGAAAGTTAAAAGTGGGATTCCTGTTGAATCTCTTCTGGAAGAGTGCTCCACAGTTTGAGACTGGCAAATGCTAAATGGCCAACTTCTGGCTGAGGCTGTTGTCTACAAATGGACATACCTTATGAAAAGCAATAGAAGCTAATAGTTTGCATGTCTGTGATATCTGTTCTTTTTCAGGATGCAACAGTGTAAATAATAGTCCTGGGAACAGACTATTCTCCAGGTGCTTTGGGAGATAAACTTGGGGGAATTTGTTACACCATAATGGCGCCGCCACTATGATGTTCTATGATGTTCCCTAAGAATAACAATGACATATTGATACAACTACACTATTTTTTAATATTGAGCATATTCTTTTCTGGGTTCTTGTATCAACTTGTTGTCCACAGCAAACAAAATGAGGTTTTTTTATGCCTATTCATGACTTATTAGAGTAGGAGTAGGCAACAAGATCCCCTCTATATGTTGACAAACCTCAGCTCCTCTTGGCCCCCATTCTGGGTGACTGATGGTCAGGCATAATGGGAGTTGTAGTCCAACATCAGGTAAGCTACTATTGCATTAGGCTATCTTTTTTAAAGGGACGAGGGTGGTGCTGTGGGTTAAACCGCAGAGCCTAGGACTTGCCAATCAGAAGGTCGGCGGTTCAAATCCCCATGATGGGGTGAGCTCCTGTTGCTCGGTCCCTGCTCCTGCCAACCTAGCAGTTCGAAAGCATGTCAAAGTGCAAGTAGATAAATAGGTACCGCTCCAGCGGGAAGGTAAACGGCGTTTCCGTGTGCTGCTCTGGTTCGTCAGAAGCGGCTTAGTCATGCTGGCCACATGACCCGGAAGCTGTACCCCGGCTCCCTCGGCCAATAAAGCGAGATGAGCGCCGCAACCCCAGAGTCGGTCACGACTGGACCTAATGGTCAGGGGTCCCTTTACCTTTATCTTTTTTTAAAAAAAATCTAAGAACCACTGAGAAAGATTCCAGAAGCTACATATGGCAGCTTGGTGGGGTGGGCTTACATGCCTACTTGCTACTATTTTTTCCACCTATAATGAAGCAGTTTATTGCACAAGGCATCATCTCACTCTTGTGAGCTCTAATCCAATATGAAAGGCTTCCCTGCAGCTTACTTGCCTTTTGAAACCATGACAAACATCAAACCACCTTTTTGTGGAAAACAAAAGACCGCTGCTGTTTCATGCTGCGTGAAGTTAAGTGGTATATATAAATTTAAGTACTTCTGAAAAGGAAGTTGGGTTGCAGGGTGAGGGAAGGGATCATTGCCTCTTTTCCCAGATTGCAAGAGACAGAGAAACACCGCCACTGTTTTATTTTTTTCAATTGGTGAGTTTATACTGCTTCCCTAGGCACAGTAAAGGAAATAATAATGAAAGGAGGCCACCAGTTGCATGCATGGAAATTCCCCATGTGTTGCTTCCACCTTGAAAGGAGCTATCCTTATATATTAAAAGATTTTGTTCCCCAGCCAAGATCAATGCTGTCTCTCATTGATTAGCACATGTCTGGCTCATTCCTTAGCATATTTTGTATTTCTTCTAAAGTAACCTACTTATGAGGCTTTGTTTGAGTCAAGGCTCACCAAAACCTAGCACCAACGTTGGATTTCAGTGCTAGGGCTCAGGCCTAGTGTACTGGAGTATTGCACAGTGATTTTCCCCACACCTCTGAGTAACTGTAAACATACAACTGAGATCAGGAGGGAAAGAGTTTCCCTGTCAGAATTGGATCATTTATAGGCAGTCTTCCATATTTTAGGAATTAAATACTGTTGAGTGGGCAAAAGCCTGCAGTTTTTGTATGGGGTTGTAATTTTTAACCACTTTCATTTTTCTGAGGGAACTCTGGAAGATGTAACTCTGTGAGGGGAATAGTAGTCTTCTAACAACTCTAAGCACCCATAACAAATTACAGTTTCCAGGATTCCTTGGGGGAAGCCATAGCTGTTTAAAGTGGCATGATACTTCTCTAACTGTATTGGTGTGGATATGGTCAATGTGGAAGGTGGATGGGGGGGGGGCAGAAATAGAGCACCCACTATACTCCTCCAAAGGTTTTGATCTTGGTAGAGTTGCTACCAAATAGATGCTAGGCTACTGGGGATTTTTTTTGGAAAACATGTGGAGCAGAGTAAATGCCACGAAAAATATTAGTTTTTTGAAATGCTCACCTGATTATGGAGTTATTTTCATCCTATTCCTTTCTGTTTTGTGCAAAGTTTCCAAGTAACATCTTCCTCAATGCTTCCAGTATGACTGCATGAATTCTGAAGATGTGCACTTTTTAATTTTTTGGGTCCTTATTTAACTAAATGTAAATTGATAACATTACTGAATAATTAAAAACTCTATTTTGAGCCAAACAAACCATTTTTCAGCCTCCTGCTGCTGAAGGGAAATGAGCTCATCACGGTTCTTTTGTTGCAACCTTTCATGAATAAAGATCTGAGTTTCTTTTCTGGTTTGGGCTCATCATGAGAGATGCCTAATCTGTTTAAATATCAGTGCAATTTATTCCAAGGTGGATGGGTACAGAACTGCAGCCTTATTGTTACTTATCCCACGAGGACAGTGCTTTTAAAACTCTGCACCTTTACACTGTATGGCCCTTTCCCACAATGCTTAAAGACCATTTGTGGTACAGTCCAGTCTACCGTGAGTACTAGTAAGTCCCATTGAGCTCAGGTGGAGAAGTAGGCAATGCGTTTTTAAAGGATCCCCTCATTTTAAATTAAATTGCTCAATTTTGGCTGGATCACATTCCTGGCTTTTAATGTTTGCTCCAAAGGGACACATGCTAGGATACAGTGGGAAAGATGATAGTGGATTCAATGGACATTATAATAAAGCTGGATTGCTGCTCTTGTGGTGGTTTATGGAGAAAGAAAGTTAGGTCTAGCACTCTGAACAATATTGTTAATCTCTTTAGATGAATATGGGGAGGATTTACCATGCAGAATGTAGAACAAGAAAAGAAAGTGGACAAGTTGGAATGTGTCTCTTTATGGCAATTTGGCCTATTACAGAAAGAAGGGTTTATTGCAATAATATTTTAGATTTTCTCAGTTACCACAAATTTCAGTCTGAGTAGGTGCCAGGTTTTATATTGTGTATAAATAAATGTATACAAGCCTTTCAGCCATATTGTGGTTAGCTTCACTACGAATTTCTTATTTTTATTTTTTAAAAATAATGATCCTAAAGGGATTGCAGATTGGACAAGCATTTCACACATGAGCTTAGTTTTATCTTTTATCTATATGCATTCACAAATGTCACCAGTTCAAACAGTGTGACAAAAATACTTATCGCTCATTGGCCTGAAAAATAGTGAGAAGAGTGTGGCTCCTACTTTGGGTTCCTACTTTGTAGTTATGCTACACACTAGGAAGAGGAGATTCCAGGGCTCAAGGATGGATTTTGTTGTCCCCTGCCTCTCCATCACTCAGTCCATTACAGATAGACAAGCTGCTTCCTTCCCTAAAACCCTCTTGTGATTGCTTGGATCAGTCAAGAATATTGTGATAAGAAACTTCCTATTCCTTTGGGTACACGTTGCCCTGGCATTTACTAGAGCGATAGGAATGGAGTGGGAGGGATGAAATGGCAAAAAGGAAAAAAAGATAGAGACAATATCAGTTGCAGGGAACTATGTATGGGTTACACAAAGGAAGGCATTCTGAGGCTGTGTACATACCATACATATAAAGCACATGAGTTCTCCCAAAGAATAATGGGAACTGTAGTTGAGTCCTCACAGATGTATAATTTGCAGCCCCCTTAACAAACTATAGTTCCCAGGAGATATATCTATAGATAGAGATGTAGATAGAGATAGATATATGTATAGATATACTGTAGATAGGAATGTGTTTTAATGTATGGTGTGTGCACAGCTTGAGTGTCTGTCAGTAGAGCTTCAGCAGCACAGGGCTTCCTGAGGGTACCCCAGCCTAGAGGCATTCCTCAATCACATTATCATCATCATTACTATTATTATTAATTGGTATAAAAAGGTAAAGGTACCCCTGACCATCAGGTCCAGTCGTGGACGACTCTGGGGTTGTGGCGCTTATCTCGCTCTATAGGCCAAGGGAACTGGCGTTTCTCCGCAGACAGCTTCCAGGTCATGTGGTCAGCATGACTAAGCCGCTTCTGGCGAACCAGAGCAGCGCACGGAAATGCCGTTTACCTTCCTGCCGGAGCAGTACCTATTTATCTACTTGCATTTTGACGTGCTTTCGAACTGCTAGGTTGGCAGGAGCTGGGACTGAGCAACGGGAGCTCACCCTGTCGTGAGGATTCGAACCGCTGACCTTCTGATCAGCAAGCGCTAGACTCAGTGGTTTAGACCACAGCGCCACCTGCGTCCCATATTAATTGATATAATACAGTCTAGATACATGGTACATTGTAAAGGACAAGGTTGACAGGTCCTTACCATCGTACAAGTTCACAAGAGGAAAATGGAGGCAAGGAAAGAATATGTGGTCATATATGTAACACATACTTTTGCAGACCCTCCAAGTGTCCCTGTTTTCCAGGGACAGTCCTGGATTTACAGAAGCTGGATCAGTTTCTGATTCGATCCCAGAATGTCCTTTTCCTTAAGACGTCCCTATTTTCACTGGAGAAATGTTGGAGGGTATGGAGTTATCTGACCCATGAGCCATCTGAAGGAAGCCCTGTTTAGGGAAATTTTTAAATGTTTTATTTTGTCTTTCATATATGTTGGAAGCTTCCCAGAGTGGCTGGGGCAACCCAGTCAGATGGGCGGGGTATAAATAGTAAAATTATTTTTAAGGAACAGGGCGTCTCTGTTTTCACTGGAGGAATGTTGGAGGGTATGGTTTTTGCTTAAGTACAGTAACCTTCCAAGGGGCACATGCCAGGGGTGGGTGTGGCCAGAAGGGAAAGTAGGTGGAGACAAAAGTAGGTAGGGCAGCAGGTATGATGCTTCCAGTATGCTACATTCCAGCCATCCCAAAATAAGTTTTTTTTCCCTCTCGCCTGCTCCCCTGACACCCATGTTCTTCCTCCACCCAGGCAAGCAAGAGGTATTATCCTAGTTCCAAGGATACAATTTAGCGAGGCAGAATCACTTCAGGGCAGGGATGGAGCAGAGCTGGTGTGGGGTATCAACTTTAGTGGAAAAGGAGTGCAACATCCCTTGCCACAGGATAACCCTTTTGAATTGGAGCAGAATAAAGGGTCTGTGCGGGACGTGGGTGGCGCTGTGGGTAAAAGCCTCAGCGCCTAGGGCTTGCTGATCGAAAGGTCGGTGGTTTTATTCTTCTTTTTGTTCTTGTATAATGTATGTATTGTTTTTCTTTTTCTTTTTTCCTTTCGATGTGTTTGTTGATTTGTATTTTTTGTTTCTTGAATGTGGAAAATAAAATATCATTTAAAAAAAAAGAAAAAGAAAGAAAGGTCGGTGGTTCGAATCCCCGCGGCGGGGTGCGCTCCCGTTGTTCGGTCCCAGCGCCTGCCAACCTAGCAGTTCGAAAGCACTCCCGGGTGCAAGTAGATAAATAGGGACCGCTTACTAGCGAGAAGGTAAATGGCGTTTCCGTGTGCTGCGCTGGCTCGCCAGAGCAGTGATGTCACGCTGGCCACGTGACCCGGAAGGGTCTCCGGACAGCGCTGGCCCCCGGCCTCTTGAGTGAGATGGGCGCACAACCCTAGAGTCTGTCAAGACTGGCCCGTACGGGCAGGGGTACCTTTACCTTTACCTTTAAAGGGTCTGTGCAGTGAACTGGAACTGGTTTGTTGGAGTCCTTTTTCCTTAGCCTAGGAATGGGGAGCCTGTGGTCCTCCAGATATTGTTGGATTCCAGTTCCTATCAGCCACAGCCAGCATGACTACTGTTCAGGGGATGATGGGAAAATGTGGTCTAATAACTTCTGAAGAGTCATGGGTTCCTCATCCCTGGCTTAGTCTCTCCCAAAGATTTTAAGAAAAAGTAGAATTCTTAGAACGTCCTGTTGGTTGTTTCATCCGTGTGACAAATTTAAAGAGCAAGCGCACACTCCCAATGCTGTGAAGAATCCTTTCAGAAAGACTCTGCTAAAGTCTGAACATTTTCTAGAAGGAATTGTCAGCCTTTGATCCCTTCAGACTTTGCTGTCCAGGGACGGGTATGATGTTCTAAAAAAAGAAGAAAAAGGAAATTCTGCCAAACTCCAGACCACAAAAAGCAAATGCCCCATTCACCATGACCATAGCCAATTGAGTAGTCAGCCTTTTGATATCACAAGGACTACTTAAAGGATGATTGGATGATCATGAATGAACGTGATTGGCTGAAAAAGCAAAAAAAACAAGTACTTTTATTCCTATTTTAACATTACCTTTACAAGTGGGTGCATTAGATTGCACTGAAAGTGGGCATCAGAACAACAAGTACAAATGAAGATAACAAGGCAGTACGTTTTGAAAGGAACAGATTTACATTAATGATGTTAGTAGGTGTAACTCGATTGCCATTTTGTAAATGGCAGAGTCGCAAATATATCTGAGCTCGTAGGTGGGAGATGGAAGACTTGGATGAAGTGAACAGTGCTTGCTTTTTTACTTATTTAAAATAATTTATTTCCCTTTTCTTAAATTGTAGGAAGCTGTGTGTGTATATATGTGTGTGTGCTTGTGTGCATGAGTGCATGTACACCAATAGCATATGCACCACTTAAATGCCATGCTTTTTCAAGAAGCCTTTTAAGTATTGGATTTGAAGTAGTTTTTTATTGTTGGTTTTTTTATTGTTGATCACTTCGATGTGTTTCCATGGTAGGCGATTTACAAACTAAATTAATGTTAATGTTAAATTAATGTTTATAATAATCCTAATACCATATGAGGATAATGAGGCAAATGTGGAGAAATGAGATGGGACTGAGAACTATGGGGATAAAGCTGAAATCCTTACAGAAAAGGGATTGGGTGAGGTGGGACTAACTCTCTATGAAAGCTATTGTGTGGGAGAAGTGACCTGATAACTATTTTGATTTCTCTCTCACTTACACAATTCCTAATATTATCACTGAATGAGCTGGGCATTGAATCTATTTCCTTTCAGCACAATATGCTCTCTGGAGGGTGATCCTCCAAATGGTCGATTAATCTGAGAAGTTGGGGCAAAGGATTTTCAGAAATGGTACAACATGGCAGCATCCATAAACTCTTAGATATTTATATTCTGCCCTATTGTTTCACTCTAATATCCAAGTTCAGAATCTTACTGACGGCAAATTTACTATTTCTAAACAAAAGCTACGTAGCTTTGTCTATGAAATATGGCAAACCTCCATCTATTTATTATTTTGGGGATGATGCTTAACTGTGATGCTTTATAGCTGGCTGCTATGTGTACAAATTGGTTTGTGGAGCATAAACATGAGTGACCCACAGGTCAACACTGTCTCATGCAGAAGAAGTTGTGTATGATGAGATTCTTGGAAAAAATATTAATTAAAACATCGCTTTAGCAATTGGGTCATTTATAACATTAGTTCTTGTTTTGGGTTGTATGAATAGTTATGAATTGTATTAATGACCATATTATTTTAATAGGACATCAAGAGACTCTAGTTAGACTGGGGCTTCATTATGTTAGATTTTGCAGTTAATGAGCTGTAAAAATGAGTATATGAAAATATTAGATGAAACTGAGAACAAAGAGACATGCTTCCAAATAACCCATTTTAGAGCATCATAAATCCACAGAGATGTCCATTTAGATGGTCCTTTCATTCTTCCCCATAAAAATTGTCATCTGGTTTCAACAATGCCTGTCCATTACACCAGGGCAAGAGCAATCAGTCTGAGGAGTACAATCAGTTTCTGATTATGGTTGTGGGCCTTCTGATGCTTGCCTACTGGGCATTCCTTATATACGTACCAGTGTATATAAGCCAGTGTGGTGTAGTGGTTAAGAGCGGTAGTCTCATAATCTGAGGAACCGGGTTCGCGTCTCCGCTCCTCCACATGCAGCTGCTGGGTGACCTTGGGCCAGTCACACTACTTTGAAGTCTCTCAGCCCCACTCACCTCACAGAGTGTTCGTTGTGGGGGACGAAGGGAAAGGAGAATGTTAGCCGCTTTGAGACTCCTTAAAGGGAGTGAAAGGCGGGATATCAAATCCAAACTCCTCTTCTTCTTCTTACCAGTGTGGCTGCTGTTGCCTCCACAGTTGCACTCATGGAGGTTCAAGTGATTTATCTCCCTTGCCATGATACATAACATGTAAGCAATGTGGCTCCTACGGGCTGATTTAGTACCATCATATGCCTCCTTGCAGACATGCTGGCTTTTGTTTCTCAATGCAATAGGCTGATAAGAAAAATCTGGCAAGGATCAACCATATATTCCTTCGCAACCCTTTGCATCTAGTCCATGGGTTCTATGTAATCCAAAGGTTGCATAATCTGGCAGGGTGGCAGATGCCATGTTCCTGTCAGAATTTGTTATCTCTATCCAGTGCTACCAATCCCTTGCTCTGAAAACTGAGGTTAGGAAGGACAACAGCCTTAGGAGCATGAGAATTGCTAACCGCAAAATGCACCTAAAAGTGAAAATTGAAGGAAGAAAGCAAAGACGCTCAGAACATAGACTTTGGGTTTTTTTCTATTTTCCCCATTTTTGTGTACATCGGGGGATATAGGCCCTAAGCAGAGTTTCGTTATTTTACAAGTGCACTGCATCACAATAGCAGCACATGCAGTGAGATTTCTAAAATACAGAAACAGAAAGGGAGCGAAAATCTTGACTAAGCAACATGTAGATAATATCTCCCTGTGCTGAATTTCATGGAATGTAGGAGATTGGACATAAGCCTCACGGGGGGAGGCATTTCATTCATGTGTCATTTTGACAGGGCAGAATGCATTGTTTTCAATAGCCCTGTGAAATGCTCACCAATATATTTGATGGTGTGCATTCTTGGGCCTTAATTAGAAACCGTGAGTAGCTATTGTCCAGAAGGACAGTTGAAAGGCCCATTCACATTTTTATTTTTGCTAAAACCACCATCTGTTTATCTGTTAATAACTAAACATCCAGTTGGTTCATCCCAGGTGTCCTTAAATCTAGCAGTAATTTCAATTTGAGCTTTGCACAAAGTGGATACTATAGTAAGATATTAAAAGACTCATGCTCTCTAATCCCATGAGGACATGAATCTTCCTTGTAGTAGTACAGAGGGTAAAACATTGAGCCTAGCTAATGAATCACTGATTAACATCCTACACTTCAATTAGTTATAACAAACATCAGCAACCCATGGCAGGATTAGAAGTTCTTGATGTGCCCTATCTCCCCACCTCCACCCCCTTGTGGGTAGTGGCAAGGAGTTTATCTCTTATGGGTGGAGTTCACCAGTCCACAGAGAAACTCAGTTCACACTTTGCAGCAGTAGCTTCAGGGGAACACCATGTTAATTTTCATTAGTTTGTGAAAAAAGTCTCCACGTTAGCACAGTCTCTTCCAGGGAGACGATTGGAATGGAGATTTCCTTCATGATGGTATCCGGAACTGCAAGTCTGACTATATAAGCACATTGTTCCTCTACTGGGGACCTATAGCAGTTTGATCAATTGCCATCTGTTGTTCCTGAACAAGCCTTTCCCAACCCTGAGTCCCCAGTTGTTATAGGACTATAGCTCCCATAATCCCCTGCCAGTGTGGCCAATGTTCAAGGATTATGAGGGTTGTAGTCAAACTATATCTAGGAACCCTGAGTCAGGGAATGCTGTTTTGACAGAAAAAGAGGATATGCAGCGGAAGTCATAAAAGTGCAAGTGATTCATTAGTCAAAAAGTATGTAGCCTATTATACGCTTGAAATTCAAGCTAGGTTATCATAGCTGTCTTCTGGTTCTGAAGCCTACAGTTCCATATCCATTAACAGCTTTGAACATAAAGAGCACTCTGTAACTGAGAAGTGTTGCTACTTTAACAGCACTGTGAAAAAAGAGAGGAAAAGCTGTAGTAAAAACTCCTTGAAAAGAATTCCATATGGCACCGTTTTTAGCAGCACAAGATTAAACAGCGTCTGTGGGATGGAGAGCCATAAAAAGGAATAGGCTAAAAATATGTTTTTAAACCTTTGCAGCCTCTTTAGGTCTGTGATTTTTACCAACCTCTTTCTAACCACTTCATTCTAACTCTCTAGCCTTTCATGCTGTTAAAAACACTATTGCATTTATTATTCCCCCCCCCTTACTTATATAAGTATATTCTGCAAGGCTTATATACATCCAAGGCAGGATTGTTCAGAAATGAGTTTAGATTTGTATAGATCTGTACATGTTAATGTATGTGAAGTAAATGTTAGCGTGACCACTACCCCTGCTGGCCGGGGCTGATGGGAACTGTAGTTCAGGAGTTTCTGGAAGGCCACAGACTCCTCGTGCATTACACTTAAATATGGAAGACACCTGCTTAGCTGTAATTCCTAATGCCACAGGTATTGGTAGATGCATACTTCTTACCAGTTTGGTTCTTTTAAAAAACCCTTTAAACTGGTAGCTGTCTTAACATTTTGTGGGAATCAATTTAATTTCTGGAGTGGTTTCAGGAGGATCAGAATTCTGATTTTATATAAGAATCCTTGGTGGCCTTTCTGTCTTTTTCTACACCTACTCCCCCTGGGCCTAGGATTTTTTTTGGTGGTTTGCTTTCCTTTCACTTAAAATGTTAACAGGTATGACTTACTTAGATTGCAACAAAATGTCAGCAAAAAGATTAAATGCCGATAAAGATCAGGCTGCCTCTTCGAGGCACTGAAGGCTCAAGCCTGGGATTTCAGGGGACTTCGGAACAGACTGTTAACACCCCCCCCCCCAAGAGCTTGAAGTTGTAGCAGTGTTGCTAAGTGTGAAAATAGTATCTCATTTAGGAGATGAGATGGCACAGGGCAGATTGGTTGTCCTAATTAGCATTTCAGGGTTAGGCTTAGAAGCAAAAGGAGATTTTGTAACACAGCAGTCTTCATACTCCTTTGTTTTCCACTTAGTATTCTGGTGTTAATAGTTTGTTTTAGTTAAGGTTTGAACACAGACGCAAGCGAACCTGGAGTGTAGTGCACTGGTCCTTAACTTATTTTTCTTGTAGACCGTTTGAGAATTCCTGAGGGTCTCAGTGGCCCACTTTGTAAATGTTTTGATCGTTTTACAAACCTTTTTTTTGTAAATATTTTTTTATTCCCCCCCCAAAAAATAATAAAAGAAGGATGCAAAAATCAAACCACCATCTAACATTTATACTATGTTTTTTTACAAACTTTTTTTCTTTAAACCTCAAGACTTCCTTTCACCCCTTCTACTGGTTCTTTACATCATTCTCAGCATTTTGTTATCACTTTTATTCATTTGTTACACCTTTACATTCTCTAATTCCTTACTAACAAGTGCTTAATCTAAACCTGCCAGTGTACCGACTTGTTTGCAGTATTTCTGTACACATACACAATAAATTTCCCCCATTCTTTTTTAAGCTTCTCATTGTCAGAGTCTCTGAGTTTTGCCATCAGTTTTGCCATTTCTGCGTAGTCCGTAAGTTTTATTTGCCATTCTTCTATTGTTGGTAACTGTTATTATTTCTATTTTGGGGCTAACAGGATCTGGGCTGTTGTTGTGTGTATAAATAATTGCTTCTGTTCTTTGGAAATTACTGTTCCTATTACACCTAGTAGAAAAGCTTCTGGTTTCTTTGCAAAGGTGAGTTTAAACATTTTCTTCAATTCATTATATATCATTTCCCAGAATGGGGAATGTTTGTTTTACAAATCAAAACACACCTGTAACTCAAATTTTAACAACATTTCCCCCTTCAATGCTGGCATCACCATCAAAACCAGAACTGTATTATGGGAATCACAGGCCTAGGCCTTGATTTATATCATCAGAAACAATAAATAGATAAGGGGCAAGGTCAAGTACAGATAATCTTAGTTCCATAACATTTATGTGGATCACCTACCAGAGGAAGAGATTTGGAAAAGAGATTCCTTATTCTCCTGTAGCAGAACTAAGCACAATGGTGATTGCACCAAGCCCACTAAAACTTGACTAGATTTGCATCTACCACCACCCACCTTTAAGTCAATGTTCTCCACAAAAATACTTACACTAGAATAAATCACAGACACTTAGCTTTGCAAATACGTGAATGTTTTACATACCCGAGTTTCCAGAAGTTGCATCAAACAAATCCATCTGTTGGCAGTAAAAAAACTGTTCCAAACAACTTTAAAAAGAAAGTTCTTGGTCCCGTACCCAATCTTTGGGTTAGCAAAGATGCAGGGTATAAGATCTCCTTTTAGAGAGATTCAGTTCACTTGCAGGGAGCCCATGGCCTCATAGCTTGTTGCTTGCTCCAGGAAGCACAAAGAGAAAAAACTGAGAGAAAAGGAGGGAGGAAGCAAAAGGCTGCTGGGAGCCTAAGCTGCACCCCCAGTAGCAACCTCAGCTCAGGCTAACTCTTTCAAGCATGCAAGTGTGAGTCAGAAACTGTATACTGTATTACAGCATAGTGGAATGCGGCTCATGGGCCACTAATGTTCCATAGGCCACAGGTGGAAAATCTCAGGCAAAGTGGTTGGTGCAGCCTCCCACAACCTCATGTCCTGCAGATGTTTTGGACTACAACTCCAAATAGCTGATGAAAATTTTAGTCCAAAACATCCAGAGGACAGCAGGTTGGGGGAAAGCTGGGTTAGAGTGTCAGCTTCAAGGTAAGCTCAATTACCCACTCAGATGAGTGGAATTAGAGCGTTAAGGAGTAAAAATTCATTGCAAAACATTCCATAAGACTTTGGCCATATCATTTCCTCTCTGCCTAATCTACCTAACAGGGCTGTTTTGAAGATAAAGTAGGGTTGGGAGAGAACCTTGTACAGTGGTGCCCCGCAAGACGAATGCCTCGCAAGACGGAAAACCCGCTAACGAAAGGGTTTTCCGTTTTGGAGGTGCTTCGCAGGACGAATTTCTCTATGGGCTTGCTTCGCAAGACGAAAATGTCTTGCGATTCCTGGGGGGTTTTTTTCGCTCCCCACCCCCTTTTTCTAAGGCACTAAGCTGCTAATAGCCTTTTAGCAGCTAATCCCTTAAGCCTTTAATAGCCGCTAATAGCCGCTAAACCGCTAATAGCGCTAATCCGCTAATGGGCTTGCTTCGCAAGATGAAAAAACCGCAAGACGAAGAGACTCACGGAACGGATTCTTTTCGTCTTGCGAGGCACCACTGTATTCGGGGTGTGTGGGGAGAGGGATCCCTTTTCAGTCTGAAGACCGTATTTCATCTGGGCAATCTTCAGAGGGCCCCATGCTGGTGGTGACTGGGGCCAGAGACAAACACGGGTAAAGCAACAAAGATGAATTTTACTTTTGTTCATTAGGATAGTTTCTACAAACCCTCTCACACCCCTCTGTGTTCTTGATCCAGACAAGTGAGAGGCATTGTCAGAGTTCCAGGGCACGTCCTAGCCAGGCGTGGTCTGGGGAAAGTTGCAAAATGCGACAACCATAAAACAAAAACCATCTCCTGCTGAAATGTTATGGGTGATGCTGTGACAACTTGAGAGCACTTCATTTTATTGATGATTACCTGTTGCCTCCTACTTCCCTGCCCAGCAATGTGCCTGAAAGGCAGAAGTAGGCAAGAACATGCTGATCTGCAAACTGTGTCTTTTTGGAGAGAGAGAATAAAAAAGCACATTGGAACATAAGAGTTTGAAACGCTGCACATATATTATCTCTCCAGTCTCTCCAATCTCAAGGAGCCAAGGAGTTCCTGGCTCACCACTACAATTTAAGCCACTTAGCTGCACCAGCTCCCCAGACATATTGATGAAGGCAGAGAGCATAAGTAAGATGGCATATCCTTCCTTACGAACTGGAGAATCCACTCAAGATAGCAAAGGACATAGCTAAGTGGAAGTTAAGCAGTTAAATCATGTTGATTTCAGCTGGAAAGGATCATTTTCCTATCTATTGCCTCTAAATGCCCCAAATTAGTTCTAGAACCTTCTTCACTTTGCTTTGTGGTAGGACCTGGCTTGCCACACAGTGAATGGACTTGGCACATCTCATGAGTCTCAATGATTTCAGCAGAAGTTAGCTACGACTCTCTTTTGCTGCACTGTGTCCTGAGGTTAGATCTTTTAATTTATCATTTAGGTGTTTATTGTTATTATTAAAAAAAAATATTGGTTGAGCATTTGGCTTTGTAGCATTTGGCTTGCATTTTAATTGCACTGAGAATTGCTATAGCTATGCCGCTTACCATCGTCATCACCAGTGGGCTTTAGAAGTCACACCACAGTAATTAAAGAAGACCCAAGCAACATTTCTCATCATCTCTGCTTTTCAACCTGTGGTATTTGTACAAAGCATTCCATGAAAAGCTTGCAGGGTAGACAGCTCTTTAAGAACATAAGAAGAGCTCTGGTGGATCAGGCCAAAAGTTCATTTAGTCCAGCCTCCTGTTCCTACAGTAACCAACCAGATTGCAGCTGCAGTCTCCTGCGGTTTGCAGTAATTGGAATTGGTGGTGTTTGGGCCTCCTCCCCAGATTGTATCTCTCACCTACACGCTGGAGAGACGAAAGGAAGGGCACCTATCTGGGTTGCCATTGCTGCGGTTATTCCTCTCTGGAGATCCTGACAAGTGTTGCTTGGGTCTTCTTTAATTACTGTGGTGTAACTTCTAAACCCCATTGGTGATGACGATCGTGAGCGGCATAGCTATAGCCAGAGACTGCAATATTTTCAACAGTAGGATGTATAAGCATTGCTTAGAGGAGACAGAGGAGATGCGGGAATTCCTGACAAAGAAGGTCAAGTGAGAGAGGCAAAGGATAATACTGACAAGTGAAATAAAGGGCACTGTTTTCTTTTAGTAAGGAGATACGCAGAGGAAAGCAAGGTATGAGAGATCTCTGTAAGGCTAAATGCCGTTTGCAGTAAACTTGGCAGTGCAATCCTATATATACCTACTCAGAAGTAGGCCTCATTGAGTTCAGTAGGACCTACTCCCAGGCAAGTGTGCATAGGATTGCAGCCTGATGCTTTTACTTGCTGTTCAATTATAGGACTATTATTATTATTATTACTATTTTTTACAAATCCAGGTAGGGCTGTGAAAGAATCCTGTCTGAAATCCCGGAGAGCCATTACCAATCAATGTAGCTTGTGCTGAGCTAGATGGATCAATGGTCTGCCTTGGAACGAGGCAGGTTTTCCCCAACTGTCTTCCCTTGGGCTGCAAAATGGAAATTTAAAATCTACTTGGATGGGATCCAAGGAAATCTTTCTTCCATTGTTTGTGCAATCTGTGTGCCTTTCTAGGAGGAGTTTTTCACTTTTCACCCAGTCAGTGTGCAGTAGATTTCGAAGCAAGGCTAACACCCTTTCCAGGTGAGACTGAATAGAGGATTCTGTGGCACCACACCTGGGCACTCCACTGAATCTGAAATAAATCAGCCTACTTAACCTGCAGGGAACTTCTTCTACTTGCCATAGACAATCAATTAATTTGAAGCCTGGACCAATGCTTGTCAGCCATAGACATGTGACATTAAACGATGTGTAATGTGCCGTTCTACAACATATGTTTTGAACGGCCCACTTGAGATATTTTTGCCCATGCTATAAAAAGCTCAGCTGCACATGGGAATACTTTTCTGGGTGCAAGAGACAGGGCTGTAAGAACACTAATCTGCAGTAGTCTTTCCTCTATCACCTCCCTGCTATCTGCCCCCCACCCACATCCCCAGCATCAAGAAAGAGACAGGAATCTAGGACTTCCTCGATTGTTTGAGTAGTACCTGTCATTTTTAGAGCACTTGGCCACAGGAAGCCCAACTGGGACCCACCTTGGCATTAAGATTCCTAGCACTAGTTCCGTGGGTCAGGTTGAAACTGTCCCTGTAATCTTATCCTATTTTGAAGACTCCCATTTATACCAAATACAGCCTATTTTGGTTGTAGCAGAGGCTGTATTTCCTACCCCAGTGGTTTCTAAGATGTGATCTGTAAACCACCAGGCCCAGCTTCTCCTCCAGATGCTCCATCGCATTAAAAAAAAATCTAAAAATATATGTAATGACTTTTTAAAAAAACACACACAAAAAAACTCAGTTTGTAGTCAATGCAGTCCCTGAAGGAGGAATCCTGGGAATGCTTAGACTTGTAGGTGAGAGTATGGTTCACAAAGAGGGTTTTTATATCAGGAATGGGGAACCTGGGGCCCTCCAGATGTTGTTGGACTACAATTGCCACCATACCTGACTATTGACTATGATGGCTGGGGCTGTCACAGTCCCACTACAGTCCAACTACAGTCCAACTGTAGTCCAGCTTTATCTGCAGGTTTCTCATCCCTACTTTTTATAAAAGATGTGATATGTGCAGTGGTGTAGCGTGGGGGGTGCAGGGGGTGCCGGCCGCACCGGGCGCAACATCTGGGGGTTAGGGTTAGGGGGCGCAAATCCACGGATTAGGGGGCGCAAATTACTTGCCTTGCCCCGGGTGCTGACAACCCACGCTACGCCACTGGATATGTGCTCAGAATATGTTTTGACTCCCAGAACAAGAGGTTAGGAATGGATGGCTTGGTCTGTCTCTAGTCTACATCATTTTCATCTGTGAGCTATAGGTCCATTCTGTCCCATCTTCACGTTTATTAATAATGATAATCATCTGCATGAAAACGTCCATTTCAGTAAGTACTTGTAAACTATTTTCTAAAAATTTAGCATTTCTAAAACTATTTTCTCTCTCAAAAAAAGACACTGTTAAAAATGTATTTTCTTATTTTCCCTCCTGACCTGAGAACTGCACTGCAATTTTTTGGGAAGTGAGAAAACCAGCAAATCACCACATTCCAGTCCACACATTGGTCTGGGGTGGGGGGTGGGGATCAGATCAGTTTGTAAAATAATTAGCAAAGATCGAGTATTGTTAAAAGAGAGGCGAGGAGACAGGCATGTAGGAATAGATGAAGAGAGAGAGAAAACGTTCCTGAATAAACAAGGGATAAAGACGTCTTTCACAGGAGCTGCTAACTTTTAGCTGGTTTCTTTCCTCCCTCCCTCCTGGGGTCGCTCTCTGCACATTTCGTTTGTCATGAGCAATTTTGACACTAGATGAAGTTGCCTAAATTTGTTGCAGCTAACAAAGGAACTGCCACGGGTTGAGCAAAACAGGACCAACATTAGCCTCAGGATTGCAGACCCTCCAAGTGCTCCTATTTTCCAGGGACAGTCCCAGATTTACAGAAGCTGTTCCAGTTTCTGATTTGACCCTGGAATGTCCCACATTTCCCTAGGACGTCCTTATTTTCATCGGAGAAATGTTGGAGGATATGGGATTGTGTAAATTAGGACCCAGTGGTGAAAGTGAGTTGGCACAGGCAGGTACAAAAGAAAAGCCCAGCTGAATTAGCCAAAGGCCCATCTAGTTCTACATTCTGTTCTCATCTGGTAACAAAAGGCACAAAGTTCTGGTCTACGTCACACTTGTAGCATGGGAGTATTTCTATAAGATTTACAATGTTCATTTCACACTTTGTCTTTGCTGGACTGGCTCCCTGACACAATTGGTGGGTCAGGCAGAGCACCCACACTATTTTATTCTTTCTTGAAATGTATTACAGTGGTACCTTGGGTTAAGTACTTCATTCGTTCTGGAGGTCCGTTCTTAACCTGAAACTGTTCTTAACCTGAAGCACCACTGTAGCTAATGGGGCCTCCTGCTGCTGCTGCGCCGCCGGAGCACGATTTCTGTTCTCATCCAGAAGCAAAGTTCTTAACCCGAGGTACTATTTCTGGGTTAGCGGAGTCTGTAACCTGAAGCATATGTAACCCAAGGTACCACTGTATATTAGAGTTAAATTGTCTGTTTCTTTAAGGAAAGGGGCTGCCCAACGATATGGGTGAGGCTAGGGCTAAATGAGCAAGGCAGATGGAACTACAATGAAGTACCATCATGAGACTTTTATAACAAAACCTTATACCTCTGACAGGACCCAATAGAGGCGGCAGGCAAGAAAATTCAGAGGTGCAAAGCGGTTTGTCTCTGTAAAAAATTGGATGCCTTTTTTGGCCAGGTAGTCCGTACCACTTCACTTTTCTCGTGTTAGTAAATATTGCTTTACAACAGCAGCATACAATCAATGAAAGTTAGCTGGTGTGGCTTGTCTGCTAAGATACTGGGCTACAAATCAGGAAGTCTCTGGTTTGAATCTTGCCTCTGCTGTGAATTCAGTAGGTGGCCTCAGGGCAAACCACTTTGTTGCAGCTTCAGATATGCTGCCTCCATCTGCAATAGAAAGGACAGTAATATCAATTTATCTTGTCTGTGTCCCTCCAAATGTTGCTGAACATTGGGACATTCTGTCTGAGGCTGATGGGAGCTGGAGTTCAGTTCAGCAACATTTGAAGGGCCAGATTTTAACCATTCCCTTCCCTTCCTTTCAAGCCTGGTGAGGATTACAGTTACAAAGTGAATTGTTTTGATTGCTTGGAAGCATCTTCATCACCTTCATCTAATTAATATTTTCAGAAGACAATTCTGTTTGACCTGTGTAATTGAGATTTGACTATGGAAAATGTAGTCACATCCATAAAGAAGTTTTCATTTCTTTTCCCCCTTAATATAATATACTGGCACCAATTAGCAAATCTGGCAGGGCAGCAAGAGGCTTGTTGTGAATAAGACAGAGACTCCACTTCAAACTTTCAAGTCGGTGAATCGTGTGTGACATCCTGTGGGGCACACAGAACGTGAGGGGAAATGGGGACAAAGCAGCAGGGGAATCCGTCGCTCTTGGAGCAGTGCTAAAATAACAAGCAAAACAATAGCCCTTCCCTTCCTTTGTGTAAAGTGCAATGTTTGGGGGAGAGAAACACAGTTAAGGAGCTGGAGTTGTACTGCTTTGTTTGCTGGAACAAAACAGAGAGAAAAAAACGGTGCTGGTTAACAGTTGTAATGGGCTTCAGTCCCTCCATACAAAGGAAGGGGGAGTGTATGGAAACTCTGTGATTCAGAGGAGCCTGGTCCAAATAAAACAACACATTGGGAAAGGCAGTTGTTTGCTGGAATGTACATTAGCAGGAACTTTATGTCTTTGTGAAACTTGCTTTTCCTGGGTTCCTGATTGCACAGAGAAAGCCCTACATGCACAGAATGGGATCCACATGGGCTCCATGCAGGCCTTTATACTGAACTGGGGGCAGGACCTTTTCTTTGCAATCCTGCTTTCGCCTCTATACATTTTTCCTTGCCCTGATTACATTATGGGTCAAGGGCCCACCTTGAGGCTAATTCATTGCCTTAGAAACATGTCTGTGTATCTCATTTGTTTCCCCGTTGTTCAATGGCTTTTTATGAAAGGTTTCTCAGCAGAATGCGTGGCCCCATTGAAAAGCATCGTGTTTGCATTGGTAGTGTGTAATACGAATGATCCGGCTGTAGCAGTCCAGCTGCAGTGACTCATTTGCACAAACAGAACCATCGCTCGATGTGACAGTCAACCAGCAACACTTGTACACATGCATAAAAAGCCCATGTTTCCCTATAGAGGTATGAACTCCAGGTTACAAACATGAGAAACCCTGAGGATTTAAAATGAATGTGTTTTAACACTAACTTGGTCCCAAGATGAACAGCCTTTTGATTGTTCTCATTGCTCTCAAATCACTGGATCATGTGAACAAATTAGTGGCTGGAGCAAGTTCAGGCCCTTGGGTAACCTCAGAACCGGAGGTTGGCAGCCACTGAGGCATAAGTTCCTACCAGTGTGGTGTAGTGGTTAAGAGCGGTAGTCTTGTAATCTGGGGAACCGGGTTCTTGTCTCCGCTCCTCCACATGCAGCTGCTGGGTGACCTTGGGCTAGTCACACTTCTTTGAAGTCTCTCAGCCCCACTCACCTCACAGAGTGTTTGTTGTGGGGGAGGAAGGGAAAGGAGAATGTTAGCCGCTTTGAGACTCCTTAAAGGGAGTGAAAGGCGGGGTATCAAATCCAAACTCTTCTCCTTCTTCTTCTTCTTCTTCTTCTTCTTCTTCTTCTTCGTTTGAGAACTGAGCCAGCTGTATGAGGCTTTCAAGAAGCAGCCTTCAGCGGCTTCACCTCACAAGGGTTAAGTTTCTTTGAGATTAAGAATTCCATACCGAGCAGTATGGAATTGCATGGCCAGATGCAACGGGTGCTTTGCCAGCCTTGCTTCATTTACAGATGCTTCCTCATATAGCTAATATTCTCTGTCCCTTGTTTTTCATTTGAGATTTTGGTTGCCACATAAACAGCCAAAATCCCTCTTGTTCGCATGATTTGGCTTAGATATCCTCACACACAGCCCTCTGCCCCAGCCCTTCCCTTCTCATCTTCAGAACAACTTACTCCAGACTCCTGGAATCTGGGTGTGTATAAAAGCCATGGTGCATTGTGCATTATTGAGAGGTGCTATAGCCTACGCTTGAAACATGCAAACTAAATACCACTAGGAAAGATGTAGATGTGTGGAAAGCTTTTTATTTGTTAACAAGAAAAAGGGAAGCAGGGGACGGGGAACCCTCCCTTCCCCCAGCCTGGCAGGGTTTTTGGAAGGCCAGACACGACTTTCTTGGCAGCTGCTCAGTCCTGCTCCTAACTTAGACTTCCAGGAGGAGGATTGCGCTCTTTGATCACATGAGGTTCCTGCTGGCTGGAGAGAAGGGAAAGGAGGAGCCTGGGAACAATGGCATGCCAAGGCAATATGTTCCTGTTAGGTTGTCACTGAGGATGCCAGATAAAACATTTTCTTTTTCACATGGATACAAGAGACACAAAAAAATGCCTTTTTCATGGCGGGCTATAGTTTTTGAGATAAGGCGCAGCCACTGTGTTCTACTAAAGTTTATTAACAAGGATCCTGCCAGCTATTAAAACGGATTGATTTTTTTTTAAAAAAAAGTTGATTGCCTTCCTCTTGGAAGACTAACCAATTAGCAGTGTCAGAATGGTTCCAGGATGTCTCGACAAACTTTCTTTTTATGAGAATTGCTGCAGCAGCTGAATATCCCCTCCAGATTACTCTGGCATCTTATTTTAGTTTCTACCTCTTGATCAGCACAATCTTTGATTAGGGGAGGGATTTAGGTAAGTAAAGTCGAGAGAGGACTGGGGAATAGGAGTTCTTTATTGTTTATTTTTTTTTAAAAAAAGTGGTTTGATTTTGACTACAAAAGGCTTAAGCAATCAGCACGTTTTTAAATGTTTTCTAATTCCAATGTAGGGGACATGTGGATGAAATATAATGAGGAAATTCACACAACCCCATCCCCCCAAAAGCAGTGCTTTATTCTAAAAAAAAATGTTTAGGGGTATTCTCATTTTAACTCAAGGGAAAGGGAAATTTTAATCGGACACACAAAGCACAGAAAATGTACAACCTGCCAAGCTCTTCAAGAGTCTGAGATAGGCTGGCTGTGAGGGTCTTGGGCCAGAATGGAACCTACGGCAATCAAATGCTAAGTTTCCATTTGCTTCAGTGAGAGGGGAGAGATGTGAAATTGTTCACTTCCCCATGTACCCAAGTCCTGTAATTTTTCTTTCTGAGCAAATGGTCTGAACAGGGGCCAAAGGAGCTGAAGTAGCATTGAATGTGTTTATTCTGCAATAACAAGTCACCACCTATTTCCCCAGCCTGTAATTTTCAGTAATTAGTTGTTTTGTTGTACACAAATTGGTTTAAATTTTATTTTCATTCAGGGTCCTGTGTGAGTAAACATAATTCCCCAGGGATCTCTTAAATGTAGGAAGGAGACCTTCTAAAAGAGGCATTTTTTTATTTCCATTTCGTGCGAGAACATCTATGACTCCAAGAATCGTAATGTGCATATTAGGCTCATTATGAATGAATAAAACATCAGGAAAACAAAATGGCATCAGGGCTTTTCATGGAGCCAGAGACACAGACACTGTTTAGTGAACAGACCTCATGGGACATGGTCGTTTTAACATCACTGATTAAAACTGAATAAGAATGTCTGGAGTTGTATAGGGAATGGTTAAACAACAGGCTGTCAGCTTTCCAGTATCTCAACTGGAGATCTCTTTATGAGATGTGTCATAAAACAGCATATTTAGCTTTGAAACAGACACAAGCTTCTTCGCCGAGAGGAACAGTGGCAGTTTGGAAGAATAACACAGCACCAACAGACCCAAACTCGAAGCCTATTCAGGCAGTCATTTTACCACACGTCCATATCAGATATGTGGCAAAAATACTCCTTTCCATTGGCAGGATGGTACAGATGACCAAACTTCCACAGGTAGTTTGATAATCCAAATGGGTTCATGTCTTTTGGGAAGTTTGTGGGTATGCCCACTCAAATCTAAGTTCTGTATTGTGCATGTTTTTGCTATTTTCTATTCTTCTTTTTGCAAGGAACAAAGAGAGTAGGGATTAGGGGCAGGTAGGCAGCTGAAACAAGAAATTGGAGTGTGGTAAGTTTAGGAAGAAGAAGACAAGTCAAATGGTTTGTGTGGGAAATCAAGAGGATATCCTTACTAACATTACTAACACTGTGCCATTTAGGCCAGGTCTATTGCATTTCATTAATTGAGTTTTCTTGGTTGAATAGCTCATTTTTCTAATCTGTTTGAAGCACCTTACTATTAATCTTCACTTTTCATTTGGATACTCCTAATCCTGTGCAGACCTGGTTTAAGTTCTGCACATTTCACACAATCTCTGAATGAAATGGATTCACTTTCCATTTTCATTACTGTTCTTGGGATAATGTGTGATATACATCTCAATGATAGCTTGTAAAGGTTTTCTGTATGTTTCAAATACTTAGAAACTGCTGATGTTTTCATTAGTGATGTCTCATGTCCACCAAGCTCATTTTCTCTAAGCTTTTCATGCTTTTGGTAGCCATTGAGTCTTGCCCTTCCTTCTTTCACATGCATGTTTATCAATTGATTGCAATATTTATATTTGGCTTCCCTGTTCCACAAAGTGGAGCCTTCAAAATGGCAGATAGACAAGTGATAACTCTATAAAATCAACATATAAAATTAATAGGAACCATACAATTTATGTAGTAAGTTGTAGTAGCACCTGAATTTACCTTTATTCAAAAGGAGGTGAGACAATCATAGATAAGGAAATTAGCAGGAAATGTCTGGAGTGGATTGTGACACTTGTGAACGGTTATGAAAGAGATGCTACTGGGCTGCTTGGCTAAAAAAACCCTTCCAGGTGGGAAAGAAATTAATCAGAGATGTGGGTCACACCCACAGCTTCATTTGAATCACTCTTATGCCACTTTAACAGTCATGGTTTCCGCCAATGAGTACTGGGAACTGTAGTTTGTTAGGTGCTTGGAACTGTATCTCTTTAAGAGGTCTCTGAATGACTCTCAGCACCCTTAACAAACTCTGGTTCCCATGATTCTTTAATAGAAGCAATGAGTGTTAAAGTGGTATAAGGATGCTTTAAATGCATTATATTATATGGGTTGTTGGAAAGAGCTTGCAATTGGAGCTCTGGACCTACCTGAGGTGGGGAGGGAGGGAGCTAAAGAGTGAGCGAGCAAGCGGGGGGCGGGGGCTAAATTCATAAGCCGGGGACATAAAGGTAAAGGGACCCCTGACCGTTAGGTCCATTCGTGACCGAATCTGGGTTTGCAGTGCTCATCTTGCTTTATTGGCCGAGGGAGCCGGCGTACAGCTTCCGGGTCATGTGACCAGCATGACTAAGCCGCTGCTGGCAAACCAGAGCAGCGCACGGAAACACCGTTTACCTTCCCGCCAGAGCGGGACCTATTCATCTACTTGCACTTTTGACATGCTTTTGAACTGCTAGGTTGGCAGGAGCAGGGACCGAGCAACGGGAGCTCACCCCTTCGCGGGGATTTGAACCGCTGACCTTCTGATCGGCAAGCCCTAGGCTCTGTGGTTTAACACACAGCGCCACCCACGTCCCATAAAGTGGTATAAGGATGCTTTAAATGCATTATATTATATGGGTTGTTGGAAAGAGGCTACAATTGGAGCTCTGAACCTACTGAGGTGGGGAGGGAGAGAGCTAAAGAGCGAGCGAGCGGGGGCTAAATTCATAACCTGGGGACATATATTCAAATAATTTTGTACTGTGCCTGGTTCTGCTAATTTGTCTTAAGAGCCAGTGCAGCATAATGACTGAGCTATAAATCTAGGAGTTCCTGGTTGCTGTGCCATGAACTCAATAGAGGCAAATCTGTCAGTCTCTCATCCACAATAATTCATTTATCTGCTTATTTATCCTGTAAAACATGCCAAAGCAATCACACTGGAAAAACATCAGCAAGAAAAAACAATTAAAAGACAGTTCCATACGTAATAGCAACTCCATATAGAAAAACAATTTGAAACAATTTCATATATAAAAAACAATTTCATATCCGTACAGATGCATACTGGGATCTCCATTTAAAAGGCTTTTTGGCTTTTCTGAATGTGGAGATGATAATACTGACCTACCTTATAGTTGAATGTAAAGATTCCAACAATATAACTGGGGTAACATACCACTGAATATTGCAGGATTTTGTTAATACCTTCTTGCTGAATAATTTGTGTTTGTGACCCTGTGAGATGCTCTGAACGCAAGTCACAGTTGTCATAGGTATTCCCCATGTGTTGTTCCTGGTGCGAAAGCCAGGTCTGGTTCTGATAACATTCTGCTTTGAGAGCGTCAGATCGAATTGGTATTCACACAAGAATGATAGCATCCCTTATCAAGATCAGGCTCTGAGCAAATGCACTGCTGATTCTGAATGGTCTGTTAACAGGAATTTGGAAAGATTCCAGAGGACAAAAGCAAGAGCAAACATCTCAAGATCCTGTGCTCACTGTTTCTGTTCCTCTGATCTTCAACTTCTTCCAAAAACTGTTATATGTACCATTGCCCGCTGTGATGAAATTACATAATTTATGTAACTAATTACGTCAGTTATATAATGACATTGTCATTGCACTATTCCACTCCATTCATTTCAAAGCAAAAGGAAATGTGCATGGGCGGGGGGGCGACACAATCAATTATGTGTTCTTTGCACGCCGAAAGGAACAAAAAGAAACCTCAAACTGCTTTGAAGTTTTTTCTTACAGTCAAGTGGTAGATCAGTTTTATTGAATGAAAAACGCTGGCAACAAACCCCAACATACCAATTGTATTTGCTGAATTGATTCCACTTCTGGACTTGGGACGAATAAGCGAACATTGACAATTTCCACGCCTGTTCCGTCAGAATTTTCTGACATTCCTATTGGATACAACCCACTCTTTTGGAAAGTTGACTCCAGTAAGTTCATAGCCTTGGAACATGTGCTTGGGGGATCTTTTTTATTGTTGTTGTTTTGGAGATTGCTGTACATTTACTTTTTTGGCTGAATGATTGAACCTGCAAGTTCACTCCGTGCCCTTGAGACTCTGACTACACACCCAGCCTTCAGCGAACACATTTCTCAGTTTGCACCAACTTCACCTGAAGCATGGGGCAACTGACCTCCCAAGATGCTCCCCAAAATCTCAGCCGAGAAGCAAAGGCTGTTCAAAGAAGCTGCAGGATGCTAATCAACACCTCAGAGAGCCATTTTACACAGAGCAGATTGTCCTGGAAATGGTTTATATGTGCTTGCTGTATGATGTAACTGTTTGAAACGCAGCCTCAGTGAGGTGTGAACTTTGGGGTCATGAAAAGTCTAAGAAAATAGATTTCACAAAGCATCCCCCCCCTCAAATCTATGAATGTTTTATTGTTTGAACTCTGGAAACCTGAAACTAAATTGCTGAATGTACAAATGTATTCAGCTGCATGCTGTTGAAGGCACATAATGGATGTGAAATGGAGTTAAATGTGTACGCAACAACTAGTTGGAACTGAGCAATGGATAATATTAGGGCTAAACTATATGTGACACTAAGCACATCACTGCAAGTACCACAAACTTTTCAGAAAAAATATAACTTGAAGATGTGTTGAAGTCTTATTTAGGAAGAAGATTGCTGGGATATTTTGTGTTTTCCTCTTGTTGCAGCCCCCTTCCCCGCAAAAACCAAAACCACGTAGAGTCTAATAGGAACTTTTGGGGAGTGAATGGCCGTGCTAGGACTAGAGATGCAAAATGTCTGGACATTTTGAAGCCCTGATGGTTTTGCAGTAGCAGAATAATATCCTTATGTCAATCCTTAGCTTAGAACAGTAAATGAGGGCTCATTCACACTTCTTGCCCTGCTGCTCTCCCCTGGGAAAACCCATTGCTTACCAGTGAACAGGAGCAAACATCTATGGGTTTTCTCCAGACTGACATTTGCTGTGATTTAGTGCTAAAGAGCGCATTTTTCTGCGGGAAAGGGGTGGGGCAAAGGCAAAACAACTCAGACATGTGGAAAACCTCTAGGACAGGCATTGGCAAACTCTGCCCCCCCCCGATGTTTGGGACTACAATTCCCATCATCCTTAGCTAACAGGACCAGTGGTCAGGGATGATGGAAATTGTAGTCCCAAACATCTGGAGGGCCGGAGTTTGCCTACGCCTGCTCTTGGACCTGTGTTTTCTAGGCATGGGACAAGTGGAAGTGTGGACGAGCCCTGAAATAGCATTGATTCTTTTTGGGAGGCTGAATAAAGCCTTGAAATGATGGAGCCAAAAGGTTTTCAGCACCACGGGAACAGGGACGGAAAATGGGTTCCATGGGGAATCCCTTGAGAACCCCTTGCTCTCATTCCCCCACTCCTTTTAAAGGCACAAAGTGAAGGGGTTTGTGCCCAAAACTAATAACCCAGCATTTTGTTCATTTATTGACTGCATCTAATTTATATGAATACTGTTATTTCATTTCCTGTTCTTTGAGATTAGCAAGCATCTTGTGGTTAAAAGATGCACTTACCAAGCGACTTCACGAACTAACAGGGATATGGAATAAAGTTTCTGTTATTGCTGCTGCTGCTTTGAGTTAACCGTCTTTAGAGATTGAAAGTAGAGATGGTCTACATTGCAATGCCCCCCTCCCCTTGCCTTCAATATTTAATAGGCCTAATGTGGATTTTCAACTTTTTCCATAGTTGCTTGTACTTATTTGGTTTTCTTTTGTGCAAAGGATGTGGTGGAAGCTCCAGGGAATTGGATGCAAAGGCCACTAAGTCCTAAAAACATGACCAAAAATAAAGAGAAGCTTAAATTGATCCTCTTCCTAAGAAAGAGTCAAAGCAAAAGGGTAGCAGACATAAGGTCAACATCAGTGTGGTGTAATAGTTAGAGCCTTGCATTAGGATCAGGGAGGCCTGGGTTTATTTCATTTCATTTTTTATTTATTTGTCAAGGCATAAATCTGCCCTTCATCTAAGGTTCCCAGGATGGGCTACTCTTAAAAATAACCACAAAAAACAATGCAATATAAACATAATATAAACATAAACAAGAGCTATGAAACATATAAATATGCAACATAACTAAGGCAGTTACATATTCCCCACTAAAAGCCTTGGCAAAGGTGTATTGTCTTTAAGTGCCATTGAAAGGTTGCACTTGGATGCAAAGACAGGGCACCACCACAGAGAAGGCCCTCTCCCATATTGCCATGCCCCACAGCCCGCCTGGTGATGGGTAAAACATCTATATTCTGCTGCAAACAGTGCTTTAAAATGCTGCTTATATTCACAATCTGGCCTAAAATGTGATCAAAAATATGTAAAATACAATCAAAATACTGCACAAGTCCTTTTAGAAAAGGATGTGGAAACAAGACATAACAGAACAGTGAATGAAAAATATGCAGAAATGAATGGGATGGAAATAGACCAATCCATCCATACCTGCCACTGCCTCTCATTGGCTGAGTTGCGGAATATGTGGTGATCCTAGTCCTATATTCCCCTTCCCTTACACACATCCACCCCCCCTTCCACTACTGTCCCTTTTAAGGGAGCAGACCAAAGCTGTCCTCACACGCACTCCGTACAGCAGACAGAGGATCGGAGCTGTTATGAATATTATGTCAGAAAGTGATCCTTAGGAGCTATAAATGTTTATTCTGAGAATATCTTGTTCACTCTGTTGCATGGTCATAGCCACCCCTAACAGTTAGTTGTTGTGGAGTTTAGCTGACAATGCTCTTTGGATGTTTGCAGCCTCGTCCTTCCTTTGCAGGTTCTAATCGATAGCACTGATCTTTTTTATGCTTTTGAGTATGGGAAGGTAGTTGGTGGTTAAAAAGAACCCTCTTCCTGTTTTGACTGATGGCTTCTTAGATTTTTTTTCATTGTTACTGCTGAATAGCAGAAAATGCCCTTTCAGGAAAAGGTCTGTCAGAGTTCATTTCAGTTTCTATGTATCTTCAAAGGTTCTTGTATTTATATTATTGTCAAACTTATCAAGAATGGCCATGCAGCTTCTGAAATACCTCATTGCTTGCCTGATTTCTTAACATATTTGAGCATGGAAGCAGTTTCTCATCCCCATTACCAGGCATGAGAAAGAGTGATGTTGAAACATCTTCAGACAAATCTGAGAGGCTGTTTATAAGTGCAGAAGCCTTTACCTTTGAGAGAATCGAAAGAGATAAATTCACTGAAGAATATATTGCCGTTCTTTTTTCCCTTGTAGGCACTGAATATCCTGTTGCTTGCTTGAATGTTCTAGATCAACAGAGAGAAAGGGGAAAACAGATTTTTGAAAATACGTTGCAACAGAAGTAAACACTGCATATTTCCCTGAGTTTTGAGGCTTGACATGGGCTAGGGTTAGCCAGACAGAGCTCACACTTCTTCATTTCTTAGGAGCAGTGATAAAATAGTGGCTGAGATATATGGGGCCTTTCATATCCATGATTCTTTGGGCATCCATTTTGAGCTTGGCTTTTCCTGAGAGGACCTCCCTTACCAGTCACTAAAGTTGCTAGATTGTAATCGTAAGAATGAAGCAGTTTGGCTTGGTGGCATTCAGTCAATGAGACTGTGTGGAGTTGTTTCATTTTGAGACAGATGAAGCTCATAATTCCTAGAACTATGACATTATGGGGGAAGATCCCACTTAAAATAGCAATCCTGCAACCATTTTAAAAATGTGTTTGTATCATTTTGAAGTTGACATGGTTCTGTGGACCTCAGTGGAAATTCCCATGTTGGGTAATCAACATCGAGGATCAGCCAGGACTCAGGGGCCAAATTAAATATGTGGCAGCTGTGTGATCTGCTCCAATCACATAGAAAAATGGATTGGGAGGGATTTACTGTGTATCTGTATTAATTACAGCAAAGGGGTGTTCCAGACAGGAGCACAGAACCTCTTCCCTGCAGCTCTTCTCCTTGAGAACCTTTCATCCAGCTGAGGTCACTTCTGGAATCAGAGTTTGGCTGAGGAAAGAAGCACTTGGGGGAAAAGAAGCCATGAGGAGGAATGCAGTGAACATCAGGTCCTCATCCCACCTCCCCCCCACCTCTTTCTATGTAACTTGATCACACAGTTGCTGCTTCCTGCGCTGTGCTTTGCTGCTTTTGATGGTGAGCTACTTGAGCCCATAGTTGAGGAAAAAAGGGGGTGGTATTGTTCTCATGGGTCACAGCTTCTAGGCATCCCATTGGTTTCTCGTGTGGTCTAGATGCTTCTGGGTGTGGAATATATAGCATAGGAAGCTGCTTTGTTCCAAGCTTAGACCATTGGTCCATCTAGCTGACTATTGGTAGCACCTGTCCAAGATTTTAGGTGGGGTTTCTCCTTGCCTTCTCTGGAGATGTTGGGGATTGAACCTAGGAACATCTGCAGGTAATGAATGGCAAATTCAGGCAAATGCTCTACCACTCAGTTATGACACTTCCCTGTGTCTCTGCTTTCCTCCTCCTGCTGCCTACCTGCCAGTTTCTCCACAGCTGATTGCTTTCTTTGCATGTTGACTTCAGCACTCCTCAGGGTGGTCTTCTGAGTTCAGACACTGCTTTATGCAGACTGCCTTTGGATTGGTCCTCCTATGGATCTCCTCCAGCTCTGGCCCCAACTCTCCTAGGACATCCACTTCAGCTTTCTGAACACTCAACTGCTGCAGCACAGCACTGATGACCACATACAGGACTTCTCTGTATTTTTTTGCCATCGCTTAATGTCAGGCTGAATTATTCACCAGTTTGCTGAAATGATTGAATAAAGCTCAAAATACCTTTCAATGGTAACTTTGATGTTTAACTTTATATATAGAAATAAAAGAGTTTTGATGAGTTCCTGCTAAATCTTTACAGTATCTTATCTCGGATGCCATGGTGGCAACAGACAAAAATGACAGTAATATATTGATACAAGAGAAAACTTATGGGGAGGGGATTGCATTTACAGTAAATAACAGATAATGAAATGAAGCCTCTGGTCTAGTAAAAGCAGTAGAAGTTACAGTAAAAAAGAAGTTGTAAATCCTTTTTCTACTAGTTCCCTTGAGGATGGTTGTGATGGAGATGATAGAGTTATGCATAGTCCCCCTTCTGTGGAGTTATTGTTTTCTGTAATTGCTTTCTCTTTGCTAGTATCAGTTCACATGCCAATTTTGTTAAGCTTGGAAACAGAGAAGCACCTTGGGCCACTTTTCTAAGGCCAATAACTGGAAGCCTTTTCCAATTGGTGAGCTTCAAATAAGAATAAAATATAATGAAGTGAACATAAAAGACCTTCAACATTTGTGGGAATAGGCACATTGCATGAAAATGCCCCTTTTACAGAGTGTGATTTACTTCTGTGCTAACCAGAGGTTTCTAGGAATATGGGGGAAGGACATGTGGTCTTTTGTGGAATATGCTTGTAGATGATGCCTTCCTAGAGCAGATTGCCGAACATTCAAAAGGAGAGCTGTAGTCACAGGAGACTTCAATTTTTTCAATATCTGTTGGAACTCAAACTCTACCAAAATTGTAAGGTGCAACAAATTCCTCCATTGCCTCACTGACAATTTTATTTCCCAGAAGATGGAAGAAGCAAAAAGGGGGTTATCTATCTTGGAACTGGTCCTCACTAGCAGGGAAGAAGTGATCAACGAAGTGGAAGTACTCGGAAACTTGCGAGGAAGTGATCATGTCTTCCTGGGTTTTATGATACAAAGGCAAGGGAAAGCTGAGTGTATTCAGACATGCACTCTGGACTTTAAGAAAGCCAGTTTCAAAAAGCTTAAGGAGGCACTGGGTGAGATCTCATGTTCAGAAATACTCAGTGAGAAGGGAGTCCAAGATGGATAGGAGTTTCTTTAAAGGTGAAATAATGAATGCAGGGGTGCCATATGGGGTGGCCAAAGGCTCCCCCAAAATTTTCAAGGAATGGGCTGGCCCCCTCAAAATTCCACAGTGGCTGCACACATGCTGTGTAATGTGCTCACCTCACGCTGTGTGGCGTGCTCGCATCACTTGCAGTTTGCAAGCAATTTCCCCTGATAGAATGCATTTTTGTATGTTATTGTTATTAATATTTTCATTTTTTTGCACAGTCCCCCCTAACATATGCATTTTCATAAGCACTTTTTGGTAGGAGAACAGCATTGCAAAATTCAGAGAAGTGCGAATTTTGAAGGATTGCTGAGTTTCAGTTCTTGTATGGTTCCAGAAAGTGCTAATTAAGTAGGTTTGTCTCCAAATGCAAACTGAATTGAATTCCACCCCCATTCCTACTCATTTCTTATAAGAAGGACCCATTCTGGATCAGAGGATAGGTCCACCTGGTCCAGCATTGTGTTGTTGTTTAGTGGTTTAGTCATGTCCGACTCTTTTTTTGTGACCTCATGGACCAGAGCAGGCCAGGCACTCCTGTCTTCCACTGTCTCCCGCAGTTTGGTCAAACTCACGCTGGTAGCTTCGAGAACACTATCCAACCATCTCGTCCTCTGCCGTCCCCTTCTCCTTGTGCCCTCAATCTTACCCAACATCAGGGTCTTTTCCAGGGAGTCTTCTCTTCTCATGAGGTGGCCAAAGTATTGGAGCCTCAGCTTCAGGATCTGTCCCTCCAGTGAGCACTCAGGGCCGATTTCCTTAAGAATGGAGAGGTTTGATCTTCTTGCAGTCCATGGGACTCTCAAGAGTCTCCTCCAGCAGGTCTAGCATTATGTTTCCAGAATGCCAGACACCTCTGGAGGTTCATAAGCAGGGCCTTCTTTTCCTGTCTTTCTCTGGTGGATGGTATTAAAAGGCATACAGTTTCTATACATGCGCCCTGCTTTCCAACCTACTATGAGAGGGGCGCGAGTCTCCATGTGTCCTTTTGCTGCCCAGGTAGAAAGTAACATCTGACCTAAACCCAGTTCAATACTGGATTCTTCCTGAACCCATCTTGCTACTTTGAGAGGGAGAGGTAATTGGGTTCAGAAAGTTCTCAAACTTGTGCATAATACATTACATTTGGGACAATTGCTCCCAAAAATATTGGGCAAGATGGAACAACAATACATATATTAGAAGAAACACACACAGGAATGTGTATGAATATTCATGCAGACTGTTTTTTTTATTTTATTTTAAATTATGAACCGGTGGAGAAATGGGGCAAACTGAATTTCAGGTTGGAAAACATTAGAATATAGAAATACAGGAAAATATAAAATATTAGAAGCTCAGATGGGCCCAACCCCTTCCCTCCATAAGTTACCTTGAGCTCAGTTGTGACTAGGAGATTTCAGAGCACTCTAAGTGAATTAATGCAAATGGTGGCTGACATTTTAAAAGGTTTCTGGATAATCCACTGCTGGTCTGAACTTTAGCACAGATGTTGAGCACTGTGTACAGAGACTGCTGAGAATGACAATGTTAATAAACACACTCCTACACAAATAAGCTGCTTGCTGCGAGACGGTCTCAACTGCACAGCCCTCCTGACTTTCAGCGGTAGCCTTGCAAGGACATTTCGCTCCCACAGATGATCTTCGTGAGGCCAGTGTGTAGGAAAGGATGGGAAGGGTTCATGGGAAAAATGTGTGATGCACTCCCATTGACTCCTAGTGGGATTGTTACTTTTTGCACAGGAACTTTGAACCTTTTGTTTAAAGAATACGAGGATGGAAAGGCCTAAGGAACTGCGGGGGGGGGGGGATTTAAAAGGAAGAAATTAACTCTCTTTACAGGAGAGATTACAGTGGCAGAGCAACAGCAGGAGGAGCAGGCAGTTTATGTTCAATGTTCATTTCCACGTTTTACTTTTCCTGCTGTTTTTAAATTGAAACGTAGAGGACAATGTGACTTTTAAGTGGTAGATATACACAAATAGCATTGGTTGAATGGCAAGTGAGGGATAGGTGGGAGAGGCTTTGGGCAGATAAAGTTAGTGGCTGAGAAATTGGGCGCCGGATGATACAGATCTTAATTCCATCTGTTTTGAGTTCATTTAAAATTATGGTGGAAACGGAAGCACCAACTCACGTGCTCAGCCTATTTGCATTTTTATTTATTTATTTATTCTGGAGACTTTTGAGATCGGACTTACATTTTGTGGATATGTGGGACATCTTGCCTCCAAAGGTGTTTTTTGTACATTTATTATTATTATTATTATTATTATTATTATTATTATTATTAATAATAATATAAACATGTAATAAAGCCCTTTGTAATAAAGCACAGCCTAGGCCAGCCTTGCTCAACCTAGTACCCTCTAGACCAGCCTTTCTCAACCTGTGGGTCCCCAGATGTTGTTGAACTACAACTCCCATCACCCCTAGCTAGCAAGGACAGAGCTCAGGGATGATGGGAGTTGTAGTCCAACAACATCTGGGGATCCACAGATTGAGAACCGCTGCTCTAGATGTTTTGGACTACAACTTCCATCAGCCTCAGACAAAAAACATGTGGAGGGCACCAAGTTGAGGGAAGGCTGGCCTAGGTTAAATCTGGAATAGCCAACATGGCGTCGTTCAGATGTCGTTGAACTACAGCTCCCATCAGCCCCAGCCAGCCTGGCCAATGGTAAAGAATAACTAGAGTTGTTGTTCATGGACATCTGGAGATTACCATGTTGACTACTGAATGCCTGTCTTCTGTAATTAAACTCATGGGTGTCCTGCAGATTTTGATTTCCAAGATTCAAAAGAGTAGAATTGGATTGAATGGTATACTATTGTACAGTACTGAATTGAATGTCAGCCCACAACCTTTAAAGATACAGACTAAATAAATAAATAAATGCTTGAGCATAATTTCCATTTTTCTCCCCTGTTGGGGTTGAATTTTGATTTATTGCTGTAAAATTCATGACAATCCATATAGGACTATACGAAAGCAAAATAGTCTGGTACATGTTTGTGTCAGCGCATAACCTAATATTTGAATGTGGTTGAATGCTGTTTGGTATGGGATATGCTGGTCAGTTGACATAGAAAATATAATACCACTCTTCTCTAATATGGTGTTTTCTAGATGTTTGGGACTCCATGATGGTCATGGCTGTAGGAGTTGTAGTTCAAAACTTGTGGCGAGCACTAGGTTGAGGGAATTATAGATATATATAGACATATAATACCTACATGCATATCTCTTACACACACACACAGAGAGAGAGAGAGAGAGAGAGAGAGAGCAGTGTTGTTGTGAGGAAGCTTAATAAAGCATATTGTTCTGGCCTTATGTTGATATAGGTGAACGTGCGCTCTTGAGGTCTATGACCTAAACCTATGACCTAGGTAAATGTATTTGATTAATTATGATTTCATGAGCCTTCTGTCAAGGATAACAGTTATTGCTGAGCTGACAAAGCATAATTTTGATTTATGAGCAAATTATTTCTGTTAATAGGCTCATTCTGTTTTGTCTGTCTAGGACCTTGACGCAGAACTGTTTACATACTTCATTATAACAAATATTGCATTTTAGAGCAGATCTCAAAGCACTTCTGATACTAGGAACTTTCCCAAAGTAATCAGGGCTTGCACCAAGAAGCTCTTGGGCGGATCAGAGATTAGAGGAGAAACACTATGGTCATACTTCTGCCAATAAAAGACTTATTAAAACCTGTCATTCTTCCCATAATGTTTTTTGCAGAATAGAATTCAACATATTTGATTTTTCCCCCATTAGGGGGTCCCCCCCTCTTCTGACATTTTTACAAATCTGTAGTAGAGTACAGCTCTTTCCCCCTGAAAATTACTTTAAGTTTCCATATTGACTCTATACTAGGAGTGAATAGCGACATTTTGAAGTGTTGCAGCCCAGGGAATTAACAGCACCAGGTGATTCTCCTGGTGGGATGTAACAGCTCCCACTAATATCCCAACAAGTAAAACGAGAGTCTCCTACATCTGTGTTCCAAAATCCATTTGAAAAAACAGTTCTTCCATACATTGAGACAGTGTGGTATGATGTGGTGGTGGTTAGAGTTGGACTAGGACTTCCTTAGGACAGAAGGGTCCTGTGTTGAAATCCCCACTAAGCCATGAAGCTCACTGGGTGACCATGGGCTAGTCACTATCAGCCTAACCTACCTCAAAGGATGGTTGTGACTGTAAATGGAGGAGGGGGGAGGAAATCACTGAATGACACTTGGGTTATATGTTAAAATATAATAATAAGTAAACAAACAAGCAACGTTGGTAAACACATTTCAGAGAAAGGACTGTATAATCAAGATAGCCAACATGGTTCCCTTCAGATGTTTTGGACTACAATTCCCATCATTCCTGGCTATTGGCCATGCTAGCTGGGAAGAAATGGAGGCAGTGAAAGATTTTACTTTCTTGGGCTACAGATGGTGACAGCAGCCACGAAATTAAAAGACGCCTGGTTCTTGGGAGAAAAGCAATGACAAACCTAGACAGCATCTTAAAAAGTAGAGACATCATCTTGCCAACAAAGGTCCGTATAGTTAAAGCTATGGTTTTCCCAGTAGTGATGTATGGAAGTGAAAGCTGGACCATAAAGAAGGCTGATCGCTGAAGAATTGATGCTTTTGAATTATGGTGCTGGAGGAGACTCTTGAGAGTCCCATGGACTGCAAGAAGATCAAACCGATCCATTCTTAAGGAAATCAGCCCTGAGTGCTCACTGGAAAGACAGATCCTGAAGCTGAGACTCCAATACTTTGGCCACCTCACGAGAAGAGAAGACTCCCTAGAAAAGACCCCGATGCTGGGAAAGATGGAGGGCACAAGGAGAAGGGGACGACAGAGGACGAGATGGTGGGACAGTGTTCTCGAAGCTACCAGCATGAGTTTGACCAAACTGCGGGAGGCAGTGGAAGACAGAAGTGCCTGGCGTGCTCTGGTCCATGGGGTCACGAAGAGTCGGACACAACTAAATGACTAAACAACAACAAAGCTGGGGCTGACGGGAGTTGTTGTCTGCAAAGTTTGGAGGATCACTCCCATCTCTGGTATAATCTGTCCTATGCCTTGTGGGCAGTAAATTACCATTGTAGAGTGATAGATGTTTGTAATTGAGGAGGATTTTAAAATTGTTATCTTTTTTTAAGTGCAGGGTTTGTTAGACTTTAAAGGAAACTTGGGAGACCAGCTCTGGATCATGTTCAAGCTGCTCAATATGTTCAAATGTTAGGCTATATTCAGTGTAGAATCTCTGGCACGTTAGACCTTTTCTGCTCCTTTCTCATTCAGAAAATGCGCCTGCAAGTAAATTTATCCTGTCATTGATTAGTCAGTTCTCTTGGGATGGTGGTTAATGACACATAAGTAATGCACTTGCAGTAGAGCTGTGTTAATTTGGTGTGAATCACTAACCTTTGCTTCCAATCAGTGTCAAGTAAATTATATGGCTTTTTATTACAGAGGGTCAGAGAGTAGCTATATTCTCTCTGTGGTTCACCACCACCCCTTATTCCTTTGTTCAAAGAGTAATAACAAAAGCACAGTGCTAATTTCCTAACGAGTTAAGCATGAACCTTCTGCAGCCTCTACTAGACAGAAGCACAGTTAATGTTTAGAGATCATTTCGCTACCCATCTATATTAAGGTTTTATTATGTTCTTTGTTGTAGTAGCTAAAGCCCATTAAATGAAGAGGACACACCTTAGATGAACCCAAGTGCATATACATCACTCACTGATCTCAATACTTTACCTGTAGTGGAGTGGAGCTATTTTCTCATGGTGACATCTTGTAACCAGGGAACCTGCAAGCCATCAAATGTTATTGGATTCCCATCATCCTTGACCGTTGGCCATGCTGGCTGGGGTTGCTGGGAGAACAACTTCTGAAGAGCCAGAGGTTCCCCATCTTTGTCCTATACCACTGCAAGCACCTTAAATAGCAGGATGATGTTGGTGGAGGCAGTTCTGTGTGTCCTTCCCACACAATTGCTCCCCAACACAGGAGGGATGTTGTTGACTGAGCAACACGTGTTTTTGGACACACCCATGTGGTTGATGTTTTGCAGCTGTGGAACAATATCAGCAAGTTGTGAAGTACTGTATTTGTCTGATTCACATTCATGTGCGAGTCGGTGCTTACAGTAAGGTCAAGAAGAAAAGTAGCCCTTGCCAAATGAGGTGAGACAGACAAGAGTTTATTTTGGTTTCTGGCACCCCATCTAGGGAACTGCCTTCCCATAGAGTCTTGCCTGGTACCTGTACTGGGGCCTTTTCATTGACAGTGCTTCTTTGAGTTACACGTGTTTAGTGCATCATTGATCTTTGACACTAATTAATTCCTATGCTGTTTTTTGGCAAGTTTTATACAGATGTAATGTTGGTTTCTGATAGGCTTACATTGGCTGTACTGATAATTCTTTTTAGCATATGTCTTGAGGTTATCTGATTGTACATTTGTATTTTATTGATTCATGGCTTTTGAAAACCATCCAAAGGACTTCGTTGATGGAAAGAATTAAAAAATGAGAAATGAATAAATATCTCATCAAGCAGTAAACAATTCACTTTCAATTTCTTCCCTCTACTCCCTGCATACTTGATCTATGAGAGGGTTATGTAGCCTGTGGAACGTGGTGCAGGAAATATAGTATAGCATGGTTATAACAATAGCTAAAGGAAGCCAGCAAGGTATGCCATAGGCCAGATCTTGATCAAGAATTGCTTTGTGAGTCATATTTGATAGGTAGGTGGGGCCACCCAGTTGCCAACAGTGTGAAGCCATTATGACATCATATGATTGACAGATGGGCAGGGCAGTTGGCCAGTCAATATCCTCTTCACTCCTGTATTAAAACAGGAGGGTGGGGGAGGCTTTCAAAAGCCCTTGTGAGCCTCTTCCCCTATAAGATCAGAGCAGGATTGGGAAAGCGGTGGGGGAAAGACTTGCAATCTGTATATGATCTGGGTCTTCGAGATCTCTCCTCCTTTGCATTAACTATCCCATTTTTCAATAATGTTTCTAACATACTCTAGGGAACTTGCCAATTTTGGGATTGTGGTTATAGGCAAATTATTTTAACAATTTACCGTATTTTTCCATGTATAAGGCTAGGGTTTGGGGTTTTTTTTTTACCAAAATTGGGGCTTGTCTTATACATGAGTAGTACTGAGAGGTGTTTTCTTAATTTGGAGTCCTCAAAAATACATGGGGGCGTCTTATACACGGAAAAATACGGTAGTTCATTATTTAATCCAAGGCATGTCTATGTAAAAATAATTTTGGAAGGTTGAGCAGCTCAGAATGCAAGCCTAATGGGTAATTTCAAGGGATACAAAACATTGGTTTAGCTTTTATAAACCACCCACAGTGGCTTGATTTCGTGATCCATTTTTCCCCTTTAAAATGAGCCTGCTGAAAGGCAATTTGGAGAGTGTACTTCATTTTCTATGAGGCTTCCCCCTGAAAAGCTTATTTATTTTAGTGAATAAAACACCTTCTTCCTTCTGCAGGAGATCATTAGTGCTGATGAGATTAGAGATTTATATCTATGGGTCCAAGTCGTTAGTCATAATTTAATCAACACATTTGAAAATGTTTCCCCTTGTAAAACTCCAATGACTTTATGTAATCTGTCAGGCTTATCGAGAAACATGGCTTTAGTATTTTTCTAGTTTAAGCATAATGAACTGCAGAGCAGGATACATCATCGGCACAATCTGCGGGATATTTTATTTCCATCTGCACCAAGATAAATTGGGGAGGCAGATGCAGTTGACAGAGGGTCCCTGGGTTTAAAGTCACTTTCCATTTCTCTTGTGCAAGGTGAGGAAGCTGACGCCAGCCAGATGTTGCTAGACTGCAACTTCTGTTATCCCAAATCAACCACAATCTCTGTGGTTGCTGGCCCATGTGAAGCCTTCTGCCGTATGGCAGCCTGTTTGGAATGTGATGATGATGATGATGATGATGATAATAATAATAATAATAATAATAATAATAATAATAATAATAATAATAATAATTTATTATTTGTACCCCGCCCATCTGGCTGGGTTTCTCCAGCCACTCTGGGCGGCTTCCAGCAAAGATGAAAAATACACTAAAATGTCACATATTTAAAACTTCCCTGAACAGGGCTGCCTTCAGATGTCTTCTGAATGTCAGGTAGTTGTTTATCGCTTTGACATCTGGTGGGAGGGCGTTCCACAGGGCGGGCGCCACTACCGAGAAGGCCCTCTGCCTGGTTCCCTGTAACTTGGCCTCTCGCAGTGAGGGAACCGCCAGAAGGCCCTCGGAGCTGGACCTCAGTGTCCGGGTAGAATGATGGGGGAGGAGACGCTCCTTCAGATATACTGGAGCGAGGCCGTTTAGGGCTTTCAAGGTCAGCACCAACACTTTGAATTGTGCTCGGAAACTCCCTCAGTATCCCAGATTCAGGCTTCATCATGATTCCACAATATATCTTTTCAGATGTTCAGCGTTTGTTCATCTTCAATGTGTGGCATGGGGATCTCAACCCAAGCTCCACACAGTAATTCACAGTAAACCTCATGTATGGAGTTGAATGTGTGTATGAAGGAATGCCCCACGTTACACTAAGAGATTCAATGTTCAGGGAGAGATTCAATGTTCAGGGACGGAAGTCAGGGGTGGGTCAGACAGATGCAGTCCTCCTTTTTAGAATGGCATAAAGTACACACTGTCTGAAGAGGGCTCAATTCCCCTACTGCTTTCTTCCTCCTGCAACAAACCAAACCAACTTTACCAGCGGGGGAATGGGTGCAATTGATCAAAATTCATCCAGTTGTTTTAAAACAATATTTAATTTGTTTTTAAACAAATACAATAACCATTTTGAAAGGTGACAAGTTTTAGAATAACAAGCAAGTGTAATGCATGACCTATATGCTCTGGTCAGAGATTGGAAGATGTTGAAGTCAATCAATTAAGGAAAAAATGATAGTGTAAAAAAGCCCGGGTTCTTTTTTCCAAGGCTAATTGTTATGTGCGTGCAAAGGTTAAGCAACGACCCAGCTGAGTTCAGATTGTTAGATTTGAGCTGATATAGAGTCACACAGACATCCACATGACACAACTGGCATGTGTTCAAGTGCTTCATCTGAACAGGGTTGTGGACTGCAGAACAAGGTCCGTTGCAAGCCCAGTGGAATGTACAATTTTATATTTCAACTTTATCTGGCATTTTTACAGCCTGTGAGCTTCAAAATTCAAATCAAATTATCAGGTTGGCTTGTTAGGAGTCTCTATTTTTGTAGATGAAATAAATCATACCTATTCTCGGCAAACGACAAGTATGGGAAGGTTACCATATCTCAGCAACAATGTGAAAGGTTATCAGTTCTCATTCTTCAGGATCCTGAAACACATTCTTAGGACATTTGGCTTGAAAAATTCATTCTTGGGCAATAGAATTTCCATCCATCAAAGGGCATCCGAAAGTTCTCCTTGGTGCTCTTTAACGTTAGTTAAGCAAATGCCACCTTTTTGGATCTTTTTTAGCTTGCCATTTAAGACAAGTTCAAAATGTGTGTGTCTGCTAAGGATGTGCACTCCTCTAGTCATGGAAGGACTGTTGCATACCTCATAATATAGCATCTGCTTCACACACCCCAGAGGAGGATATAGGTTCATGAAAACAAGTAAAACTAAATGCAAAGATGTTCTTCTGCTTGTGCTGAAGCATAATAACGTCTCTAGTTCAGGGTGACTGTTCAGATGCTGGTAGACTTTAGATCCCATCATGCCTGGCTATTGGACTTGCTGGCTGGGGGCTGATGGGAGTTGGAGTCTCGCAGCATCCAGAGGTGTTCATGTTAAATGTTCAGTAAACACACAAGCAGGGCAGGGCACAGAGGGACAAACATGATAGGACTGCCCCTCTTGCTGTTCCCATTGCACTCCAGATTGTGGGTGATGCTCTTCTGAAACAGGGACATTTTGACCTCATGGAGGCTCCACACATGATTTAGAACCCTGCTTGTCACTAGCACAGGAGGCTCTCACCCTCCAACCCATGGAAGGCAATGAGAACATTGACAAGGGGCTAGAGGGTAGAGCTAGTGCATTTGTCCCCTCAGCCCCCACTTGTCCTTACTTAATACCTAAACACCTAAAGACAGCAGAAATCTGGTCCTGCCAGTGTTGTGACACTGCACACCCTGTAGGGACTTTTGATCTGTGAGATGGCGAGATGCATCAGCTTTACCTTGAACTCCACCTGCTCATTTAATTTTGTGCACTGTTAAGCAATAGCCCTATACACACTTACCTGGGAGTGCAGCCTCAATGAATAAACTAGATCTTAGCTACTAAAACCACGTGCCAGATGCTCAGATGCTAACAGCTTGGGAATCTATCAATGGGGCATATCACAGCTGTAGGGGCTTTTTCTAAACCACAGCAGTCTTGGTTCAGGCCTGGTGCACACAGATACCAAAGGGCTTTGTGTTAAAGATTCAGAAAACCAAGCTTGGGCTGCAGAGATGGCATATAAAGGGTGGGTTGTCTCTAGAAGGCAGATGCTGGAAGCCTTTTGGAAAGAATATGGAACCCATTCCTAGATTATTTGGATCAGCTCTCAGTGTTCTTTATTGTCACCATCAATCAGCACACAGACCCTGTCTACTCCTCCCAGGCTCTCTTAATAAGAGAAAATGTAGCTTACCTATATTCGAACCGAACAGTCATCTGGGTTTCAAGTTCAACTTCATCTTCAGATGTGAGAAACCTGTAGGGCAGAACAACAAAGAGGAAATTAGTCCATAGCTGCTAATAAACAAATACAGATTTGAGGGCTGCAGGAGGAAATGGACAGACAATTTGCTGATGGTGCCTGCAGGGTTTGATCTTAGTGGAGCAAGTACTAAGCTTCTGAAAATCCCTACTGCATAGGTTGCTCATCAGATTTAATGCTGAGCCTTCCTTGAGAAATTAAATGTATAACAGTCAAAAATACACTTTGTGCATCCCTTGCAAATTAAAATGGAATGATAACCAGTGTGTACGGTATTCTAAAACAACATCTCTTTAAAAGAAAGAGTTGTTTAATTTTTTTGGCTATAAACGTTAAATGGGATGTTACAATGTCTAGATCTTTATCTTTGATTAGCTGTTTATTGGATGGTCAGCAAAACACATTCCAGAAGCATGCATGCATTAATAATGGCTAATCTCCAGTGGGATACATAAAGTTAAAGCAGAAAACAGTTTCTGGCAAGTAATAATAATCAGTCTTTCTTTCCTAGAAACACCCCTCCTGCAATAATTAATGCAGTTCTTACTGTGCTATTGAGCATGATCCAGATGTTTCCCCTCAAGATAATGCTGCACACATTGAATGTGCCCAGCCACACTCAAACAATGATCTTTTCTTGCTGGGAAAATACAACTTCCTGTCCGCATAAAACTGTGTGGGTATTGTTGTTGTCTGAGTATCATGGTTATCTAGGACAGTGCTTGCTGTATGAATCATCCTTCAGACATTACCTGATTGGAATCAAGGAATGACAATGTGCTGATCACCCACCTACAATATCTATAATGCTTGAAGCCATCCTTTGTCCCAATTACCATTGTATATATGGACAAGTGAGTTGCTTTTACAGATGGTTTTGTCGTCTTACTGGCCCTTGTTTCCTCTCCAGGTAGAGCTGGGAATGTTTGCTTGCCTGAAACCCTAGTAATGTGTCCCACCTGTTCCTTTTCTTCATGTTCATCTCACCAAGGAGACCAGATACTGTATAAAAGCCCATGATTACCCTTCTTATATCCTTCTCTTTCACACACTGTGTTCCTCCGTTGCTCCATTATCATTATTTTTAGCCACGTGCTGCCTTCTTTGCTTCTTTTTAAAATGTCTGCTACTTATTTGATGCACCCCTTTAACGGCAACTCTGCATCACTGCTGACATTTAATTTTCAGCTAAAGCGTTTTAATTAAAATCTGACATCATTTGGCGAGGTAAATGAAAGTGGACTGGAATTACACTTGCAGATTGGACTGGCGTGAATTTATGTATCGGTTTCAGGGAAATTGACATCGCATTAATTCTAATAGCAGCAATAAACTGGATAGGAAATAGGCATTCTGAGTGGGGATGGGGGAAGTTTAATGGATTTCTGAGAACATTATAGACCTATTATATTACAACATAATCACTACACCTAGGGTTGCCATGCATCCTTAGGTTACAGAGGACAGTTGTCTGTATGAAGACCTGCCAGAGAACATCTTCTCTTTGAAGGCACCCTGCTTTTGGAGGCAACTGGTCTCTGAAGGGCCGTCAAGTCCAAGTCTGCTTTAGAGATGAAGAACCCCAAGAAAGGAGAGCGAGAGAGGCCTTGAAGGTGCCTGCCAGCATTTCCATACCTGGACAGTAGATTGAACAGGCACACAGGCAACCCAACTACAGCCTTTACCACTTTGGTGAATGGTCTTGGATTTCTGTTTCAATAGTCAGGATTTATAAATTTGCAGCAATATATATAAATTAGTATCTGCATATTTTTTTTGTAAAAAAGAAAGAAGCAAATTAGTGTCTTCTTTTGGTCTCTTTTCTAGTGAAGTTTTTCCTCTTTTTTAGAAATTTTGTAAGTTGTCACCCTCTCAAATGTGGGTTATTCACCCATATCAGCCCCATTTGATTTAAGTTCAATCAGGAAAGTTATGTTGTTAAGATACTTAGTCATCAGCTACTGTAGCCATGCTGAATGTCTGCACAAGCTGCAGTGTTAAGCCTATTCTTAAAATTATTATTATTATTACTACTACTATTATTTAAAAATTAACCCAGCAAACTCCCAGCCAGAAGAAAGGTGTGGACAGGTCAAATGCTAGACTACTATGTAACGATCAGATAGTGAGTGTATGTACGTTCATGCGTGCGCACACAGATAGAGAGAGAGAGAGAGAGAGAGAGAAGGAAGGAAGGAAGGAAGGAAGGAAGGAAAGAAAGAAAGAAAGAAAGAAAGAAAGAAAGAAAGAGAAAGAAAGAAAGAAAGAAAGAAAGAAAGAAAGAAAGAAAGAGAAAGAAAGAAAGATTAAGCGGCAATGTCCTAAACTTTTGCATTATAAACAGTAATGTGTCAGGACTTACTAATGTAACATTTGACGTCAGCTGAAGGTGTTGAAGCGTTTCTTCATATTCATGAACACAATCTTAATTGAAAGATGCCCATCAAGGTCAATGGCAGCCCATACAAAAATCTGAGTGGTATCGTCTAATTTGTCATATCTATATATCAGAAAATGCAATCCATAGATAATTGCCATTGTAAGAGAGCTGATGGTATGATGAAACCAAACCATGTCTGCCAGGGTCTCAGGAGTAGGCAGCACGGTGCCTTTCAGATGTTGCTGGACTGCAGTTCCCATCGTCCCTGACTCTCCAAAAACATCTGGAGGGAACCATGTTTGCCATCTCTGCCCCACCGCATGAGAGCCATTTGTTTGTAAGCAGGTCCTGTAAGTCTGGATCAACTTTTAAATGATCCAACAGGGGTGGGGGGCTAAGGGTCTTCCCAACAGTCTTCCTCCTCTCTCCTTCTGGGCAGGGTGCTTCTTCCACAGCTGGGATTCTCTGCATACGACTCTCCACACATTTACTTTGGGTTCATTAAATGCTGACCCTGTCACGCTGGAGCTGGAGAGGGGCCTCTTCACACAGCTAGGGTAACATTTAATGGGGCGCTGAGTCATTGCTTTATCATCACTGATAAAAGTGCTGAGGAATCTGTAGGAGACCTATGTTGCATTAGCAAAATGAATTTTTAAAAGACCGATCTGCTTACAAAATTTCCCATTTGAAATACTCCCCAGATGTCAGGGTTCCAAATGACTTGTTCTTTTGTATTGAGCAGCGGCAACAAATGAGTCATTTATCCTTCGCCTATTTGCAGTCGCCAGACCTGGTTCAGGCTATATAACTCGCTACAGTTTTTAGCCCCTTTCCCACTCTCCCTTACAGGTCTACCAGTGGGCAATTTTCATCACGATTGCTTTTGATGCCATGATTTAATCAATGTGCATCGTGTTGTAATGTGTTAGTAACTGGCACAAAAGGGGAAAAGTTACCTTATGCCTCATTCTGGAGGCAGAAACCTCTCCTGATGTTGCTGCTCTGCCGCCAGAAATCAGGGGAAGCTTTGGTTCCACTAGATGCAAAGTCATAACTTTATCTGGACCTCCTTGCCCACCCACCGGCAAACAGGAAGGAAAAAAGAGTAAAATGATGGGGAATGAAGAGGGGGGAAATCCTGAAAAAGCCCCCCCCCCCCCGAATCATAGAGTTGGAAGAGACCACAAGGGCCATCGAGTCCAACCCCCTGCCAAGCAGGAAACACCATCAGAGCACTCCTGACATATGGTTGTCAAGCCTCTGCTTAAAGACCTCCAAAGAAGGAGACTCCACCACACTCCTTGGCAGCAAATTCCACTGTCAAACAGCTCTTACTGTCAGGAAGTTCTTCCTAATGTTTAGGTGGAATCTTCTTTCTTGTAGTTTGGATCCATTGCTCCATGTCCGCTTCTCTGGAGCAGCAGAAAACAACCTTTCTCCCTCCTCTATGTGACATCCTGTTATATATTTGAACATGGCTATCATATCACCCCTTAACCTCCTCTTCTCCAGGCTAAACATGCCCAGCTCCCTTAGCCGTTCCTCATAAGGCATCGTTTCCAGGCCTTTGACCATTTTGGTTGCCCTCCTCTGGACACGTTTCAGTTTGTCAGTGTCCTTCTTGAACTGTGGTGCCCAGAACTGGACACAGTACTCCAGGTGAGGTCTGACCAGAGCAGAATACAGTGGCACTATTACTTCCCTTGATCTAGATGCTATACTCCTATTGAGTATAGGAGTATTATTTCCCTGCAAGTGTGAACCCAGAAGGACTTAGGAAGTGACAGTAGATCCAACGCAGATTCTCTTTCTCTTAGGATTGCTCTTGTAAACAGCAATAGTTAAAGCAATGCAGGTCACCCCATATTAAAAAGTCACGGAATAGAGGGCTTGGTGGTTTATTGAAAGGTCACTACAGGAGGGATGGCCCAAGACATTTTAGCACCTAGGGCGAACCACAAATGTCCCCACCCCCTGGCCAGGGAAGAAGGGGTGGATGAAGACCTACAGGTGAAACTCGGAAAATTAGAATATGGTGGAAAAGTTCATTTATTTCAGTTTTCATCAGCTGTACGCCATAATCATCATAATTATAACAAATAAAGGCTTGACATATCTCGCTTTGCATGTCATGAGTCTATCATATATTAGTTTCACCTTTTAAGTTGAATTACTGAAATGAAATTTTCCACGATATTCTAATTTTCTGAGTTTCACCTGTATATCTGGAACGAGAGGAAAATAAAGATCTACATCTGGAACAGTAGCGGGGCAGGTAGAGGAATCAAATCAGACTTACCCAAGGGGTGAAGTGGGAACGAAAGGCTGTTGCAGAGGGAAAAGGGGCCCACTCTGAATCATGCTGGGCAGGGGCAGAGCCCAGGAGACCCTAAAAGGCAGCCCTCGTGTTTCCTCCCCAGGGGTGGAAGAAGGCTAGCAGTGCTTCCTATTCACCAAGAGACTGCTGTAGAGGTGGCATGGGGAGGGGGGTTTCTGAGGTGGTGGCAGATCCGGCCTCCATGGAGTGCTACCGCAGCAAGAGGCCATGTATTCCTTAAAAGAGGTGTTCTCTGCTGCGAAGGAGAGAACGTGGGATGCCTCTTCTAAGATGGTCCCTTCTGTTTACAGGTTTCCTTGAAGGAAAGTGACCGTAGCTCAATGCTGAGCATATAGAAGGTCTCAAGTTCAACCTCCAGCATCTCTAGGTAGGGTAGGGAGGAACACCTTTTTGAAACCCTGGAGAGTCGCGGCTACCCAGTGCAGACATTACAGAGTTAGCTGGAGCAATGGTTTGACTCCTATGTTCACTAAAGTCAAGAGACTGAAATGTGTCCAATGCTGCAATCCTATACAGTGGTACCTCGGTTTAAGAACAGTCCTGTTTACGAACAATTTGGTTTACGAACTCCCCCCCAAACCGGAAGTAGTGTCCCGGTTTGCAAACTTTACAAACGGAAACCAAACGGTGGAAGGGCACTGGTGGTGGGAGGCCTCATTAGGGAAAGCGCACCTCGATTTAAGAACGGTTTTGGTTTAAGAATGGACTTCAGGAACGGATTAAGTTTGTAAACCGAGGTCCCACTATACTGATTTACCTGGAATGAAGTTCCTTAGAGCTCTATGAGATTTTTATTTCTTTAGGCACATTGCATTGTATATTTGAAGCAAAGACCCATACCTGTAAGTTTCTCTTCATGTTGTAAGCCGATAGAAACTCAGAGGGAAAAATTATTGAATTTATTCTGTATTTTTACTGGAAATTGTTGTGGCAGCAGAACTTCTTCAAGGGCTTACATTTAAACCATGTGTTGAAAGGATCTTTGAGAGCCACCCTATAATCAGCTGCATTCAATTATACTTGGCATCTAGACTTTTGTATTAGCGTTGCGATAAATTACAATATGAAAATCTTGGAACAAATAAAATGTGTCTCTGAGCTGTAGGCATAATGGTAGGGTTGACCTAATGTACTGGTTTAATTGGCTTTCTCCTTATTTTAATCCTAATTGTCATTGAGCTGTAACAGATTGATGGGTGAAGCAAATTATCTCGCTGTAAAAATATCCATTGATACTGTAGCAGGAGACCTTTTAAAGTACTGGAAGCTTAGAAGTCTGTTTTTGGTTTGTTTTGCTTTTTCCAGACTGCTTGGTGATTCTCCCTCTTCTTTACTTCCCTCTCAGGCAACTGTGTGAGCTGTGGATGGCACCTTATATCAGAGTTCATCTACACAACGTATAACATTGTGTTGAGAAAGCCTCTCCTTCTGGAGGGGAGGGATTGTGAGCGGGTGACGATTACCGCGTCACGCAGGGGGCATTCTGCCCCCTGCCCTCTCATCATCGCTGGTGCGCCACGCCTCCCAGTTGGGCATCCAATTGGGTGCCACCGCGGGGGGCATGGTTTAGCCGCTCAAATGCGGCCGAGCCAGCTCTCCCCACCATTGCGCTTCAGATTTTCCATGAGTCACCCACCCACCACTCCCTCTAGGGCGTAGCTTCTTGCTCGAACTTGCTGTGGACCCATGGTTGGTCGCCCTGGTTGCCCAGGCGGCCTGGTATGATTTTTTTCCAATTGGCAAATTGGCACCGGCCTCTTGGTTTTCTTTGCCTACCTCGTAGCAATCATCACAAGTTTCTTGGTATTTGGTGGTTAGGCATTGGAATGGGTTGTTGGTGTATGGAAGGGCAAGGTGTGGCCATCGCCTACCCCTTCACTTATGGGTATTCTGTTAAAGGAATCCAGCAGTCGTGGATCCTGTCCAATGCCCTGTGCAGCGGGGGGCCATGGCACGGCCCTCGGTGACATCAGGGGAGAGCTTATAGTTCTATTGGCATCAACAGGTTCCCCCTACTGGTGGTTAACCCCTCATCAGACTCACCCCTCTCCGAGTGGGTGCAGTCAAATTTGCTGTGGTCCAATGCCTAAGCCAATACCTTCTCACATGCTGTAATCAATAAAGTTGTGGCCTTTTCTTGCCCATTAACCTAATACACTGTGTCCACGTGTCTTCATTCCCCAAGCGGGGATCGGGTCCTCGAATCACAAATACATGGGAGGGTGGAAATAGAACATAATGACATTGGTCTCATCATTTAGAGGAACTTTTGGTGCTCCAGATGTTGCTGTACTAAACTCTCACCAGTCCAGCAAGCACGGCCAGTGACCAGGGGTGATGGGAATTGTAGTACAGCTGCATCTGGAGGGCCCAAAGTTCCCCTTGCCTGATCTAGAATAATAGAAATGAATGTTGTTGTTTGTTTCCTAAGAGTGTAGATGCAGAGCAGTATTGAAGAGTCTTCTCGGTGGGCACCGCTTCATTCCCATTATTTATGATGTTCAGCTGTGAGTGCTGTTGCTTATGTTCCCAAAATGTCATCACCCACGCTCAAGCCTAATGAGAACTGGGCATGCTCAGTCGCCACAGAATGCTGACTACATGTGGAGAGAATGAGCAGAAAAGAGGGAATGCAAAGTAAAGTGTGGTTTCGGATTTTTTTACTTTTTATTTTGTAGTGATATTTTTAGTTACTTTGGCATATAGCCAAACACATTATCTCCTCCCCTCCTTCACCTCCCCTTGCCCCCTTCCCACCAGGTGTGGAGGTTTAAGTGGTACTTGAAGCCTACAATTTTGTCCTGAATGTACTACAGATCATTCTAATATTTCACTATCCAAGGGAGATACCAATATTTACAAATAGAGGGTGTGAAAGAGCAAGCTTAAGGTTTTGATTTGCTCAAGCAGCTAGGACAGAATTTTTATTTTTTTTTAATTAAAGCTCCCAAATTGTTATGCCTTTATCCAATATTTGATATTTTAAATAGATGTTTTGGTCCAAAAATAGAGAATCATGCCAACTATTTTCACAGTAAAGTTGTTTATTTTTGTTGTTCCTGTATTACATTCATCACCAATAAAAGGACAAAGGAGAGCACAGGCTTGCATAAAATTTGCATATGGAAATAATTGCTAAAAATTAAATAGAAATACAATACATCTCACCATAGTGAAGGAAACTGTAACCAGGTGCCTGCACTGTTAACAGGTGCCTGCATAGTTAGCACAGTTCCGGGTGCTAACTGTTAATAGGCAACTTCAAGGCCCCTGTTTTCCCTTCCCTGTTTCTGCTTTAGGACTTGGACTGGAAGGCTCTCCAAATGGATGGCCATCCTCTGCAGAGTAGGACATATGGACACACTTTTAAAGAATGTCTTCATGATTACCATTGGACTTGATTGTGAGCTGAAAAGAAGATGAGGTGTGTTGAAACAAATACAGCATTTGTCACATTAGAAATGGTCTTGAGACCAGGACTTCCTCTAGCTACAATATGATTGGCCTACTGTAATGAATTTTACATGGGACTGCCTGTAAAGATGATTTGGAAGCACCAATTAATTCAGAATTCAGCTGCAAAAGTTCTGTCTGGTATGGGTTAGTGAAGCCATTATACACCAGTTCCATGTATTTTAAAAGGAAGATCCTTTCACATTCACATCCATTCATTCTCAGTCTCCTAATTTCCTCTAATTCAGTGCTCAAATTACAGATGAAAGGGTGGAGGATAATGATGTCTGTTCTCTGATTCCAAATAGTGCTCCCTTCCTCAATAGTAGCCAAAGTGGGCAGGGCAGGGCATTCTCTGTATTTTAAACCTTTATCTAGTTTCATCTCAGAATCTACTAAGTCAGAATTCTTTCCACTAGAATGTACAGTCTAGGATAAAATCCAATTCTAGTCTTCGGTTTGGCACTCTGTTTAGTTAACTGGGTTTTGAAAATTATCTTGAGGGGTGCCCGCAAGATGCTGAAGTGTGGGTTACAAATATTTAAACAAATTAGATAAAGGTAAACCCACAGCGCCACCCGCGTCCCTTTAAACAAATTACCTAGCTGCATTAAAGCTGCAGTCATGAATTCTATCAGCTTCTGGCTGGTTACTGAGTGTTCTTTTTGTTCTTGATTGGCTGGCTTTCAGTTCTGACCAATAGGAAGGCAAGGCAGATACGCCATTTTGCCCACCCAGGTTGCCAGGGAACACAACAGCAAGGTGCTTAAATGTTGAGTCCTCTGAAAGCGTTGACTGCTTGTATCCATTCTAGCAGCTCATCATCCCAATCTGTGGACTCTTCTACCCCATCCGAGGGTCCATCGTCGCAGTCTGTGGCTGAAGGCACATCATCACAGTCTATAGCTGCTACTACCCTGTCTGGACCCACATCATCCCTGTCTGTAGCTGTTCTTCCCCCATCTGGAGGCTCGTCCTCACAGTCTGTAGCTGCTTGCAGCCAATCTCAGAACTCATTGACGCAGTCTGTGGCTGTTCCTGCCTCATCTGGAGGCGCATCCTCACAGTCCGTGACTGCTCATACCAAATCTCAGGACTCACTGCCGCAGCCCGATGCCACTCCTACCCCACCTGGAGGCTCAGCGACACCATCTTTGGCTGCTTCTGCTGCCTCGTATGGAGGCACTTCGTCACAATTTTTGACCGTTCCTTCCACGTACGGAAACACACCGTCACAATTCCTGACTCTTCCTGCCGAAGGCATATCACCGGAGAAAGAGGCAAGACAGGAATTGAGGGGTTCGGAAACGGGAATGAGTATATGGGCTCAGGATGTGCGTAAGGGAATCAATGAGTGGAGTGAGAAGACCTGGAGTTTGAGCACACCGTTGCTTTGCCCCTTGGATCTGTTCCTGTTTGCCTCTGCTCTTTCTGTCTCATTCATACTTAGGTCTTCAAGCTCTGTGTGTACTTCTACGCATTCATTTTACTCGCACTGACTGGTTCTCTCTTTCCTTCTCTAATCTGCCTGTGCCATTCTGTCTGAGGCCTTGTTGACACATAGTGAAACTCCTGTGTCAAAGTCAGTGGATTCTCACAATGCTTTAACATTTCTCAGGTGTTTATTTTCTGGTTAACCATAGAATCATAGAGTTGGAAGAGACCACAAGGGCCATCGAGTCCAACCCCCTGCCAAGCAGGAAACACCATCAGAGCACTCCTGACATATGGTTGTCAAGCCTCTGCTTAAAGACCTCCAAAGAAGGAGACTCCACCACATTCCTTGGCAGCAAATTCCACTGTCGAACAGGAAGTTCTTCCTAATGTTTAGGCGGAATCTTCTTCTGGTTTGAAAGTGGGAAGATTTTACATTGGGGGAGCAGGATTTACATTTGAAAGTGGGAAGATTTTACATTGGGGGAGCAGGATTGTAAGCCTCCAGGTGTTTTGGAGCTGCAGCCCCTATCCTCCCTGACCATTGGCCATGTGCTACGGTTGATGGGAGTTGGGAGTCCCGCAACATCTTCAGGCAAACCACTACCTCTAAGGGTTCCATATCTGCTGAGCATTCTCAAAACTCTGTTACTCAGAGACTGTTAATAGATGAGTTCTAAAGCCAGGACTTGCCTGGTCTTTCACAATAGACTTATATGCTACCCAGTGCCTACATAGAAGTCATATTTAATGGGGGCCATTGTGTGTTTCAAGGGGGAATTTGTTGTGGGTCATTGATGCCCACATTACTGGATTTTGAAATGACAACTGGACTCTCTTTACACTTACTTTCTATTATTGTTGGTTAGTTCAGTAGAATTGCTCTGATTTCACTTCTATTTAAAAATCCTTGTAACTTAAAAAAAAATGCTTTGCATGTCGATGGAGATTAGAGTTGTGGGTCAGCAGTGGTATGGACCAGTGCTTTTTTCTCTAAAAAAATGTTTAGGAGTACTCTCATTTTGACTCAAGAAAATCACCATTTTATAGTTCAAATCAGGAAAAATAAATACAGTAAATGAACAAAAGTACAAAGATTCACAAAATGTTTAGGGGTATGCGTATCCCTGCATCCCCCCCCCCCGAAAAAAAGCACTGGTATGGGCAAACTTTTGTGTAGAATGGATTGTGGCTGGGCTACAGAAATGAGAATATATATATATATATATGTCATATAACAAATGTGAACCAGCTTTTTAGACAGGGGTTATAATTTTCTGGTTTTCTTTTGTTCATCCTTCAGAATGCAGAGCAGAATTAAAGTGGACTGATAATGTTGGTTTTTGTCTTGATCACCTTTATTTAACTCTGCCCCTTTGATTGCTGTTGTCCTGATAGTTATGCTACAAAAAAAATCTGTGAGTCTTTAAATTGCCCCAAGACTCTTTGTTTTTTATGTACTTGATGGCAACCATGCCACAGCCGGCCCTCCTGTTGGACAGAGTGAGGTAGCTATTTGAGGCAGAAAATGTGAAGAGTGTAGGGAGAGTAATATCAAGGTGTTAAAAGCCCTGGGCTGTGTGTGTTTTGCACACATCCCTCAAACCAGTTCTCTGCCCTCAAGTGTGGTGAAAAACACTGTCCAATTGCCAGTGTTGAAGTAGGAGCATGTGCCAGACATGGGTTGCTATATTTCAAACAGTGAATCTGGACAGAAAAGTTGTTGAGCTTTTCTTTTTTCTGCCAATGTTGTTGAGCTTCTTTTGGTTTTGCCCAAAGTTGTTGAGCTCGGTAAAATTGCCGTATTTGAGCTATTTTTATGGAAATACTGCAAAAATGGCACTGCCAACATGGGTTGTCATATGTCTGGATTTTACCGGACATTTTCCCAATTTCTGCCCAGGCACTGCTGCTGACTGCAGTATTCCAGTTGTATTCAGGAAAATCTGGACGTATGGCAATCCTATATGAGCTTCTGTTGAGGGGTGAAGGATCATCTTGTCATTCACCTCTTGCAAAATAGTTTATACCAGCCCATATGTAGTTTAATGGATGAATGTTATTTAGTCAGTCACTTGTTGAGTGTGGTAATGACCATTATACTTAACATGTCATTTCTCTACCTACCATTTGATCTGAAGGGCATTAATTGTGTTTTGTTTTTTAAACTGTGTTGCAGGATCCTGCAAATCAAAAATGTGGACGCAAGAAAACAGTGTCCTTCAGCAGCATGCCATCGGAAAAGAAAATAAGCAGCGCCAACGACTGCATCAGCTTCATGCAGGCTGGTTGTGAACTGAAGAAAGTCCGGCCAAACTCCCGTATTTATAATCGTTTTTTTACCCTGGACACTGACTCACAAGCGCTTCGCTGGGAACCATCTAAGAAAGATCCTGACAAGGCCAAACTCGAAATTTCCGCTGTGAAAGAGGTCCGGTTAGGGAAAAACACAGAAACATTCAGAAACAATGGGCTAGCAGATCAAATTTCCGAAGACTGTGCCTTCTCTATAATTCATGGGGAGAATTATGAGTCACTGGATCTCGTTGCCAATTCAGCAGACGTGACCAACATTTGGGTGTCAGGTTTGAGGTACCTGGTTTCCCGTGCCAAACAGTGCCTGGATTTGATAGAAGGTAGCCAGGACACTCCACGTTTTACATGGCTAAAGTCTGTGTTTGAAGCCGCAGATGTCGATGGTAATGGGATCATGTTGGAAGACACAGCTGTAGAATTAATAAAGCGGCTGAACCCTGCCTTAAAGGAGTCAAAGATCAGGTTAAAATTTAAGGAAATCCAGAGAAGCAAAGAGAAGCTAACGACCCGTGTAACAAAAGAGGAATTTTGTGAAGCATACATTGAGCTTTGCACTAGACCCGAAGTTTATTTTTTGCTAGTGCAAATATCTAAAAACAAAGAATACTTAGATGTCAATGACCTTATGCTTTTTTTAGAAGCTGAGCAAGGGGTGGCACAAGCAACTGAAGAAATGTGTCTTGATATTATTCAAAGGTATGAATTTTCGGAGGAAGGGCGGTTGCAGGGTTTTCTGGCAATTGATGGATTTACTCAGTATTTGCTGTCCCCGGAATGTGATATTTTTGACCCTGCACATAAAAATGTTGTCCAAGATATGACCCAGCCTTTATCACATTACTATATCAATTCATCTCACAATACTTACCTAATAGAAGACCAGGTGCGAGGGCCAGCTGATATTAATGGCTATGTCAGGGCACTGAAGATGAGCTGTCGATGTATTGAACTGGATGTGTGTGATGGTCCAGATAAGGAGCCCATCATCTGCAATCGTAACAGCATGACGTCACCTCTATCTTTTCAATGTGTCCTTGAGGTGATCAACAAATTTGCCTTTGTTTCATCACAGTACCCTCTGATTCTTTGCTTGGGAAACTACTGCTCCATACAGCAGCAGAAGGTTATGGTTGAACAGATGAAGAAGATTTTTAAAAACAGGCTCTATACTGATATGCCACCGCAGTCAGAAGCCTACCTTCCATCTCCAGAGAAACTGAAAATGAAGATTATCATCAAAGGGAAGAAACTGCCTGATGGTGAGGATTTATTAGAGGGAGAAGTCAGTGATGAAGACGAAGAAGCTGAAATATCTCGAAGAATGTCTGAAGTGTCTGTGGAGACGCCCAAGATGACTTGGTTATGCAAGGAGCTGTCTGACCTGGTATCTGTATGCAGAGCTGTCAGATTCAAAGATTTTGAGCACTCAACGAAAAGTCAGAATTATTGGGAAATCTGTTCCTTTAGCGAAGCAGATGCTAGCAGAATTGCAAATGAGTGTCCGGAGAACTTTGTAAATTACAATAAGAAATTTCTGTCTCGAATATACCCTAGTGCCATGAGAATAGATTCCAGCAACTTAAATCCGCAGGATTTTTGGAACTGTGGTTGCCAGATAGTGGCCATGAATTATCAAACGCCAGGGCCGATGATGGATTTACATACTGGTTGGTTTCTACAGAACGGAGGATGCGGTTATGTTCTTCGACCTTCTGTTATGAGAGAAGAAGTTTCGTATTTCAGTGCGAATACAAAGGGCATAGTTCCAGGGGCCTCTCCTCAAGTTCTGCATGTCAAAATCATCAGTGGGCAGAACTTTCCAAAGCCAAAAGGAGCCTGTGCCAAGGGGGATGTCATAGACCCTTATGTGTTCCTAGAAGTCCATGGCATTCCTGCAGACTGTACAGAACAGAGAACTAAAACCGTTCAGCAAAACAGTGATAACCCCATTTTTGACGAGAGCTTTGAGTTTGAGATAAACCTACCAGAGCTTGCAATGATCCGTTTTGTTGTGCTGGATGATGATTACATTGGAGATGAGTTCATAGGCCAATGCGCTATCCCCCTAGAATGTATACAGCCAGGCTATCGGCACATACCTTTGCGCTCCTTTGTTGGAGACCTTATGGAGCATGTGACGCTTTTTGTGCACATTGCAATAACTAACCGAAGCGGTGGAGGGAAGGCCCATAAACGCAGCCTGACCGCCAGAATAGGGATGAAAACAAGAGACTATACCATGCTGCGGAACACAAGTCTTAAGATTGTAGATGACATCTTCAAACCAGCGATACATCCATTAAGAGAGGCAACTGACATGCGGGAAAATATGCAGGTAATGAAACGTACCATTTCATTCTTTTCATTTCTTTTAGAACTTGATTTAGCCAACTATTTAAGTCAAAAGAACTGCTAATGATATTTTCATAATGGGGGGATCTTATTGCAAATGATGCAACACCCCATTAGTGAATAATGTTGTAGCTCACTTAAATTGTATTCTTTCGGTGCTGTTGAATGCACAGACCCCAAGACCCTACCTCTCAAGTGTCAATGAGCTGAACCTTACGTTAGGATGTCCTCTGCATCTCTTGTAACCTGAAGTTCCCAACTTCTACCATGCTATCCTTGTTCTTCTGGATTTCTCTTCAACAGCCTTTAGGTCTACTACAGCTCCCACCATCCCTGATTGTTGGCCATGCTTGTTGAGGTTGAAGGGAGTTGCAGCTGAAACATCTGTAGGACAGCAGATTGAGATTCAAGAGGGATCTTCTGGAGGTGGCAAGGCATTCAGATTGCATGCCTGCCCCCACTGCACATACTGTCATCATCTGTGACTCAGGCCGTGCATCTGTACACATAAATGCCAGATTCCTATGACCTTCTCTTCGCTCTCGTCCCCCCCCCCCCGAAGAAGGATTGAATAAACCAGATGCAAGTGCAAACAAATGCATATGTGTATGCAGTAATTAGGGATGCGGGTGGCGCTGTGGGTTAAACCACAGAGCCTAGGGCTTGCCGATCAGAAGGTCGGCAGTTCGAATCCCCGCGACGGGGTGAGCTCCCGTTGCTCGATCCCTGCTCCTGCCAACCTAGCAGTTCGAAAGCACGTCAAAGTGTAAGTAGATTAATAGGTACTGCTCCGGCGGGAAGGTAAACGGCGTTTCCGTGTGCTGCTCTGGTTCGCCAGAAGCGGCTTAGTCATGCTGGCCACATGACCTGGAAGCTGTACGCCGGCTCCCTCGGCCAATAAAGCTAGATGAGCGCCGCAACCCCAGAGTCAGCCACGACTGGACCTAATGGTCAGGGGTCCCTTTACCTTTATCTATGCAGTAATTAATACATGACTGCATACTCTCAGTGTATGTTTGTATGTATATCTCTGTATTACACAGACTTGATGACGCAGCCCAGCACCAAAAACATGCTAAAATCCATTGTAGTCCCTGCACACTAAGAACAGCATTCTAGTGTGCACCAGATTTGGCACTGAAAGAAGTTAGAAGTCAGAGTTTCAATGTCTGTTTCATGAAATGCTACAGGACTAGTAGTCTACTGTCTTCTGTTAATAGGAATGTTCTTCAATAAATTAAAATTTTCCACCAGGAAAAATAACGTATATTTATGCAGGTCCCACACAAGGGTTTAAAGTTCCCCATAAAGGATTAATTCATTTGTTCTATAAAACTTGGTGTGCCCCCCCCCCCCGCTGCATCCTTCTTTTCAACATGTTTTAAAGATGAAGGATTGAATCGCAGACATGGAACTTTTTTAATCAAGTGAAAGTACATGTCTACAGTTCATGCAAACAGTTTTATCCTTACCGTAATGTATAAGCAAGTGGTGAGAAAATACAGATCTTGCTATTGAAACACCTTAAAGCCAAATTACATTTAGCACAAAAATGAATGAGGTTTCAATATGCATTTAGATGACAACACCCTTTGCCGTCTGTCAGAAGATGGAGAGAGCAGCTGATTTAATTATATCTAAAAGCGGTGTTTTTCTAAATTCCTGTTGGGAACTGGTTTGTAAATATGCTTGTACAGAAAAAGAGAGAAAAAAGCCCTACTCAAAACGAGAAATGTTAGTATAGCCAAATGATGGAGAGTTGCTCTTTCACTTTTATAGACTATAATTACTTTCATACACACAGATGTTCCATTCATTTTCTGTCCTACTTGGATTACAATGGTATGTAGCAGAATGCAAGTTCAGTGCCAATTTGTATAATTTGGGATTGATGGGATTCAGGTGGCCTTTGGAGCAACGCAGTGTCTGTAATGGAATTTTGTACTCTCTCCAAATCTGCTACTGCTGAACTTGATAAGCAGCAAAATGGTTTGTGGCAGCCGAAGAGGTTTAGGCGGCGACTAAACACATGTGTAATGGATAATAATTTAAATTAGATTGCTATAAGGTTCATACTGCACCACACAGCATCCTTCAGTTCCCTTGTACTTGGGAGAGAGTCCACTGCTGTAATGTTGAACGTCTGATTGGTTTGTTCATTCCCTTGCTTCCTGGGAGTGGGGTGCTGCTGCTTATGGGGAGGGGGATTAATAGGCAAGGTGGATGCAGTGCTGGGGACACACATCTTTTTCTCACCTGGTAAGTGGAAGCAACCCCACTTCCAGGAAGCTTGTGTGGTGGCTCCATGCCCAGTAGGGGTGAGCTAGATCTGGGAGGGAGTTGCACCTCTTCTCCTGAGTGCTTTTTCGGAGCTCTCTTTCTCAGTGCATGAAAAAGAACTGATAGGGCATATATAATGTGTCCAGCTTTCTGGAAGAGTTCCCTAAAGGAAACAAATGGCTTATCCTATAGACTTCTTGGGTGCTAGCATACCAAGGTGTATATATCCCAGGTTTCCTTAAAAGGTAAAGGACCCCTGACAGTTAAGTCCAGTCGCAGACGACTCTGGGGTTGCGGCGCTCATCTCGCTTTACAGGCCAAGGGAGCCGTCATTTGTCCGGAGACAGTTTTCCAGGTCATGTGGCCAGCATGACTAAGCCGCTTCTGGTGCAACGGAACACCAAAACCAGAGCAGCGCATGGAAACACCGTTTACTTTCCCACCAGAGCGGTACCTATTTATCTACTTGCACTGGTGTGCTTTCAAACTGCTAGGTTGGCAGGAGCTGGGCCCGAGCAACGGGAGCTCACCCGGTCACGGAGATTTGAACTGCCAACCTTCTGATCGGCAAGCCCAAGAGGCTCAGTGGTCTAGACCACAGTGCCACCTGAGTCCCCCAGGTTTCCTTAATGCCTGCTTGAAACGGAAAATTGGTTTTTGGTTGTGTCTGTAGTCTCCTGGTATGACTTGTAAACTGACTCCTTATGCAATGTGTCAGTCAGAGGATGCAGCTGTGCCACGATGGAAGCTTGTGCCCTTTATTGAATGCTGACAAGTCTTCTGCCTTTAACTATAGCCTGAAAATATAGGTTAAAAATACTGGGCACACATTACTATTCAGTGAGACATTAAATACACCCTGACTCTAGTTTTGAGTATTTCAGGAAAATCAAGCAGATACCTTTCTATTTTTGTCTTAAAAGGAAATACAAGAGAAATATTTTAAGGCTCATGCATATGAGCACACATTTTAGGAGACAGTTCATTAAGAAAAAAGCAAACTTGAATGCTGATAAAAATAGAATAAAATAGAGCTCAGTCTTGAAGAATTTTAAGCCTTGAAATCTTCTCGAGATCCCTAAGCAGGCTTGAAATCAGCATCTGAAAAGTTGACAGGAATGGTGGAGCCCATGGTTCTCAGAGGGCCCTCAGCTCGTGCTTGTGGCTTCCTTTTTAAAAAAGTTTCCAGCATTCAAAAGAGAAGTACCAAGTGATTAAGTTGCAGTCGCTGTGATTATCATTTCCCTGGAGTGCCTCTGGGGCTCTGATGTTGGACTGAGAAGCATCCTGGGGAAATTAAGATGGCAGCTTCTCACCTGGCATTCTTTTGGCTAGCTGGGTAGCATGTTGCTGCCCCACTCAGCAGTGTATTGGGGGGGGGGGCTCACTAGGACACCATAGCAGGTCTCCTCAAACCTGGCGTCGGCTCTGTCTCTAAGGACCACTTCTAAGGACCAAGAGTCCAGTGTTCCTCATTACACTTACAGTTAGCTCTATAAAATAAATTGGAATGATTCCCTGTCATAAGTATAAACTGATGCTTTTATTTTCCGCAACAGAATGCAATTGTGTCTCTTAAAGAGCTTTGTGGACTCCCACCAATTACCAATCTGAAGCAGTGCATTTTGACCTTGTCCTCACGCCTTATGAACAGCGAAAATGTTCCCTCAGTGGCCCTCTGTATGAAAGACAACTTCCCCTGCCTAGAACCTTTGGGGACATTGACGGATGTGCAGAAGAAGGTTCTAGCGGCATACGACCTGGTATGGTGTGGTTTTTTTTGGTTGTTGTTATTATCTGGTTTATATTGGAAATAACATGAGCCAACTCTGTTTCTCAGAGACTTTCATATTGGCTTATGCCTTGTGTTTCCCCAAACTCAACTTTATTTGTTTGTTTGTTTATATTGAATTTATATAAAATTTATATAAATTTATATAAAATTTATATAAAAATAAACATCAGCACCAAGCCTTTTAAGAAGATCAATGCCTTTCCCTGTGTAGCATCTTCTACCTTTCCCAAACAGGATAGAGGAGCCTCTTGACAACCACTGGTCTGTATTGGTATCTGTCCTGTTATATATACAAAATGGATTTAATGTTTTCCACTTGGAAATAAATATTTTTCTCCCAGTTGCCAGAAGCGTCAGATAACCATGTTAGTACACAAATGGGGCAGAAGATGTGTGACAGGGAGATGTGAGAAGAAAGCATAATTAATTATTTAAACTTATTAATCACTTTTTTAACAAAACAAACTCAAAGTGACTTACAACAATAAATCAATTAAACATAAATTTAACCAGGATAATAATAATAAAAAAGAGGAAAATCTAAAACGCATTCATCTTTTCAAAAGGCAGCACTAAACTGAATTGGAATACAAAGAGGGGAGGTGTGGGGAGGTCCGGGAACCAAGCAAATGCAAGATGTGTTATGAAAATTTGAATTGTTTTTAATTGCTTTTCTTCATTATTTTTGTATTTTTCTTTTTCTCTTTTGTGAAAATCTTAATAAAATATTATTTAAAAAACAAAACAAAAGGCAGCACTAAAAGGTCCCACTCACTGAAGGAGGCCACGGATAATTAAAAGGGAAAGGCCTAGCAGAAAAGAAATGTTTTTGCTTGATGCTAAAAAAGATATTCAAAGGTGGCGACAGGCGACACTCCATGGGGAGTAGGCCTGGGTGATATATTGATATATTGCCCAGGACTGGTAAGAGGGGCAGATGGTGGTTTCACTCAGTGGTATATTGCTAGTGAAACCATTACCGCTCCTGATTCTCTCCATCTCCTGCATCTGGCTGCTGGAGACAGAGGGACTCAGAGCTGCAGCGGTTTCACCAGCGAGTGAAACTGCTATTGCAGTCTGCCCCTCATGCCAGCACAGAGTGAGAGTCAAGCTGTATCAGCAAGGCTCTGATAAAGCTTGTTCCTCCCTCCTTTTCTTTAAACTGCTTGGCTGAGGAGTGCATGGCTGCCCTCACCTCAACCAAGCAGTTTTGCGGAGCCACCAACTTGCCACTGGCTCACACTGGCTCTTGAGAATAGCTATGTAGTTCTTAGGAACTTGAGCCAGTATATGGTAGGATTTTAGTGGGTGTTATTACTGAGGTCCAGCGCCAAGGGCCTTCTGGCAGTTCCCTCACTGCGAGAAGCAAAGCTACAGGGAGCCAGGCAGAGGGCCTTCTCGGTAGTGGCGCCCACTCTGTGGAATGCCCTCCCATCAGATGTCAAAGAGATAAACAACTACCTGACATTCAGAAGACATCTTAAGGCAGTCCTGTTTAAGGAAGTTTTTAATGAGTGACATTTTAATGTCTTTTTAATCTTTGTTGGAAGCCGCCCAGAGTGGCTGGGGAAACACAGCCAGATGGGCAGGGTACAAATCATAAATTATGATGATGATGATGATGATTTGTATACCATCCTAAATCTACAGATCTCAGGGTGGTTCACAGGATAAAATCACAATATAAAAACAGAAAATACATAATCAAAATTAAAACAAGAAGAGCTCAATAATCCTGATTCCTGAATTTAAGAGATATGTACCTGAATATGGAAATGATGGTATTGATACCTGGGTTAAGGTGTAAATCTTTTAATAGGCGTCCTTTAAAATCAGTGACCCACGGATCTTGCAGCTTGATTCAGTGCAGGTTTAGTCAGAAGTTAGCCCCATTTTGTTCAGTAGGTCGACTGACTAGTAAATAACATGTAGAAAACTGTAGCCTAATGATGTATTTGCTTGAAAGTAAACCACACCATCAGAAATTGGTTTTGTTTCTGAGCAAAACTCATATTGGATTGGACTGCAAGTGTGTGTGTGTTTGTGTGTGTGTAATTTCTCATTAAATACATTATAATGCACTTTCTGAGTGATTGAGATTTGTGTGTATTTGTAAAGTAGTCATGTGAATATATTTTTGAAGGAAATTCGTCTGCATGGCAGTGCATGTTTAGTGGTGCATGAAATGCTCCGATATTTCACACAAAGCAGATGCAGTTGCTCAGAGACCCTTAGTAATTATCTTTCTAATAATTAACTGCCTGTTTTATTGGCTTTATCCCATATAAACAGACAAAGAGTGTTTGTCTGATTCTCCTTTTTCTTTCTCTTGACAACTATATGCCCCACCACTGATGGCTGCCGTGCTACCTTTAGAACTGGACATACAAGTCACCTTAAGTCAAAATGCTTGAGCTGTAAACTGATCTTTGTTTTTATTTAATAATCCCATATACAGTGTGGCAAATCTTTTTTGGAGTGAGGGCCACATTTTGGGGGCCAAAGTGTGAAAGATGGGTATGGCATTTTTTAGAGGGACACATTATTGGTGAGGTGGGGGGTGAGTCACAAAAACCTTTTGACATCACAGAATCACATCAAGGGGTATGTGGGAGTTATCAATAAATAAATATATGGGCCGGATTCAACTAGCACAGTGCACTAGTGAAAGATAGCCTAATGGGGCTTCCCCCCTCTCCTTCTGCTCCCTGTACTAGGGAGATGGTTTTGTCTGACAAGCAGAAATGCTTGCAGTGATGTAACAATCAAATTAGTGAAACATTGAATGCCACCCTGTAAGAGAGAGAGAGAGAGAGAGAGAGAGAGAGAGAGAGTATGTATATGTATATGTATGTTGTTGTTTAGTCGTTTAGTCGGGTCCAACTCTTCATGACCCCATGAACCAGAGCACACCAAGCACTCCTGTCTTCCACTGCCTCCCGCACTTTGGTCAAACTCATGCTGGTAGCTTTGAGAACACTATCCAACCATCTCGTCCTCTGCCGTCCCCTTCTCCTTGTGCCCTCCATCTTTCCCAACATCAGGGTCTTTTCCAGGGAGTCTTCTCTTCTCATGAGGTGGCCAAAGTACTGAAGCCTCAGCTTCAGGATCTGTCCTTCCAGTGAGCACTCAGGGCTGATTTCCTTCAGAATGGATACGTTTGATCTTCTTGCAGTCCATGGGACTCTCAAGAGTCTCCTCCAGCACCATAATTCCAAAGCATCAATTCTTTGGCGATGTATATCTATCTATATATCTATATCTATATCTATATCTATATCTATATCTATATCTATATCTGTATCATCTATATCTATATCTATCATCTATATCTATCATCTATATCTTTATCTATATCTACAAGCTTCACACACACAGATATGTAGTCAACTTTTGGGTGCCACAGAAAAACCTTTCAGTAGGTCTGCTCTGGGTAAAAGTTCCTCATTACGAAAGTGTTGGGGTTTTGGTTGTAAAACTTCACACAATGCACATTGCTTTTGCTTTGATGTCAGCTGGATTGTGTTTGCATGGAATGTCACTAAGCAAGAATTGGGGATACCTTTTAGATGTTTAAAGGAGTGCCCTCTCCACTCTCCCTCCCAATAGCTGCATAATTTAATAAACATTCTTTAAGGGTTACTTTTGTTTTGTTTTTTGGTATTCACAGTTATTTGAGATCCTTGTGCCTCCCCACTGTGCAAACTCAGTACCGGTGCTTCCATTCAGCATTATTTAAAAAGGAGACAAAGTGTAGCATGACTCCCCCTCCCCCATGAAGTACTGTGAAGCTTGATTTTTTTTTTTTACTTTACCTATGATTAATTCTATGGAGGCTCTGCACTCACGTTCCTCTCAGTGATAAAAATCACAGTTGTCCCTGCTTTTAAATGAGAGCTGGGTGGAAACAGCATCATGTCGGCTCTCCCCTTATTCCTCATCCATTTTCTGGGAATGGGAAATGGTGGGCCCTAGACTCTTACCTTACACTTGATGCTCACAAATGTGTCACCTAACAGTTGGATGAAACATTTGGCAGCATCATGAATGAGATAAGATGCAGTTGATTGCTGAATACCATGGAGGTTCACGTGAAAGTCCTGCTGATTTCAGTGAAACAACTCCAAAGTTAAGTATGTGCATGATTGCAACTGGAGAGACAGCTTTGCTCATTTGGAAGTACCCAAGGCATTGATGTCCTTAAGCTTGTAATTGTCTGTCTCCTGCCTTCATTTCCTCCTGACATTGTATCTTGCATTTCCCCCTGTCTGTCAAGATAATGCCTAATTGACATAAACTGTTCATTGAATCTCCCTTATCATTTTTTTCTGTTACAAAATGGGGAGCGTTTTAGAGGAGTGAATGAATAAGGGCTTTTTGAGATAGGGATTCTGGCCTGAAAGGCAAAGCTGGTAAAAGCAACTTTTCTTGTTTTATTTTCCCTGACAGATGATTCAAGAAAGCAGATTCCTTATAGAAACGTCAGATGCTGTTTACGACAAGATAGTTCAGTGCCAGAAAGCAGGTAACCCTCTTTCAGTTTTAAATATACCCAAGAGACTTCCTTGGCAATAATCATCCCAAATATTTTCCATTGTAGCTCTTGCCCATTAAGGATACAATATCCCACCTTGCTGCAGAAGGTGGGAGCAGGGTTGTGCTGATGGGGACTTGTGGAAGTTGTAGTCCAAAGATTAGGGTCCAACTACACTGGCTATCAATTAGTTTCGGGGCCCAATTGAAAGTGCTGGTTTTGACCTATAGAACCTTAAACGGCTCAGGACCGCAATAGCTCAAGGACTACCACTTCTTCTCATATGAACCTACCCGGACCCTGAGATCATCTTCTGAGGCCTTCCTTCGTGTGCCTCCTTAAGAGGTCCAGAGGGTGGCAGCAGGAGAACAGGCCTTCTCTGCAGTGGCTCCCTGTCTGTGGAATGCTCTCCCCTGGGAAGATCGCCTGGCACCTTCATTATACATCTTTAGGTGCCAGAAAAAACGTTCCTTTTTAATTAGGCCTTTGGTTGATCTGATTGACATCCTATACCCTTTTAAAATGCTGCTCTTTTGTTGTGTATGTGTGTTATTGGGTTGTTGTTTTTATTTTGATTGTATATATATTGTTGTTTTTATGTTGATCTTTTCTGTGAACTGCCCTGAGACCTCTAGGTACAGGGTGGTAAAGATAAAGGAACCCCTGACCATTAGGACCAGTCGTGACCGACTCTGGGGTTGCGGCGCTCATCTCGCTTTATTGGCCGAGGGAGCCAGCATACAGCTTCTGGGTCATGTGGCCAGCATGACTAAGCCGCTTCTGGCGAACTAGAGCAGTGCACGGAAACGCCGTTTAACTTCCTGCCAGAGCGGTACCTATTTATCTACTTGCACTTCGTGCTTTCGAACTGCCAGGTTGGCAGGAGCAGGGACCGAGCAATGGGAGCTCACCCCATTGCAGGGATTCGAACCACTGACTTTCTGATCAGCAAGCCCTAGGGTCTGTGGTTTAACCCACAGCGCCCCCAGCATCCATATAAATTCAAATAATAATAATAATAATGGGGGAGGCTGTTATTGGGGAGCTAGTCCAACATCATCTTCTCACAGTGACAAACCAGAATGCTCATGGGATCGTCCATTCATAGCACTGTCCCCTCTCTCATTGAACAGGTCAGATATGGTCTGTAATACTGGAGAGGGGACACAGAGGATTCAAGAAATTAAATGCCAAAGGAGTTTAAAAAGGAACGTTCGGAAAATGGCAGGGCAGGTTTTTTTTCACATCATGAAAGGTGGCACGAGTGCTCCCATACCCCCAGGGTTCCTGTGGCAACATTAGAGACCCATGTGGTGGTGTAGTGGGGGACGAGCACTGCGTTCCTTGTTTCGGACACATCACATCACTGGAATTTAGCAGAGGGGAAGTGCTAAGGCAGGGAGAGCTCGGGACTGTGCTGACACAGCATGGCCGAGCCAATCTGATACTCTTGCCATTGCCCAACTGGACAGCTTTGAGCAATCCACACCTCCCCGCTCCCCTTCTTGCTCTGGGAAGAGCCAGCGATGGGCTGCTCTCCGAAGCTGGGAGAACAGCAGTGCCTCAAGTACTACTGTGTTGTACAGGAGGAAAAACCTCCGAAATAGTATCCGAGTGTGTAAAAGCAGCTACTTAAGCTGTGCATTTTAAGCCCCCGCCCTCCCTACAAGCATGCACTGAGGTCTCTTTCACTGAAATCAATGAGACGGGAGCATTTAACTACGGCTGTTTGATCCATTATCCTTGCATTGAACTAATTGTCCGGAAAGGTACAGCTTTTTATGATGGCAGAAAATACAGCCATAAAATAAGTGGGCAGGGTGCAGGATTGCTTTTGTCAGACAGGCATCCTAGGATTGGTAAATGGTTATGGCGGTTGTCACTTTGTCTACAAATGGGAGGGCTTACAAAGCAAGGCTTTTAACTAATGCCACAAGTTCTGGGCAAATTTACATTAAAAAAGAAAGCATCAAAATTACTTCCAGTAAGCTCCATACATCCTGATGTGTGATATTTGACGTATGATATTCTTTCTGGAAGGGGGTGACTTTTGATTACGCTGAGATGAACAGCCTGCGGTTTTTCATAAGCACAAGCTCCACTTGCGCATGGTGGGCCAGTTCTGGATCCAGCTCTTTGTCGGGATTCAGTTCCCCACCCCTGCCATAATATGGCCATCAGTGCAAACTTTCCCAGGGCAGCTCATTACCTACATCTCCCATACGAGTTTATCTTCTTGCTCCAGACTCAAAACCCCTGGAGCAAAGCAGAGCACAAGACAATGTAGGTTATATGATCTGTCTTGGGGAAGTTTGTATTGATGGTTGTATTCAAGAATAACAGCAGTCCAAGATGAAACATGTGCACAATAATATATAGTAGCCCACAGAACATCTTATAATCTCAAAGTATCATATCCTAGAGAGCATCTTCCAGCCTTAAAACATCATTATCCATATCACAGCGCCGTATTCAATTTGTTGAAAGTTTCATTGTCAAAATCATTGATTGTAAGAAGAAGAAATAGAACAAGGTCGGCTGTGTGATCCATAAATTTCAAACGTATGAGCATCATAAGAATAAAATCAATTTAACTGGATATTTTTCCAGCTGGAAGAAAATGTGTTTATTTTCATTGTTTCTAAACCTATTTTCAGGGGGGGCGGGTTTTGTGTGTGTGTTTGTATTGTTTTTGAAACAATTTTCTCCATTTTTATAATATGACTGAAAATCGCCTTGAGACATGTGTTAAATGCGATTCATAAATGAATAATAAATTTGGTGGGTGGGATAGCAGTCTGATTGGCGTTTAACAGCTGGTGTAGTACACATTCGCTTCATGCGTTCTGAGTTATAGAGGAAAATCCAAAGGGCTCTGTGGATTGCTCTCTAATCCAGGCATCTCCAAACTCAGCCCTCCAGCTGTTTTGGGACTACAGTTCCCATCATCCCTGACCAGTGGTCCTGTTAGCTAGGGATGATGGGAGTTGTAGTCCCAAAACAACTGGAGGGCTGAGTTTGGGGGTGCCTGCTCTAATCCCTCAGCCTCACAGCCAATGTCTTAGGTCACAAGCAATACTATTCATTCATTCATTCATTCATTCATTCATTTGAAATGTTTATAGCCCACTCTTCACTTGAAGGTCCCAGGGCGGGACTAAAGTACTTTCCCACTACAACTGCAGAAGGCATTTGCTGAAGTCTTAATTAAGGACAGGAGGATTTTTCCTTAGCATGGACTGGTTAAATAATTTTTCGAAACCATGTTGGTGTTTAAATACGGCAAACCATGGTGTTACTGTAGTATGAGCCAAGCAGGCTAAGTAATTTTTTCTGTGAGCATCTCTTAGCTCTGCTTTTGAATCTGACAACAAAGATTCTCACTTGGGGGTAGGGAGCCAACTGTCAAACCAAAGGGGTGAATGATTTGTTCTGCCTATTGTATCTAGACGACCCAAAGCCTTACTCCTTCTGTGAGTGTGTGCACGCATGTCATCTGTTTTAGAGATTACCTCAATTAGAAAGTATCATCAGCTTAATTAAATTGATTTTAGAAGTAATCTAGTTAAAGCAGCACAAACCTCAGTAACAGTCTTGCTTACTTCGTTAAAACCTTGTTTAAACAGAGCTTATTCCATTTAGTAACTGGATTAATATTACTAAAGCAACTGAATGAGATGAAGCCCATATAGCTAAGGCTCGAATTGGTTTAACTGCATTCAATATTTTTTCCACTGACGCAGCCGAATTAAGGTAATTGTGTTATTTTGCTACAGCCTATCTGCATTTAATTCTTTGCAGCTAGGTCCAAGGTCCTCTACTTGTACAAAAACATACAAACAAATAAATAAACATTTCTTTCTCTGAGAAGAACAATCACATTACTGTGCACAGGGGAATTGCCGACAGCACAGCTAACTGGGGCTATACATCTTCATCATGATAATTCTGGTGCCTTTTCACCAGTGTGTTCTGTTTTACCAGATACACTGCTTGTGTCTATGGATGCAAGCCAGAGTTGGTTGCCCTATTCACAGATGCTCATATTCCCTACCTGGAGCATTCCCATGGCAGCATACCTTTGACTACTAGTTGCTGGGAATCTCAGGTGGGGAGGGTGCTGTTCTGTGAGAGCAGAGTGCTGGACTAGGTGGGCCTTTGGTCTGATCCAACACGGCTCATCTTATGGCAGAGGAAATACCATATTTTTCCGTGTATAACATGCTCCCATGTATAAGATGCCCCTGTTTTGGGGGGGACTCCAAATTAAGAAAATGGGGGGGGGGATTGCCCAGAGTTGTTGAGCTTTTTTTTTGGGGGGGGGGATTGCAGAAACTCGCATGCATCACAAGAGCCACCTATCGTCTGTCCCCTCGACAGCAGAGGCCATCAGTCATCAGTCCAATTGCCGCAGCGACATCCAATCAACACCAGCCCTTGTCACGGCCACCAATAACACGCCCAATAGCCGCTGACAATCTCCAGCTCGTCTTATACACAGAAAAATACGGTAACAAACAGAGGGTCTATAGGAGTACACATTGGACTGAGACCAATTTCTTCATACAGAGTGGTCCAACAGGTGCAGCCCTCTTATGAGGAACGTAACATATGAACTGATGGGCAGCCATAACTCCCTCGGCCGGATTATTTACAGTGGTGCCCCGCAAGACGAATGCCTCGCAAGACGGAAAACCCGCTAGACGAAAGGGTTTTCCGTTTTGGAGGTGCTTCGCAGGACGAATTTCTCTATGGGCTTTCTTCGCAAGACGAAAATGTCTTGCGATTCCTGGGGAGTTTTTTTTGCTCCCCACCCCCTTTTTCTAAGGCACTAAGCTGCTAATAGCCTTTTAGCAGCTAATCCGCTAATCCCTTAAGCCTTTAATAGCCGCTAAACCGCTAATAGCGCTAATCCGCTAATCCGCTAATGGGCTTGCTTCGCAAGACGAAAAAACCGCTAGACGAAGAGACTCACGGAACGGATTCTTTTCGTCTTGCGAGGCACCACTGTATTTACTTAATAAATTTGTTAGTCACTTTATCTTGCCCAAGGCAACCCAAAGTGGCAGACAGGCAGACAAAAAACTCCACATAGGTACAAAACCAAGGGGGGGATACATTAAAAACCTCCCACCCACTTCTAAAAAGCCACAGATAAAGGCCAAAAGCTTGGTTTTAGAGAAAGTTTTTTGCCTGGTGCCTAAAGATATATAATGATGTTACCAGTCGAGCCTCCCTGGGAAGAGGCACAAACAGGGGGCCACTGCAGAAAAGACCCTTTTTTGTATTGCCACCCTCCACACCTCTTGTGGAATGAGAACATGAAGAAGGGTCTCAGATGATTTTTTGCAGAGTCTGGGTTGGTTCATATGGGGAGAAGCAGTGCTTGAGGTATTGATGTCCTGAGCCATTTAAAGCTTTATAGGTCAAAACCAGCACTTTGAATTGGATCCGGAAACTAACCGGCATCCAGTGCAGTCAGTCATGGATTGGTATTATATGCTCAAACCATCTTGCCCCGGGAAGCATCCTGGCCACTGAATTCTGCACCAGCTGAAGTTTCCGAGCCGTCTTCAGAGGCAGCCCCCTGTTGCAATAATCATTTGTATGGGAATGTGGTTTTGCCGACTGTGCTCACATAAATTGCCCCAAGGAGCCTGCCTCTTCCATGTGGTAGTGGCCCAGGTACTGCTTTGAGGCGCATGCTTTAGTGACTGTGAAGCAGAACTAAATGTTAAGCTACTGCTGATGGTTAACAGTAAGCCTCTCCAGGATATCCTTTCTTAAATTCCCTTTGGAATATTCTCAGGAGGAGTTGAGAAGAGGCTTGGAGAAACAATGCCTGTCGTGGTTATGTTTGTTTGTTGTTTTTGCCACTATTCCATTGCTACCTCTTTGACCATGTGGGATGCGGGTGGCGCCGTGGTCTAAACCACTGAGCCTCTTGGCTTGCCAATCAGAAGGTTGGTGGTTCGAATCCACACAATGGGGTGAGCTCCAGTTGCTTGGTCCCAGCTCCTGCCTACCTAGCAGTTCAAAAGCACACCAGTTCAAGTAGATAAATAGGTACCACTGCGGCGGAAAGGTAAATGGCATTTCCGTGCGCTCTGGTTTCTGTCACGGTGTCCCGTTGTGTCAGAAGCGGTTTAGTCATGCTGGCCACCTGACCCGGAAAGCTTTCTGTGGACAAACGCTGGCTCCCTCAACCTGAAAGTGGAGATGAGCGCCACAACCCCATAGTCACCTTTGGCTGGACTTAACCGTCCAGGGGTCCTTTACCTTTTTACCTTTGTTGACCATGTGGAAACAGTATGATTCATGGATGCTTTGTTGCTATAATGAATTATATATTTCGCTAGGATGCAAGGCTGCACGCTTCCTCTGCTAAGAGCTCCATTGAATGCAGTGGAAATTGCAATTCCACAGGATTGCATAACCACCCCTGTTTCGACACTCAGCCTGGGGAAAATGTCTTGGATTACATCTTCCCTGAACTTTGACCAACTTTGCTGACTGGGTCTGATGAGAGTTGTAGCCCCAAACATCTGGATGGCATGAGGAGGATGGTGGACATCTACTGTGTATATAAATCCTCATGGGGCACAGTGAACCCATAAATGTGGGTTGTTGTTGTTTAAATATGCAACTGCATTTCCCTCAATGTCTTGTCCTTTGTTCATGTGCCAAATATATTGTTAGGAATGGAACTGCATGAAGAGCTTCATGACCTGGGAACAAAGGAAGGCTTGAAAGGAAGGAAGCTCAGCAAAGCCATTGAGAGTTTTGCATGGAATATCACTGTGTTAAAGGTAAGTACAAAAGTGACACATTTCCTTCTCTAGAGAATCTAGGTCTGAAACTTCTGCTTACATCTAACAGGAAAAGAATATTGAATATTAACACGATGGCAGGAAAATGCTGATGTGTGACAATCATAAAGAAGAGGAGCATTTCATTACATTAAGAGATTAAAGCAATCCTTAGTCAAATAAAATTTAGTAAGATTGGTTGTAAGCATTTTATAGTCTGTGGAGTTTTTTGGTTTTTCTTTGGCTTCAGGGGACAGCCAAAAGTAGATTTGTCCTTTCTGTGAGACAGAATTTATTCCAGTTGCTAGGGATTGCTGGTAGGCAGACTGCTGTTGTGTTCATGTCCTGATTACAAGCTTCCCTTAGGCTGGACTAGATGGGCCATTGGACTGAACCAGCTGGCTAATCTTATGTTCTTAAAATGGCTACAGGTTATATCCAAAGTAGCACTATGTCATGGTCCTTTTGGCATAAGGTTTTCTACTAGCACAGTGCGACTTGTCGTTGCTCATCAAAAGAGTGCATGTTTTGCATGAAGAAAAGATCCAGACTAAGGCTTTGTCCCTATGCACATTTACCTGATAATAAGACCAATTGAAAACCAGTGGGACTTACTTTTGAGTTGACATGACTCGGATTGTCCTGTAAGTTAGTTGTACTTTTGCTCTATTAAAGTCCAATAGGGCTTAAGTTAGTCTCATGGTTCCATTGGTTTCAGTTGGATTAAATCTTGAGTAACCTAATCTAGATTCAGAGCATCATATTTAGTTCTAGGTGTCTCCCAGTTAGAAATGTTCCCTGGGAGCAGGATTTGGAAAGATCTGTGCTTGTGAGAACTCCTGTCAGTTGGTGTATAAGCCAACTTGGTTTCATTCAACATAAGGCGGTGTTGTATAAATGCCAGAGCATATTAAAATAATTTGATTAAGATTTTTAAAAACAACAACAACAAAGTAGCATTTTATTTCCAGAAATCTAGTGATAGATTTGGAAGTGAGTTGGGAACATAAAGTGTGTAGGCTGTCTTGTGGAAATGCCAACAAATGGGATCTGAACATAGGGATGGATGAATCTGCCAATTTTGCTTTCTCTTGGTTTTTCATTTTTTCCAATCTTCACCAATTTCCTCATCAGTTTGCAGTTAACGCCCCCTCCCTAAAATAACCGTCCCCATGAAAATTCAGTATTTTAATCCACATTTATCCTAATGTACATATACTTGTATGCAATTTTGCAAAATATACATTTTTGCAAGCCATTTCCCCTAATATAATGCATATTTGCATGCTATTATACATTTTTTGCTGGAGAACTACATCACAACATTCAGGGAAGTTTCAATTCCAAAAGCAGTTGCATTTCGGTTTCCGTATTGTTTTGTGATCTTTGACTAAGGAAGATTCCATTAAAATTTGAACCAAACTAGACTCTCTCCCTCCCATCCCTATTTGAGGGTGCCAATGAATGTGGGGGTATCTTCTTATTCAGACCTAAATCCAGTTTAGCTAATAAGATTAATACATTGAATGATCTGGCCACATTCCACCGTGTGGGAGATGTCAGATTCTAGGTAATCTCTACTGAGCACCAGGAACTGTTGACTCCACAGATAACAAATGTCTTCACTCATTGCAAGAGGCATCTTGTTGTTCAGTCCTGACTCATTATTTCATGAATCGCTTAAAGAACCATGCCTCCACCCATATTGGCAGCCAGTTGTATCTTTTCTGTAGTGTTCCCTGAGCAAGATAAAGGTTTGCGAGATAGAAAGACTGAATTTTGAAGCTGTAGGATAAATAGAAAAATTGCAAACTAGTCCCTGGTTCAACAATTAATGTTTTCAGCTTTAATATAGAACTAGAAGCAAGGCAAAAAGAACTATCTAGTTCTATGAACTAGGAAAGTATATGGGTAGCAGAGATGGAGAGTACAGGACAAGCTATTCTATGGACAAGCATTTTAGAGAAAGAATATATCCAATAGTTAATTTTTAATTTTTTAAAAAGTTTCTCCCCTCTCTCAACAAGCCCATGTACTGTAGATGATTAGGATTGCATTCTAACACCCTGTGAACACCATTCTGCTGATAAAAAGAATGTGCGATGTGAAGAAATGCTTTATTTTGTCCGTCCTGAATCTATCAACATCCATCTTCATTGGAAGTCCCCGAGTTCTAGGGTTATGAGAGAGGGAGAAATACAATATCCTCTTTGAGGTAAGGCGACTCAAACTGTCCACAGCATGGGTAGGCAAACTAAGGCCCGGGGGCCGGATCCGGCCCAATCACCTTCTAAATCCGGCCCGCGGACGGTGCTGGAATCAGCGTGTTTTTACAGATGTAGAATGTGCCCTTTTATTTAAAATGCATCTCTGGGTTATTTGTGGGGCACAGGAATTTGGTTTGCTGACCCCTGGTCCACAGTATTCCAAGTGTAACTGCACCATGTTGTTGTTTAGTCGTTTGGTCGTGTCTGACTCTTCGTGACCCCATGGACCAGAGCACGCCAGGCACTCCTGTCTTCCACAGCCTCCCGCAGTTTGGTCAAACTCATGCTGGTAGCTTTGAAAACACTGTCCAACCATCTCGTCCTCTGTTGTTCCCTTCTCCTTGTGCCCTCCATCTTTCCCAACATCAGGGTCTTTTCCAGGGAGTCTTCTCTTTTCATGAGGTGGCCAAAGTACTGCAGCCTCAGCTTCAGGATCTGTCCTTCCAGTGAGTACTCAGGGCTGATTTCCTTCAGAATGGAGAGGTTTGATCTTCTTGCAGTCCATGGGACTCTCAAGAGTCTCCTCCAGCACCATAATTCAAAAGCATCAATTCTTCGGTGATCAGCCTTCTTTATGGTCCAGCTCTCACTTCCATACATCACTACTGGGAAAACCATAGCTTTAACTATACGGGCCTATGTTGGAAAGGTGGTGTCTCTGCACCATAGATTTGTATAATGGCATTATGTCATTGGCAGTTTTGTTTTCAATTGTTTCCTAATGCTGCCCAGCATGCATGGCATTTGTCTTTTTCACAGCTGCCATATATCATTGAGCTATCCATTGCGACCACAAGGTCACGTTGCTGCCAATTCAGACCCCCTGAGTGTAGATGTGAAATCAGGGTTTATTTGCCCAGTGTGCATACCTTTACACTTGATTGCATTGCCTTATATAGAAACCAGCTCTGCGGTATTGAAACAAGCAGATTACTTACAAACTCTTTTATTATTACGCTCTGTCATTCCTAGCAGAGCAAGGTTGTGGCTCCCAAACATCCACCTTTGGCAGTGATACTCCAGTGGAGCAAAACACAGCTCACTGCAGAGATAAAAACTAGGATGTGTTTGTTTTCTTCATTTCAGAAATATTCCAGAACCGCAGTGAGTTATCTGTTCACCCCGTCTTCATTTACACTATAGTTAGCATCTCTCTGAAGTGCAATTTTTTTCTTCCTTTTAGGCAAAAAAAGGCCGCAACTGACAATGTTATTTGAATTATTCATAAGCAGACAGATCCTAATGAAGAGCTCATTTCATATAAGCAGAAGGCTTTGCTGGTCCCTGTACTGTAATAAACTAAATTTTACAATAATAATCCAGAAGCCACCAGACCATATTAAATATGTTTATGTGTCCCCCCCCCCCGCCCTGCTCCATGGATGATTTAGATCTAGTGGTTTTTTACATAGGGAGGTGAACATGGATGACTGATAGTGTCTTGACCCTAGGGAATAGTCCCACTGCCTCTCTTGCCCGTGCCCCTCTGTCCCCAACACTGATTTTTTGCCTGAGGCCAATTAGGCTAGGCCAGATTCTGGCAATGGATTTTAAAGTGTCTCCTTTAAAGATTTGTAAAACCAAATCAATTGTTATTAGATTTGTAGAGCCCTATTGTATCCTTGTTTTCTGCTGACGCACTTTATCAACGCCCCCATGAGAGTTGCTTTTTGCTTGTTGACAGCACTAGGTTTTGCATTTCTTATACGAGGCTAAAAATAGTTTTTTCCTGCATGATCCTATTCATGTACAAGACAGTGTTCTTAATGGGCTTTGACTTGATTGTTATTTAGCAATGGAAACTTCTTAGAGAACTCTACTATAATTTCAGGGTAGCATCGTTGTAATCCCAATCTTTCCCAGGTGGTAGTTAATCAACCCACTTTCCCCATGTCTCCTGGCTGCCAGCTTTTGTGTTGGAAAGCAGCCACCCCAGGGGATGATGTAGTAAGTGTTGTCAAGCAAGTAGGATCTGCTTCCAGTTGTTTCAAAGAATGTGAGATCTTCAGGTCAGTGGTTCTTTTTATTTAGTGCTTTGTTTCCAAGCATTTCACAACAGGAATACCTCCTCCCCACTCAATTTTCCAAAGCGTTTTCTTTACGCATCAATTTTATCATTAAGTTGTAAGCTGAATACTTTTTTTTTTTTTTTGCAGAAATCTTTACTTCTTTGTAATAAATACTTGTTTTGAAGAACCCTGCTTTAGAAAGTAGGTAGCTTTGGTCTTAGACATTGAGAGTTGTGATATTTGGAAATAAGATGATTGCATGATGCATTATAGCAGTGATAAGAAAACTCTGGCTAGTGGGCCTAACTAGACCTGACAAACTTTGGAATTTGACCCAACAGGCTATTTTGGGCAAACCACAGCCACCTGTATGACAAATTGAGGTTGCACAATTAAAGTTGATTTGGAGTTCTTGAGCAACAAGGCTGCTTCCAAAAATTTGACTTTTTATGATAACAAACGTGACAGGCAAATGCACTTGAAAGTACCGGATAACATTTGCTGGATACAAAGTCATCTAATCTCTCTGCAAACAAATCAGAATAGAGTGCTCAGTAAACAGGTTGTCTACAAGTGACCCCAAGTTTATTCCCCACTTACTGGGTGACCTTGGGCCAGTCACCAAAATCTCATTAGGATTTTTCTGAGGACAAAAGGAAGTTTTACCTCGAGCTCCTTGGAGGAAATATTGGATGTAAATTAGCAAATAAAATAAACAAAAATTGAAGCTAGGTAAACAACAACAGAAGCAGTTACATTTCATTTGCCCTGGCAATAAATAATAATTATTATTATTTTATAAAACGTTTAGGAAACACCTGAAGGCAGCCCTGTATAGGGAAGCTGTTTAAGGTTTAATGTTTTCCTGTGTTTTTATCTATTCTGGAAGCCACCTAGAGTGGCTGGGGCAACCCAGTCAGATGGGCGGGGTACAAATAATCAATTATTATTGTTATTATTTTAAACTCTGTGTTTTCACAGGTTGCTTGTTTCCTGCTTTTAGAATTTGAACTAGACTTTTTTTATTTGCAGCTGTGGGTTTTTTCTAGTGCTTTCCCCCACTGTTGTTGGTATGATACATGTATTTGTCACTTTCACACTTAACCCTTTTAGAGGTACACACTTAAACTATATTGGGTGCGCTCTTAAACATGAAATGTGTGTGACCCTTAGGCTGTGCTCTTGGAAGCAAATTGCTCTTGAGATCCATAGGAGATAACTTCCAAGTTAAATGGGTTAAGGATTGGAATATAGGCAACATCTGTCTCCGAATCAGTTGCACTGTTGACTTTCCGGCGGTAACAAGGATTTATGTTAGCCATTAATTTCAGTAGCTATGACTTTGTACACAGAACACGAGCAGAGCTGTTGAGTGTAAAAGGAATACTGTTTACATAGAAAGTTCTCAGAGGGGTGCTTCAGATTATTTAATCTCCTAGTGGAAAATGAGGCTGCTGCAGCCTCCTTGATAGAAGAGGACTGCTTCCCTAAGAGCATGGGGCTGTCGTTTTTATACTTCCAGTCCTCTTGAATATACTACCTGTATATCTTGGGAGTATATTCTGCACATGGTTGTCCCTCTATTTGAAACGATGACATTTTAAACTAGGGCATGAACATCAAAGCTTTGCTCCTGCAGAGCACTAATTAAAGGAAGCAAGGCAAGGTGGCAGAAAGGAATGATGTTCATTTGCATCAGTTTAAAGGGTACAGTTGGAATAGAAAAGCCTGCACCATCCAGGCTGCAAATATATAACTTTAAAGTATGTGGAGAGTTTCTGGTGAAATCTCAGAATATGATGACCAGTATTATGCGGGGCTCTAGTGAGTAAGCTCCTTCACCCATCAATATGACTGGCAAGATAAATGGTGCAGAATGGGCAGTCATACAGATTTGCCCAAATGGCATCATTTACCGTATTTTTCGCTCTATAAGACACACCTAGTTTTTGGAGGAGGAAAACAAGAAAAAATATATTCGCTGCGCAGCAAAAGCAGCGATCCCTCTTGCTGTTCTGGCTTCTGGGATAGCTGCGCAGCCTGCATTTGCTCCATAAGATGCACACACATTTCCCCTTACTTTTTAGGTGGAAAAAGGTGAGTCTTATAGAGCAAAAAATACGGTATATATTTGAGAAAAGACTATTTTTTAAAAAAGTATTGTGATTTCTTCCTGAATGTGGAGTAGATGCAACTTTGATGAACAATATTTGATAACGCTTCCAAGGTGCATGAGCAGTGAAGAGCAAGAAGCTGTTCTTTGTTAGATGTGCTTAATGCAGGGCTCAGCAAACTTAGCGCGCCTTGGGCCGGTGTCTCCAACGCCGATCGCGCGGAGGGCAGGGAGCGCGTGCCCATACGTGTGCGCACACACTATTTCCGGCGCACTTCTGGGTCGGAGGAGTACCGGAAATAGCTTGTGTGCATGTGCATGGGCCTCCTCCAACCTGGATGTGCAGAGGAAATAATGTGCATGCACAAATAATGCTTGCGCATGCGCACAAGCTACTTCCGGTGCTCCTCCGACCTGGAAGTAGGCAGCCGCACAGCGCAGCGCCGGTAAGAGTGGGCGGCGGCAGCGGGCGGCAGGAGTTGTCACAGGCTGGATAAACGAGTCCTTTGGGCCTTATCCGGCCTGCGGGCCTTAGTTTGGGGACCCCTGGCCTAATGTTATTTCAGCCTCTTCTAAACATGAAAAGCCGCCTCTCAATGCGCAAAGAGAATAGGAGCGCCAGTGGGGTGTGTGTATACACAATCCATTTCCCAATCTAAATTACCTACTGGTGGCTCCTGAACCGCAGGGGAGTCCAAATGTGCATTTGCCAGTACAGTCGTACCTTGGTTCTCAAACGTAATCCATTCCGGAAGTCCGTTTGACTTCTGAAAACGTTCACAATCCAAGGTGCGGCTTCCAATTGGCTGCGGGAGCTTCCAGCACTCAATCGGAAGCCATGGAAGCCGCAGAGGACGTTTGGCTTCCAAAAAAGGTTTGCAAACTGGAACACTCACTTCCGGGTTTGCGGCGTTCGGGAGCCAAAATGTTCGAGAACTAAGCTGTTCAAAAACCAAGATGCGACTGTACTGTATCTCAAAGTCCAGAGGTGGAGTGATTTGGAATAAGGAAACAGCAGGCATGGAATTGTTGAGCCCCTACCCGCAACATATGATCTTCAGTATCAGGTTACTCCTCCAAAGGCAGCTTTTCCTGTTTTAAAGGGTTGCCAAGGTAATGTTATCCGAATCTGTCCCTTTTTGTACAGCTTTATCTTTACAGTATATTTGTGGTCATTTGGCGCTTATAAATATCCTGTTGTCCATTAGTAATGGTCTTATCTCTGAAGAGCTGGGTTTAATCACACAGATGTATTATTGCAAAAACACGTAATGCAATTTTAAATTTCATGATCATTTGCCCTAAAAGCTAAAAATACTTCTCTGGGAGTACTGGTTTTATCTTCTCATCTCTGATGGCCCTTCTTTTCTCCAGTTAGAAATGAAATTAACTTAACATGAATTACTGTACTTTTAAATATATCCTTTAAAAAAAAGCAATTGATGTTCTGAGATCCCATGCTAGCATAAACAGTACTGAATAAACAAATGTATTTTTATGCTGGCGTGGCTTCCTGAGCAGGCCTTAAAAATAAGAGCCATCATGCTGCCCCAATAAAATAACATCTTGGGTTTAAATAAAATCAATACTACTATACTGTGTTAAATTGATGGGGGACTTCCTTCTTTGTGGAAGGATACTTTCTCTGGAAATCATTTGACAGCCTGGAAATCATTTCACGTGAATGTAGTAGGTAGGTTGTAGGTAAGTAGGTAAGGTGGCAAAATGTTCCTGGACTGTATTAGGAACATTTGGCAGATGGGAATCGAGTTGTCACGTGACTGAATAATGCCCATGTAAAACAAAATTATGTGCAGAACAAAATTATGTGCACTTAGAAAACGAGCATCTCAGGAAGACAGCTGGGCTGGAACATTTCTTCCCAATTACAAGCTTTCCATGTGCAGAGAGCTTTTTGTATCATCAAGCACTTGGTAACAACAACAACAACAAGATAATGCAACCATAACACTTCATCTCCTGACAATCACTTGAATCTATCTTCAAACATAACATCGGAGCGTCCTGATGTTTACTGTTACAACCAGAAGAGATCTCCCATGCTTGACCTCGCAAGAACTGTATGTCGAGCTGTTTGCTGCATGAGAATTGCTTTGTGCCAAGAAGGAAATGTCCCTGTAATTGGGTTAGATATCAGAGTAGTCACTTCAAAGTCATAGCAGTCACTTTAGAAGTGTAGAGAAGGGAAGCTTCCGAACTGTTTACCCAACAAGGAGAAAGCATAAGAGGAAAGAGTGCAATACTGCAGCGTGGATTACCAAATTGGCAGGACCTTACACGATTTGCCTGGATTCCACAGGTGTCAAACAACTTTCCTGCTGCCCATACCCAACTATATCTTCACTGTGCAGGGATAATTTTTCATCTTTGAGCCTTGAATCTGGACAAAACCTTTATTTTTGTTTGCTTCTTATTGCTTCCTGACCATTTGGGGTGCTTAGCTGTGGCATGTGAGTGGCAGGTGGGGATTGGGAGAGCCTCTAGTTTACACAGATAAAACAAAAGCCTTGTAATATTGTATTGAATTCGGATGGCTCAAGACCAAAGAGCAGCTGTTTTACTGCTGCTGTTTCTCCAGCTACGGTGAGACTGACAGCTTTTATGAGCTCTTAAGGTAGAAGGTGTTGAAGAGGATTTGTACCAGAGCTGTCAGAGTCGCTAAACTGATCAAAGGATTACAGCGCTCTCAATAAAAAGGAGGCTTTACAGTAAAAACAATGCTAGAAAATGCCAGTCATTTGAATTTGTATCCTTGACAGCTTACAGCACGCTTTAAATAGGTCAAGTGAACCAGAGAATGTCAAGAAGAGCATAGAGCAGTAAAGCCTCTGTTCATTCCTTCTGCTAATAGTTTTTTGTTTTGTTTTGCTTTTTAAAGAAGCGCTGCTTGCCCAAACTTCACAGAGAGGCAATCCCTGAAGGCTTCAATTTATTTTTAGACAACAATAGGAAAAAGGTGACAACTCCTACGTCAGATGTGCTGTGAGAGAGTCATCTGAGTGCATAACAGAGAAGCATCAGACACACTGATCCCAGGAGGGGCTGGCGCAGAATCGCAGGCTAGGCTGTCATATTCTCATCTTTAGGTTCACCATGCAATTCTCTGGTGAGAACGGAGATAGTTGTTTCTGGATTCACATTATTGGATGGATAAAACCTTGAAAGTTGTACATACAGGCACAAGAGCAGGCATCTTTCAAGTCTCTTTCTGTCTAAGGCAGCCTTTCTCAATCTGGTGCCCTTCAGGTTATTATGGACTACAACTTCCAGTATACATGGCCACTAGCCCAACTGTCTGGGGGTGATGGGACTCGAAGGCCAAAACATCTGGTGGTACCAGATTGAAGAAGGGACGAGGTTTGTTCCAGAATGAGAAAAGAGAGGCAGACAAAACAAACAAACTCCCTTGTATTTCACACCATCTTTTGTCCCTATGTTTTGCATGTTACACCTGTGGGAATCTGGGTAACATCAAGGAGTTGAGGTCAATCCCGGCTTCTAGATGAATGTTGTATATGCTACTGTTAGTGATCTCAACGCGCTGAGTGCTGTCTTTGTGTAGCCAAAATGGCACCATCCATGATAAGAGGGGAGGTATCAGCAGACTCAGAGTTCCTCTGAGGTTTGGAGAAGTACAAAAAAACATGGTAGGCATTGAATGCAGCGTCAGGATTGGCAAAAGGAACAGGTGTGATGAAATAGCATGGAGCACCCGGAATCCCAAACAGAAGTACCGCATCATTATCTTGCAGACCCCACTGGTACCTGTATAATATATGTTCTTGTTATGGTCACATTTCACATTTAAAACCTCTGTCAGTATTCAGCTAAAATAATCTGCAAGCTGAACCTTAGTTAAAGTTTTGTGCCTTGCTGATGTGGTGATACCAGCTTTTCTATGTTGTTGTAATGATGAACTAGGAAAGAATTAGGTATATTAGAAACACAACGGAATTCAGTTATTGAGTCCAGTGGAGGTCCTGAGGATTAAGACATATTGTAGACATCAAATTCACTTCTACTTTTCTTGAGAAACAGATACTCCAATTTTTGAGGTCTACAGATTGTCATTTTTAGTTACATTTGACAGGCTAATACACAATAAGTTAGCTTGCATAACAAGGTGATAGGAAAAAAATCCTTTGCATTTAAGCCAGTTCTCATTTTGGCTGTAAAAATCTTGCTTGACATAGCAAAACAAGAATCTTGCACTGTACCACTGATCTCTAAGAACTCACCATAGGTTCTGGCACAGAATTTTGTTTAAAGCACAGTGGCATAATATAGCATGATGTTTTAATTGGCTTTTATTACTGAGGTCCAAAATCTTTGGTGGTCATCCAAGCCATCTTACATTACTCTGAAGTGAGAATAAATTGGTAGCATGCTGTTGTTGATGGCTGCTCTGAATTTTGGCTAATAAGTCAAACTAGGAGAAGCTAAATATTAGCTAGCGAGTAGCTAGGTAGAGGTTGGGTGGTTAACTGTCCACTTTTAAGATATGGAGCTAAGGTTCTATCCAGTGATACCTTTGGACTAATGGAACATGCTTCTATTCATGTAAGGTGTTGCATCCAATATTTGCTGATTATTTAATGCAGTTCTATGCACCATATTCCATGAGCTCCTGCAGGGTCTTCCAACATTTTGGAGCAACCTTTAGTCTAGCTTGATGATTTTTACATGTTAATACGAAAACTTTCCATTTCGGTTATCTATTTTTTTAAAAAAATATACAGGCAGAGGACTTACCTTCTCTAGGCTTATATTTCTGATTTTACCCTCACCATCTATCAGGCATCTGGTCATTTGGCTTTGTTTGTTTGTGTACCAAAATTGTGACCAAAATTTTGCCTTGGTGATACATACGTCCCGTTTGGGATGTATCTTTCATTGGCTGCTCTGTGACTTTGAGATATTCAGTTTACAGGTGGTTATCTTCCCATAGGGACACGGGTGGCGCTGTGGTCTAAACCACTGAGCCTCTTGGGCTTGCCGATCAGAAGGTCAGTGGTTCAAATCCCTGTGACAGGGAGAGCTCCCATTGCTCTGTCCCATGTTTAGTACAGATGTTTTTAGGCTGCCTTCTTCCAACATCTGGAAAAAGAAGCTGAGATACACCATGTCTTAATTAACTGAAGGTGTTGCAGCAGGCAAGACAGCTGCGCTCTCTCTCTCTCTCTCTCTCTCTCTCTCTGCCTCTTCAGTTGCTCAGATTTTGCCTTGGGCCTTGAAACAGCCAGTTAGCAGTACAGCGAATTCTCTCCAGACTATTATGGAATTAGCCAAACTAATCTTCTCTGCTTTAATAGGCCTGTTTAATCATAATCCACAGTCCAGGCCTTTCAGAACTGAGGAAAGCATAAAGCCTCATAATTAACTTGTTTAAGATTCTTTTGTTGTAGGATGTCTGATTTTGCACTTTAAATAAAGTGAAGGGGCTATTTAATATACAGCTCTCAGTGAAAGCTTAAGTTTAGGCACTGAAAATCTTTGCCATGTTTAACAATGTTAAGGACTGTATAGATACAATTGCATGTGGCAACCATTCATTCAGGAAATTGTGTAACAAAGCCTTTTACTTGTGATGCAGTTCCAAATATGTTCAGATGTTCAATGTCAAGGAAATAAAATCTGAAGGGTAATTGACATGTATGTAGATTACAGGCTGGTTTCATCTTGCTAGCTGTTTTGTACCTTTAGCTTTGTGACAGCTTCATAAGAGTTATTGTCTAAGCGCTTATCAAAATTTTGTAAATACATATTCCAGTGTGGAGAATAGTTAAGCAGGAATTCACTTCACCCATTGAGCGCCAGAGTTCATGTCTTAAACATGCAAATAGAACCCCTGTGGCTCAGATCAGTGGCTGGAAGCTGTTAAAGGAGTCAGAAGGTATGAAATGACCTCTAGCCTGTGGCTGCTAAGATTTTTCCTTGATTATTTGAACAGTTTCTCTGTTGCCCCTCACTGGTGGCCCACAGATTAAATCCCATGTGTTGTCTCTCTTGTTCACAGCCTGCTTTTGTTTTGATAGGGCATACTAATGAATGAGTCCTATCTCATGGGGGAAGGATGGAAAAATGGGTGGGGGGTTGTTAATTCCAGCTGTTGGGTGCTATGAGCCCTGCCTCTGGCAACTCATTTCACCTGTTCTTCAAATGTAAGCAACCCTCTTAAACCCCTACTCTTTCACTGTCTCTGTTCTTCTCTCCTGTTGTCACTTTTGAAAAGCACACAAATCTGCTACAGATAATAAAAATCTTTAGAAATAGTTATGATGGTTAAGGTATGGGAATTTTTTTTGGGGGGGGGTATAGAAAAACAATGTTGTTGTTGTTGATGGTTAAGGTATAGGAATTTTGGGGGGGTATATAAAAACAATGTTGTTGCTGCTGTTGGCATCTGTTTGTCTTGAGAGTCAATGGAGTGTCCCTCCGGGGGTGAAATCAAACAACTGCATTAGCATCACCAAAGTGACCTCCCTGGGGCATAAGTCTCGGCAATGTGTATGGAGGGCCTGGGCTGTCCAGGTGACAACACACCCCTCTCAAACCTTGTTGATATGGTCCAAAGGAAAGCAATAGGTTTGGCACCAGCTTGGCAACCATTTTAGGGACTCCATTCCAGATTTGTGGAGTTTAATTCTTAGTTTAAAAGCAATATTTAAAAACAATATTTAATGTATCATTGCACCTACCATACATTAGCTAAGTCCCTTCATGTATATTATCTTTGTAAAATGTTTCTAGTTACTCATTTATTGTGAACCTTCCGTACCGAGATTATGAAAGCATGCCTTCAGATTTCCAGCTGACATGCATTCTAGATTTTACTTCTAAGGCCTTAAAAGGAATAACTTTCTACTGCTGTTGCTCCATTTTCTTACTTCCCAGTTCTGAATACATAACTTACTGTCTTGGCTACTGTGATGGGTGAAGCACCCTCAGGTTGTGTAAGCTTTGGCCTGGAAATCAGCCAAGTTCCTTTTCCCAAATGAAATAGCTAGACTGACTTCTGAGTCAAAGCAGAATCCTCGACCCAAGCACCCTGTTCTCCGACACTTTAACACTACCTACTGGTCAATCCAGTGACAGAGCCGCCAGTGGCACTCCAGCCACTGGGAGGCAAAGAAAATGAGGTCTCTCCCTCCTTTTCCTTCCCGGCACCTGGCATGCTACACCAGTGTGCCAGGACAAAAGGTTACAGGGGTCCGTGGGAAAGTGATTTCCCCAGGGCTACTTCAGTACCGCCTTCCTTATCTCTCGTAGTGCCTGGAGCATCCGTCTTATTGCTGCCAGGTTGGTGGTCAGGAAAAAGTGTTTTAAAAGAGGTGGGTGGGAAACTGGGGGGAGGGGGGAGGCTGAGTGGGTGGGAGGGGGTAAACCAAGAATTCTGATTTAGATGGTAATCTGAGCTGGAGAATAATCCAGGGCCCTTAATGTTCATTGAAACAAACATTACTAGCAACTCTATCTGGTACTCCTTTGTGGTGTGCTTACTATATATGCAGATGGTTGCTTTGGCAAGTTCCTTGAAGGAAAGTCTGGATGAGCGTGAGTCATCATTAGGCAAAGCAGTGGCTCACCAGGGAGCAAATAAATGCCAAACGCAACCTCCTGAACAGTATCTCAGCTGAAGTAATCATCGGTGATGGGCTCAGAAATACCACCAGTGATTCCACTTCTATCCCTAGCTTGACATATGCCCACAAATGTGTATATGTAAGAGGCTGATTGTCATTCTGTGCCTGCAAAAGCACAGATCTGTGAGTCGGTTGCACATCAGATGTGTCCTCAGTGTAGGTGAAACCAACCTGTGTGATTTGTGTGGTACACTGGTGCTCTCATGATCACATAGTAGAATGAAGGCACGTGTTTCATTTCTGCTTTTCAGCCCTTAGCGGGGCCATAGCTCGCCAGATGGCCTCAGCAAAACCATGTTGCTTATATTTATAGATGGCGGTGACTTCAATATTGTCTTCTTTGAAAAAATAGCCCTACTTCTTCCTAGTAACAGTGACCTCGTCCTCCACCCAATCAGATTTGACTACAGTGATCATGTGTGCCCTCCGTTTTGTCGTCATGTAACCCAATAGGACTGGCTGTGCAATGATGTCGCTGTGACTTAGGAGGGTTAGTTTTCAAACCAAAATGGTGCTGAAATAAAATGGTGTATAAATGTTTGCTGAGCCTTCTGGACTGGAACCATGGAGAAGCTGCTAGTGAAGTCCAGTTACTTTGAGCTACCTGATCAGGTATCGCCCACCTAAATGTGTGTTCCCTCTGGAGATGACTGTTCGGAAGATGGCCTTCTTGAAAAATTGATAAAAGGGGGAGTGTGTTTTGTTCAAGGGAATGGTGTTTGTCAACTGTTTCCACCTTTTATATAAGCCCTATACTATTTTATTAAAATAATAATAATAATTTATTATATATACCCCGCCCATCTGTCTGGGTTTCCCCAGCCACTCTGGGCGGCTCCCAATCGAATATTAAAAACACAATACAGCATTAAACATCCTACTGTATCATCCTACCAGACACTGTTTTTAACCTTTTCTTATGATTTGATACTTATTTCTAGACTCTATGATAACATCAATAGCTAAAGAAGCAGGAGCCTTCGAAGGCTAGGATAGAGGAATGTGATTTTTCTTTGTCTGACAGAAATAATGAGTTCTTTATGTGTGTGTGTGTGCCAAGAAAATGGTTCTGTGCTCTCAGGTTATTGGAGTGACTTATTTCCAGGGGTTATTTTGGTTTAACCAGATTTTTGGAACTAACCCCACATTCTTTCTAGTATTTGGTTTTGTTAAGGTGTTGACATAATTTTGCTGGCACCCCCCCCCTTTTAAGTAGATTATATTCGCAACCAATTTTCTCAAAGCAAACAGATGGCTTCTCAACAAGAGCATGTCCGCGGAAATTATCCCTTGCAGAAGTATAACAGCATTGCCACAAGAGACCTATGTTTGTCATTCATTTTCTTGTGAGATGTTACTCAGAACCATTATTTGTTTTCTCACCTTGCTCACATGAAGCAGGTGTGTGTGTGTGTGTGTGTTTTCCTCAAAGGCCAACAAAACTTTAATGAAAATTGGGGAGTGGGGATGTACATATCAAATTGCAATATACATTGTCATTGCAATTTGAATTGGGGAATGTTTTTCTTTCTCTCTCCTAAAATTAAAACGCATAAAACTAAAAGCAGAAGGATTTAGGACAGACAAAAAAAGTGCTTCTTCACATAGTGCATAGCAGAACTATGTCATTCGTTCTCACAAGAGGCAGAGATGCCCACCAACTTGGACGGCTTATTTACGGAGGATAGGGACACGGGTGGCGCTGTGGGTTAAACCACAGAGCCTAGGACTTGCCGATCAGAAGGTCGGTGGTTCGATTCCCAGCGATGGGGTGAGCGCCCGTTGTTCGGTCCCAGCTCCTGCCCACCTAGCAGTTCGAAAGCACGTCAAAGTGCAAGTAGATAAATAGGTACCGCTCCGGCGGGAAGGTAAACGGCGTTTCTGTGCGCTGCTCTGGATTGCCAGAAGCGGCTTAGTCATGCTGGCCACGTGACCCGGAAGCTGTACACCGGCTCCCTCGGCCAATATAGCGAGATGAGCGGCGCAACCCCAGAGTCGGCCACGACTGGACCTAATGGTAGGGGTCCCTTTACCTTTACCTTTATGGCTACTATTCTTGAGGGTTATGTTCTGCCTCCACTGAATGAGTCAGTATACCTCTGAATTCCAGTTGTTGGAAATTGCAGGAGAGGAGAATGCTTGCAGGATTCATGCCGCCATCTGTCTGATTTAGCATGGTTCTTCTTATGTTCTTGATGTTTTATTTTTTAATTGCTGAAGCGGTAGGTAATAATAATAATAATAATAATAATAATAATAATAATGTGTATGCTAAGGTAAAGTGTACGCACTACTTGACTGGAGAACAGCATTGCAAAATTTGGAGAAGGGCAACTTTTGAAGAATGGCTGTCCTTCAGTTCACAAACTGTTTTACAAAGTGCAAATTAGGTAGATTTATGAATGTGAGCTGAATCCAATTTTTCTCCCATCCCCAGGCCAAATCTGTAGAAAACAGACTACAAAGCAATATTAACTTGAGCAGGAAAACGCTTGCCAAATTTCCTTCAAAAATTCTGTACATGCCATTCTAAGAACAAGGGACTTAAATAGAAGAAAATCTATGTAACGGCAATGTGAAGGATTATATGTTTTAGATTTGTGGTGAACAGTATAGCCCTGATATTTTTTTTAGCGCTCAAACTGAATTGCTTTACATCCCTCTGTCGTGACTGAACTCTGAGAACAGTCTTGTTAGAGCCATCAGTTGACAAGAAATCACTGCATTTCATCAATGATGCAATGCCAATCCATCTGTCTACCCATGGTATTTAGCTTTGATCAACATGGGAGTATATGAATGATTCACAAACATTTATGATTGCCAGTTAGTTTATTGCATGATCCCCAGGTAATCCAGTGATACAATCTGTTGCTGGCAGCTTCAAAACAGGAAATCGTAGGGTGATTTTCTGGGATGATCATTCAATACAACAATAACGAATGCAAGATGAGTGGCCCTTACAACTTTCATCCCTGCTCCTGGGTCTCAATGAAAGATTTGGATTCTATCCATCCTAGAGACTATCTTACCTGTATCTCTATCTCTGTCTATCTATCTATCTATCTATCTATCTATTTATCTATCCATCCATCCATACACATACACATATTCACAGATGCTTATCTGCGCTTTCTCCATAACTGAAGCAGATCTGCAGATCATAATGTCTGATTGTCTCTTACATGAGTATTTTCACTTCATGTCCATGTATTTAGTGTGCATGGATGGAACGGAAACACTGTGTGCAGTTACACTGTGTTATAGGTTTTGTGCTCATACCTACATGCTCTCTTTGTAGGAGTCGTGAAGCAGTTGACCAGTTAAAGCTGTAATGACATTTAAAAGAAGTCTGGCATAAAGGGCTGGATGGGCACAGAAATCACACTAGAGCCATCCTGTTGAACAGGGGCTCCTTTGTATCACTAAGTTGCTTAGCAGAATGACTGAATGACCCCCGGACGTTATCAGTTTGTGATGCAATCTTAGCTCATGCTGGTATATCTAGTTGCTATTGTTCCCAAGCATTGTTTACTGGTTCTGAACCTTGCCAGCTACCATTGTCTCTCTCAACTTGTTTGCCAGGACTGGAGTAATGGGGCGAATGCAGAATCACATGGCGTGTGTCAGTGCATCATCGAGTCACAACAGGTTCTCACCGAGTGCCAAATTTTGCTCAAAGGGGGGGATTGTGCATGAGCTGAGTAATGGCAGATGTCTGCAGGTTTGCACTGAATGTGGCAAAAATGCATTTCTCACGCTTCTTGAGATTGTTCCCTTTGGACATTTGCAGGTTCGTATTCCACACCACGCTGGGATCATTCTCTGTGGGGAGAAAAAGGTGAATTGTAATGATTGTAAGAAATATGGTGGTCACAGTGCACAGATGCACAGTAGCAACAGGATATTTCCTCTCTTGTGTTCCGGTTCTATCCTCTGCGGCAGTGGCGTAGCGTGGGTTGTCAGCACCCGGGGCAAGGCAAGTAATTTGTGCCCCCCCCCGCTGCACTGTCCCTCCCCCAGATAGTCCCTCACTCTCTCTCCGCACCGCACCGCACGCCTGGCACCCTCCCCTCCACAGTGGGCGGCGACCCGGCGGCTCGGATCGGATTCGCACAGCCAGCACTGCAGTGAGAGAGAGTGAGTGAGCCAGGCAGGGGCAGAGAGCTGCGAGTGCGAGCGCGCCCCCCCCCCCAGATGTTGCGCCTGGTGCGGCCGGCCCCCCTGCACCCCCCACGTTACGCCACTGCTTTGCGGAGAATGTGGTGATGGGCTGAAATTTCTAGGCTATGCGAATACTGGCATCAATGCATTGTGCTGCTTCCTTGCCTGCTCCACATCACTGGCAATGCAGGTGTGGGCATAGAGTTTTCTGTGGGCATAGAGCTTCTGTTTTTGGAAGCAATCCTGTGTTTCCTGGAAAGGTGTGAGCCCTAACCTTCATTTATTTGAATTGTTCTCTTCTGCCCTTCAGCTAGAACGCGAAGCTTACAGTTCCATCTGTGGGAGTTGTGCTTGACAGATTTCTCCATTCTATTTTTATGGCTAGTGTTGTTAAGGACCTGCATGCCTTTGATCCTCGGTGGCTGCAGTGCTCTTCTAAAATGTCCCCAAAGAGGAGCTTTTCTGTAGGGATGCTTACAGATTCCTCCCCATGTGAATTTCTCACGCAATTTTGTGGTTCCTGGTGACCTGGTCTTGTCTCCAAAGCAGCATCATTACTCTCATGATCTGTCCAGCTAATGCCAAAAATCGAATCTAAAAGGTTGGCGGAACTCTGTCAAAGTGCTGGGATCTGGTTTTGAGTTCCAGACTTAAGTTCAGATGGCTGTTTGCCATAGTTTGGTTTGCATTTTCCTGCCTTATAAGATTGCTGACATGCACCGGTGCACATATTCATTGATTAAATAATCACAGCACTGAAATTCATTCTTTCTGGTTCAAAAGACCTTCTCCTTCATGTGCTGAACGTAGCAGAGTTACGCCCACAGGAGATACATCAAGCAGTTGTGTGAAGGGACCTCATCTGAGGCCCTTTGCATCACCACCAAAGCACTTACATGTGCTTTCTCTGTGTGGAGGTTTGGGGTGGTGATGGTGAACCTTTCTGACGTGACTGCATCATTGCATGGATTGGTTTGTTTTTTTTAGTTTTGCACTGTGATTTAGTTTATTAATGTGTTTATTCCTTGGTGCGCGCCAGTAACCTGTACTACAGTAAACCGTATGTGCCAATTCCAAAATTAATTTTGGAAACTTTGCAAGCTGAACTAGAAGGCAAGGGGAATTAGGAATGCGGGACAAAGTGAGCCTACAGACTAAAAACAGAATGGAACAGGGAAAATATGTTCATTACAGCTTTTCTGGAGTTTGCTAACCCCCCACCTCAGTAAGCCCTTTAGTTGAAATGTTGGGGGGAAAATCTGATTATTTTGGGATCCACTCTTGATTTTACAGTGGTGCCCCACAAGACGAATGCCCCGCAAGACGGAAAACCCGCTAGATGAAAGGGTTTTCCGTTTTTCAATGCACTTCGCAGGACAAATTTCCCTATGGGCTTGCTTCGCAAGACGAAAATGTCTTGCGAGTCTTGAGATTTTTTTTCGCTCCCCACCCCCTTTTTCTAAGCTGCTAAACCGCTAATAGCCTTTTAGCAGCTAATCCGCTAATCCCTTAAGCCTTTAATAGCCGCTAATAGCCGCTAAACCGCTAATAGCGCTAATCCGCTAAGTTGCTAATAGGGTTGCTTCGCAAGACGGAGAAACCGCTAAACGAAGAGACTCACAGAACGAATTAATTTCGTTTTGCGAGGCACCAGTGTATATAAAACTATTGAATAATTATACCATAGATACTATTACAACTGAAAAAATTAACAAGAATAGAGGATGTAAATGTTCGTTCTGATGCTGGCTCAGTGTTTCAGCTGATTAACAAATGTCTACTCTGGTTTGATTCTTAGGTTCTTCAAAGGTGCTTTCCCCCCCTTAAGCATTTGCTCTCAGCAGCATTGTCCAGACAGGAGCCAGCTTCATCAGTCCAAAGCATGGGTGTACATGATTAAGAACTGTTCTTTTCAATAGGATTCAAGGCACCTTTTTGCTAGTTGGATTTTGTCCATTTTCTCTAGTGTCAGGAGATGGGTTAAAGAGGCGTTAATAACTCACTTGAATTGCTAACAGCTCATAATGTATTAAATCTGAGAGACCAGCTGCATCCACTATCATTCACTCTTGGGTGAGACGAGTTGTCTGTGCATGTTATGCTGTGACAAAGTGTATGTGTTTGTGTGTGTGAGAGAGAGAGAGAGAGAGAAAGAAAGAAAGAAAGAAAGAAAGAAAGAAAGAGAGAGAGAGAGAGAGAGAGAGAGAGAGAGAGAAAGGAAAGACAGCCCTTCTTTATCTTTTTAAGGACTTGCATTATTCACGACTCATCTTCTTTCTGTGTGCTTGTTGTGTATTCGTAGGGACAAGGTGATCTACTGAAGAACGCCAAGAACGAAGCCATAGAGAACATGAAGCAGGTCCAACTGGCTTGTTTGTCATGTGGACTCAGCAGAACCGGGATTTTGGATGCCAAGTCCAAACGGTGCCTGGAGGCAATAGAAGAAAAGGAGACTGGCGATGAGAATGGGAGGCTGTGAAAGAAGACCATCGCTGTCTGGCAATGGCATATATTTCAATAGCCCGAAATTATTTTTTTAACACATTTAAAAAGAGAAAGAGAAAAGACCGCACTAGATTGCCCTCTACCGGATATCAGAAGTATTAAAATCCTCACAATGCCAGTGTTTTATTTGAGTTCATTTATCCAAGTTTAAACTCTTGAAGTAGTGATATTTCTAATAAATCCAAGCTGTGTGTGTGTGTGTGTGTTTGTGTGTGTGGGGAGATCTAGTAAATGCTCTGTCATGAAGTTACATTGTTAGCCCCTTTCCTTATTTATTTTGGCATCTTTGATCAGAGTTTTATCCAGTGCTTTTTTTTCTTTAAAAAATATTTAGGGGTACTCTCATTTTCCTACTCATACTGCCCCTCAATGCGGACGAACTTAGATTCACAAAATGTTTAGAGGTATGCGTACCCCTGCGTACCCCCAGAAAAAAAGCACTGGTTTTATCATTCTGAAGATCTTGGTGGATAGAGAGAATGCATAACACATTAGTTTTAATGCTTCTTTGTACCATACTGTTGCTTTAGTGGCAGCTTCTAATAAACTGTGCTGTTCCAACTATGTAATACAGATTTTACCAGCAGAAGAAAGCACACACATGAACCTAATCTTTTATTGGCATGGATGAATAATGGATTCTTCAGCATAGTGGGAATGATAAATAATTAATTTACCTATTAAATTAAGTTGATGAAATATTAAACAATCAGAATTTTTTTGGATAGATCTCAATGGGACTTCTGATGAACATTCCACTAACTTTTTTTTTTTTTTTTTGGCTAATCATGATTTGAAATGCACTCACATTAATAGAATAAATTGGCCATTTTGTTTCATGCAAGGAAGCCAGGGTGATATTTCAGCTCTGCAAAATTAGGGATGGAGTGATTTCCAAGCTTTGGTTATGAAATGTGAGATATCAAATATTCCTTTAGACATAATAGAATACGAAGGTGCTCCTTAGTAACTCTGGAATGTTTCCCAGCGTCATTACCTGAAGGAAGTTTATACAAACTGTGAGCTTGAGATAAAGCTCAAAGAACTTCATTCTGCTTACTTTATTCCTATGAACAATCCCGCATAAAACTAGCAAGGGCTATTTCTCATGATACATGTCAAACATGGGCCTGCATTCAAACGGAAGTTGCGCGTCTTGCTAGGAATACAAGTACAGTGGTACCTCTGGTTACGTACTTAATTCGTTCTGGAGGTCCGTTCTTAACCTGAAACTGTTCTTAACCTTGAAACACCACTTTAGCTAATGGGGCCTCCTGCTGCTGCTGTGCCACCGGAGCACGATTTCTGTTCTCATCCTGAAGTAAAGTTCTTAACCCGAGGTAATATTTCTGGGTTAGCGGAGTCTGTAACCTGAAGCGTATGTAACCTGAAGCGTATGTAACCTGAGGTACCACTGTATTTAAAAAGCATCTCTGGGTTATTTGTGGGGCCTAGGAATTCGTTATTATTTTTTTCAAAATACAGTGGTACCTCGGGTTAAGTACTTAATTCGTTCCGGAGGTCTGTTCTTAACCTGAAACTGTTCTTAACCTGAAGCACCACTTTAGCTAATGGGGCCTCCTGCTGCTGCCGCTGCGCCGCCACTGCACGATTTCTGTTCTCATCCTGAAGCAAAGTTCTTAACCTGAAGCACTATTTCTGGGTTAGCGGAGTCTGTAACCTGAAGCGTATGTAACCTGAGGTACCACTGTAGAGATAACATCATGGAATGATGCTACTCAGAAGAAAGACTTGCTGAACTGCCGTTGCTCTGCAGTTCTCAAGTCTTTTCTCTCTAGCGCTAGTTGTGTGTGGTGTTCTTCTCTCAGCGTGTCTTTTCAGGGAGAGTTGTGAGAATAAACTCACACATTTAACATGAGAAGCAAGCCTAAGGCAAACTCATAATAGCCTAATTTTGCTATGCCCAAGGGCAGGCACACAATGAAATATAGCTGGTGGAAGAGAGGGATGATCTGGTGAGAGCTGAGTGGTTGAATGAAACTCTAACCTGACCAGCTATTGAAAATCACATGATCAAACTTACCATGTTACTAAGTGGAGTGTTATGCGCATTGATGTCATTATATAAATACACTAATTTGCTGGGCTGTGACAAAGCTGGCAGTGCGTCAACAGTGGTGCATGAGTCACATGACGATTCCAGCACAAACATGGCTCCTCCCCAGTCTACTCAAGTCATATTTCCACCACGCCAGTGTGATTTGGTGAATGTGATGTGCTAGAAATTTGAAGAAATTTGACAGAAGGCATAGTAGCAGAAATAAATAGCTTGGGAAATTTAATGATTGCCAGCGATTCTCAACTTCATGCTGAAACTGTTGTCTGCTAGGGTTCCGTCTCATGGTGAAGCTGGAGGACATAAGCAAACCAAAAACAAAAAGTCTTCATTTTACCATCCTTCACAGTGTCTGGCTCAAACATTCTTAATGGTGTTCCTATATTTCAGTCTTCTCAGTGCTTGAGTATGTATCTGCATTACCTCTATTAGAAAGTAGTGTTCTATTGATATAAGAGACTATATTTATTTAAGCATTGCTTTTATTTTGAAAAGCTTTTTAAATTAATTTGATTAACAAATGTGCTGATTTTACTCAACAAAAAGGCCAATTGTTGAAATTTTGACAGTCTGAAAATCTTGTATGCATTAAGTTATTTTGTTTTATTTTTCTGATTCCTTAACACTATTATGTTCATGTTGCACATTTCTGAGAGAGTAAAGCTATGGAAAAAAAATGAGCCATGTTTTAAGTCGATTACTGCACACTGATGAAATACATGTTCAGAATTTTGCATTCAATAGCATGTGAACAGTAGGAAAAATATATTAATTTCATTTTAGATCAATCACTTACTAAACAGAGATACATGGAATATTATGAGGCAACAGACCTACTCATAAAACCACACCACAAATTGAGAACAAAGTAATTTACTGAGAATGGATCAGTCCTGGCTTAGTCCTGGCAAACATGCTGCCAGTTAACTGCTGGCTGATATGGTTAAATCATAGCTGTCAACCTTCCCTTTTTTGTGGGAAATTCCCTTATTCCAGCGCTGCTTCCTGCTGCTGTTCCAGATTGTTAGATATCCCGCAGACTGTCCCCGGGACAGGTGAGGCTGCTGATCCCTTATTTTCGAGGCTGCTGATCCCTTATTTTCAAATCTGAAAGTTGACAGCTATGGGTTAAGTCCAACTAAAGAATCACTTGATGAAATTAGAGCTCATATTCTTATTGGGAGCAAAGTCTTCAGAGCTTTTCTGCCCACACATGGAGATCTTTAAAGGTGGCAAAAGGTCTCTCCATCTTCCAGACGTGCTAGGATTTAGTCAGGCCAGGACCAGAATATTCTGATTGACAGTATCAGACCGTGGCTGGGATGAAGCTATATAGGGTAATGCAGTGCGTTCCTTCTTTGCTAAGGAGTCCACATGCCTGAGTTGGATGTAAGCAGGACCACATATACTGGCATGGTTTGCCTCCCAAGGGCTGCAGAGCTCTGCACAGGGAGGTAGAAGAACCAAGAGAGGTGAGAACTTCAATTGCTACTGAATAAGCCCAAGAGCTGAACTTGGTGGCTGTAACAATTCCAGGGTGGCCGTATCTCCTACTTGACAGAGAACAGCCTTCTAGTTGAAGGTGTCCTTTGAAGGTCTCCATCTTTTCAGCAATATCCAGTCCAAGGCTAGTTTAAAGATAAGCAGCCTATATAAGAGAAGGGGGAGAGTTCACCTGCATGGCCCAAAACTTTTGCGCTATTTATTTAGCTGCATAGCACCCAATATGTAAAGTGGCCCTCCTCCCAAATCAATCAGAGTCGTCATACTCAAGCTAATATTGCCTTCTGTTGCATTCAAGCGATGTGGCAGAATATATTGAAAACTCAACAGATCGTGATGATCCTGCCAATCGATCTCCAGGATGACCCCTGTGACTTTGACCTGAGCTCCATTGGTATCTGTGAAGCTTCTGGGACTGCTGCAGATCCATCAGCATGCAGTCATCTTGCTGGGAATTATCAACAAAGTTCAAGAACCCACAAACTCCAATGAAGTAGAGCATTTGACTGTAAGGAAAGCCGTGCTGTTGGAGGCAATTGATTGAATCATCCACCAATAAAGCATAACTGTCAACCGTCCCTTATTTGGCGGGAAGGTCCCTTATCCCAGCGCCGTGTCCCGCTGCTGTCCTTTATTGATGATGTCCCTTAAATTTCCTGGGTTTCAAAGGAAGCAGCTCCTCTCCCTCCCTGCCTGCCAGCCAGGGAGGAGGGAGGCTCCAACTGTGTTTCTTGGCTGCATTGCTCACCCAAAAAGGAGTCTAAGAACGACTGGGGGGTGGAGCTTGCATGCCTTGTGCCGATCAAATCGGCTGTGTTGCCTGGGGACTCGCCTTTGCTCAGCGCTTCCCAGCGGAGAGGTGACGGTGGTTTTCCTTGCTGCATCCCCTTTGCCGGGTTGCTGCGCTGTGGGAACCACCGCTTGAGGTTTCGTTTGGCTGCTGGCTGGGCTTTCTGCCTTTGGCTCGGAGGGGCTCAGAAGTTGAACATACCTGTGCTCTGAAAATCCCTTATTTTGGCTGCTGATCCCTTATTTTCAAAGCAGCTGGTCCCTTATTTTCAAATCTGTAAGTTGACAGCTATGCATGAAGGTGAGCCAAGCCTGCTTGTTTGTGCCTTCAATCACTTAGTCCGATACGTACAGCACTGCAAAATGAATCTTTGTTAGCACTGGGAAGTAAATGCATATTTGGTAGCTGTGAGTTTTCACACGAGGCCATGGAAATGCACCTAGAAACTGTTACCAGCGCGTTGAAGACACACAGAGATGTGTTTGGCAAAGAGTGGTGAATCTTCTCTGTGCCAGGTGCGATGAAAGCAACGTTCAGCAAGCCATAGCTAAAATGCTGAATTACCGGTAATCGAAACTACTGGTTATTCCTTTAGAGAAGAAAGTGGATTGATGCTGCAATTTCTGCTGAGAAATCGGCAGTGCAGGACACCTCCTATGGGGATACAATCTTGAATTTGATGCGTGTTGCTAGAGACTATGTCAGTGAGGAAGACACAGCCATTCAGATTGTAACAGAGGTTTCTATAACATTATTTGTTTGATGAAAACAGCAACAGCTTTTTCTCTCTCCTTTTCAGCCAATGATACAAAACCATTCCCAAAGTCGTCACCCCCAAATATTTATGACCAATTTTTCCAAATAAATTTCAGAATTCTCTTCCTTAAAAAAGTTTTTTGTCTTTTTTCTTCTTTTAATTACAGAATCCAGCCATTTTACATCCAGAGTAAAACCTTCAGAAAACCCTATAGCTAACTTCTGTTTCCTTTTACTTGTTCATACAGTCGTGAATTGTAGAGTTGGAATGGACCCACGGTCATAAATATTTTTAGGGGATGAAATGACTTTGGGAATGGTTTTGTATAATCAGGAACTCTTGCTGTTACTCTGCCGCCACCCTCTTTCCGTCATGCCTGAAATATGGGCAGCTGGCTGGTAGATATGCCATGCCATTGGGTTTAAACATGGGCTTTCTAAGGAGCAGGTGTACCGCTGCCTCTTTAAGGCTGGCTGCCAGCTCCCCATCACAAGACTCTGGATTCTCCCAGCCACCCCACTCTGCTGACTTTAATCAGCCATGAAGATCAGGCCTCCAGAGGGTATATGGTTGGATAAATCACAGACAGCAAGCTGGTGGTCCACATCAACTGGCTCCATCAACCGAAAATGATCCCATAATCCTAGGCAAGCTGTAGCCTCAACTGGATTGATAGCAAAGTCACTATGCAGTCAAACGGCATTGCTTTTTTTAATTGTTGCATTAATGTTAATCTCTCCGAGACAATTTTTTGATGAGAGTAGAAATATGGTAAGGGATCCCTGACCATTAGGTCCAGTCGTGGCCGACTCTGGGGTCGCGGCGCTCATCTCGCTTTATTGGCCGAGGGAGCCGGCGTACAGCTTCCGGGTCATGTGGCCAGCATGACTAAGCCACTTCTGGTGAACCAGAGCAGTGCACGGAAACGCCGTTTACCTTCCCGCCGGAGCAGTACCTATTTATCTACTTGCACTTTGACATGCTTTCGAACTGCTAGGTTGGCAGGAGCAGGGACCGAGCAACGGGAGCTCACCCCAACGCGGGGATTCGAACCGGCGACCTTCTGATTGGCAAGCCCTAGGCTCAGTGGTTTAACCCACAGTGCCACCCACGTCCCTAGAAATACGGTAGCTAAGGCAATATTGAACAGAAATTTTGTAACTAAAACAAACAGTGAGGATGGGGCAAATTTAAATTTTGGTTTGGGTGCTCTGCTCATTGGAATGAAGTCCCACGTTCCTTAGATCCTTCCCAGATCACTGGTTCTATCATAAAATTGGCCCAGGACTGTAAATATGGCTGTCAGTGTTTATATTGGCTTCGCTTGTATCCCTTTAACAGCAGCATAACAGGAATAGAACTGGGCAAGCTTTGTCTTGCACAAAGGAAAGGGGGCAGATTTCACCTGCTATATTTCTGTGAATCTTTTCCTCCCCTGTAAAACCAAAAAATTAAAACAAACAAGCCTGCAGGGTTAGTACAAAATGTGAGAACCTTAGGTGCGTGGCACAAATTTTTGATGTCTGAATGTGCCCTTTGTAAATAGACTTGACAATAAACGCTTGTGTGTTTTAAGGGAAGTACGGTGCGTGCACCCTCTAGTGGCAAAGAGACACTTGTTGTTTAGTCGTTCAGTCGTGTCTGACTCTTCGTGACCCCCTGGACCAGAGCATGCCAGGCACTCCTGTCTTCCACTGCCTCCCACAGTTTGGTCAAACTCATGCTGGTAGCTTCGAGAACACTGTCCAACCATCTTGTCCTCTGTCGTCCCCTTCTCCTGGTGCCCTGCATCTTCCCCAGCATCAGGATCTTTTCCAGGGAGTCTTCTCTTCTCATGAGGTGGCCAAAGTATTGGAGCCTCAGCTTCAGGATCTGTCCTTCCAGTGAGCACTCAGGGCTGATTTCCTTAAGAATGGATGCGTTTGATCTTCTTGCAGTCCATGGGACTCTCAAGAGTCTCCTCCAGCACCATAATTCAAAAGCATCAATTCTTTGGTGATCAGCCTTCTTTATGGTCCAGCTTTCACTTCCATACACACACACACACACACACACACACACACAAAAAGACTCTTCTCCACACCTCTCACAAGCATCTGCCACTGGCATTAGGCACCAACGTCTAATCCCCAATAAGGCAACAGGGTGGAAGAGGCATTGTGCTGCAGGCAACAGTGGAGAAATCTGTTTTACCTCTTTCATATTTATGTGGAGACCCACAGTCTTTGCACTCTCTTAACCACGGCCATGGTAATTTGCAAACAAGGATCTTTTCACAGACAGAAATCAAAACGTGTAGCCTTTCCAATCTCAATGCTCAGAGTAATAATAATAATAATAATAATAATAATAATAATAATAATAATTTATTTGTACCCCGCCCATCTGGCTGGGTTTCAACCGCCACTCTGGGCGGCTTCCAACAAAGATGAAAAATACACTAAAATGTCACATATTAAAAACTTCCCTGAACAGGGCTGCCTTCAGATGTCCTCTGAATGTCAGGTAGTTGTTTATCGCTTTGACATCTGATGGGAGGGTGTTCCACAGGGCGGGCGCCACTACCGAGAAGGCCCTCTGCCTGGTTCCCTGTAACTTGGCCTCTCGCAGTGAGGGAACAGCCAGAAGGCCCTCGGAGCTGGACCTCAGTGTCCGGGCAGAACGATGGGGGTGGAGAAGCTCCTTCAGATATACTGGACCGAGGCCAAGAGTAGGGAATCGCCTGCTTAATTTCTCCATGGTCTGAAATGTGACAACAACCCCAATCTGTAGCTTTGCATAAGTTGGTGATGTGGACAATAAGGAATTAAGCAGAGCCCTGCTGCATCAGATAATCAAGAATAGCATCCCAATTTCCACAGTGGGAAGATGGATTGATTGACAGGCCTCTCCTCCTATTACCACCCCACTGTCCTCAGCAATTGGTATTCAAGGTTATAGTCCCTATGAACATGGAGGTTCCCATTCACAGAGCAACCCTGACTGTTGTCTATTCAGAAGCAAGCCTTACGGAATTGAATGCCCAACCAACACCTCTCTCCTCGTGTCCTAGAGAGTGAAGTTCTTTGACAGTCACTTGAATGGCAAATTATTGATCTTTGCTAACCATTAAGATGATTTAACCTAGACAGCATCTTAAAAAATAGAGACACCACCTTGCCAGCAAAGGTCCATATAGTAAAAGCTATGGTTTTCCCAGTAGTGATGTATGGAAGTGAAAGCTGGACCATAAAGAAGGATGATCGCCGAAGAATTGATGCTTTTGAATTATGGTGCTGGAGGAGACTCTTGAGAGTCCCATGGACTGCAAGAAGATCAAACGTATCCATTCTGAAGAAAATCAGCCCTGAGTGCTCACTGGAAGGACAGATCCTGAAGCTGAGGCCCCAATACTATGGCCACCTCATAAGAAGAGAAGGCTCCCTGGAAAAGACCCTGATGTTGGGAAAGATGGAGGGCACAAGGAGAAGGGGACAACAGAGGACGAGATGGTTGGACAGTGTTCTCGAAGCTACCAGCATGAGTTTGACCAAACTGTGGGAGGCAGTGGAGGACAGGAGTGCCTGGCGTGCTCTGCTCCATGGGGTCACAAAGGGTCGGACACGACTAAATGACTAAACAGCAACAAAGTTGGTTTAAAAAACAAAACAAAACCCTGAATGGACTGACCTTTAAATTGCACATTATTTCTTTCTGCAGCACAAAGTTATCTCCCCACCTCCCCTCTGAATGGGAAAAAAAAAGCTATATAAACTTAAGGGATACCCAAAAATGGAAGAAAATGAGAATTTGAGGGGCATATTGCTATTAGCCTCATCTGCACTAGACATTTAAAGCAATTACCATACCGCTTTCAACTGCCACGGCTTCCCCCAAAGGATTCTGGGAAGTGTGGTTTATTAAAAGTGCTGAGAATTGTTAGGAGACCCATATTCCCCTCACAGAACTACAGTTCCCAGACTGGTTTAACTGGTAATCCCTCTTCCCAGGGAACTCTGTGGACTATAGCTCTCTGAGAGGAATAGGCGTCATTCTTGGGAGATGTAGTTCAGTGAGACCTTGAGGGCCAAAAGTTCACCACACTTGTGCTAGGCGACACCAACATGAGTGTGTAGGACAACCATCGTGGAAGGGTTGGGTGGTTCTGGTTTCCAGAGTAATATCTGGAGTGGTCCCTGACATTGAAAAGTTGCTTTAGCCCTGCTTTAGTGTCTCCACATTTAAATTCATACTTCAGATATTTCAGTGAGCCGAGAATTGGGTTGATTATTGCAGCAAAGCAAGTTCATGCTATAGTTGTATCTGGATGGTCACACACACACACACACACACACACACACACACTATCTATCATAAGGTTACCAGACGTCCCTGTTTCCCGGGGACAGTCCCTGGATTTACAAATCAGTCCCCATACAAAATCCATTGAAGTTGAAAAGTGTCTCTGGATTCATTGAAAAAATCTGGTAACCTTAATTTATCATCTATATCTATCATCTATCTATCTATCTATCTATCTATCATCTATCATCATCTATCATCTATCTATCATTTATCTGTCTGTCTGTCTGTCTGTCTGTCTGTCTGTCTGTCTATCTATCTTGGCAGAAAAACAGAAAAAAACCACCACCATCAATTCAATTGTGTTTGCCTTGGCTATTAGGCTCATACATTTCCTTTAGAAGCTGTATATTTAATGGAGATTGATTTCGAAATGAGGAGATCGAAGTTGATGTAAGAGCCAGTCGCTTCTCACTGTACTGAATTACTCACAGCTTACTGACACGTTACTATCTATTTTCTGTGAAAAGTGGCGAGTGTTCCTTCTTGTCTTGAACGCCTGGGCTAGTGGTTGGAATCTCAGTCAAGTGAGGTTCCCTTTTCATTTTAGTTATGTTCATTACATCCTTCCACCAAGCAGCTCTGAGAAACATTTTTAGCTTCACAGACCTTATGAAGCAGAGGCGCTGAGCATGGGTGTAGCCAAGGGGGGGAGGTAAGAACCCCAGTTAATTGAGTACTTTCAATGCTTTTCAAAAAAAATTGTATATCTAGGGCTTTTTTCCCCAGGCAGAACTCACTGGAACTCAGTTCTGGTGCCTCTCAGGTGGGCACCATTGCCATTCTAAGAGAGCGAGGGAGGTGTTGATGGAGAGTTGGGGCACCCATTTTTTCTTGAAAAATAGCAGAGATTAAAAGCACTAGAATTTCCATTAAATGTTAATTTTTAGGAAGCTGCTTTATACTGGGGGTGAAAGCTCTTCCACCCTGGATGGTCAGATGCCAATTCTGTCTACCACTGAGGGGAAGGTGCAGAGGTGTGGTAAATAGTGTCCAAAACTAACTTTTATAATTCACAAAATGTGTGTGGGTTTGTGGAAGATTGGAGGCCCTTTTCGGTTCATCTGAGAAAATATTATAGTCAAGTGAAATGGTGGACAGGCCTGGAAATATAAGCAAAGGAATGAGAATGATAAAGTAGGATATATGTTATATTATATTTAAGGCAGTGGGTAAAATTATTTGAACAGAAACGGCATGGAAGTAAGGGTGGGAAGTCAAAATGCTAAGGGAATATTGTGTGGAAACTGAATTTAATTTGTTAAATTTTATGAAAATCAATAAAAACGTATGATTAAGAAAAACAACAACCCACAAATGTGGCTAAAGGTATTTTATTGCTGATATACACAACAGTGGACTTTGGAGGTAAGGTAAGGAACTATCCTAAGCTGAACACATACGTGAATGTAAAAAGGTAAAGGTAAAGGACCCCTGGACCATAGTCCAGTCAAAGGCGACTCTGAGGTTGCGGCGCTCATCTCACTTTACAGGCTGAGGGAGCCAGTGTTTGTCCACAGACAGCTTTCCAGGTCATGTGGCCAGCAGGACTAAACCGCTTCTGGCACAACAGGACACTGTGATGGAAACCAGAGCACACGGAAACGCCGTTTACCTTCCCTCTGCAGCGGTACCTATTTATCTACTTGCGCTGGCGTGCTTTTGAACTGCTAGGTTGGCAGTGAATGTTTGAAATGAATGCTAGGATCTGAGTTTTAAGATACGTATGCTCCATTAAGAGGTAAGTAAATAACAACATGTAGCTTAAATGGGACAACGCGTTCAAGCACTTCGCATCTGCTAGCTGTGTGAATAAATGCTGGAAAAAACCCTGCAGTGATGAAAAGCATCCATTAGAATGTACTTTACAAATGTAATGACCTTGCCATCCGTGATTTGGCTCTTTTGCAACCTAGCTGGAGGATGGCAACAGATTCTTGAACAAATGATAGGCTGTGGTGATGCCAGACATTCATGCTTCAGCTATTGATAAATCAAGCGGCGCATGGATGAGGGAGAGACTGCTTCACATGACAGACTGCTTTATTTCAGAATAATTCCAGAGGGGTCAACGTGATACGAAGGCTGCCTTGCTCACCTTATTCTTGCTCAAAGAAAAAAGGAATCTAGGAGAAATGAGGGGATCTGAAGATCGTGAAACTTATAAACACTTTAACTTTAAAGTTTGATCTGTTCCGTTCCCTCTTCTGAAGTTCAAACAGAAATTTTGTGTGTACACAAAATAGATTCTTCCTCTGCTACTGTGGTATAGTACAAATTGCAGTGTGGGGTACAGCTGGTTGAACAGTATTCCATTAGCATCAAACAATTGTATAAGAGAAATGCAATGGAATAAGAGAAAACCAATTTATTTCTCCAAAAAAATTGGAAATAATTTGGAGTTGATTTTTCTTTTGCCTTGTCATCAGTTATATTATTTAAAAATGAGTAATTTATATTTGTTAATTTTCATCTGTAATATTTCATTTCTGGATGATGATAAGATACTGTGTCTAGCTGTTTACTGTTTTACAATACAGAGTTTTCTTTCTTTGTTTTTTTTGTAGCTGATTTCTAGATGCAATGCTTGTTTTGACACCAAATGCTTTATTTAGTGTTTCATTTTAAAATATATATTTAAGGTGACATTTTCTGGGGTTTTTTGTTTTTGCATTTTCTTTATAGAGATGGTTTCACCTATGTTGCGAACCTCTTAAAGATTTCTTTAAATTTGGCATATAAATGAAGTAAGTCAGCTGTCTGAGGGAATAACCATATGACACATAGGAGTCAACTCTCAGGGGCCAAGGTCCCTTTGGTCCACCAATAAAATATTTGAGGGTGCTGCCCCCCCCCCAGAGTTAATGGGCATTGCTATTTAAATAGTGTGTGCACACTACATCTTGTGATCTATTAGGTCAGCTGGGGTCTTTTTGGCTAAGCTAAAGTGTGACATATAAATGCTCCTTCTTCTTTGGTTGTTATGTTCTGAAGTTCTCACCCTGGGCCAGCAGGGGGATACTGTAGATAGTTATGCAAATAAGGGATCGAAAGTGACATTCAGTGATTGGATAGTTTTAGAAAGTTGTTACAGTAACGTCGTACTGGAGCTCTATATAAGCAGGCTGACAGAACCCTTCAGTTCAGTTCTGTCCTGGCCTGTGAATAAACAAGAGCTGTTTGAAGAATCGCTGTGTCGTCTGATATGTTCCCCTACAACTTAACATTGGGGATCACTTGTGGCCATGTAAGATTGTCTTCCATGAATATGGTCTTTAATGGTGGGTCTGTAAGTGACTGTGGAGGCCAGTTCTGGATCTACACATCCTTCCATAGTGGGGACATTGGTTTCTGAGTGGGAGTTGATCACGTGCCTTCCTCTTAGCCAAAAGAGGAATTATAAATTATAAGAGGAATTATAAATTATGAATGCTATAAGTAAGTAAATAATACGACTGCAAGAGATTCAATCTATGTGAGCTTATTTTGGGTGTTGAAAGTAATTTGGAGACCTAATCTGAGGGAAATCAGGTCTTTCGAGAAACCTCATAACTTAATTATTTCTCAAAAAAGAAAGAGAGAGAGAGAGAGAGAGAGAGAGAGAGAGAGAAATGGTGTGCAAAATGGTAATTTGTCCTCTACATCTATGGAAACAGTTCTTGGGATATGAAGCTGACATGGTTCTTTTGAAATGCACCTTCAAAGAGAAGACAGCACCCCAGTTCTTGGTTATTTTAGACAAAATGGGAATCTGCTGCTAGTCACCCAGTGTGCAAATACAGCCTGTGAAGAACAGAAACTCCTGGCACATTGTGTCTCTGCAATGCTTTGAGGATTTCTATCATAAAAACACATTTTATACATTCAGAATATTTTGTGTAGGCAAGGAATGAGAAGTCGGGGACCTTTCTTTAGGAAAACCAGAAAGTCTAGAAAACGAGGTGTTCTTATTTTAGTTCTGAGCGGCATTTTTGCTGAAAAGAATCTCACAGGTTGAAACACACAGGCACAGTTTAAGGAATACAATGAAAATACTTTAGAAACCCAAAGAGATATAACATCAGACTCAACCACTGCAAAATGCTTGCCAAAAAAGGAATGACCTTCTTAACCTGCTGTTAGAAAGGAAAATAAGAGGAGGCATTCAGAAGGAGAGTTCCAAAGACTGGGGACTCTGCCAATAAAACATTGTAAAGTGCATTATACAAATGTGACACTAGATGGCGATGGTGAGCTATGGCAGATTCAATATGTTTTTCAAAACCTTTTTTAAAATAAGTAATTTATATATTTTAAAACATTTTTATATGTGTCTAGATTCCACCTGGGTGTCACTGCACAGAGACACTCGGCCTTACAATCCCCACCAGCCTAGTTTTGAACAATAATGGGACACAAGGCAGAGTCTCGCTCAAGTTCTCAAATGATGGGCAGTCTTCTATGAAGATAAGCCATCCTTCAGATAACCTCACTGCTTAGTGCTTTCAAAGACCACAACCAGCACTTGGGACTGGGCTTGGAAACAAACCAGGAGCAAATGTGGTTCTAAAACAATAGGAATAAGATGCTGCAGATGAATACGCTAAAATTCATTAATAAAATGGCATATTAACCTATAACAATAAAAATATTTATTAATGCAATAAAAATACTTTCATTGCAGAAAGCACAGATAAAAACATAGCCTGCATGTAAAACAGCATATATTTAGCAGGGGAAAGCCTACTGGAATAAATATGTATTTATCCACCAGTGAAAGACCACTGGGTGGGGTGGGGTGCGACTGTTCTTAATAGGGCAAGGTGTTACATAATATTGCTGCAGCCACTGAAAAGATATTGCCTCTTTCTGTCATCAACTGTGCCTACCCTCTGGCTAGGACACAGGGAAGTTATTTTCATTGTATGGACAGGCGGAGTCCCCCAAACCCAGGGCGCCCCCCATGTGGAATAACGACTCAAGACAATGTGCCATGGGATTAAAATTGGCCACAACTTTATTATGTTTCAGATGTGGGTAGACCTTGGCTCAGGCATTGGGTGTTTATCCTTCCCAGTCCCCTACCGGGGATCTGGGGAATATCAGGGTTATCCAGGATGTGTAGGGATTGGGCTGGCTCTGGAGAACATATGTTCAAGCAGAGAGAGCCCGCCCCCGTTACGCCGCCGTCGCAGGGGAGAGCAATGACAACCTCTAGGCGTACGGCCAAAGCCTCCCCTCAAACAACCGCTTTAACGGGGAACCCTGGGATCGCCGCCGCAAAGAGGAGGGGGGCGTGGGTCAATGCTACACACCCACCCCTATTTAGGGAAGATAAAGGATTCCACCCAAGGCCTGATACCGCCAAAGTTGTGACGTTTTGCTATGGGAAAGGCAAACCTGCCAATGCAGGAGAATTCCTTTCCGGCCCTTCAACAGCGACCCTGATATAGCAGCGCCCACATACCTGTGGAGAAAAGGTTAACCTGCAAAAGAAGTCTTAACTGAGGGTGGGTAGGGTGGGAGAAGCTCTGGAGCCAACTGACGATTCCCAGGTAAGATCCTCCCTCTATTGTGTGGGCAGGTAGTCCCTCCCGCTACCTGGCCTGATCACCTTGGCAACGCCTCCCCAGGCAGGATTGGGTAACTGGCTGACGTAGGCGGAGACCTCCAGGTATCCCACCTGGGGAAGGGGAAGCCAAGCCTGTGCTAATGGTGCTGCATAGGGTCCAGGGGGCTGCAAGTGGACACGCAAAGGGCGCTCCCCATTTAATGTGGGGAGTGGTCATTCTGACCTTAGAGATGAGGCAGGGGGAGGTACAGGAGGAGGTAAAGGTAAAGGGACCCCTGACCATTAGGTCCAGTCGTGGCCGACTCTGGGATTGCGGCACTCATCTCACTTTATTGGCCGAGGGAGCCGGCGTACAGCTTCTGGGTCATGTGGCCAGCATGACTAAGCTGCTTCTGGCAAACCAGAGTAGCACACGGAAACGTCGTTTACCTTCCCGCTGGAACGGTACGTATTTATCTACTTGCACTTTGACGTGCTTTTGAACTGCTAGGTTGGCAGCAGCAGGGACCGAGCAACGGGAGCTCACCCTGTCGTGGGGATTTGAACCGCCAACCTTCTGATTGGCAAGTCCTAGGCTCTGTGGTTTAACCCACAGCACCACCCGCGTCCCTATATGTGGAGGTGGTCCTGGACAAAAACTATTTAAACGCTGATATTATGAATTGGGCTGAGAAGGAAATTGACAGGATAGAAATTGACATGTCCCCATAGCCAGGCCTGACGTACTCATAAACAAGAGCAGATGGCACACTCATTCTTTTTAATTAGTTTTTTTTATTAAAGGTTTTCTCGTGGAACAAACAAAACAAACAAAGTACGTAGGGTGTCTCCACTTTCAATTCATAGAGTCTTTTCCACAATTCATTTACATCTAGTGTAAGATACTGTGGTGCACCAGTTGAACTTGTAGAAAGGTGCCCAGTTCCACTGGGTCATTCAGATGTAAACAGGGCTTTTTTTTTTCCAGCTGGAAGTTGTCAGAACTCAGTTCTGGCACCTCTCAGGTGGGCGCCATTGCCATTCTCAGAGAACGAGGGAGGTGTTCATGGTGAGTTCCAGAACCTCTTTTTATTTGAGAAAAATAGCACTGGATGTAAAGCTAAACCCAGGAGCACTTCCACACTTCTGCATGGAGACCTAATTTCCTCCACAAAATCAAGCCTGATGTGGTTCCTTTGTGCTTCTGGTTATCTTGCTTTTTGGGTTCTATTTTCCCTCTAGAATTGGAATGGCTGGCTGTTTGAGACAATTAAACATTAAATAAGTGTGCTGTTAATTAAAGGATAAAACTAGCTTTGAGGCACATTCCTACAGCTGTTCGTCTGGGTGTTTCAGATAGATTTTCTCTATACTTGGTTACTCTCATTATAAGGCAATATATTGGAATTTTGGCATGACTCACAACAGATCTGATGCTGGTGAGTTAAAAGAAAAGACTCCTAAAACACCATTAAGAGATCATTGGAGTTTTTACATTGTTGGTCCGTTCAGCCTGGGAATGCACAGCTTAAAAAACAATCTTATTGCACACAAAGTTATTCAATGACGTGCAGTAAGAACTCCTACAGAGATAATGGCTCTCCCTCCCTTTTTAAACACTGGAGTAGAATCAAAAGAATGTATTTTATACAGTTGTCTGAAAGGATGGCCGAATCAAAAACGAACACCAGATTTCTCTTTTAGACTAATTTGCTGTGCAGCTACAATGCTGCGCTCTCTGCTTTGAAAAAGGTTGCGTTGTCTATGTCAGATTCTCCTTTCTAAACCATGAAAAAACCCCGCTGCTCTTTTAATGTTCTCATCTGGACTGCTCCACACCCTCCAAGTATCCCTACTTTTCCAGGGACAGTCTAAGAATTATGAAAGCCATCCCAGCTTCTGGTTTGATCCCGGAATATCTCCACTCCCCCTGCCAATGCCGCCTCTGCTGAGCTCGGGGAGGAAGAAGAGCTGGAACCCCTATTATTATTATTATTATTATTATTATTATTATTATTATTAGACTTCCCTGGCTTTTCTGGCCCACGTAGGACCAGTCTGGATAGTTGGCCTTAGTGAAGATTTGACGTTTTCTCCCCCCAAACAGTTTTTGATCTGGGCTTCCACTGAAATGAGGCTGCATTTTAAGTAGTATTTTACACTTGTTTTTAAGTTGTATTTTAATAAATTGTTTTTATACCTGATGTTAGCTGCCCTGAGCCCAGTCTTGGCCGGGGAGGGCGGGATGTAAATAAAATAATATGGGCTTATCCTAGCCTTTGTTTATCAGAACATCAGAGTCCTGTTGGATCAGACAAAAGGTCTATCAAGTCTAGTGCCAGATTCCTTGACTGGAGAACCAGATGCCTAAGAGAAGTCTGCAAACTGATCTGAGGGCAGAAGTCATCTCCTACTGCTGTCCCTCAGCTACTAGTATTTTGAGGAAGGCTGCATCTGATCCTGTATGTATCCACAAGATCCCGGGTTTCCCTGTTTTTCACTCTGCACACATCCTTCCTCAAATCTCGGCTTTTGCTGTCTTCCATCCCTTCACCTAAACCTTCCAGTTAGTTTAGATAGTTGTGTAAGTTGCCAGACTTCCCTCGTCCAATCCCTATTTGTCTCAGAGCCACCTCCCATTTGTAAGCTGTCAAGTGGCTCCTATTGATAGGGGAGAGATTATTTCTTAGCATTTTGTGTTTCTGAAAAACACACCTCCACTGCCATTGGAATTCTCCCCAATGTGATCTCTGTGGTTTATGGGCCACATTCATACATGCAATATTTGAAACGGGAAATCTAAGGCCACTGCCCGCCTCCCACCCACATTCCCGGTAGCCATAAAACATCTCACTTGCATGTAAACCATGTTAGTCGTAGTCGGTTATTTCAATAGGAGCAAGCTTTACAGAAGTAAAGCTTCAAACAACAAAAACACAACATAATGTGTCCTTATTCAGTTGTCTCTCAGTTGAGCATGATATAGTTGTGATGATTACTTTTATTATTATTATTTACTTTTAAAACTGTTAAGTGTGGCTATGTGTAAAGGTAAAGCTTCTGGTTGTTATATCTGATTGTTATATTTCTTTAAATATTCACCAAAGCATTTCCACTCTTTTTAAAAATTCTGACTCATCCTGATTTCTTTTCTTTTTCTTTTTTTTTTAAAATGAAAATGCTGGATCTCCTTTTCCTTAGTACTCCATCATAGTTGACGATACACAGTCTACTCTTTCTTATCTAGGCTGATTGCTAACACCTGATGGTTGGGGGGTTATTTTTAACATTTTCCATTGGGATATAACTGTTCTTATTATATTTCACTCTACCAAACCTGTTGTTAACTGCCCTGAGCGTTGGGAAGAGGCAGAAGAAGAGAGGAAACAAATTAAGTAAATAAAAGGCACCAGAAGTTTAATGAATACTAAATGGAAAAGTTGCCATGATGTATCCAGGGTACCAGCGATAGGAGAGCCAAGAGCCAATATTGATTTTCGGATATATATGATGAAGGATTTTCTTCCTAAGTGTCAATGACACAGTGCAGCTCCTGGGGCTCCTGCATGACCTCACACCTGGTGCAGTGTAACCAAAGTGAAGTCGTTTATGAGGTCATTTTGTTTTACCTTCAAACTGTTTCATAGGAGGCCTCTATATATGCTGCCTCTCAAGGATGAAATACATGGAGTTTGTTTCCAGTCATATACATTGGAATCACTTCCCTTTCAGGACATAGAAGTACCACAATTGGATCTCCTTCATTCAAGTTGATGTTACTGAGGTCGGGAGATGAAGGATTAGGCATTGTAGGGTCAGTAATACTTCTTATAGAATTATTTGTAACGTTCCTTGTGATAGTGCAATGAAAATGTAAGGGGTTATAGATGGGTCCCCCTGGACTTGGGTTGGTTGGGGGTTTCTATGCAGTTGTATTCTGCAATAATGGGGCGCGGGTGGTGCGGTGGGTTAAACCACAGAGCTTAGGACTTGCCGATCAGAAGGTCAGTGGTTCGAATCCCTGCAACGGCGTGAGCTCCCGTTGCTCTGTCCCTGCTCCTGCCAACCTAGCAGTTTGAAAGCACGTCAAAGTGCAAGTAGATAAATAGGTACCACTCCGGCGGGAAGGTAAACAGCATTTCTGTGCGCTGCTCTGGTTCGCCAGAAGCGGCTTAGTCATGCTGGCCACATGACCCGGAAGCTGTACGCTGGCTCCCTCAGCCAATAAAGCGAGATGAGTGCCACAACCCCAGAGTCGGCCACGACTGGACCTAATGGCCAGGGGTCCCTTTACCTTATTCTGCAATAATAGTGTGTTAGTGATGGGTTTATACTATCCACGCAGAATTCTGCTTTATTAGTCGTTCTGCTTCTCCAATTTCACCACCCAGAGGGTAACCTTGCACTTTAGCACAACGAAAGAGGGGCACTTGCGCCTCCTGATTTTTTTTTGGGGGGGGGGGTATAAAAAGTTGCATGATTTCAGCAGGAAGCTGTGCGATGTGAACCAACTCCAAATGAACCCATGGAATTCCTTCAGCCAATTTCATTGATTTTGGTTCACAGTGAAGATAGAAATGATTTATTTATTGCTTGGTTCTGGTTTGCAGGGAGTTGGTGAAAAACATTTTGTTGCTCTGCTCAATTCTGAGATTTCGCCATACGTTTCCCTCACTGTTCCAAACCCATCTCTGTAGCAGTAAGGACCAGAAACTGGCTTTTCCAACGAAGTTAAAGGTGAGATATATCGGGATGTTTATTTCTGCACATGGCACTATTCCCTGCTGTCGCACATTAGGAGCACAAAAGGTGAATATCCTTCGCTGTGGTTTACCGCTGCCCGTATTGTGATTCAGTTGGATCGCAATTCTGGATGCGTGAAATCACACTTCATGTGCGATATGGCTGATGCTGACCTTTAAAGCCCTAAACGGCCTTGGCCCAGTATACCTGAAGGAGCATCTCCACCCTCATCGTTCAGCCCAGACACTGAGGTCCAGCTCCAAGGGCCTTCTGGCAGGTCCCTCCCTGCGAGAAGTGAGGTTACAGGGAGCCAGGCAGAGGGCCTTCTCGGTAGTGGCGCCCGCCCTATGGAACGCCCTCCCAGCAGATGTCAAGGAAATAAACAACTATCAGACTTTTAGAAGACATCTGAAGGCAGCCATGTTTAGGGAAGTTTTTAATGTTTGATGATTTATTGTGTTTTTAATGTTCTGTCGGGAGCTGCCCAGAGGGCTAGGGAAACCCAGCCAGATGAGGGGGGGGGGTATAAATAAATTATCATCATCATCATTATTATTAATCATGTTGAGCAGGATGACCATGGAATGCCACAGCGAAAGGATCATACTGGAACGGCGCAGCGAAAGATTGGCCATTCTCCAAAGGCTGAAACCCATTTCGTACCGAGAAACGGGAGTGAGGAGGTACCAGGGAGCTTGGGTAGCATATTGTGACCTGGTTTATGCAAGAATAACATTGTGCTGTGGCTTGCTTGCATTGCAGTGTATGTGGAAACGGTTCGTGTTCTTCCAATTGCTCTTAGGTTCAGGATTCTGCTTATAAAAAGCAATGCACCAGAGCTGGCACTGCATGATGGAATCATCTTGGAGGGAGGTTGCAGTTGGGTGGTTTTTTGTTCCGGTTTTTTTGGGTGATACAGAAAAAGTGAGGAAATGCCAAAATGGACAGATTTGCTCATCCCTAACGGACTCGCAGGGGATGAGCAAATCTGTCCATTTTGGCATTTCCTCCCTAACGGACTCGCAAGGGATGCGGGTGGCGCTATGGGTTAAACCACAGAGCCTAGGACTTGCCGATCAGAAGGTTGGCGGTTCAAATCCCCATGACGGGGTGAGCTCCCGTTGCTTGGTCCCTGCTGCTGCTAACCTAGCAGTTCAAAAGCACGTCAAAGTGCAAGTAGATAAATAGGTACCACTCCGGCGGGAAGGTAAACGGCACTTCCGTGCGCTGCTCTGGTTCGCCAGAAGTGGCTTAGTCATGCTGGCCACATGACCCGGAAGCTGTACACCGGTTCCTTCGGCCAATAAAGCGAGATGAGCGCCGTAACTCCAGAGTCGGCCACGACTGGACCTAATGGTCAGGGGTCCCTTTATCTTTACCTTTAACGGACTCGCAGTGGCTCTTCGGGGTTTCAGGCAGGGGGTCCTTGGCAGCCCTCCCTGGAAACACCAGGATTTGAACCCGGTTCCTTTGGCAATGCAGTCATGTACTGCTGAGCTATGAGTTCCCCTCTCAGTACGGTCCCCTCTCTCGCCACAAAAAAAACCTTTGAGCTTTCTTTTCTCAGGGTTTTCAAAAGAATCCGCAGGAAGCGCAACTCTCTTGCCTCAGAAGCAAAATGGGATTCCAAAACCTGGAAGGAGACTTGCTCCCAGAAGAGTTGGGGGGCGAAAAGCAGTGGATCGGAAGACCTGATGCAGCCTTGCTGTAGTGAGTGTGCTCATCAGCTAAGTGAAGTGAGGCCTTTGGTTTAACTTGCCTCGTGCATGCTCAGTGTGTCTCATAGCATCGTAGAGTTGGAAGGGACCCCCTGCAATGCAAGAATGTGTGTCATAGGAGGTCGAACCTGCAACCTCGCCATTATCAGCACCACACTTGAACCAACAGAGTTGCAGTTTTGTTTGTTTGTGTGTAGCACAAACGGCCTTATTCGGACATCGCAACATTTAATTCTGCTCCCTCAGTGGCCAAGCGAGACACAGGCATGTCACTTTAAATCATAGCTGAGCTTAAATAAAAACGGGACCGAGTGAATTGCAGCAAGCTTCAGCAGATCCAGTTAGGGATCCAGTTTATTAACTACAGTGGTACCTCTGGTTGCGAACGGGATCCGTTCCGGAGGCCTGTTCGCAACATGAAAAGAGCGCAACCCGCAGCGGCGCATCTGCGCATGTGCGGGTTGCGACTCGCCGCTTCTGCGCATGCGCGTAATGTCATTTCACACTTCTGCGCATGCATGAGCGGCGAAACCTGGAAGTAACCCTTTCCAGTACTTCCGGGTCGCCGTGGGACGTAATCTGAAAGACCGTAACATGAAGCGGACGTAACATGAGGTATGACTGTACAGTGGTACCTCGGGTTAAGTACTTAATTCGTTCTGGAGATCCGTTCTTAACCTGAAACCGTTCTTAACCTAAAGCACCACTTTAGCTAATGGGGCCTCCTGCTGCTGCCGCGCGATTTCTGTTCTCATCCTGAGCTAAAGTTCTTAACCCGAGGTAATATTTCTGGGTTAGCAGAGTCTGTAACCTGAAGCGTATGTAACCTGAAGCGTATGTAACCCGAGGTACCACTGTATTGCAATAGGACAGAGCCCAGTTTAATGGGGTTTTGACATATTCTGAATGTCACAGAATCACAGACTTGTTGAGTTGGAAAGGAGCACTGCAATGCAGAAATCTTTTACCCAACATGCGGCTCAAATCCATAACCCTGGGATTTAGGTCTCATGCTTCAGCAACTGGTGTTCTGGCTGAACCACCAGTTAAAAAAAGTCTGTCCCTGATAAGTTGTGGGTGAACATATCAGACGACACAGCGATTCTTCAAACAGCTCTTGTTTATTCATCGGCCAGAACAGAACTGAACTGAAGGGTTCAGCCAGCCTGCTTATATAGAGCTCCACTAGAATGCAACAGTAACCATTTTCTGTAACCATCCAATCACTGAACGTCACTTTCAATCCCTTATTTGCATATGTGGACCTGAGTGAAAACTATCCACAGTATCCCCCTGCTGGCCCAGGGTGAGAACTTCAGTACATAACAGTCCCGAACAAAGCTTATATAGTGGGTCAAACACAGCACACAAAGAGTCAAGCATTCTTTTACATACATCAAGAAAGGCTACAGGTCATGAGAAGTAAAACACGCATGGCTCCATACTGGCAACTTCACCCCCACAATTACCTTGAGGTGCCCCTTAACTGCTCAGGCCATTGGGGTCTCAGATGTCCTCCTTTATCACTGTTTCCTCAGCATCCAGGCCTTCGAGAGGGTTGTTGACATTCCTGTCCCTATCTGTTCCTTGGAAGCTCTCAAGGCGATTGCGGCGCTAACTCACGGCAGACACAGCAAAACATCTTGCCATTTGTGCCACTTTCAGGGTCAGATAGGAAAGGGAATGCAGCGCAAGAGTCATAAAATGCAGGCCTGCAAAATCAAGCCTAATGCCAAAGATTCAATACCATTAATATTGGAACATTAAAAACAAAACAAGGAAACCAAACTCCTGGTCTCTAATTCCTTACATCAAAGTGGTAAGAATTATATTGTAAAACAGCATCTCCCTTGCATTTTGAGATTCCAGAATAAAAACTGGCATGCATAAACCCACAATGCAGTTTTGCATTCCAGACCCGAGTTTGATTCCTGTCCAGGTTTTCAGAGGGGCTATGAAAGATACAAAAATGTACCATAATGCAACATTTCCACTGAGCACTGAGATACTACAGTGATGTTTGGTGGGTGTGCTTAGGACATAATCCGCAAATCGGCATTTGGAATCGAGTTCAACTTCCCACAACACTTGCTTTATGGGGTGAAGGAGATAAGGCCTAAAGTAAACACTGTGCGAAGCGGAATGTGCAATATGGTATCTTGAGCGAGTTAGCTCAAATGCTGTGCCATACTAGTCTCTATAGCTTTATTCTCTTTTTTTATTCTCTTTATTCTCAAATTATAAGAAGGCGGTTAATTTAATTTTTTTTACTGCAAACATTACAGTGGCACCTGGGTTCTCAAACTTAAGCTGTTCCGGAAGTCCGTTCCAAAACCAAAGCGTTCCAAAACCAAGGCGCCATTTCCCATAGAAAGTATTGCAAAACGGATTAATCCGTTCCAGTTTTTTTAAAAAACAACCCCTGTACTATAAAATAAATAAGACAATATTGTAGATGATAAAAATTAAAATTATTATTTTTTCTTATCTGCATTGATGATAATCATTATCCATTTCTGCAGTCACACAATCAATCAATTAATCAGTAGCTGAACTGGGTTGCACACAGTCACAAAAACAAATTAACCGAAAAAACAAAACACAAAATAAATAGCAGAAACAAAAGTGCCAAACTTAATCCGTTCTAGAAGTCCGTTTGACTTCCGAAATGTTTGAAAACCAAGGCGCAGCTTCTGATTAGTGCCTGGAAACAATAGCCGACAGCCGCATTGGACATTCGGCTTCCGGAAAATATTCGAAAAATGGAACACTTCCAGGTTTTCGGCATTTGGGAATCAAGGCATTTGAGAACCAATGCATTTGCTTTCATGGTCAAATTACAGCTGGAAAAAGTGATTGCAGGGCTTGGAAAACAGTAAGGGGATTGGGGAAAGGGTTCAATCTTCCTTCCCTGTGAACTGTAATCCTGATGCAGATCAGGGTGCATTTCCTGAAAAATGAAGCGGTCGAGTTCACATGTAACGCTAAACCTTGGGTGGGAGACCTTTCTGGTTCGGGTTCCAAAGAATGTTCACAAACTGGGACATTCACTTCCGGTTTTGTGGGGTTCGGGAGCCAAAACGTTCGAGTCGCAAGGCGTTCGACTTCCGAGGTACGACTGTACTTTCTTGTTTTCCTTCCGCAGCTCCTATCTTGAATCCTGCCCATGATTTCATTTGACTGTAGTGTGTTTTTCAAGTAGTCCACAAAGGGCCTCCATTCTTCTATAAAATGTTCATTATTTTGATCCCTTAATACCGCTGTCAGTGTTGTAAATTCCACATAGCCCATTACTTTTTAAAAGCCATGTGGTTGTGGTGGTGAGACTTAGATTGATCTGAGAAGAGCACTTGGTCTTGCTTTCGTTCTCTATGTGGGGAAAAACCTTCCCACTGCACTTTCGGTGGTCTATCTGCCTTGAGCATGTGAGTCCACAAGGAATGCAGTCTTTCTCCTGCTGTCCCCACGGCAAACCTTTAAGCTGGGTCTGGGGAGGACAACCCATTTCTTAACAACTTGTTTGTGCATGACATACAAATCCAAAACATCCAGCTCTTCCTTGATTCCTCTGGACCTCTGTGCTAACAATGTCATCTGTCTCTAATAGGTAAAGACTTGCCTGATCAAAATCCTTTAATTGCACGACGTTGTTTTGAAACGCCTCCACTGATGGAACCTAACACTAATATCGTGATGTGCCCTGAACAGAAGCCACTTGTTCTAGGTATGTTCGGGGCTTGGGTGCATTTTTTCTTGAAAAGTAAGCTAGCTAGCAGCAGCAATATGTCTCCCTCTAAGCTCCATTTAGGAACGCAGGTGGAGCTGTGGTCTAAACCACTGAGCTTCTTGGGTTTGCTGATCAGAAATTTGGCGGTTCGAATCCCCGTGACGGGATGAGGTCCCGTTGCTTGGTCCCAGCTCCTGCCAACCTAGCAGTTTGAAAGCACACCAGTGCAAGTAGATAAATAGGTACCGCTGTGGTGGGAAAGTAAACGGTGTTTCCGTGCGCTGCTCTGGTTTTGGTGTTCTGTTGCACCAGAAGCTCCTTAGTCATGCTGGCCACATGACCCAGAAAAACTGTCTGTGGACAAACGCTGGCTCCCATGGCCTGTAAAGTGAGATGTGCGCCGCAACCCCAGATTCGTCTGCAACTGAACTGTCAGGGGTCCTTTACCATTTTAAGCTCCATTTGGCGATGGGGCACATGACCTGTTGAGAAGAGGCACAGAGGCCCATGATGGAAGAGGACTCTGCATCAGGCAGTCAGAGACACAGGTCCTCCTTGCGGTAGCTGTTTAGCATTGCAGTCAAGGGTGACTTCAGCTTTGAGGGCGTCCTTAGCATGGTGTCTTCTCCATGGAGGGCATCTTCCAATATTACTGTTGGGATTGTTGCCGAAATTAATATTGCTCCATTTGAAGCAACTGGAAGCATGAGAATGGACTCCTTTTGGAATAAATCATTGTCCGGACCCATAAAAGTATTATTCAAACTTTTACTCTAAAATAGAATACGTGAAATGTATAACTGTTCTCTTCTAAATGTGGAACTGAAGTTGGGGAAATGGAAGGAACTAGTAAGTTTTGGGGCCTCAGAGAGTGTAGTAAGTGAGCATGTTTCTCAGCCTTACTCGCTGTTGTTCCTGGATATGGCCTTTTAAGTGGTGGCACCCCAGCTATAGAATGACCTTTCTAGAGAGCATTTCCTGGGGCCTACACTGTTAGCAGTGTACACTTGAGAGTCCCATGGACTGCAAGAAGATCAAACCTATCCATTCTGAAGGCAATCAGCCCTGAGTGCTCACTGGAAGGACAGATCCTGAAGCTGAGGCTCCAATACTTTGGCCACCTCGTGAGAAGAGAAGACTCCCTGGAAAAGACCCTGATGTTGGGAAAGATGGAGGGCACAAGGAGAAGGGGATGACAGAGGAAGAGATGGTTGGATAGTGTTCTTGAAGCTACCAGCATGTGTTTGACCAAACTGCGGGAGGCAGTGGAAGACAGGAGTGCCTGGCGTGCTCTGGTCCAGGGGGTCACGAAGAGTCAGACATGACTAAACGACTAAACAAAAACAACACTGTTGTCATTTCAGTTATTCCAGAGATTCATGCTATGGGCTGACAGTTCTTTTCTCCCCTCCCTTTTGTTTCAAAATAGTGATATTGTGAAATAATAATAACTACCATCCCTTTATTTATCTTCCAAGAATCTAAGGTATTTTTAATTTTTTTCTTCAGAAAACCTTGCCTTTATATATAGTTGGCAGTCTGCAAACATTAAAATGACTGCATTTGTACATTATTATTATTATTTTAAAAATTTGATGTGTGAGATGTAAGTATATATGCATTGTAAGTGCAGTTTGGGAAACTATGTTTTCTTTCAGTTAGCTGAACGTTTTAAAGTGTTTTTCTAGTTCAATGATTGTAAAGAGCAGCATATATGTTGCTTTCACATTTACCTTGACCTATTTTGCCCAAATATTTACTCGACATTTGAGACCTTTAAATTCTTTTAACAATTTCTACCCTGTTCTCTCTCCCTCTCTCTTTCACCATCCTGAGAACTTGGTTATAGGGTGGTCTATAAATATTGCTAATAAAATAAATGGAGGAAATATAGAAAATGGGAAAGTAAGAAATTGCAAGCCAGCCATAGGGAGCTACTTTGCCCCTCAGGCCCAGTAATGTCTACTCTGATTGACAGCATCTCTCCAGGGTCTCAGATGAAGAAGAGCCTCTTTCATCACCTGATCCCTGATCCTTTTCAATGGAAGGGGCCAGAGACTGAGCCACAGTCCTCTTGTGTGCAGAGCATGTTCTCTGACGCTGAGCTACAGACCCTTGGCCCTTAACAGAAATGCTTATTGAGGTGGGGACGCGGGTGATGCTGTGGGTTAAACCACAGAGCCTAGGGCTTGCCGATCAGAAGGTCAGCAGTTCGAATCCCTGCGACGGGGTGAGCTCCTGTCGCTCAGTCCCTGCTCCTGCCAACCTAGCTGTTTGAAAGCACGTTAAAGTGCAAGTAGATAAATAGGTACCGCTCCAGCGGGAAGGTGAACGGCATTTCCGTGCGCTGCTCTGGTTCGCCAGAAGCGGCTTAGTCATGCTGGCCACATGACCTGGAAGCTGTATGCCGGCTCCCTCGGCCTATAGAGCAGGATGAGCGCCGCAACCCCAGAGCTGGCCATGACTGGACCTAATGGTCAGGGGTTCCTTTACCTTTACCTTTATTGAGGTGACGTTTTACTTTTGATAGTTATAGAAGTGCAGCAGATGAAGAGCTACAGCAGTCCATCTCTCCTCGAAGCCGGGACACAACTGAGAACCAACCCAGTTTCTCTTGCTTTCCAAGATGCAGGTGGGTTAGCTGAGTAGTTTTAGAGAAGAAGTGGGGAAACTTTGGTCCAGCTGGATGTTGTTGGGTGATAACTCCTTTGCCACCATCCCTGATTATTTGCTGGTTAATAATAATAATAACAATAATAATAATAAATTTATTTATACCCCACCCATCTGGCTGAGTTTCCCCAGCCACTCTGGGCGGCTTCCAATCAAGTGTTAAAAACAATACAGCATTAAATATTAAAAACTTCCCTAAACAGGGCTGCCTTCAGATGTCTTTTAAAGAGAAGATAGCTGCTTATTTCCTTCACATCTGAAGGGAGGGCGTTCCACAGGGCGGGTGCCACTACCGAGAAGGCCCTCTGCCTGGTTCCCTGTAACCTCACTTCTCGCAATGAGGGAACCGCCAGAAGGCCCTCGGTGCTGGATCTCAGTGTCTGGGCTGAACGATGGAGGTGGAGATGCTCCTTCAAATATACAGGCCGTAGTTATGCCGTAGTTGCTTTCAGCCCACAAATGAGACATAATTTATTACATTCTCTAATAGCTACACAGATCACATAAGTTATGTAATTTTGTCATAGTGGGCAACAAGACAAATAATGTACTTCTTAGCAGAAGACAAATTGCAGCATAGCAGAAACAGTGCTGCGTGTGACAACTACAGGACTGAACAAAAAGTGATGCCCTCTTAGACCCCTAGTCACAATTATAAAAACAAGCAAAACTGTTCCACCAGTCTCCTTTCTACCTATAAAGGATGGGACCCTTGCTTTCCTAAGTAAACAAATCCTAAATAAATAAAGCCAAAATCTGCAGCAATGTTGATAACAGGAAGAAAGCATACATAGACTTGCTTGCTAATGTTAGCCTTTTTCAGGCGTATACATGCTCTATTTACAATTGCTCAGAAATCATATATTTCCATGATTTCCACTTGAATTTATATCTTCTCAGGAGACCATCCAAGGCCTGTCATGAAGATGTTGGCTTTTCTGACCCTAATATTCTTGTTGGGCATCTTTTCTGGTATGTTCCTCAAAGAGCTAGCCTAAGCACATTTTTTTCATTATATAATCAGCAGAATACATTTGTGATGTGCATTTATTTGTAATGTGTATCAAATATAGACTACTAAAAACAGGGATCCATTGAGACCTTGGCTTCTACTAAGTCACACTTATGTGTGCTGTATGTCTACGTGCGTGCACACACAAGAGTGAATTTGTGTGTGGTGAATTTGTATCTGGGGTGTTCACATGTTAACATTCTGTGTACAGAAATCGTAGAGTTTTTACAAATCAACAAGGATATCCTTTTTCACACAAACACTTGTACAGTTTGTACCTGTGTTCAGCGTAATGTGAACAAGTCTACTATTGTCATCTTGCCTCTGAGGCCTAGCACCAACCAACAGGCAGATTTGTACAGTGGTAGCTCAGGTTACATACGCTTCAGGTTACATACGCTTCAGGTTACATATGCTTCAGGTTACAGACACCGCTAACCCAGAAATAGTGCTTCAGGTTAAGAACTTTGCTTCAGGATAAGAACAGAAATCGTGCTCTGGCGGCGCAGCGGCAGCAGGAGGCCCCATTAGCTAAAGGGGTGCTTCAGGTTAAGAACAGTTTCAGGTTAAGAACAGACCTCCGGAACGAATTAAGTACTTAACCCGAGGTACCACTGTAATTTTTCAGCTGCCCAGTGGATAGCCATGAGATGAACCGAGATTTCCAAATGATATAGATCTTGCCAATTTTTGTTCCACTACAATAAGCATGCTTTACTGAATTCGGTGGATAAACGTATTTTCAACTGTGCCACACAAGAGAAGGGACATAATACATTGTTCTGCTGATTAATCCTGATAAAAGTGTATGTTTTTTCTGATTGGTTCAGAAAGCCATTAATGTGGTTTGTGTTTCCTTCTAGGATTTCTGTACGGCTTGTGCAACCCCTCTGATACCTTCAAGCAGGTGATGAAGGTACAGCTGAGGTAAAACAACTTCCTCAATGGATGTACTGCACACAGTCATTTTGAATTCAGCCCGAGGCAAAAACACACAAATGCAGTTTGATTCTCTTGGATGAGCTTAGCAGAGGCAAAGATGAAAACCCATGTTCCAAAGATGGGGGCATGTGGCTCTTCAGATCTTCTTGGTCTCCAACCAGCATCAGCTGCAGCCAGAATGGTCCATGATCAGGGATGATGGGAGATGTAGGCCAGCCACACCTGGAAGGCCAGATGTTCACCGCCCTTGGATAAGGCCAGTATGGGGGACCTATGGGCCTCCAGATTTTGCATCGTTCCTTACTATTGGCCCTACAGTCTGGGCCTGATGGAAATTTGAAGTCCAGTGTTCTCTAGAGGGCCACAGGTTCCCCTACTCTGCCATAATCCATGGGTTAGTTTTGAATGGCGATATCAATAGCTCCTAAAATGCAAGCTGATAATTGCACAGCAAGGCAGAAGGTGGTTCTTGTAAAAGGCTGGTGATATCTACACACACACACACACCACATAAGAAAGAAGCACGATTATACTCTGATAAAGATGCGACTCAGGTCCTGGGTAGCAACTCAACAGCAAGTTTGTTAAAATATAGTAGGAAGAGAGATTGATGTGTCTGCAACCTTTGGCAGGCTGCACACCGAAAGAATATTTTAGCACTGACCTTCCTGTCAGTGTGAATGAAGAAGAAAACTGGTTTGTAGTAGGTGTTGTTTTGCAGAAAAGGCCCTCATCCCTCACTTGCAATGAAAGGTATCAGGAAGCAGGAGGAAATCAATAGTAAAACAAGGAATTAATACGGCTCTCCGATCACTGGCACAAGGCAAATGACCATTTTAATACGTCCGATATATAGATCTGGAAATTCAGATACAAATTCCCTATGACGTATGACTCCTGGGAAAATAAGTCTAATATCTATCCCTCTCTGCTTCTAAAATTTGATAATATTCTGATTTGTTCTTTTTTTAAAAAAGAAGAGCAAATCCCCCCCCCCCAGGACCCTACAGCCACACAATCCATCCTTTGACTCCATGGTGAGCTATTTTGCTTAGGCTTAAGCAATACTGTGGATATTTTTATTGTTTTGCTCATTTCTGCTTAGTCGCCAGAATGAGGCCCTTCAGCAGAATCTTCAGAAACAGATCAGTACTTTCCGCCAAAACGTCGTTGGTCTCCAGAGCCTCGTAGATGCCCTCGGAAGTGTCCATGGACACTGGGAGTCCCAGAAGGTGAGGGTCACCTGAGCTACAATTTATTTACGCGTCTGACTTATAATAACTAATTATCAGTTATCACTGGCTAGCAGTCAATCAGGTGATGCATCCCTTTGAAAGTGAACTGACAAATACAGTGGTGTCTCGCAAGATGAAAAGAATCCGTTCCGCGAGTCTCTTCGTCTAGCGGTTTTTTCGTCTTGTGAAGCAACCCTATTAGCAGATTAGCGGATTAGCGCTATTAGCGATTTAGCGGCTATTAGCGGCTATTAAAGGTTTAAGGGATTAGCGGATTAGCTGCTGAAAGGCTATTGGCAGCTTAGTGCCTTAGAAAAAGGGGGTGGGGAGCGAAAAAAAATTGCAAGAACCGCAAGACATTTTCGTCTTGCGAAGCAAGCCCATAGAGAAATTCGTCCTGCGAAGCGCATTGAAAAATGGAAAACCCTTTCGTCTAGCGGGTTTTCCGTCTTGCGAGACATTCGTCTTGCGGGGCACCACTGTAAAAGAAATTCGCCCACCTAAGACAAGACTGGCACAATATGTTGATTAAAATTTCTTGTAACAATTTTAGTCATGAAAAAAGACGTTCAATTTGACCATCTCAGAAAAAAATCAAAAAATATTTTGATGGTGTTTATAAAAACAGTATGTACTAGGAAATGTTCAAAATATCCAAATATTTCCCACACAGATCATATTGGTGTACATAGCCTACTGAGAATCGCATACAATCAGGGATAATAAAAATGAACACTTTGTGATATAATTGATATGATGGTCTTTTTGTATTTATAGGGTCAGTGTTACCTGCCTGTGTCCTTGTGGAAAGGTGGGGTATGAGTTTAATAAATAAATGCATCCTTCACAGTCTTTTCACAGCGATTCCTAAGAAATCACCCAAAGAGGAGAGCCTTGTGCTACTCTTATGAAGATTTTTGCAAAATGCCTTCTCTCCACAGTCAGCCATAAACAGGCTATCAATGCTGGTAGAGCCATAAACAGGGCTATCAATGCTGGTAGAGAAGAAGAAGAAGAAGAAGAAGAAGAAGAAGAAGAAGAAGAAGAATTAATACCTCACTGATCTGGCTGGGTTGCCATCCATCTATTCTAAGTCAGCTCTGCTGGTTGTTAAGTTCTTGGCCCCATTCATGGTGGGATGAAAGTTAAATTTGTTGTTGTTGTTTAGTCGTTTAGTCGTGTCCGACTCTTCGTGACCCCATGGACCAGAGCAGGCCAAGCACTCCTGTCTTCCACTGCCTCCCGCAGCTTGGTCAAACTCATGCTGGTAGCTTCGAGAACACTGTCCCACCATCTCGTCCTCTGTCGTCCCCTTCTCCTTGTGCCTTCCATCTTTCCCAACATCAGGGTCTTTTCCAGGGAGTCTTCTCTTCTCATGAGGTGGCCAAAGTATTGGAGCCTCAGCTTCGGGATCTGTCCTTCCAGCGAGCACTCAGGGCTGATTTCCTTAAGAATGGATAGGTTTGTTCTTCTTGCAGCCCATGGGACTCTCAAGAGTCTCCTCCAGCACCCTAATTCAAAAGCATCAATTCTTCGGCGATCAGCCTTCTTTATGGTCCAGCTCTCACTTCCATACATCACTACTGGGAAAACCATAGCTTTAACTATACGGACCTTTGTTGGCAAGGTGATGTCTTTGTTTATGAAGAAAACAACTCAATACTTCTGGTATGGATGCACTCGTGTGTCCACCAAAGTCATAACATTCCTCCTCTACTTGGTGGTTCCCCTCATTTTCCTCCACTGATCCCTGACTGCTTTGTTGAAGCTTCTCCCTCACCACAACCCCCACTTCCAGACATTGTATATTCCCCACTAGGCCACATCAACCGGGGGAAACGACTCAGGATGGGAGAAGAGAAATTATTTCTATAACCTGCAGTAACGGGCATGTGTTTGCATAGCGGCAGGTGGGCTCTCTCTCCTACACCTCAATTGTATATTTTTTTGTGACAGCATCTCTTCAAGCAATTGGGGGGCACTGCAGTAGAAAGCAACCAGATTGAAAAAGAAGACTTTGCCCTGAAATCTGCAGGTAAGAAGAGGGTAAAGATGGAGTGGGAGACAAACACTAGGAGGCAGCAGAGCTTCAAGGGAACAGTGAGACAGAGACGGAGCGAGGAAGAGAGGTGGTGTTGGGATGGAAGCAGCAGCGATATAGCATGAGGGGAGTAACTCCTTTCTTGAATCTGTTGATTTCTGGTGTGTGCAAATATTTATCCACTAGAATATTGGCTGTAGGCTTCTAACTTCATATTAATATGGAATACCCTCCAACATTTCTCCAAGGGAAATAGGGACGTCCTAAGGAAAAGTGATAGGGATGCGGGTGGTGCTGTGGTCTAAACCACAGAGCTTTGGGCTTGCCAATCAGAAGGTCGGCAGTTCGAATCCCCGCGACGGGGTGAGCTCCTGTTGCTCGGTCCCTGCCCTGCCAACCTAGCAGTTCGAAAGCAAGTTGAAACTGCAAGTAGAGAAATAGGTAGTGCTCCGGTGGGAAGGTAAACGGTGTTTCCGTGTACTGCTCTGGTTCGCCAGAAGCGGCTTAGTCATGCTGGCCACATGACCCGGAAGCTGTCTGTGGACAAACGCTGGCTCCCTTGGCTTATAGAGCGAGATGAGCGCCACAACCCCAGAGTCGTCCGCGACTGGACCTAATGGTCAGGGGTACCTTTACCTTTACCTTAAGGAAAAGTGGGACATTCCAGGATCAGATCAGAAACTGGGGTGGCTTCCGTAAATCCGAGACTGTCCCTGCAAAATAGGGATACTTGGAGGGTCTGATATGGTATAATCGCACCATTCTACTATGTAGGCTTTACGGCAAAGGTAGGGCATTTCAGGTAGCTGTTCCCCAAATTACATGTCGGAAGGGAAAGGGGGGAGGGAAAGGAAGCCCAAATGGATGACATGATGGAAGGCGGGCGCGGGGGGAGGAGAATCTCTCAGGACCAGACCAATCTGTCCCTCCCCCAGGAACCAATTTGGTGGGGAGGAAAAGGAATGGGAAGAGAGAAAGATGATTGAGTTATCAGAGAGAGAGAAAGAGGGAGAAGGGATAGTAGAAAGAGGGGAGAAACAGGCAGTGCTCCCCCAGGGGTACTCAGGGGGTATGCAGTACCGTCACCCCCAAATATTTAAAGTGTGGCACTTACTGTAACAATTTTATGGTGAGTACCGGCACCTTATTTTTAAAAAGCCCTATAGGATTTGCTTGATGATCACACACCGTGGCGGCTACTGATAAACTCAACAAAGGAAAATGAGAGGGATGAACCCTGTAGCAATGTATTTTAAAATGAAGAACGCGACATTCCATTGCCAAATGTTCATTCTAGGAGTCGTGGTGGAAGTAATGAAACAAATCCATATTGGAGGCTGTTTGACTTGAACTGGGAAACCCCGATAGATTTGCGGTTAGCACTTGCCAACTGTGATATTTTAATTCTGATTGGATTCTCTGTGTTTCTCTTACTAATTTTGGATTTTATTTTATTTTGTGTGTGTATGTGTGTGTGGAACCCTCCCCATTTAATGCCCTAATATTTGTAGGTGCATCGATTGTAAAATTCAGCACAAGCTATGAAACGGGAGCGCAGGTTTGCATGTTGGGGCTATGCTGGGATTACTCACGAGCACCAGAAGTGATTCTTGAGGTAGGAATCTTGGAAAGCAATGTTTGGAGCCCTTCTCAATTTTTTTGACTCCCTACCGCTACCTCTCAAGCATCCAGCAGAGAAATCCACCTACTCTCCAGTCTTGATGGCATGGATTATTTGTACACCCCTATTTAGCCAAGACCCCCCCCCCAAAGCAGGAAACACTAATACACATTAAGACAAAAGAAATATACAGTAAAAGCACAACACATGAAACTGTAACTATTCAATTGCTGAACGTCACTTTCAATTCCTTATTTGCATATGTGGACCTGAGTGAAAACTATCTACAGTATCCTCTTGCTGGCTCAGGTTGAGAACTTCAGTACATAACAGGCAGAGTGGGGCATAACGGGGTGGGACAGGCTTATTATATATGTTCTGCCAATGGGGTCAGGAATGCAACAGATAACGTCCCACTAAGAGCAAGTCTAAGGAAGGTACTCTGTACCAAAAGCAGCCTCTTAACACTCTTCCAATAGTTTTGCTTCCCAGTGACAACCAGATAAAGGTGTCCAGACACGTTGACCTCTGTCTTGTGTTGGCTGCCAAAGTAGGGACAAACTCGTTTCCCCCAGCACCACCACTGTTGGGGACTTGTAAAGAGTTACTTGAGTCTTTAGTGTAATTCGGATACAAATGACACTTATTTTCTGAATTCTTCAGATTCGTGTCTGCTCTTTTCTTGATAGGCATGAGACTGTTTTGTTTTTCAGCGGGATAACACCCCTGGGAATTGCTGGGCCATGCAAGGCTCTCAAGGCTATGTCGTCATCAAATTGTCCGAAGCCGTCTGCCCGGTCGCTGTGACCCTGGATCACATTTCAAAGAAAATTTCTCACACAGAAGAAATAACCAGTGCTCCAAAGAACTTCTCTATCTACGTGAGTAATTTCCCTATGATTTTCAGGACTTTGCATTGAGAAATTTTAAAGGTGGAAGTTTTTGGGTTTTTTTTTATAAAAAAGAACACTTATCAATGTTTGTATAACAACCTTTGGTTCATTTCTTTGAAGCCTCTTATCATATCTCTTCAGCTATCCCTTTTTGTCTCTTCTCAGGGATTCAAAGATGATTTTGAGAAGGAGGAAGGGAACTTTTTAGGGTCATTTGTCTACAGAATCGATGGTTTCCCTACGCAAACTTTTAAGCTGGAGGTATTATTATTATTATTATTATTACTATTATTATTATTATTATTACTACTACTACTACTATTATTATTATTATTACTATTATTATTATTACTATTACTTTTATTATATTTCATTTCTATATTGCTTTATATTTTTAAGAAAAATCTCTAAGCGGTTTACAGCATATTAAAACACCAATGAAACTATCCAGAATCAAACATTTCTGAAGAAAGTCAAATATAGAGTATACAGCCAAAGCAACATAACTAACAGAAAACTAAACTTCTATCTTAAAGATGGCAAATTAGAACATTACAAAGGAGGTCAACTACAGAATACATATTTAACACAAAGTTAACAACAACAACAACAACAAATCTTAAAAGTTTCAAAAAAAAACCACCGCACCCCAAAACATTGCTAAATGAAATCAAATATAAAATGCACATTTAAAACAGCATAATTAACAAGAATAAAATATTGTAAGTATGACACGGCTGTTTGGCAGGCACAAAAAGATGGGGCGAAAGAATCCAATAGTTAGGGTTTGCCACAGAACATGGGGAAAAAGAACACACAGGGTTTGAAAGATGGAGTCACCCACCCAGACACAAAACACCACAATCTTCTAATCGTTCTGTCAGTGCAAGTGTTTTTGCTTCCCAGGTGGCACAATCCCCCCCCCCACTATTCTAGGGGTTATCCTGACCGCCGAGAGGGGATTTGGGGGGGCTGCGTGGATGGAGATGAGGTGGCAAACCCTAATTGTGCTGGTTGGAAACCTTGCTCTTAGCTGAATCTGGCCCCTTGATTTTTCCTGGAAGTCTGGGAGAGAGCTGTCGTCTGCACTTCACTAAAAGGCCAGATGTTAATTTAGCACGGCATTCTGAACACCCCAAAGTATAATATGTGATTACTCTGAATTTAGGTTACCAACCACAGCCAATTTTTTTGGGTGGCCTTGACCAGTAAAACTCTGCTCTATCAGTTAGCCAACCCCGGTATCTAAGAAGCTGGGAATGTCCAGCTTTTATTATTCATGTTATTAATGAAAATATTTGTAACCTGCCTCTTGACCAAAGATCCCCAAAGGGGCTATCGGCATATATAAAAACAGCAACGTCAACAATTCAGAGAAAACGAAATGGATAGTGGGTTTAGGTATTCAGATTTAGATGAATAATTGTTATCACGATAACCGGTTAGTGAAATGATTAACCAGTTGAAACGAATAGGGCATCTCAGATACCGGCACTGGATTTAGGGCGTCAAAATGGGGGGTGGGGGAAGCAAAATTGGGGAGATCCATTTGAGGGTGCCAAAGTTTGACCTCGCACAAGACGCCATATGACCAAAGCCCACCCCTGCAGATATGAAACTGTGACAAATATGGATGGCAAGAAAGAGGTGTTAAAGGTCATGTATCTTAATGGGAGCTTTCTGAAGATTTCTTCTTAATATGGGAGCCCTCAAGGGTGTTTAGACTAGGAAAGACTGATCAGAAAGGTTAAAGGGCATACTTTCCTCCCTAGTTTAGGATGACATAATCTCTATCCCTATGTGTATGTCTGTGAAAGGGAACAACGGGAATGGGATGTACCGTATTTTTTGCCCTATAAGACAACTTTTCCCCCTCCAAAAATGAAGGGGAAATGTGTGTGCGTCCTATGGGGCGAATGCAGGCTTTCGCTGAAGCCTGGAGAGCGAGAGGGGTCGGTGCGCACCGACCCCTCTCACTCTCCAGGCTTCAGGAGAGCCCCACCGCCAGCCCCGCAAACTCGGGGGACAGCGGGAGGCGCAGCGCGCCTTTCCCGCTGTCCCCCAACTTGGTTAGAAGGCTGGAGGGCGGGGGGGAAAGCCTGCTCTTCCCTGTTGCCAGCCCCACAAACTCGGGGGACAGCGGGAGAGGCACAGCGCGCCTTTCCCGCTGTCCTCCAACTTGGTTAGAAGGCTGGCGGAGGGCTTCCCTCTCCTCCAGCCCCGCAAGCTCCCAGAGCGATGCCAAAGCTGCACGCAGCTTCGGCATGGCTCTGGGTCCCGTTCTGGTTGCTGGGGGAGGGGGAAGCTCGGGCTTCCCCCGCCCCAGCCCCGCGCCTGGGGGGAGGAAATAATTTTTTTCCATTTATTCCCCCCCCCCCAATCTAGGTGCGTCCTATGGGCTGGTGCGTCCTATAGGGCGAAAAATACGGTAGTTTTGGAGAAACACAAGAGAGCTGAGCTGTGTTTTGGGCACTGCAAGCTCTGGAGACGGTCATTTAAGGGGACTGCTCCTCCCCAGAGAAAAGATCTAAATGTGTGTGTGTGTCAAGGTGGCATATGTGGTTCTGCTTCCTTTCCTCTCAACCAGGGCTTTGTTTTCTTCAGCCAGAACTGACTGGAATTCAGTTCCGGCACCTCTCAGGTGGGCACCATTGCCATTATACAGTGGTACCTCAGGTTAAGTACTTAATTCGTTCTGGAGGCCCGTTCTTAACCTGAAAGTGTTCTTAACCTGAAGCACCACTTTAGCTAACGGGGCTTCCTGCTGCTGCCACACGGCCGGAGCACGATTTCTGTTCTCACCCTGAAGCAAAGTTCTTAACCTGAAGCACTATTTCTGGCTTAATGGAGTCTGTAACCTGAAGCGTATGTAACCTGAAGCACATGTAACCCGAGGTACCACTGTATAGGAGAACAAGGGAGGTGTCCGTGGTGAGCTCCGGCACCTCTTTTTCTAGAAAAAATAACAACACTGTTCTCAACAACCCTGTGAGGTAGGTTAGGCTGAGAGACGGAGAGTGTCACCCAGGGCTGAGTGGAGATTTTGTTCTCTGGTCTCCCAGCTTCTATTCCAACACTCTAACCAGATCAACTCACAGATGTTACTAAAGGTCTCTGAATTTCTCTTGCCAATAGCTTTGCTGTGCCATTCAGCTCACGTATCTCAATGGTGGGGGATATGGAGGAATTTGCAACAAAACAGAGGTGCCAACTACCTGGGGCCCTGAGCACCCACAAATTTCCCCATGAAGGGGCAGGGCACCCACAAATTTCTGTGCCAGGTTCCTGCATGCCGCATGGCACCCACAGTTGCGTTGCCAAGTTGGCACTCCTGCAACAAAATATACTTTACAGGAAGCAAACAGTAACCTTTTATTTATGTCCCTGTATTTTCAGAGAGAAAATTCAGGTAAATTTCAATACCTGCTCTTGAAGATTTTGAGCAACTGGGACCATCCAAACTACACCTGCATCTATGGGTTTCGTGTGTATGGAGAACGAATGGAGTGATCAGAGAAATTCAGTATAATAAATACGGTACATCATAGCATATTTTTATTGTTATTGCGGTTAATATTGTTATTGTGGCTTTTCGTTAGGGTTTCCAACCTCAGACCCTCTTGCTCGGTGGTCTGAGTCAGAATAATAATAATAATAATAATAATAATAATAATAATAAATTTTTAAAAAACTATTTATACCCTGCCCATCTGGCTGGGCTTCCCCAGCCACTCTGGGTGGCTTCCAACAAAATATTAAAATACAATAGTTTGCCTTTCAGATGTCTTCTAAAAGTCTGTAGTTGTTTTTCTCTTTGATATCTGGTATTATGTGAAAGTGATATTGGAAATAGGGTATTCTTTGGTCAATCACTGTTAGGGAGGCCTCATTTCCCATTCCTCTCTGCAACACTGTTTCCACTCCGCTGCGGTTTGTTTCCCACCAGACGCTATGTTATTCATCTTGCTGTCTGCTGCAGCGAAATTATGTCACTTGACACAACCTACGTAATTAGTTACCGAAGTTATGTTATCATTACATTAAAGGTAAAGGTAATGGGACCCCTGACTACTAGGTCCAGTCGTGACCAACTCTGGGGTTGCAGAGCTCATCTTGCTTTATTGGCTGAGGGAGCCAGCGTACAGCTTCCAGGTCATGTGGCCAGCAGGACTAAGCTGCTTCTGGCGAACCAGAACAGTGCACGGAAACGCCGTTTACCTTCCCGCCGGAGCAGTACCTATTCATCTACTTGTACTTTGACGTGCTTTCAAACTGCTAGGTTGTCAGGAGAAGGGACCGAGCAACGGGAGCTCACCCCGTCGTGGGGATTCGAACTGCCGACCTTCTGACTGGCAAGTCCTAGGCTCAGTGGTTTAACCCACAGTGCCCCCCGCGTCCCTTATTATTATTACATTATTCGACCCCATTCATTTCAATGCAAAGGAAATGCAATGCAGATTGAGGGGGTGGGGAGGAGGAGGAAATGTAATCGATTACCTATCGTTTGCAGACTGAAAGCGACAACAGCGAATGCAGATCATATTTGCTGGGTTGATTTCCATGCTGGACATGGGACAAATGAGCAAAGACCGGCAAGTACAAACCCCTGCATTATGGTGCCATCAGCTTTTGTGTGATCTGGAGCCAATGGCACCAGATGCATGAAATGGGTTAAGCTGTAACTCTAGGTACATCGCAGTCCTGTTTCCGAGCGTAATCCATTCCGGAAGACCGTTTGAGTTCCGAAAGGTTTGAAACCTAAAAACTCAGCACGGAAGCATCAAATCGGAAAACTCAATAAAGAAAACTCAATATGGAAAACTCGGTACGGAAGTCTGAAAATGGAAAACTCAATACAGAAGCCACGTTTCATGTTCGACTTCTGAGGTGCATTCGAAAACCGGAACGTTTGTTAACGGAGATGTTTGAAAACCGAGGTACCGCTGTACAGAAGTCTGCCTGAGTAGGCAAGATGTATGCCCATGTATGTCAGCTAAAGGAACACTTTGTATGGAAGGGATACTTTGGGAAACGGTAGTGTGCCCCAATGCCAAAATAGGGCAGAGGCAAGGTAATGATGCCACTCAGGGGGTAGGTGCAGAAGACATTCACAGCCATATGGGATGATGGATAAAGTCCTTGCCCTGTTATAGTCTCACCCGGGTGGTGTTCAAAAAACATTTGATTTAATAGATTTGTAAATGCATGCTTTCCCAGGCACAGAATATTTCATTCCCGTGACACAATAAAACAGTTTCTCTCAAGATGAGTGCAGCCTATTAGGCTGATAAAACTATTTTTGATTTTCTCACAATCTTAGATAATAATAATAATAATAATAATAATAATAATAATAATAATAATAATTTATTATTTGTACCCCACCCATCTGGCTGGGTTTCCCCAGCCACTCTGGGCGGCTTCCAACAAAGATGAAAAATACACTAAAATGTCTTCTGAATGTCAGGTAGTTGTTTATCGCTTTGACATCTGATGGGAGGGCGTTCCACAGGGCGGGCGCCACTACCAAGAAGGCCCTCTGCCTGGTTCCCTGTAACTTGGCCTCTCGCAGTGAGGGAACCGCCAGAAGGCCCTCGGAGCTGGACCTCAGTGTCCGGGCAGAACGATGGGGGTGGAGACGCTCCTTCAGATATACTGGACCGAGGCCGTTTTGGGCTTCAAAGGTCAGCACCAACACTTGATATGGGCATTTCATGGAGCAAGCTCAATCTGTCCCTCCTCCCCAAGCTCTTTGATGACCTAGGGTTTGCAGCCCTCTGCAGGAAGTAAAAACAAATGTTGAGGCCAAACTACAAGCAAAGCCCCATTTTCTTTCACTGACAATTGAATATATCATTGTATTGTATTATGGTAAGGGTAAAAAAGTAAAGGGCCCCTGGATGGTTAAGTCCAGTCAAAGGTGACTATGGGGTGTGGAGCTCATCTCCACTTTCAGGTTGAGGGAGCTGGTGTCTGTCCACAGACAGCTTTCCAGGTCATGTGGCCAGAATGACTAAACCACTTCTGGCACAATGGGATACCGTGATGGAAACTAGAGTGCATGGAAACGCCGTTTACCTTCGTGCTGCAGCGGTTCCTATTTATCTACAGTGGTACCGCAGGTTATATACGCTTCAGGTTACAGACTCTGCTAACCCAGAAATAGTGCTTCAGGTTAAGAACTTTGCTTCAGGATGAGAACAGAAATCGTGCAGTGGTGGCACAGCGGCAGCAGCAGGAGGCCCCATTAGCTAAAGTGGTGCTTCAGGTTAAGAATAGTTTCAGGTTAAGAACGGACCTCCAGAATGAATTAAGTATTTAACCCGAGGTACCACTGTACTTGCACTGGCGTGCTTTCAGACTGCTAGGTTGGCAGAAGCTGGGACAGAGCAACAGGCGCTCACCACCGTTGAGTGGATTCAAACCACTGAATTTCCGATCGGCAAGCCAAAGAGGCTCGGTGGTTTAGACCACAGCGCCACCCACGTCCTGCAAATGTGTTATGACTATTTTGCAAAGACCTGCACACTCCAATCCTATTGGAATGAAGCCCCAGTGTACAATGAGGCTTACTCTCAAATAGGTATATCTAGGATTGCAGCTTCAGTTTTGCTTGGCTTTGCTTGCTATGGGGTACTGGGGAAGAGGTAGTACCTCTGGTAGGGGACACAATGTGCTCTTTCTGGGGTAGTTCGCTCACCTATGGTCCCCATCCTGCACTCAGCTCCCACCTGTGGCTCCTAGAAGCTGTCAGCCTGTGACAGCGACCACATCCCAGGAAATAACAACAGCAGCAGCAGCAGCAGCAGCAGCAGCAGCAGCAGCAGCAGCAGCAACAATTTATTTCTACCCCACCCATTTGGCTGGGTTTCTCCAGCCACTCTGGGAAGCTCCCAACAGAATATTTTAAAAAAATGATAAAACATCAAAAACTTCCCTAAACAGGACTGCCTTCAGATGTCTTCTAAAAATCAGATAGTTGTTTATTTCCTTGACATCTGGCGGTCAGGAGTTCCACAGGGCGGGTGCCACTACCGAGAAGGCCCTCTGTCTGGTTCCCTGTAACTTGGCTTCTCGTAGCAAGGGAACCGCCAGAAGGCCCTCAGCGCTGGATCTCAGTGTCCAGGCTGAACGACGGGGGTGGAGACGCTCTTTCAGGTATACTGGGCCGAGGCCGTTTAGGGCTTTAAAGGTCAGCACCAACACTTTGAATTGTGCTTGGAAACATACTGGGAGCCAATGTCTTCAGCTGGCTGGCTAAACCAGGTGAGGGTAGCCAATGGGTCCCAAACCTTCAGTGACTAAGGGACTTTAGGTAAAGGTAAAGGTACCCCTGCCCGTACGGGCCAGTCTTGCCAGACTCTAGGGTTGTGCGCTCATCTCACTCTAAAGGCCGGGAGCCAGCGCTGTCTGAAGACACTTCCGGGTCACGTGGCCAGCGTGACAAGCTGCATCTGGCGAGCCAGCGCAGCACACGGAAACACCGTTTACCTTCCCGCCGGTAAGCGGTCCCTATTTATCTACTTGCACCCGAGGGTGCTTTCGAACTGCTAGGTTGGCAGGCGCTGGGACCGAACGACGGGAGCGCACCCCGCCGCGGGGATTCGAACTGCCGACCTTTCGATCAGCAAGTCCTAGGTGCTGAGGCTTTAACCCACAGCGCCACCCGCGTCACACCCGGGACTTTACCTGCATGCAAAGACAGGCTCTAGTGGATTGAGCAGGCGAGACCCCCTAGCAAGTCCAACAATCAAGAAGGTGGTTTCTGCATGTATTGTAAAGGGAAGTGAGGGGCAGAGGGGGCTTGTCAACCTGGGAAGGCCGTCCCTCAAGGAGAAGGAATAAAACAGATGTCTGGAGGGGCCCTTACTCCCAGGAAAGTGTGTATGGGATATAAAATGCATGAAGCTGGTTATGGTGATACTGGCCCTTCCCTACTTGTCTGTCTGAGCTCATGAAGAACTTCTTTCCCTGGTATGTGAACGGAACCAGATGGGCTTCCTACATTTGAGTATGAACATGAGCTTCCTGACTAAATGTGAAGAAAAAGATACGGACACAAGAGAAGAGATGGACAACATTTGCCATTTGAGACTATACAGCAATCCCAAAGTCCAGCTGAAGCTCTAGAACTGCTGGAGATGCAATGAGACTGAGGGTACATTCTGTCATATGTGGTGGATCTGTAAAAGGGTAGAAGAGTATTGGGAAATAATTCATAGTGAATTGAAAAAAAAATGTTTAAAAATACTTTCCCCCCCAAAATCAGAGTCCTTTTTGTTGGGGATAATTCAGATGGAAATTCCCAGGTGTCAAAAAATGTTGTTTATGTAGGCCACTACTGCGGCCCATGTTTTGTTAGCCCCAAAATGGAAAATGAGCGAGGTCCCAACTAAAGAAGAATGGCAGCTTACTGTATTTTTCGCTCTATAAGACGCACCAGACTACAAGACGCATCTAGTTTTTGGAGGAGGAAAACAAGAAAAAAAATATTCTGAATCTCAGAAGCCAGAACAGCAAGAGGGATCGCTGCGCAGTGAAAGCAGCAATCCCTCTTGCTGTTCTGGCTTCTGTGATAGCTGCGCAGCCTGCATTCGCTCCATAAGATGCACATACATTTCCCCTTACTTTTTAGGAGGGAAAAAGTGAGTCTTATAGAGCAAAAAATACGGTAAACTGATGAAATATGTGCAGCTTGTGGACCTAACATACAGAATAAGAGAACAGGAAAAACATATGTTTAAAGAAGATGGGAAAATGTTTATTGAATATATGGGGGAGAAATTGTGTATATTTGAAAACGTGGGCAGCATTAAGATAAATTCAACAGTGTAAATAAGTTTTGATGGATGTAATAATGGAATACTGAATGGTTTAGTTTATATAAAATATGCAGGGATTTATGTTATGCAAAATGAACCATGAGAAGAGAAGAAGGGAAGTCACTGATATTTTAAGGTGGTTTGAATGAATATTCTGAAATGTAAAACAGAAAATTTAATAAAAATTATGGGGGGGGGGGGGAGAGAACTGCAATCTGTCTGGAAGTGAACTATGAAATACCTCAGAAATATGGAAGGGGCAGGACTGGCCCACCCATGAGGCAACTGGGTAGATGCCAAAATGTGGTTCGCCTCAGGTGCCAAAACGTCTTGGGTCGGCCCTGGGAAGGAGAGGAAGTTTGAGGGCTTAGAGCAGTGATACAGAATATATCACAAGATGATAAAGGCTCCGCTGAAATGAAATGCCAGACAACAGCTCATTTTCCCCAAACAGAGAGGAAATTACCACATGAACGGACGTGAAGAGTAACAAGCTCTGATAATTTTCTGGTAAGAAATATTTGAATATAGGGTGCAGTGTCTACCCGCAGCCACTGGAGCGCACCAAACCTCCACCAGAAACAATTCTTTAAAAAAAGAGAAAGAAAAAAAGGTGGAAAAAATGGCAAATAAACCTGCTAGCTAAAAGGAGGTGTATCACAGCTGGGCGGTAGAGCACATCTGCTTTGTGTGCAGAGGGTCGCAGGTTCAGTCCTTGGCATCTCCCTGGACTCTACAGTTCTCCTCAGTCCCAGTCAGAATGGCCAATGGTCAGGGATGATGGGAGTTGTAGTCCAACAACACCCAAAGGGCCACTGACAGGAGTTATTAAGGAGTCGGATTCCCATCCTGGAATAAGAGTCAAAATCTCCCTTCCCGGGAAACTCTGGGAATTGTAGCTGTGTGAGGAGAATATGACTCTCCTAAAAACTCTCAGCAAACTACAGTTCCCAGGATTTTTTGGCTTAAAGTGGTATGGTTCTGCTTTATATTTCTAGTGCAGATGGTGGTGCGGCTCTGATTCAACTGCCATTTCAGTCAGTTTCTCACTGCATTGTGGGAGGGAGCATTTTGTCCCTCACTTCAGGCAGGAAAAATATCTTCGGGCAGCTCTGATGGGGGACACGGTGGGGAATTAAAATAGCCTTCTGTTTCCACCCCCTACAGCAGCAAAACTGTATTTTAAAGGCTGCCAATTTGAATGTTCATACTTCCCCCTAATGGATGTGTTTTTGTCTGCTTGGCAAACTTCTTAGCCAAACTGGGAGAAGTGCAAATTTTTGGAAGACAGCTGTGTTTCAGGTTGCACACTGTTTTGGAAGGTGTGAATTTTTATAGATCCTGTTTTTCCAGTGAGATCTGAATTGAAGTTCTCCCCCGTTCCTCAATGCAATTGAAAGTGTAACGAATAAGCAATATATAATATCATTTGAAGTGTCGACCAAAGTCATGGCAGCGACAAAACCATCAATATTTTCCAGCTAGAGAAAATGTAGGAAATATAGGAGACTGAGGGAAGTAAAAAAATGTGAGGTGTTGTTCAGGTCTGAAGATATGACAGTTCTGAGAATTACGAGTTCAGACATGAGACTTAATTCATGGACATTGTTATAAGAATTTTAAGGTATACATCTATAAAATAGTTGTTCATAAATTTACCAAGCAAACACATGAAAATATGTAAACCACATGTCTGAAACCCACAGAAAAGTCCTGAAACCATTTTCTCTCTCCCAAAATGACCTCAAATATTTCTCTGCAAGGAAATGGAAAATCTCCCCGTTGTCTCTTTCATAAATCCTGTCTTGAGGACACATTTAAGATATGAATAGGGTGTGAGCCTGTGACCTGGATTCAGGAATTGATTAGACAAGAGTGGCCAGGATGCCCAGGTAATCCAATTAGGTAACCTGGCAGACAGGAAGAAACAACATACCCAGATTTCCAACCCTTCTCTGATGTATCTGGGGGGTGGGGGGTGGTCTTGGGCCACACCCTTTCTGTGATGTACCCTGTTTCCCCGAAAAGAAGACAGTGTCTTATATTAATTTTTGCTCCCAAAGATGCGCTAGGTCTTATTTTCAGGGGATGTCTTATTTTTCCATGAAGAAGAATACGGTACACATTTATTGTTGAACAAAAAAAAAAATTTATTACCTGTTGTCAGGGCTGGCTCCGGGTCCCAGCTCACCAAGGACCAACGCTAGCCGGTAGTAAATTATCAAAGTCTTTATTGAAGAATAGATTCCATTTCAAAGCCTCAGCGTCCCAGCCCTACATCTGGACTCTAGACCGGCGAAGCTCCGTCTGAGTCTCCGCCCCCTGCGCACCAGTTTAAGACTCTAATCTTACTCCACCTCTTCCTTCTCTCTCTCTTCCTCTGGGTCCTACTACCCCCAGGGGTCTCCTCCCTCCGGGACTCTTCTGAGGCAGACGTTGACCCCTCTGACTCCTCCCCCTCTCTTCGGCGGGCTTTAGGACCTGGCTCCCTACCCGGGCTGCCCACCTTGCCGCCCTCCTCTACATTTGAACTTGGCGCGCGCGCGCGTTTAACTTTCCTGATGACCGTTTCCTCGCTCCCTGACGAGGGTGTGGTCCCTCCTGCCTCACGTTCTCCCGCTGCCCGCGTGCCCCCTGATCCCGATGCCTGGGACACCTCCCCCCTACTGCGCTCTGGGGGGGACGCTGGTCCGGATTTCCAGCTGCTACTCTCTGAGTCCCCTCTGGCCCCTTCTTCCCGAGGTGCCCCCCTGGGCACTCCCCTTGCCCTGACTATGGGGGCCCCTTTCTGTGAATCTTCCGAGTCACTGGAGAGACTCAGAGACCTCGGACTGCTGTCTTCGCTGACATTTCCTTCGGACTCCTCCCCCTCCTGTGACTCTGTTCCTGAACCCCTGACATCCATCCCCCCCTCGAAGCCCCCCGTTCCCCCCTCCCCTTCCTCCGGCGGGGGTGCTGGGTGCTCCGTCGTTGTGGGGGTGAATGGCGGATACAGTTCGTCCCCCGTGGCGTGCATCCATCCGGATAAGTCCGGCTCGTCCTCCTTGTCTTCGCCGACCTCGATCTCCTCTGCTTCCATCTCCGTGCCGCCATGCTCGAACCCAACGTCCTCCCCCAGCCTGTCCATGTCCATCTCACCCTCGGTCTCCTCTGGGTCCGTTGCCTGCCAAGGACCCCTCAGCCACCTCCTGCTCCACCGCTCCTCTCCTCGATCGTCCCACCAAAACGAGCGGTCTGAGGCAAACCCCGAGGGCGAGCCCTCCGGGGAACGTGTTTCCGTTGCTGGTTCCTCGTCCGAGGTGAACCCCTGGAAGGTGCTGGTTGAAAGCGTGGGTGTGAAAAGCCAGTCGTCGAAATACTCGGCTGGCATGGGCCTGTGTGGGAACAAGGCATGAAACTCCTCCTTGAGAAGAGGCTCGTTCAGGGCATAGTCCGGCACCCAACGGTTGGCGCTGGCCGGGGTACCTTCACTGGCGAGAAAGTATTCTACTCCCTCTTCCCCCCATCTCGAGTCTAAAATCTCTGTGACCTGGTTGATGAGTTCCCTTCCTGGCGACTCCCTCCTTGGGGGGGGTCTCCCCATATGGGTCTGGTGCCGTGTCCTGCGCCTGAAATCGGTGAGGTGCTTTGTAGGGCGTGAGCACCGACCTATGGAATACTGGGTGCATTCTGGATCCCTCCGGAAGTGTCAACCGGAAGGCCACCGGATTGATCTGTGCCTCAACTTGGTAAGGTCCTAGCTGCTTATGTCCGAGTTTCTTCTTAGCTAGTGATCTGGTCGGCACTGCGTGGGCCGCTAACCACACCCAGTCTCCCACCTGTATGTCCTCCCCAACCCTTCTGTGCTTGTCAGCCTGCAGTTTGTATGCGTGCTTTGCAAGCTCTAACTGCCTCCTAAGCTGTTCGTGAACCTCCTGCAATTCTGCCGCCAAGACTTCCGCTGCCTGTGGCTCCCCCTCCCCCAGTCTCTCTAATCCTGGGAAGGTTCTGGGATGCCTCCCGTTGTTGGCGAAGAACGGTGTCACCCCCGTTGACACGTGCTTCGTGTTGTTGTAGGCGAACTCAGCGAGCGGCAGGTAGTCCACCCAGGTTGTCGGCTGCTGATTTGCATAGCATCTCAGGTACTGCTGCATGATGGCGTTGACGCGCTCCGCTTGGCCGTTGGTCTGCGGGTGTCTCGCCAACGCTAGGTTGATCTTGACGTTCAGGAAACCCATCAGCTTCTGCCAGAAGTTCGAAATGAACTGGCGCCCCCTGTCGGACAAGATAGACCGTGGCAGACCGTGCACCCTGAAGACGTGGTCTATGAACAGTTTGGCGGTCTGTTCTGCCGTGGCCACCTTCGCGCATGGAATGAAGTGGGCCATTTTAGTGAACATGTCCACCACCACTAGCACTGCCGTTTTACCCCTTGAGCTGGGTAAATCCGTGACAAAGTCCAGGGCCACCCTCTCCCACGGTTCGCTCGGGGTCTGCAGCGGTTCGAGCAGTCCCGCCGGAGGTTTGTGCACTGACTTGGCCCTTTGGCAGGTGTCGCACCTCGAGACGTACTCCGCGACTTCCCCCCGCATCTTGGGCCACCAAAAATCTCTGGCAACTAGTTCTGCCGTCTTCTCCTTGCCAAAGTGCCCGGCGGTGGGTGCGTCGTGCAACTGCTGCAGTACTTTCGCACGGAGGTCGTCTCCCGGTACATAGAGTGCTCCTCTGCGGATGAGCAATCCGTCCCGTACTTGGAACTCGTCGTCCTTCACCGTGCCCTTGTGCACCTCCTCCATCTTGGTTCGTGCGAAGGGGTCCTCCTGCAGTGCTCGACGGACCGCCTCCAGGTCCACGGTTGCTGAAGCGCACGCCCACGCTTTCGGAGCGAAAATGTGCTTGGCCGCTGCTGGTGCCGCCTCTTCGAGGTATTGCGGCTTTCTGGACAGTGCATCCGCCATGATGTTGTTGTCGCCTGGGATGTATTCTATCCTGAAGTCGAAATCCGCAAAGAATTCCGCCCATCTGATGTGCCGCTGGTTCAGGAACCTTGCCGTGCGCCAGTACTCCAGGTTCTTATGATCCGTGCGAACCTGCACTGTGTGTTTGGCCCCGACGAGGAAGTGCCGCCACGCCTTGAATGCTGCATGAATGGCCAGCAACTCCCTGTCCCAGATGGTGTAGTTCTGCTCCGACTTGCTGAGCTTCCTAGAGTAGAAGGCACACTGTCTCCAGTCCCCATGCGGGTCCTTCTGCAACAGTACGGCGCCCACGGCTCTGTCTGAGGCGTCTGTTTCAACCCTCATCGGTTTGCTGGGATTCACATGCAGTAGCTGCCCTTCTGACGAGAAGAGACGCTTAAGGTTCTGGAAGGACTGCTCCGCTTGCTCCGTCCAGATGAACTTCTTCTTCTTGGAGCTGAGCGTGTCGGTAATGGCCGCCGTCTGCATCGCGAACCCCTTGATGAACTTGCGGTAAAAGTTGGCGAATCCTACAAACCGCTGGACCTCCTTCCGATTGCGCGGGCTCTTCCAGTCCAACACTGCGCGAACCTTGGCGCTATCCATGGCAAGCCCCTTGTCCGACAGCTTGTAGCCCAGGAAATCCACCTCCTTCCTGTCGAACTGGCACTTCTCCAGCTTGGCATACAGCCGATGCTCCCGCAGTCTCTGCAGAACTTCCTTGACGTCACCTTCGTGGGTCTCCTCAGATTCTGAGAATATCAGGATGTCGTCCAAGAAGCAGACGCATTTCTTGTAGAGTAGACCCGCCAGGACGTGATGCATGAAGGCTTGAAAACAGTGAGCGCCATTTTGTAAACCGAAGGGCATAACTCTGTATTCATATGTGCCCAGGGGCGTGAACATGGCAGTCTTCCATTCGTCTCCTTCCCGTATACGAATCAGGTTGTACGCCCCTCGCAGATCCAATTTTGTAAAAACGCGTCCTTTCCTCACCGTTGCAAGCAGGTCATCTATTTTGGGCATGGGAAAGGCCGTGGGCTTGGTCTTGGCATTTAAGAGCCTGAAATCAACTACAAGCCTCTTTTGGGGCGTGTCCTTTTTCTTCACAAAGAATACAGGACTGCCCCCCGCTGCCTTCGACTCCCGGATGAAACCGCGCTTCAAGTTGAGGTCTATGAACTCCTTGAGCTCCTGTAGCTCGTCCTCAGACATGGAATACAGTTTCCCGGCTGGCAGCGTCGCTCCTGGCAGGAGGTCAATCTTGCAGTCATAGGGCCTGTGGGGAGGCAGCTTGTCCGCTTCCTTCTCGCAGAAAACCTCCAAAAACGCTGCGTACTTGCGCGGCACTGCTTGCAGCGTGCCTAATTGTAGCTGCGGGTCGTCCCCTCCTTCTTCCGGGCTAGGAAGGATGCAATGTTCCGCGCAATAGGAGGAGCCGAAGGTCAGTTGGCGCTGGTACCACGCCAATGCTGGGCTGTGCCTGTGCAGCCAACTCATGCCTAAGACTACAGGCGTGTCCGACAGGTGGGTGACATTGAAGCTGATGACTTCTTGGTGATTTCCAATCCGCATCACCATTGGTTGCGTTTGTTGCACCACTTGCCCCCCTAACAAGTCTCTGCCATCCACCGTGACAACGTTCAGGGGCAGCGTGGCTGGTAGCAGCGGTATATTGTGCTGCTGAATGAATTCCAGTCCTATAAAGTCAGCGTTACTGCCGGAGTCAATGGTGATCGGCACCTCCAGAGTGCGTCCATTGGGCAGTTGGAGAGACGCTGTAAGCTGCACCACTGGTTTGGGTGGGAGGGGGTCTGTGGGTTGCAAAAGTGCTGGGGATTGCTTCATTGACTTGTCTGGCTGGACCCCAGTGCCTCTTCTTCCAGCCAGACTCCGTCGTTTAACTGTTGCTGTGTTTTCAATTGAGCTGCGTCTGTGACTGTTGCCGAGGCTGCAGTGTGCTTGTGGAGCCTCTGGGGACACTCTTTCGCCATGTGTTGAGCACTGTCGCAGATGTAGCACTTCCTGTTCCCTCTAGGAGGCTTCGTTTTGGCTGCTCCCGGTGTTAGGGCTCTGGTAGCTGACTGAGCCCTGGCACCTCCTATCTCCATCGGCTCTTCTCCCCCTCCCTGCGAGGGTGTGGATTGCGCACGAGCTGCTTCTCTGGGAGAGAAGGGAGGTGCTCTGGCTGGTGCCCTTCCCCAACGCCCTTCTTCCCTGTTCCAAGGACGTTCCTCCAGATGCACCCCGATTTCCAGAGCCCTCTGGACTACTTGCTGGGTGCTCCTTGGCCTCTCCCCCCTTCCAATCTCCGCTTTTACATCTGCATTCAAGCCCTCCCAAAAGAGGTCTCTCACTGGCTCAGAATCTTTTTGCCATCCCAGTGCATGAACTAGTCCGAAAAAGCGTGCATGGTACTGCCTCACGCTGGCTTTGCCCTGTTTAAGTCCATGTATGTCCCTCCGGGCAATGTCGATGTCTATCTTTGATAAAAAACACGAGTCCATTGCTTTAATGAAAGCCTTCGCATCCTGGAGCGCCGGATCATTATCTCTCCATAAATTCCTCAGCCACGTTTTGGCCTCCCCATGCAAATGGGACAAGATAAATCCCACTTTCTCTCTTTCATCTCTAAAGTCTTTGTCAAGCAGCTCCATCGCAAACAGCAGGTCTGCTCTGAAGTTGGGGTACTGCTGTAGACTCCCGTCAAAATGAGATACAAGGCTGCCTCCCCTTCTCCCCAAGCCAATGCCCTCTGTTTTGGATCCCGGTGGCCCTTGTTTAGAAAGCACGTCCAACCTGACTTGGAGATCCCGGCAGGCGTTAACCATTTCCTCCTCTCTCTTCCTGGATGCAAGCACCTCCGTGCTGAGTTGTGTCACAGCTTCTTGCAGGGCTGTTAGTTGCTCTTCCGTAGTCATCTTGCCTGAGTTTTGTGAGCTCTAGAGGCACCCCTCTTCTTCCCTCACTGCGTTGACTCACGTGGCGAGGTTCTTGGTGCCAAAATTTGGAGACGGAGCTTACTGTCAGGGCTGGCTCCGGGTCCCAGCTCACCAAGGACCAACGCTAGCCGGTAGTAAATTATCAAAGTCTTTATTGAAGAATAGATTCCATTTCAAAGCCTCAGCGTCCCAGCCCTACATCTGGACTCTAGACCGGCGAAGCTCCGTCTGAGTCTCCGCCCCCTGCGCACCAGTTTAAGACTCTAATCTTACTCCACCTCTTCCTTCTCTCTCTCTTCCTCTGGGTCCTACTACCCCCAGGGGTCTCCTCCCTCCGGGACTCTTCTGAGGCAGACGTTGACCCCTCTGACTCCTCCCCCTCTCTTCGGCGGGCTTTAGGACCTGGCTCCCTACCCGGGCTGCCCACCTTGCCGCCCTCCTCTACATTTGAACTTGGCGCGCGCGCGCGTTTAACTTTCCTGATGACCGTTTCCTCGCTCCCTGACGAGGGTGTGGTCCCTCCTGCCTCACGTTCTCCCGCTGCCCGCGCGCCCCCTGATCCCGATGCCTGGGACTCCTCCCCCCTACTGCGCTCTGGCGGGGACGCTGGTCCGGATTTCCAGCTGCTACTCTCTGAGTCCCCTCTGGCCCCTTCTTCCCGAGGTGCCCCCCTGGGCACTCCCCTTGCCCTGACTATGGGGGCCCCTTTCTGTGAATCTTCCGAGTCACTGGAGAGACTCAGAGACCTCGGACTGCTGTCTTCGCTGACATTTCCTTCGGACTCCTCCCCCTCCTGTGACTCTGTTCCTGAACCCCTGACACCTGTATACAGTACAATGTCTTACGGTAGCTTCGGGGGCCTGGGGGCCTTATATTCTGGGGTGGCCTTATTTTGGGGAGGCCTTATATTTGGGGGAGCCTTATATTACAGCGAGAGGCAAAACTGGAACTAGGTCTTATTTTCGGGGGATGTCTTACTTTCGGGGAAACGGTATGTATGATGTTTCTGGGGGTGGTCTTGGACTCTAGGCCGGGCAATTTAAAATACCTATATAAGGGCTTGTGCACATGGCTTGGGGTGTCCCCCCCCCCTGTGTGTGTGTGCGGGGAGCACCCTGTTGCAACAGCTTTAATAAAGATCAGGCTTACTAGCTGCTTTGCTTCTCAATATTCTCTGGTTGGTCTCTGTTATTTTCTCCTACTGATAGAGGGATCTACAAAAGGACTCTATATGGGCTCATGAGAAGAGAAGACTCCCTGGAAAAGACCCTGCTGTTGGGAAAGTTGGAGGGCACAAGGAGAAGGGGACAGCAGAGGATGAGATGGTTGGACAGTGTTCTCGAAGCTACCAGCATGAGTTTGACGAATACTGCGGGAGGCAGTGGAAGTCAGGAGTGCCTGGCGTGCTCTGGTCCAAGGGGTCACGAAGAATCGGACCTGACTAACGACTAAACAACAACAACATGGGCTCTTGGGTACCCCATAAGAGAAAAGGAGCAGTTTCCTCCCCCCATAACAACCTGAACTGTTTTCCCTGTAAAAATCTCCCCATAAAATTTGCATTTCTTTCAGGTAGAGGGTTGATTTTCGAATGGAAAACCAGAAGATGGCGCCCTTGCAGAGGGTGGAAAGAAAATCTAGTGTTCGAGTGGTAACACTGGAATAATGCCAAACAGCCATCGCACCACAAAGTGGGCTCAAGTCCATGAAACCCTTTGCCAGAATAAATTTGCTACAACCCACTGCTGTGCCGCTTTGCTGGTCCCACGGTGTTCAAGAGCGCTTCTTCAAAGCACGGTTGTGGCCCTAGTCTGTAAGGCATCGCGTAACAGTATGTTGGCCGTCGTTCTAAGATTAGCATGGCTCCCTGCCCCTCTGCAATTTAGCAAATAGTATTGTACCCGTGTATCTGTTTTCCTGTGCTGCAGAGACGAATCTGTCATCTTACCTTTGCAAAACATTTCCCCCCCTCTGTGTAATTTCAGGTGCCTGAAGTTTGCAATATCACTACGCATGCATTTTTGCTTCTAACACAATTTGGGTATTATTTTTGAATACTGTCATGAATATATTAGGGCTGCCAACCATTCACAAAATCCCAGAGACCCCTGGGATTTTGATCCTGAAAATGGTGTCTGTGTGGATTTTTAAATGTCCGTTTCCCCAGACATATGGTAACCAGAATAACTTCATTTTTGAGGGGTGAGAAAAAAATTGGGGCAAGAAAACCTCAACAACTTCGGTCCTCTCCTCAAAGAAAGTCAACTTCTTTTGTCCGGATTGTCATTTTCTGAAATATGGCAACCCTAGAATGCATACAATAAAACATGTAAATAGATCTGCTCCTGTAAATTATCTGCGACTAGCTAGGGGTTGGGGGGTTGGGTTGCAGTGCTGTGTGTTGTTACTCACTGAGTAATCTCACTGAAGTCAGTGGGGGCTACTTTGAAGGAATTATGCATGCAATCAGGCTATAGATATATAGTATTTACAAAATGGCATTATGCTATGTGTGATGCTGATTTTAATCTCTTACACTGAAATAGTGTGGCCATGGTCTCTGTTTAGAGAAATGAATGGGACTACAAACTGTTTCCATTTGGCTGAATCATGTCCTTATGTTTTGTGAATACAAGCCTTTTTTTGAAAGTCAAATTCACATCCAATGGAACAATTATTTTAACACAGCAATAGACTAGAGATGAATCCAGATAATGTTATAATTGGGCTGAGTAACAATTTCACTCACTTGAAAAATAAAAACATTATTTCAACCAAACTGCTTCAAATGTACATTTGAGTTGACTTGTACTTGCCAATTTGGCTTTTGGTTACAGAAAGGCTTTCGTAAACATTGATATTTTACTGTAGATTAGAAGATCATTCGTTGATGTGGAGGAGAAGATGTTACATCCAAACCTCTTCTCTGACAAATATCACCATCTCTTTTTGTAGAAGTGACCATATGATACATGTGACTGCATTCTCCTTCTAGATTCCCATTGCTCTATCTAGGGGAAATTAATTCCAAAGGGAAAGATTTAACATGATCTGATTTCTTCTCCTACCCCGATTCTGCAAACTGCAACCTTCCTCAACCCTTTTAAGCAGATATGGGTGCGTAACAGTGGGTGCTACTGCTGGGAGGAAGAGAAGAAGAGGAAGGGGAAGTCCACCTGTACAATTAGGACACCACGTTGCATATATCACCCAAAATATTACACAAAAGTACCAACAGAGCTAAGTGCAATTTTAAAAAAACAAGCCCGAATCATTTGCACCCTCCCGTGGCATGTCAACCCAGCACCCTGCAAACAAGGATAGGGAACAAATTAGATTCAGTTCATATTTAAAGCAAAATTTATTGAGCTCGCACTTTCCAAATTGAAATGGGAAATGAAAAAAACCTTCCTTTGAAATTTGCACTTTCCTGAAATTTGCTACGCTGTTCTCTAAACAGCGGTGGTTTTTTGATGTTTTTTTTAAATGCATTTATTTGGTGGAAGTGTGCATTTGTATCAGCATAGTACAATACAAAAATGCATTATGTTAGGACAAACGGCTTGCAAAAATGCCGGGCGTCCATACCACAAATGTGTTTTATCAGGAGAAACTGGCACTGAAATGCCGAAGAATTTTCAGGAGGGTTTTCAAAGAGAACCCTTGCAAATTTCTGCAGAAACGCGGAGAACCAAATTTAAGACAGGAAAAGACGAGAAACCAAGAGAAGTGAAGCTTCCATCCCTACTTGTGGGTCAATTCTGAAAGGAAGGGAAGTTATAATCAATGCTATAAGAAGTTACGCTGCTGCAGGAATCAACGTGCGATAGTTGTTAGCACTTATTTACTGGAACATGAAGCATTAAGTTCCAGCCATAACTCAGTTCCCCCCCCGTCTGTTTCCCCCCTTCTCTCTCCATGAAACTCTTTTTCAGTTCGCCCCAGAAAGCAAGCGAAGGAAACTCTGTCACTCCCCCCCCCCCCAGGATAGCAGATACTTTCTTGGAAATTCCAGCAGGAGTGTATCATCTGATTTTTCAACCCAGTTGGAAGTTAAGGCAAAGAAAGCTCCCTCCTTAACAACTGAACACAAAAGACAAGATCCAGCCAAACATCAGCATTTATTTTGTTTAGCTCCCATGGAAGTCAAGCATTTGTTTTACTACGTCCTAAACACCCATTGAAATTAATGGGAGTTTAAAATGCTTAACATGGGCAGGACTGTGCCTCAGCATTTAAAGTATTTTATCTGGGCCATCTACAAGACTTTTGGCTAAAGTCAGATCGTTTAATTCAGAAAACGAAAACAAAGAGAGATCTGGTTTCTAGATTTATTTATTTTTGGTTGATTAATAATATTTAAACTATTCCCCTTTGCCCATGAAGTTCTCTGATCCCTAAAAAACCCCCACCTAAATAGCCTCTTTAAAAAAGAAAGTCCTTATTCAGCTTTCTTGCATCCCATAATAACAGATGGACCGTGAGACTGTTTACTGTTCCTGCCCACAAACTTCCTGTTAGTAAACTCCTATATTATTTCTGAAACAGAAAAATTACAAAGGAGCGTCTCCGTTGATTACTGCTTACTGAGGAATCTGTGCCAGAAAGCTTCTTTTGAAAAGTATGCTTTCTAAACAAGATCACTTGTTGCTGCGCGACATTATTTTGTCAAAGGTTCCACAAGATGCATAAAACGTCCACGCTAAGGCTAAACAGCCACATGACAAAATGGTCATAACTATAGTTTGAGTTAAGGCCGTTGTAACAACTGCATGGAAGAACAAGTGAGCTGATGCCACAACTTTGAAGGCAGGATAGGTGGGGAAAATGCGATTAGATCAACACACACAAACATGTGCATACTAGCACCTTTGTTTTTATTTTAAAAAAAGGAAGGGTAAAAGTACAAATGACGTACTAAAGCTGCCCATCAGCTGTTGGCCTCAAAGTCTTGCACTACAAATACACGTGTCAGATTTGCAGCACAATCAGAAATATGTTTATTAAGGAACAAACCCCTCTGGTTTCAGTGAGTTATACTCACAATCAAGTACAGTGGTACCTCGGGTTACATACGCTTCAGGTTACATATGCTTCAGGTTGCACACTCCGCTAACCCAGAAATAGTGCTTCAGGTTAAGAACTTTGCTTCAGGATAAGAACAGAAATCGGGCTCCGGCGGCGCAGCAGCAGCGGGAGGCCCCATTAGCTAAAGTGGTGCTCCAGGTTAAGAACAGTTTCAGGTTAAGAACGGACCTCCAGAACGAATTAAGTACTTAACCCGAGGTACCACTGTATGCTTAGGATTAGAACCTAATGCTATGTGTAAGAGACAGATGAGGAGCAGGTCTCAAATTTCAGTGGTGCCCCGTGCGATGCCAAAATTTGGCTTCCCCTCCTCTGGCCTTCCATTCTACATCATAGTCGTGGCACCCCACGGCTCTGCTGTGCAGTGCGTTTGAGCTGATCTCACTCCTCTAAATCCACCTCTGGCTGGATCCAGATTTAGATAGAGCTCACTGGGCAACAGGGGCCGATAGCAACTTGCAGCCTGCACCCTCCCTCTCATTTGGTTCCTGCATCTTTCACATTGTTTACCCGTACGGCGGGTGTTAAATGCCTGTAAATATCCTGTTTTACATGTTTGGCAGGCTAATCTCTGGGGTGGTTTGTCCTTTCACGTGGCAACTTGCATACAGAACAGATGTGCAAAACCATGATTATGTACCCTACTTGATCAGTGAATCAAGGGGGTTTTCATATCTACATTTCAGTATGATTTACCACTTGCCTGTGGGTTCATGGAACAGCCCATTATATTCATGATTCAGCTTCCTCATGTTCAGGTACGAGCAAGTGCATGAGGACCTCCAACAGATGATGAGTTTCATTATAAATTGTATCTGTGTATACACCATACATTCAAAGCACATTCATAACACATCCCCCCCAGAGAATTATGGGGACTGTAGTTTGTTTGCTGTGAGTTGTAACTCAATGAGGGGTAAACTACAGTGTCCACAATGCTTAGCAGTGGCGGTGATGGATGTGCTTCAAATGTGCTTGAAAGGCATGGTGTCAACCCCCTCCAAGATTTCTCCTGTGAAAATAGGGACGTCCCATTTCACAATGATAACTTCACTATTTATACCCCACACATCTGACTGGGTTGCCCCAGCCACTCTGGGCAGCTCCCCACATATATAAAAACATAACAGAAGCTTCCCTATACAGGATTGCCTTCAGACGGCTTGGGGGTCGGATAACTCCATACCCTCCAACATTTCTCCAGTGGAAATAGGGACATCCTAAGGAAAAGTGGGACGTTCTGGGATCAAATAAAAAATCGGGATGGTTTCTCTAAATAAGGGATGTCCATGGAAAATAAGGACATGACACCATCACTATTTGTTTTTGAGAACCAGGCTAAAACATTCTGGTTCTCCCAGACATTTGGAACTTAATTGTCTGCATATTTTTTAGTGGAATGGGGCTAAGCTGGATGTATTAGTCTACATTACTTGTGCATTTTAAGTTTTCGCCTTTAAAGTTCATTTTTGTAAGTCAGTTTGAATTTCATTTTTCTGGGGGGAAAAGAAGAGAAACAGCAACTAATAATTATAATGTTGGGTGGTTTTTGTTTTTTTCATGACCAGGAAGCAGGACAGAGGGACGTAGAAAGTGATTCAGTTGGGAACAGAAATATACTTATCCCATTCCTTGAATCATGCATATCCTATGAACATATATCACCACTTTTTACACTGGTGAACAGACATGCTCTATTTTAGCCTGAAACACTATCCACTCCAAAGCACCAGCTAATGTGACTCTTCTGCTCACAGCCAAGTATATCCTTTTCTCTGCTTGGACAACAGAAGCATCCTTTTTAAAAGCAGAAAACTTTAAAGCTAGAAGTTCCATGATTCTGCTGTCATTTTTCTTACTGTGCCAATGATTGCTATTATTGATCTTACTTTTTCTTCAGACGTGAAAAGAATGTTCTCAATACATATAAAACACGGACTGAAAATAAGGCCAACAGAATCGGGGGGAAATATACAATTCCTGTATTCGAAGACCATACAGAAAGGAGCGGAAGTTATTTCCACTCCTTTCTTGTGGTAGATTATGACCGCAGTGGATCATGCCATGCAAGGAGTTTCATAGGTGTAGACTTCCAGTAATCTCCTTAGTTTGAGGGCTTCCTATAAATTGTGCGTAGTATAGTTCATTAGATTCGTTCAACTGCGTTAGAATTTCCACTAGATCCCAGCGCAACCGACAACAATAGAAGACCAAAAGTATTTATTTCACGAAGCATCCTTGAAGTACTTGATAAGCAAGCAAGAAAAGTAAAAGCAATCTGAATCTTGCGTTGGAGCTCAAAATAGCAGCTCAGTCAGCAAAAGTGTTCTTTCCTTTCTTAAGAAAACGATGATTAGATTTCACCAGGTATACCGTAGCAGCAACACACATGTTGTTTTACTATTTCTGCTGATCCTCACAGCTGCTGACAAGAGCCGACAATCAGATCTGAAGAATGACAAGCTTTCTTGATCCGAAAAGACTTCTTTTTTTTTTAACCATTTGCTTGAGCCGCAGCTGAAACACGACTGCGTGGTGCGGGCCCAGTGCTTTTGCAAAGTGGCATTATCAATTAACTCTTGGTTGAAGTTAAGCAAAAGCATTCTGCACGCTGGAGGCAGCGCATAATTATGCTTTAAATAGTCGCCGTCACTTTTTGCCAGAGGATCACATTTGCTGATTTGTGGGCAAAGCTCGTTTGCGTAGGTGGCAGTCTCTAATCACCCTTTCCAAGCAGGCCTTCTTTGCGTGTGTTTATCCCTGGATGTGCTCACAAGTAGACTGCTTCGTGACAGCATGAGAATCTAATATTATTATTGCGATGCCTGTATCTACTGATGAGAAGCTTTCCTTTTCAGTTTTTCTTTACTCCATGGAATCAGGGAAGCTGGAAAACAGAACTCCAGCACCACACACACACACACCGAAAGGGGAAAAAGCAGCTACCGACTCGCCAAGCAGACACAGGAACGAAAACATGAAGCAGACATGGATCTGAAATATTTTGCCAGTTACTATTGCTTCCTTTATTGGTGTATTCATCAATCTACCTAATGTGCATATATGTGACATGTTTTGATACGTGTCACCTACCAGCGGTTGTTGAATCAATTTAGTTAAATATATGATAACTAGGAACACACCTTTTGGGACATGGGTATTTCTTTTGACCCTGCTAAGGATCGGTTTAGCACATAAACCTGGCTTCAGTTCCCGCCTCACTCGAAGATGCAAGCTCTGAGTTTCCACATATTCTGTAATGCAAGGAACAAAGAGATGGCAATAATAATAAAAAGGATTCTGGATAAAAGGCCTAATAAAGGATGTTTGAATGGCGTCACAGATAAAAATCTGCCTGAAACAATGTAGTTGTAATGTTCTTTTGGCTAAAGGTGTATTAATTAATTGCTTTTGCATGCATTTGGGGGGAAAGTTGTGAAGACTTTTTTTTGTTTTGTATATGTCTGTGTGTAAGAGAGAGAGAGAGAGAGAGAGACTTCCATGATATTCCCAAAGGCAAAAATAATATTAGAAGTCCCATTTAGCCAGTGACACGTGTTCTGAGAAAACGAAAGCAAAATGTACCTCAAGAGTGAGAATAACTCCCCATTGTGGAAAATCATGAGTATTGCCACTTCAAAATAACTCCCCCCCTCTCTCCTTTTTCCCTTTCTTCGTTTCGTCATATGCCAACTTTTATTTTGGGTTTCTGGGAAACTTAGTTTTGAAAGAGTTATTCCAGAGATTCATGCTATGGGCTGACAATTCTCTCCCCCCCCCCCCCGTTTCAAAATAGTGATATTGTGAAGTAATAATAACAACAACCATCCCTTTATTTATCTTCCAAGAATCTAAGATATTTTTAAATTTTTCTTCAGAAAACCTTGCCTTTATATATAGTTGGCAGTCTGCAAACATTAAAATGACTGCATTTGTACTTTTTAAAAAACTGATGTGTGAGATGTAAGTATATATGCACTGTTAGTGCAATTTGGGAAACAGTGTTTTATTTCAGTTAGCTGAATGTTTTAAAGTGTTTTTCTAGTTCCATGATTGTAAAGAGGAGCATATATGTTGTTTTCACCTTTACCTATTTTGCCCAAATTATAACATTATAATAACTGAATGTAAAAAAGGAAGGGAGAGAGGAGTTTTTCTTAAGATGCATGTTCCAATTGTTCTATCAGCTAATCAGAAATATATATTTTTTTCCAAAAAGGAAAGGCTATTTTGAAAAAAAAAGAAAAAGATTTTCTTCTTTAAAAAGGGAGGGGGGGGAAACGTGTTTCAAGTGGGGGTGGTTGGCAGCAAATTTAACTTCTGCTTACAACTCCAAGTGCCACCCCCAAATCAAGTATTAATAGCATAAACTTAAATTTAGTTCCTCATAAGTGCAGCTGTCTAGTCTATTTAATTACTGGGTTTCCACAGTAGTAATTTTTCCTTGACCTGCTCAATCTCAAAAAGTCAGGAAATTGCTTCTTTTTAAAGCTGACAATAGCACGGTATGTTTCCAAAGGGGGAAGAGAGAGAGAGAGAAATTACAGAAAACCATTACTTTAAGCATATTTAAATAGCAAGGGGAGGGGAGAGGGTGCTAATTGAAAAGTTTGCTAAAATGTGAAGTTAGTGAGCCTTGTCAACTTGTCCGTTGACAGGTAAACCGGACACGACCTCCTTCTTCATCGTTACTTGGACTCCAACTCAGCCACCCACCACAATCAATTTACGTTAACATGGTCTCAATCCAGTCAAAATTACACACTCTTAAAGTTTCGTTGATTTCAAAGCGTGCGAGAGAACTGCCTGGTTGGATTTCAGTAGTATCTGGGGGTTAAAATGTGTCTTCTAAATGAGCAAATTGTTCGTTCTTAATATTTTACAGTGCAATCACATTATGTTCAACAGGGTTTGCTCCCTGGTGTGTTTAGGATTGCAATGTGAATCATTTGTTCCTCTTCGCAAGTCTTAAGAAATCATAGGGCTCCTGAAACTACTACTGCGTCTTATATACCACTTAATGACCAAATAGGAGTGGCTTACAAAATGTGAAAATAAAATAAAATTATATGAACATTAAAAAAAATGAACACTCTTAATTAAAAATGCACATTGATATAATGCATATTCATTCAATACCACCATTAAAAACAGAAGACTCGGATCAAGCGTTCAATGGAATTGATCTGTTATTTGGATCAGACCTCTAAACCTTTGAGTTGGCCAAGTATGTGTCTTTTGCTGTTTTGTGAATGGTTTTTATGCCACAGCGGTATTTTTTTTTTTTTAATCTTGATATTTTATTAAGGATTTTCTTGTTTTACAGAAGTAAGTGTAATGCCTCATTGTTGTTTTTTCCATGTAACATTTTTACAAATCCATTTCATTTGTTGAGGCATTAGGGGGAGAAGAAAAGAAAAAAGAAAGAAAAAAGAAAGGGGGGGTGGAGAGAGGGAAGATGGATTGGGGTGGGGTCGGGTGGCGGTGTTTCTATTATGTTTAATGTATGTAGAGTTTGGGGTCAGCGTTGTTTGTGTTGTTCACTTGTGTTCATTTTATTTTTTTGTGAATTAAAAACAAGATTTCATTTAGGAATCTGGTGATAAAACTAGTAGAACTATATTAGCCTTATTTTTTTCTTGAAAAACAGGTGCCCTCTGAAAAGTAGGCCCCCTCTGATACAATGCACCATTGACAACATTTGGAGAACTGTTGGAAACTTCTGGAGAAGTCTTTTCATAATGCTTTCAGATCCCTCGTCACAGCAGCTTCGGCCCTTTTCCTGTCTGTTTCCTTAATCTACATTCAAAGGTAAAGGGACCCCTAACCATTAGACCCAGTTGTAGACGACTCTGGGGTTGCAGTGCTCATCTCGCTTTACTGGCTGAGGGAGCCAGCGTACAGCTTCCGGGTCATGTGGCCAGCATGACTAAGCCGCTTCTGGCGAACCAGACCAGCGCACGGAAACACCATTTACCTTCCCGCTGGAGCGGTACCTATTTATCTACTTGCACTTTCTATGTGCTTTTTAACTGCTAGGTTGGCAGGAATTGGGACTAAGCAACGGGAGTTCACCCTGTCACGGGGATTCGAATCGCCGACCTTCTGATCGGCAAGCCCTAGGCTCTGTGGTTTAACCCACAGAGCCACTCGCGTCCCTCTAATCTGCATTACAAATGCCTAAAGAGAATTCTAGGGGAGTTGAGATATAAAAGGGTGATTATTATAAACTATTTTGCAGTCTTTTTTCCTTTTTTAACCATTTCTGCAACCAACAGTTTGTTCAAGTGGAAACATTAAGGCAAGGCCTTAGGACATAGCATACTGTAGAAAAGCATTGATGACACGGCAATAATGAGTACGAATGAAGGAACCGGGTTTCATAAGCACTGCACTTTGACGTCTTTTTGTGAGAACCATGTTTATGAATTGTTTATGTGAGACTAGCCTCCACACTGGGAATATTCACTATATTCATAGGGATGCCAAAAGGAGATGATTAAAAAAAAAGCAAGGAGATAATATTTCAAGCAGCCAGCTGAGGATGCCTAAAAACTGATTCCAGGGTGCAGTGGTTTCAGTAAAGCTCAGTCAAGTTCTCGCTAGTATTGGCAGAAGTGCAGGCAAATTCTTGAACAATTTCACCAGTGTCTCAAATACAGTGGTACCTCTGGTTGCGAACGGGATCCATTCCGGAGGCCCGTTCGTAACATGAAAAGAACGCAACCTGCTTCTGCACATGTGCGGGTTGCGATTCGCCACTTCTGCTCATGCATGTGACGTCATTTTGCACGTTTGCACATGCACGAGCGGCGAAACCCGGAAGTAACCCTTTCCGGTTCTTCCGGGTCCCCGCGGGATGTATCCTGAAAGAACCTAACATGAAGCGGACATAACATGAGGTATGACTGGAGTTCGGTCTTTTCTGCAACAGGAATCATGCATCTTTCTCAACGTCACCTTCCCTGAAGAAATATCATGATTATTAGCAGCAAAAGGAGGGAAAACCCTGTTCTCCAGTGCTCCTTGTACCATAGCCAGGGACAAAGTTGCAGATCAACCAAATGGTTGTCTCCACTCAAAGGGAAACAATAATTACCGTATTTTTTGCTCTATAAGACTCACTTTTTCCCTCCTAAAAAGTAAGGGGAAATGTGTGTGCGTCTTATGGAGTGAATGCAGGCTGTGCAGCTATCCCAGAAGCCAGAACAGCAAGAGGGATTGCAGCTTTCACTGCGCAGCGATCCCTCCTGCTGTTCTGGCTTCTGAGATTCAGAATATTTTTTTTCTTGTTTTCCTCCTCCAAAAACTAGGTGCGTCTTGTGGTCTGGTGCGTCTTATAGGGCGAAAAATACGGTAACCACATTCTCCCCGAAGGAGCCTCCTAAGATTCTCTTCTCCAGATGAAAGTGGCAGAATGTCAGGAACAACGATGGAAAACCTGAGCACTAGTCTAGGAAGCTTTCCTCAAGAAACGGAAATGAATGAGTCCACAGCGACATGAAAGGCTATACAGGAAAGGGGATTTCAAAATGCCGCGAATCGAAAAGCAAGGTGTCATTGCTGAGAGACAAACACGTTATGGCAAATACAACTTGCAGGCTAAGGCCTTACCCGCGGAACAGCTGCTTCCTAGCAACGCAGACACTGAAGCCCCAGCAAATTTGAAGCACACCTGAGAGAAGTGACTAGAGCAGTTGTGGCAGCATGAAGGGTACCAGGAGGAATTTATGCGTTGGTAAAGAGAGAGTCTGCAGTCGTACTTGAATGTAGAGCAAGGAACAAGGGGAATCCTCACTCGTTTGGTGCTGCCCCTCAAGTGGCTTTGGGCAACTTGCCATCTCTCAGCCAAACTTGATGCTATAAACTGCCAACGGTGGGACAGAATGCAGCAGACAGCAAAACAACTGAATAAAGTCTAACAGCGCAGTCATGACCACAATGGCATAGTGTCGCTCTGATGCTTCCTTTCAAAGGAGTGATGACGTCTGCCAGGGTCAGGTTGGGGTCAGCAGGCCCTGACGAAAGAGGTGGGAGAAATAAACATGGGGGGGGGGGCTGAATGGTGGGAACCTGGGTTGGGGGAATGGGAATCTGTACCCCAACTTGGGTTGTTTTGAAAGAGGAATGCTGGCTCCCCCGTCCAGATTTCATGTGGAGTAGAAGTGAGAGCTGGACCATAAAGATAGCTGATCGCCGAAGAACTGATGCTCTTGAATTATGGTGCTGGAGGAGACTCTTGAGAGTCCCATGGACTGCAAGAAGATCAGACCTATCCATTCTGAAGGAAATCAGCCCTGAGTACGCACTGGAAGGACAGATCCTGAAGCAGAGGCTCCAATACTTTGTCCACCTCATGAGAAGAGAAGACTCCCTGGAAAAGACCCTGATGTTGGGAAAGATGGAGGGCACAAGGAGAAGGGGACGACAGAGGATGAGATGGTTGGATAGTGTTCTCAAAGCTACCAGCATGAGTTTGACCAAACTGCGGGAGGCAGTGGAAGACAGAAGTGTCTGGCGTGCTCTGGTCCATGGGGTCACAAAGAGTCGGACACGACTAAATGACTAAACAACAACAACAACAACAACAACAGAAAGCCTCAGTGGAGGCTGGGGATGGCTTTGATCCGTGAAGTGGGGAGGCAGAACAGGAGAAAGCCACATCTGAACTTAGGAGGCTGCAGTCTTGTTGCCTAGAACCAGATGCCACCTAAAGACTTCTGGGAAAAGTTTTATAATGAGTTGAAAAAAATGTTGAAAAATACATTTATTAAGAAACCAGAGGCCTTTCGACTTGGAATACTAGGACTGGAATTGCCCCCAAAAGATGTTAGACTGTTTTTGTATGCCACTACAGCGGCAAGACATTTATTAGCCAAAAACTGGAAATCGCAAGAAATACCAACAATAGAAAAATGGCAGATGAAGATGTTGGACTTTTTGGAGCTGACTGACCTGACTGGAAGAATCTGCGACCAGAAGGAAGAGGAGACACAAGAGGATTGGAAGAAATTTAAAGAATATCTAACTAAATATTGTGATATAAGAGAAATAGAAAATTCTTGGAAGTAATAAATAGGCTTAGGGGTAGAATAAGAATGTGTGGTAGTAAACATTAAGGATTAGAATATTAATAAAGGACAAGAGGTTAGTAAATGAAAGGAGCCAATATTATTAGAAATATGAATATGGAGAACTGTTATACAGGTGATATAAGGAAATTCAGTTAGAGGGGATTAGAGGAAGTCAGTTATCAATGTAATGAGAATTAGGAATTTGAAGAAACAAATTTTCTATGTGTTTTGTTCATTGTATGAAATGTGTTTTACTTTGCTGTGTGTTTTATTATCTCATTTTTGTGATAAATGTGGAAAATCAATAAAATTTTTGAAAAGAAAAGAAAAGAACCACATTCCACCTTCGCAGATGGGAGCAGACCCACCCTTGAAATCTCATTCACATCTCCAAAAGGCAAGAGAGCCTCAAGAGTAAGCATGACACACCTTGTCTTTAATAGCTTGGCAGGAGGGATGGGGAAACTTGTTGGGACATCTTTGTCACTTTCTTCCAGTTCTGATTTTCTTGCCCTGCTCCTGAACTCCTCAGTTGTGATTCCTGACCACTGTGTCTACCATCACTTGCCTGAATGAAGATCTCTTTCTTACTTCCAAGTAAGAGTTTCTTTCTGCGTGTCCAAGATTCATCATCATCATTCATCATCATCATTTGTATGCTGCCTTTCCACAGTTAAAACAATGCTCAAGGCGGCTTACAATATGAAAAGATTTACCTTATTTTTTGCTCTATAAGACTCACTTTTTCCCTCCTAAAAAGTAAGGGGAAATGTGTGTGCGTCTTCTGGAGCGAATGCAGGCTGCACAGCTATCCCAGAAGCCAGAACAGCAAGAGGGATTGCTGCTTTCACTGCGCAGCAATCCCTCTTGCTGTTCTGGCTTCTGAGATTCAGAATATTTTTTTTCTTGTTTTCCTCTTCCAAAAACTAGGTGCGTCTTGTGGTCTGGTGCGTCTTATAGAGCAAAAAATACGGTACATAGTTACAAATATATCAAAGTAGTCATAAAAATAAATAAAACACAACAAAAACTACATAACCAAGCTGAACAATTTCCACATAAAAATAAAGATACAAAAATTTAATATTGATAACAGCAAAAACTCCCAACAAAACTTCCCCCAAAATACCCCAGTCCTTGCTGGGCAGCAGCAGCAGCAGCAGCAGCAGTTCTTATGAAGTCTGTCAGGCCCCGCCCTGGGCCAGGTGGAGAGAGGCAGGAACAGGGCCCTCAGGCTCCCAGCAGGTCAGATTTCCACCATTCTGCCTCCAGCTTGGCCCTGTAGTGGTCTTGTGTGCCATTCCATGACATCCCATGATCCTCAAGAGTAGGTTTCATAGGAGCATGGGGGAAGGCATGGAGGAAAACCCTCTGGCAGTAGAGGGCGTCATCCCACAGTTCTTTAGATCCAAGCTATATTGTTTCTACCACCTTCAATATCAATTGACCACCTCTTCCCTCTAACCTCAGAACCACCCCATCCTAGACTTTCTTATTTCAAAACAGTTCTGCTCCATAAGAGAGGCAACCCTGTTTCCATCCCTATCTATTATACATGACTTTCTTCTCTACAAGGCAGAGCTGGGGTCTTTAACTTGGAGAAGAGTCATAGATCTATGGCGTCTCAAGTTCATTCCATATTTTTATAGAATCATAGAGTTGGAAAGGACCCTAAGGGTCATCAATTCCAACCCCCTGCATTGCTGGAATCTCAGCTAAAGCATCCATGACAGATGGCCATCCAACTTCTGTTTAAATACCTCCAAGGAAGGAGAGTCCACAACCTCCCAAGGGAGACCATTCCACTGTCAAACAGCTCTTACCGTCAGAAATTCTTTTCGTATGTTTAGTTGGAATCTCCTTTCTTGTAACTTGAAGCCATTGGTTCAATGGCAACTCCCTTCAAAAGGGCAATTTGCAGCTCAATACCTTCATCACATGATCTATGGTTCACTCTCAGCACAGAGTAGAAAACAATCAACAGTCATTCATTAACCCATTAAGGAGCCTAGAGTCCTTTAGAAAGCACCATTGGGAAAACCCTAGTGTTAGCAACCCTCCAGTAATATACATTTAGCCATTAGTACACGTAGATCTTTCATTTCTGCGTGAATTAAATCAACTATTCTTAACACTGCTCTACTCTGCCATGCCACCTGGCCTCTGAGATCTGTGAGTTCTCATGAGATTCTGGTGAGATTTTGCTGGAAATTGGGGCTGATGACGGGATGTCATGAACTGGCAGGATTTCGGGGGAGGAGGAAGAAGAGGAAGAGGATTCTGGTGAGGTGTCGCAACTGGGAGTGAGTCACACAGGGGCAAGCTGGGGATGGGGAAGGAGAGGTTGTTGTAGACAATACTCATGGGGTGACAGAGAATGATGAGGGGCAGGGGCTAGTGCACAGGAAGCTGGGCAGCGGGACCCCTCACCAGAGCCAGAGAGGCCCCCGTCCCCACGAATATGGCAGGTCCTAAGGCATAGGGGGTGCTCGCTTTGGCAGCACATATACGCGGGTGGCGCTGTAGGTAAAAGCCTCAGCACTGATCAAAAGGTCGGTGGTTCGAATCCCCGCGGCGGGGTGCGCTCCCGTTGCTCGGTCCCAGCGCCTGCCAACCTAGCAGTTTGAAAGCACCCCCGGGGGCAAGTAGATAAATAGGGACCGCTTACTGGCGGGAAGGTAAACGGTGTTTCCGTGTGCTGCGCTGGCTCGCCAGATGCGGCTTTGTCACGCTGGCCACGTGACCCAGAAGTGTCTCCAGACAGCGCTGGCCCCTGGCCTCTTAAGTGAGATGGGCGCACAACCCTAGAGTCTGTCAAGACTGGCCCGTACGGGCAGGGGTACCTTTACCTTTACGGCATAGGGGACAGCAGGCAGGGCCTGCAGCCTATTTCACTAGCTGGCCAGGTGAGGAAGGAGGCATGTGATTTCACAGCTGGGGCAAGCTGAGAGCAGGTGAGGGTCACAGCAGACACAGTATAAGAAGACAGCAGAGCTGAGGTGCTGTGTCTGCTCAACTGCCCATTGTTGAGGGACCTGCCTGGGATTCTCCTTGGACCTTCACGGGTTTCTGCTTCGAGACTGAGCGACTCTCTTGGCTTACTTGGACTGACCCCGGACTGCGTTTCCTGATCTTTGGACTTGGCTTGTGTGGATTGGCTTCTGGACTTGGAACTTTATTATGGCACACTGTCTCCCAGGTAGGCCAGGGGATCAGGACACGCCAGTTGTGTCCTCTGCCAGTGGTGGAGGAGGTAGGGTGGTTGAAGTACTTTGCAGGGGTGCCGCCTGAGGCAGTTGCTTCACTCCGCTTAATGGGTGGGCCTGCCATGCATTGAACATGCAGTCACAATTCAGACCAACCTTACAACCTCACCTTCTCTCCCTATTCCGAATCAATATAACCTTACTTTGTGTATATTGTTAAACCCTAGTTCCTAGGGTAAGAAGTACCGTATTTTTTCGCCTATAAGACACCCCCATGTATAAGATGCCCCCTATTTTTTGGGACTCCGATTGAAGAAAATGGGGGGAGAGGGCCCCCGTGTATAAAACGCCCCCAAATTTTGGACATTATTTGTTTAGGAATAAACCCTAGTTTTATACATGGAAAAATACAATATTTGAGAGGAAGAAGCCAACAAAGACCTTCGGGCTGAGGTGCAAGCGGGACTCCCGGGATGGATCTACACCCATCTTTTAAAACGTTATAAGACATTTTATTACTCTTTCCCTTCCTCTTCCACAAGGTCTGTCCCCGTTTGTGGATGGGGGAAGCTCTTGAGTGCCCTCTCGTATCACATTTTAATAACACATTTTTTAACATTAAAAAAGGATTTCATGTGGCTATATGGTTTTCAGAACCAATCCTTAACTCCTTTTTAGCGTTAAAAACCGTAAGTGTAGATCTGCCTCCAGTCTACTGCACTTAAATAAAACTGTTCAGGTCTGAGTTTACCTGAGGTGCTTGGAGTCTATTTCCAGGGAAGGCAGCTCTGCTGGGCAACACCACACACTTAACGTCTCATCAGAAACTTCTTGCAGTCAGCAGATAACTCCTGATGACTTCAGAGAGGTTTAGATAGAACTTTATTTTTTATAATATTTTATTAAGATTTTCACAAAATAACAGAAAAACAAACAGAAAAAAGAGAAAGAAATACAAAAAATACAAAAAATAAGAAACAATTAAAAACAATTCCATCTTTCAGAGCATATCTTACATTTGCTTGTTTCTCGGACCTCCCCACACCTCCCCTCTTTGTATTCCAATTCAGTTGTTCAGCAAATCCTTTCCCTCTTTACCTTTATCTTAATTTTGATCTTAATATGTTTTAACTTTAACTTTCCATCTGTTAACATTCCATTTTTACATATTCTTTCATAACATTTTTGCTAAAAACCCCATAACCTCAATCCAACATCATTCTGTCATTCATTAATTTTGCAGTGTTTCTGTAGATAATCTTTAAATTTCTTCCAATCTTCTTCCACCAACTCTTCTCCCTGGTCTCGGATTCTGCCAGTCATTTCTGCTAATTCCATGTAGTCCATCATCTTCATCTGCCATTCTTCCAGAGTGGGTAGTTCTTGTGTCGAGGTTTAGATAGAACTTTAGTGGCTGTCAAAACTGGATGAGTTTGAGCGTATAAATCTATCAGATAAAAGTTTAGGCATCACCACTGCTGCCGGACAGTCTTTTCTAATCTTGCAAACCTCTATTTTAAAAAACCAAATCCTGCAAATCACCTGAGGAATTTACTGAAAAAGAAACACACGTCTACTTGGAAGCAAGTCCCACTGTACATAATGCGAGTTTAGAAATGGAGCCTTCGACAGGTAATTTCCTCGGAGCATGGATTATTATTATTATTGCCATGGATGTAGTTACAATTTCCGAATGAAGCATAGTAGCTATATGAGAGTAAAACTGTTTCCCCCAATTCAAGTTGCCAAGATGGTATTTGGAAATCTGTAAGAGGGGGAAAAAATGCCTTTCCCCCTTCCAATAATCTGTTCAGCGAACAAGCTGCAAAAAATAGTTCTGTATTCCCCCTCCCCTCACCCTGTGTGATATAGCAGACGGCAAATTTCCATTTAAAAGAATAAGTGGAGTAGCTGCTGGCAGTGAACTTGCTTGTCTTATAATGGATACGGCAAGACTTTTTTATATTCCACTCAAGCAGAAATCAAACGGAAAAAATACAAGAGGGCAAGAATGAAGTAGGGTCACAGGCATCAATCATTTCCGACTTAACGTTATTATTATTTTTAATTCAGCAATTGGAAGTGTGTGAGGGAATTTCTTCCCTTTCGGCTTATTACTTTTGTAACTAATGGGAGAGTCACACTTAGTGTTTGAAAGGTATTTTTAGGAGGGTCCTCCACATTTAGTATTATTTGTGTATTGGAAAGAGAACACTTTACCTGATTATGCCTACAAGTATCAGACAAGGTCTGCGACTGCCTATCCCTCAAATCAAATCTTTAATACGGTCAATGACCAGCAAGACTGCCTATCCCTCGTTCTCAATTCATGGTTGACAATGTGAATCTGCACGAATACAGTGGTACCTAGGGTTAAGAACTTAATTCTTTCTGGAGGTCCGTTCTTAACCTGAAACTGTTCTTAACCCGAGGTACCACTTTAGCTAATGGGGCCTCCCGCTGAGGCTGCACGATTTCTGTTCTCATCCTGAATCAAAGTTCTTAACGTGAGGTACTATTTCTGGGTTAGCGGGGTCTGTAACCTGAAGCATCTGTAACCTGAAGCGTATGTAACCTGAGGTACCACTGTAGATCTAGAGTGGAAAAAACATAATTGCTGTTGTACTGCTTATTGAGTAGAAATTATTTCATTCATCTATAGAATTATATCAAACCCCTCCTCAGAAGTAATATCGAAGTGAGGTGCAACAATTTAAAGTGCAACTATACACACAAAAATAAAATACAGTGAAAAATAATTGTAAACCAATCCTTCTGAAGGGTCATACTCATAGCTCCGGGACACGGGTGGCGCTGTGGTCTAAACCACTGAGCCTCTTGGGCTTGCAGATCAGAATTTGATGGTTTGAATCTGCACGATGGGGTGAGCTCCTGTTGCTCTGTCCCAGCTCCTGCGAACCTAGCAGTTTGAAAGCACACCAGTGCAGGTAGATAAATAGGTACCGCTGCAGCGGGAAGGTCAATGGCGTTTCTGTGCGCTCTGGTTTCCGTCACGGTGTCCCCTTGCGTCAGAAGCGGTTTGGTCATGCTGGCCACATGGTCTGATCTGAAAAGCTGTCTGTGGACAAACACCAGCTCCCTCAGCCTGAAAGCGAGATGAGTGCCTTTCACTGTACTTAACCATCCAGGCGTCCTTTACCTTTTTACCTTACTCATAGCGCATATTTGAAGCACACCTAACACACATTTAAAGCACATGGCTTGCCCTAAAGAATCCTGGGCACTGTAATTTGTTTAGGGTGCTAGGGACTGTAGCTCTGCTGGGGTGGGCAACCTACAGTGCCCATGATTCTTTGGAGGAAGCCATGTCATTTACATGTTCAAATGCATGATACCGCTGGTACCGGGCCTGCTGCGAAGAAGAGAGATGAAAAGGGAGGAGGCCACACACACATGTACATTGCAGACCCTCTAAGTGTCCCTATTTTCCATGGACAGTCCCTGATTTGCAGAAGCCATTCTGGTTTCTGATTTGATCCTGGAATGTCCTGCTTTTCCTTAGGACATCCCTATTTTCATTGGAGAAATGTTGAAGGGTATGGAGTTATGCAACCCTTGAGCCCCAAGCCAAGGAGATAAGTAGCTATACCACCTTTAGAAGACATCTGAAGGCATAGGTAAGGAGGTTTTTTTTGAAAAAAAGTTCAATGTTTTATTATGTTTTTATATATGTTGGAAGCTGCCCAGAGTGGCTGGGGCATCCCCAGTTTGATGGGTGGGGTATAAATAGTAAAATCATTATGGAACAGGATGTCCTTATTTTCACTGGAGAAATGTTGGAGGGTTTGAGTATCGGAGGCACATTCACAGCACATTCACAAGGTCTGGTGGAAGGACATCTTCATCTGGTGCTGAAAGACTAAGGTCGCCAGCTGAACCTCTGAGGGGAGAAGGTGCCACAACCAGGTTGCTTTTTCTGAGAAGGCCCTCTGGCACGTCATCGGTTTTCTGACCCCAGTCACTTACTTTACCACCAGAAAACCTTCCCCAGCGGTGCTTATGAGAATTTGGGAGCTCCACAATGCATTGGAAACATCTGAGAAATTGCTGACAGAGCTCCAAAGACTTTAGAAAAGCCAAACGGAATTTTCCAGGTGTGTGCATGTGTGTGTATGTTCCTGTCTTGTCATGGGATCTTTCCCATCGCATTCAGTATGATTTTCTAGACTTCTCCTTGAGAAACATCTGAAGACATTTCCTCAGATGTTTCACTAAAACCGGTGACATTTTTCATGGAGGTTTCACACTTCTGCAGCACAATTCTAGCAAGTGATGGTCACTGTGACTTCATAATTCTGATAGGAATTGGCAATCCTGTCAAAGGTGTTTCGGTGCCCGTCTTCTTCCTTGGCTTTCCTTGACCTCTGTTGTTTTCGGCAGTAAAGGAAACCACAAATTGGCAATGGAACATTTCTTTCTCACAAGTTTACTTTTCCTCTAAGGGGCTGAGCTTTGCTCAAATTCATGAAATTTGCAGGCCCCAACCTGCTTAGCTTTAGCCGTAGAATTGTACATCATGCATCTTGATACCATTAGAACCCCTGTCACTATGGAGAGAATGGGTTGGTTGGTGTGGAGAGTGGAAGACAGAACGACTGAATCTTCTCCATTCTGTCGATTTGTTGTTGTTGTTTATTCATTTAGTCGTGTCTGACTCTTCGTGACCCCATGAACCAGAGCAGGCCAGACACTCCTGTCTTCCACTGCCTATCACAGTTTGGTCAAACTCATGCTGGTTGCTTCGAGAACACTGTCCAACCATCCCGTCCTCTGTCGTCCTTTTCTCCTTGTGCCCTCCATCTTTCGCAACCTCAGGGTCCTTTCCAGGGCGTCTTCTCTTCTCATGAGGTGGCCAAAGTATTGAAGCCTCAGCTTCAGGACCTGTCCTTCCAGTGAGCACTCAGGGCTGATTTCCTCAAGAATGGATAGGTTTGATCTTCTTGCAGTCCATGGGACTCTCAAGAGTCTCCTCCAGCACCATAATTCAAAAGCATCAATTCTTTGGCGATCAGCCTTCTTTATGGTCCAGCTCTCACTTCCATACATCACTACTGGGAAAACCATAGCTTTAACTATATGGGCCTTTGTCGGCAAGGTGATGTCTCTGCTTTTTAAGATGCTGTCTAGGTTTGTCATTGCTTTTCTCCCAAGAGGCAGGCGTCTTTTAATTTCATGACTGCTGTCACCATCTGCAGTGATCATGGAGCCCAAGAAAGTAAAATCTCTCACTGCCTCCATTTCTTCCCCTTCTACTTGCCAAGAGGTAATGGGCTTAGTGGCCAAGATCTTAGTTTTTTTGATATTGAGCTTCAGACCATATTTTGTGCTCTCCTCTTTCACCCTCATTAAAAGGTTCTTTAATTCCTCCTCACTTTGCCATCAAGGTTGTGTCATATCTGAGGTTGTTGATATTTCTTCCGGCAGGCTTAATTCTGGCTTGGGCTTCATCCAGCCCAGCCTTTTGCATGATGAATTCTGCATACAGTGGTACCTCGGGTTACATACGCTTCAGGTTACATACGCTTTAGGTTACAGACTCCGCTAACCCAGAAATAGTACCTCGGGTTAAGAACTTTGCTTCAGCATGAGAACAGAAATTGTGCTCCAGCAGTGCAGCAGCAACAGGAGGCCCCATTAGCTAAAGTGGTGCTTCAGGTTAAGAACAGTTTCAGGTTAAGAACGGACCTCCGGAACGAATTAAGTACTTAACCCGAGGTACCACTATATAAGTTAAATAAGCAGGGAGACAATATACAGCCTTGTCATACTCCTTTCCCAATTTTGAACCAATCAGTTGTTCCATATCCATTTCTAATACTCCAACATAAATTTGCAGATATTCTGGCATCTTGGGCCAAATACTCCTGAGCATATACGGACTATAGAAAAACAGCTTCTGCCTGTCTATCGTCTGTCTATCTATCTATCTATCTATCTATCTATCTATCTATCTATCTATCTATCATCTATCTATCTATCTATCTATCTATCATCTATCATCTATCTATCTATCTATCTATCATCTATCTATCTATCATCTATCTATCTATCTATCTATCTATCTATCTATCATCTATCTATCTATCATCTATCTATATCTATCTATCATCTATCTATCTATCTATCTATCATCTATCTATCTATCTATCTATCTATCATCTATCTATCTATCATCTATCTATCTATCTATCTCTATCATCTATCTATCTATCTATCTATCTATCTATCTATCTATCTATCATCTATCATCTATCTATCTATCATCTATCTATCTATCTATCTCTATCATCTATCTATCTATCTATCTATCTATCTATCTATCTATCTATCTATCATCTATCTATCTATCTATCTATCTATCATCTATCATCTATCTATCTATCTATCTATCATCTATCTATCTATCATCTATCTATCTATCTATCTATCTATCTATCTATCTATCTATCTATCATCTATCTATCTATCATCTATCTATATCTATCTATCATCTATCTATCTATCTATCTATCATCTATCTATCTATCTATCTATCTATCATCTATCTATCTATCATCTATCTATCTATCTATCTCTATCATCTATCTATCTATCTATCTATCTATCTATCTATCTATCTATCTATCATCTATCATCTATCTATCTATCATCTATCTATCTATCTATCTATCATCTATCTATCTATCTATCTCTATCATCTATCTATCTATCTATCTATCTATCTATCATCTATCTATATCTATATCTATCTATCTATCTATCTATCTATCTATCTATCATCTATCATCTATCATCTATCAATCTACATCTATCTATCTATCTATCTATCTATCTATCTATCTATCTATCATCTATCATCATCATCTATCTATCTATCTATCATCATCTATCTATCTATCTTATTACAGAACAAAAGTTGTCTGCAAATGGTAGTTTGCTCCTCCTGCTCTAAGAGACTATAAGATACGGGCCAAATTCTAACACAAATATGTTTCTGAAGGAATAAGGAAGTGTTAGCCTATACATGCTTACTCAGAAGTAAGTCCCATTGTATTTAAGGGGGCTGAAGGATAAGCACTGCTTAGGGTTCCGGCCTTAGTTCACCGAAATGGAATTTCCGGACAAATACTGACATTCTTCAGCTTGAACATGACATGAACAGGCAATGCAGTTTTCTAAGCCTTCCTTCCTCCGAACGGTTCTGCCAGATAATCCTTATTATTGCTTTGCCTTTTGTATGCTAAATAGTTAAACAAATGGCCTGGTTGTATTACCAGATTCATTTTATGGGAATGGTTTTATGGCCATACCTTAAATTTTTAATTTTCCAATTATTGTAGCCAATAGCAATTAATTCAAAATAATTAAGCCAAATCTACTCATCAGTTTGCCAAGCACAACATTTTTCTCCTTCATTTATGACTTAATAGACTTCACTTTGTATGCTCAGTCTTTACTAATTGCACAGTTGATAATTCTTTATGACTTTGTTGGAGGAGTTCAACATTTTCTATCTTTTCCTTTAATGGGCTCCGTCGTTTTAGCATAATCATAGTCTTAATTTTGTTTAACTTATGCTGAGGCAAAATATGAAACCAATCCACAGGAGGAAAATAAAAGGCATCATTGTACAGTTCACTTCATTTAATAAAATACATTTCCTGTCATTTTACAGCAGGAACCATTCAACCATCCTGATCTGTGGAATAGTTGGGATCTAACCATGCTTTTTTAAAAAAATCTGCTTAAGTCTTTAAAACTCAGTAGATAATAGCCATCTTTGGCAATAATGGGATTTTGTAATGGCACCATTTTTGTAATAACAGGATCTTGAACCCTTCGCTTTCTTTGTCAAGTTTATTGCTTTTGTTAAAAACAACAACAATAACAATAATTAATAATGATAGCCATGATCCAGTCAAAAATAACACTTTTATAGGGTTGCCATATTTCAAGGGTCAAAAATCCAGACACAAAAAGTTGTTGAGCTTTTTAATAGGGCAATCACCAGATAGCCCCTCTGCCACTGGGTGGAGCTGCTTATTATTATTATTATTAAATAATAATAATAATAATAATAATAATAATAATAATACAGTGGTGCCTCGCAAGACGAAATTAATTCGTTCTGCGAGTTTTTTCGTCTTGTGAATTTTTCGTCTCGCGAAGCACAGTTTCCCATAGGAAATGCATTGACGGTTTCCCATAGGAATGCATTGAAAAAGGCGCAAGACTTTTTCGTCTTGCGAAGCAAGCCCATAGGGAAATTTGTCTTGCGAAGCAACTCAAAAAACTCTTTCGTCTTGCGAGTTTTTCGTCTTGCGAGGTACCACTGTAATATTATTACTACTTCTTCTTCTTCTTCTTCTTCTTCTTCTTCTTCTTCTTCTTCTTCTTCTTCTTTATACCCGACCATCTGGCTGGGTTTATCCAGCCACTCTGGGCGGCTCCCAACAGAACACTAATAATAATAATAATAATAATAATAATAATAATAATAATAAACATCAAACATTAAAAACTTCCCTAAACAGGACTGCCTTCAGATGTCTTCTAAAAGTCAGATAGTTGTTTATTTCCTTGACATCTGATGGGAAGACGTTCTACTACCAAGATGGGAGGACGTGCTACTGCTTGACATCTGATGGGAGGACGTGCTACTACCAAGAAGGCCCTCTGCCTGGTTCCCTGTAACCTCACTTCTCGAAGAGAGGGAACCACCAGAAGGCCCTCAGCACTGGATCTCAGTGTCCGGGCAGAATGATGGAGGTGGAGACGCTCCTTCAGGTATACTGGGCCGAGGCCGTTTAGGGCTTTAAAGGTCAGCACCAATACTTTGAATTGTGCTCGGAAACGTACTGGGAGCCAATGTAGGTCTTTCAAGACTGGTGTTATATGGTCTTGGTGGCCGCTCCCAGTCACCAGTCTAGCTGCTGCATTCTGGTACATTGTAAAATTCCCCCGGATAGGCATGTAGGGGCCCCAAAAGAGGACATGTCTGGGAATTCCCAGACGTATGGCAACCTTCCAATGATTTCAGTGACTGTGAATCCCTGCATAACTTAGGGAACATCTTTCTGCATGATAGTCAATGAAGCAGTAACTTTTCAGCTTTACTTGAAAGGCCGATCCATTACATCGCCATTAACTTTTATGTGTCGGCATCTAAAATAAATAACATCAATAAATAAATCAGTTACTGTGATAACAGACACTTCATCACTTGGATGCAATTGACCACAACAAATATTCAAGAGCTGAGTTTGGTACATATGAGGAAACCAGGAACAGACAAGGAATTTACCTGGGAATAATTTGTGCTGAAAGCCCTCCTTGCTTCCAAAGTGATTGATGGGGGTGGTGTGGGGGTATGAGCTGACTGGTACTGAAGAAGGCCCTTTTTTCTACTAGGGTGAGCTGCTCCCCAGGGCTAGGCCTCTCCCTCAGTGTGTGCATTTAAAGCCCTCAATCTCCACCCCCCACTTTTGAGAGGGGTTTCTTCCGTCTCCCACATTTTCTTTCAAGGGTCAATCTTTTCTGCCCACCATCCTTGCCTCCCTTCATGGAGTTTACTCCATTTTTTTTTAGGGACGCGGGTGGCGCTGTGGTCTAAACCACTGAGCCTCTTGGGCTTGCTGATCAGAAGGTCAGCGGTTTGAATCCCTGCGATGGGGTGAGCTCCCGTTGCTCTGTCCCAGCTCCTGCCAACCTAGCAGCTTGAAAGCACACCAGCGTGAGTAGATAAATAGGTACCACTGTGGCGGGAAGGTAAACGGCGTTTCCGTGCGTTCTGGTTCCCGTCATGGTGTCCCGTTGCGCCAGAAGCGGTTTAGTCACGCTGTCCACACGACCCTGAAAGCTGTCTGCGGACAAACGCCGGCTCCCTCGGCCTGAAAGTGGAGATGAGCGCTGCACCCCATAGTCAAATTTGACTGGACATCCAGGGGTCCTTTACCTTTGCCCCATTTTTAAAACAGGGAGAGTGACAAAAATAAAGGAACAAAGATGATAATCTGGATGGAAATGCAGCGCACATGAGGCCACTTACAAGTGATATCTTTTCAAGGAGTCCTTCACGTTTCTCCTTTTTAATAGTAATAGAAAGGCGACAGGAGCCTGTCCCACCCCCCCCCCCATCGGCCGCCAGTTTTCTTTTCTTTGTCTTTTTTTAATTTAAAAAAATTCTTTTTTAAATAGTGTTTAACACTTGTACAATTTGATGTAATTACAAACAGGAGGGGACAGGAGGAAAAACCAGTTGGTTGGGGAGGGCGGTGGGGGGGGGAGAGTTGGAGAGGAAGGCACATGATTACTTTGCCGAAGCTGTACTTTATAATTTATCTTCCAGAAGAGATAAAAGGAATAAATACTTAAGACCCAATGGTGACGACAGTGAAGTAATCACTATGTCGTGGGATACCTTTGTCTCTCGGAAGCACGTTGTAATTTTTGCACGCTTGCCACTGCGTGTCAAACCTTTCTTTTCTTCCCCTTTCCATTTTGGATGGCCAAACTGATTATCTAAAATAGAAAATTAACACACAATAGGTTTACTCCGCGATACCCCTTACGCAACTAATGGGCGACGCTTGTTAATTGGTTGTAAATGCCAGCAGGTTGCCAAGATAATACTTCAGAAATAAGCGGGTATTCTGATAATTACAGCAATCTTCATCTATAAAAGCTTAAGTAGATGAAGTACTGGCTGGCTTAAAACCAAGATTTATCCTCCTGCTGCACTCGCATTAAAAAGGGAGAGAGAGAGAGGGAAAAAAAATAAGATGAAAACAATAATGTAACAAAACAATTATATAGCAGGAAGCATTGTAGGTTTTAGAGATTGTGAAAACTCAGAAAGTAAAACAGTGCTGTAATAACCAGTTATGGAAAAATGGGCCATTTACATTTGTGTATAATTAAATAGTAGGCTATGCAATTTCACTTTTTAAAGTAAACTGCCTTTTCCTTTTTTTTTTAATAGGGCAACGTGACCATAATTGCAGCATTAAAGCTTTAATGAAAGGGGGGGGGGGAGTTGGAAGCAGCAGATCAAGATGACATGCAAAGTCCCCATTTCCACGGTGGCATTTGGCTGGCTTAGTAATGGGAAGCTACGGAGGAGAATAAAACTGCAGGATTTGTCATATTTTCCTCCTCTAAAATTTCAATGGGAAGCATTGTTCCAAGGTCTAAAATACTTAAAACACAAACCCTACTTTCCTTCTGCAAATATTGAATATGGCTTTCTGCAAAATCAGAACATTTTTATTAAAGTAATTACCCTGCCAATGTATGATTTCTAACCATCAGAAATAAACGGATCCCAAATAGGTGCCAAGGGTCTACACGATTGTCCCTGTCTTATCGTGCTAACAGCACCATGCAGGTAGAGGTATCGGAATAGCTGCTCAAAACCTTTAAGCGTGGGTTTCGCTGACGCTTACCCAGGGTTAACAAGAGCTGGTTTATTCGAGGAACAATGAAGGCAAATGTACAGTAAACTGAAATGTGGGATCGATGTGATCAGAAATCTTCTAATCTTGTTCCCACCAAGTTAATCCCCTCTACCCTCGCTCCAGTAATGATGTATGGGAGAGCTGGACCATAAAGAAGGCTGATCGCCGAAGAATTGATGCTTTTGAATTATGGTGCTGGAGGAGATTCTTGAGAGTCCCATGGACTGCAAGAAGATCAAACCTATCCATTCTGAAGGAAATCAGCCCTGAGTGCTCACTGGAAGGACAGATCCTGAAGCTGAGGCTCCAATACTTTGGCTACCTCATGAGAAGAGAAGACTCTCTGGAAAAGACCCTGATGTTGGGAAAGATGGAGGGCACAAGGAGAAGGGGACGACAGAGGACGAGATGCTTGGATGGTGTTCTCGAAGCTACCAGCATGAGTTTGACCAAATTGCGGGAGGCAGTGGAAGGCAGGAGTGCCTGGCGTGCTCTGGTCCATAGGGTCACAAAGAGTCGGACATGACTAAATGACTAAAGAACAACACCATCTCTCCATCTTCCAGACGTCAGCAGGGACAAAATTTCCACCTCCATCTCACCTGCCGTTCCAGCCTCCTGTCGATTTCCTTTCCCACTCTATTTGACATGCCATATTCTGAGCAACCTTCTCCCCAACCCTCTCCAATCACAAACTCCAAATGTGGTTCCTTACAGCATCAAATATTGTGGTCCCAAACGCTACCTATATTACTCTATGTTGTGAAGAGGGCCTTTCCTTTCAACTGCAATGGACTCTGATGGGCACGTCCAAAGGAAGAAATCTGTTAAATGGGGGAAAATGTGTTTCTTACAGAACATCTGTGTATTTTGCCACCGAAGCATGCTTACGGAATGAATGTTGACCTCTGTGATGTATGTACAATCTCTTTTTTCCTTTCCATTGCGGTTTGCAGTTTTCGCTGATCAGAGTGTATTGCTGCTTCACACAATGGTGCCAAATATTTTATTGTATTTGATGAGTGGCGTGCGGAGGTTTTAAGTATCAGACAGTATTTGACAGCAACAGCTTAGGAAGTTTTTATGTCTGATAACTGCCAAACCCAAACAACAAAAATATGCCATCAAAATCTTAAGCAATCGGGTTTCACATTAAAACTGCGAATGGTGAAATTTGAAAGCTTAGGTTCAAACAATGAAATTAGAAAACTTGTTAAATCTGTTTTAGCTCTGTCCCACTAAACTTATATGTAAACTAGCTGGGAGCCCTGAATGAGAGGTGGCTTCTTGCATTTTAAGGACCCAAATCTAGAAACACTGATTGAAAACTGGTACCAGTGGTATTAACTATAGTTTGTGGAGCATCCCTATTGAGATAGCTTTGTTGATAATTAAACAGTGGTCAGCCTATTAGTACATGTTTCACCTTATCCCCATCACACAGTTACGTGGAGGAAAGTAAATGCTTCTCAATGCATTTACCATCAAAACACTCATTTTGTATGCATCTTTTACATACAATTTTGTGTGCCCCTTTTGTGTGCCACAGATGCACTGCAAACAGTGGCGTAGCGTGGGGGGTGCAGGGGGGGCCGGCCGCACCGGGCGCAACATCTGGGGGTTAGGGTTAGGGGGCGCAAATCCACGGGTTAGGAGGCACAAATTACTTGCCTTGCCCCGGGTGCTGACAACCCACGCTACGCCACTGACTGCAAAATCCAGAGAATTGTGTGACCTGAGCGGGAGTTCCTTTGTGATCTTCAAGCAAGTCTGGGAGTGTCAGATTTGGCTGGTCTGCTGCGCAGAGTAGACCCAATTCCTTTCCCATCTCTAGTGTAGTTGCAGCATATTATCAGAGAAGACAAGGCCAGCCAATCTTGGTATCTCAAGAAGGACCTTGGAGAGTCGCTGTCATTCTGGACAGACAGCGCTGACTTAGATGGAGCCATGGTCTGATTCCATTGTAAGGCAAATTTCTGTGTTCCAATAGAAAGCATTTATGGCAAATGGAGCGGTGTGATATGATAGGAAAACCAAGAAGTCCTTTCTTAGGGCAGAAGAAATGTCACATTGCTTTAACGTAGATTGTGGATTTGTTTTCCTTATGGATGCACCTTTACTTTTTTGTGCAATATAGTAATTTCACATGTGTCCAGAGAGTAGTTCTCATGAATAAGGTCCTGGGTGTGTTTGTTTTTTGGTAGATGCTCCATCAAAATAAAAGACTGAATGGCCATTTCTTGCTCGCACAGTATTTACAGATACAGTTCCAAAGTGCAGTAGTGGAGGAGATTACATGAAAGGATCTGTTAATGGATTTGTCACTTGTCTTATTGGAACAAAGGGAATCAAAGGAACTTTCAGCTGTCTTGTATTTCCATTTACACGTTAAAAATGGATAAGCATATGTTTCAGATCTTGCTGGTGTTACTATGGTAATTGTTTATTAATCTGGTGGCATTTGATAATTACTATTTCCTTTTAAAAAAATGAAGCAGTGTATATAAATAGTATTTTATTTTGCTTTCGTTTCCCATGCAGCCCTCCAGTTTTCAAAGAGGATGCGTTTTCTCAATTTCTCTCCAAATGTCAGAAGCCTTTGAAGAACTTCTTTTCTTTGAATTGCTCGCAGCTTTGATCGTATAGGAATTGGGATACAAAATATCAGAGTATGGGGCATCTGGGAAAGGTTTACCAAATGTAAATAAAGTGCAAAATACATTTGTTACACTATAATCAAATAGAGTAAAGCAGATTATGTAGATTATACAGTGCTTGGTCATATAGTCAGGGATTCTAGAAATCCGTGCAACCGTGATTGTATTTTGGAACGCGGAATTTGGCCTCGTACGGAGAACACGGGCAAGCTTTGAAGGCCTGATCTCTATAGCTTGTCTCCTTAACAGGCAGGTTGGATAGAAGAAGACAACTGGCAGAGTCCGTGACTCCAGGTGTGAGGCCTTGGTTGTTGTCAGTCTAGATGGCAGATTGAGCCAGCCTCTCACCTGCCTGCCCCCCCAATAACTGGGCTCCTCTTTGCTAGTTCACAGTGCAAACCAGCTTGCGTGCATGGTTATTTAATGCAAGACCAGTACATGACAAGACCTCAATCATTCATGACTTAATCATGGATGAGGGTGCCCAGGTTGCCTGTGGGTCAGTAAACTAGGGTTGCTGTTGATATACCACCCACTCTGCTACCCAGCAATTTATCTGACCAAGATGGTGGAGACTATCTTGAGTGTGATGTTGCGATCTACTTGGGGCTAGCTTTGAAGGTGACCCGGAAACTACAACTAATACGGAATGCGGCAGCTAGACTGGTGACTGGGAGTGGCCGCCGGGACCACATAACACTGGTCCTGAACATGGCTGTCAACGTCTCCCTTTTTTAAAGGGAAATTCCGTTATTCCAAATAGGATTCCTTGCAAGAAAAGGGAAAAGTTGACAGCTATGGTCCTGAAAGACCTACATTGGCTCCCAGTCCTTTTCCAAGCACAATTCAAAGTATTGGTGCTGACCTTTAAAGCCCTAAACGGCCTCGGCCCAGTGTACCTGAAGGAGCGTCTCCACCCCCAACGTTCATCCCAGACACTGAGGTCCAGCTCTGAGGGCCTTCTGGCAGTTCCTTCACTGCGAGAAGTGAGGTTACAGGGAGCCAGGTAGAGGGCCTTCTCGGTAGTGGTGTCTGCTCTGTGGAACGCCCTCCCATCAGATGTCAAGGAAATAAACAACTGACTTTTAGAAGACATCTGAAGGCAGCCCTGTTTAGGGAAGTTTTTAATGTTTGGTGTTTTATCGTGCTTTTAATATTCTGTTGGGAGATGCCCAGAGTGGCTGGGGAAACCCAGCCAGATGGGCGGGAAATGAATAAATGAATGAAGGAATGAATGAATGAATACATTGGACTGACACACAGACCGAGATTGTGCTTTGGTTGAGAAGGAGGAAGGGGTGGTCTAGAACGGTGGCGTAGGTTGGGGCATTTGCCCCAGGTGCAAAACTATTATGAATATCCAAGCAGCGACGGTGGAAGGATGGCATTTTCTCAAATTACACCCTACCAGGTTGCGTTCCAAATCAGCCAATTGCCTTCAGAATTAGGGCAGTTTTTAAATAAAAAAAAATATAGTTTCACATATGCCATAGTTGTTGTTGTTTAGTCGTTTCGTCGTGTCCGACTCTTCGTGACCCCATGGACCAGAGCACGCCAGGCACTCCTGTCTTCCACTGCCTCCCGCACTTTGGTCAAACTCATGTTAGTAGATTCGAGAACACTGTCCAACCATCTTGTCCTCTGTCGTCCCCTTCTCTTTGTGCCCTCCATCTTTCCCAACATCAGGGTCTTTCCAGGGAGTCTTCTCTTCTCATGAGGTGGCCAAAGTATTGGAGTCTCAGCTTCAGGATCTGTCCTTCCAGTGAGCACTCAGGGTTGATTTCCTTAAGAATGGATAGGTTTGATCTTCTTGCAGTCCATGCAACTCTCAAGATATGCCATTAGACGCCCCCAAACTCTTGAGTATGCTTGAAGTAGCTCATCCCAGCCTCAGCACGGAAATGTCTATGTTGTATGTGCTCTTTCCCCCCGCTATTTCATTTTCGACCAAGTGTTTTTAATTAGTCATAGAAATCTAATTTTTCTTCATGCTAGTAATAGAATTTAGAAAAGATGGTAAATATTTTTTAATATGAAAGTAATGGAAAATATGTTTTGAAGTGGACACATGTAGATTGTTTCCCTACCCTCGGATACTAGATAGATCTGTAGGAAAGCTTTTAAAGTCTATATTTTAAGAAAACCATTTTCTTGGTCAGCACAGAGCACTATGATATACAAACCGGGGGTGGGAATTGAGCTCATTCGTCTTATTCTTTACTATATGGCACATTGACCAATTATTTAATTATTTGTGCATTTATCTAAAACGGATGATCACTACAATGATCTACCCCGCCCCCCCCATCAAGTTGATTTCCATAAGCTTTTGGGCTGGAATCCCTATACCAGGGGTTGGCAAAGTTTTTGTGGCTTGGGCCTGTTCATGGTCCCACAGACGCTACGGTGGACCAGAGTGCATGCGCATAAACGCTTCCTGCAGCCAATGGGAAGCCAGCCAGTGTCGGGGAAGGCGGTCCCCGCTCTGCTCCACACCGGTTTAGTATGGCACAAGGGAGCCGACTGAGTGGGCGGCAGGTGTCCCTGAGTGGGTGGCGGGGGTCTATGGGCTGGTTAAGCAACCAAGGCCCATGGACCTTAGGTTGCCGACCTCTGCCCTATACAGTGGTACCTCAGGTTAAGTACTTAATTCATTCCGGGGGCCCGTACTTAACCTGAAACTGTTCTTAACCTGAAGCACCACTTTAGCTAATGGGGCCTCCTGCTGCTGCTGTGCCGCCGGAGCACAATTTCTGTTCTCATCCTGAAGCAAAGTTCTTAACCCGAGGTACTATTTCTGGGTTAGCGGATGCTGTAAGCTGAAGCGTATGTAACCTGAAACTTATGTAACCTGAGGTACCACTGTACAGTGGATGCGAACGGGATCTGTTCCGGAGCCCCGTTCGCAATCCAGACGGAACGCAAGACACGACGGCGCGTCTGCGCGTGCCTGGGCCACGTTTCGCAGCTACCACGCATGCGCGTGATGTCATTTTGAGCTTCGTTACTTCCGGGTTGCCGCGGAGCTCAACCCGAATGCGCTCAACCCGAAACGCATTCAACTCGAGGTATGACTCTACAGTCATAGCTCGGCTCCCGAACACCTTGGGAGTCAAGTGTTTTGGCTCCTGAATCGTCATAAACTGTAAGTGATTGTTCCACTTTTGGAATGTTCTTTTGGAAGATGAACGTTTGACGGGGCTTCCGATTGGCTGCAGGAGCTTGCTGCAGCCAATCGGAAGCCGCACTTTGGAAATTGAACATTTCAGAAATGGAACTGACTTCCCGAACGGATTCTGTTCAACTTCCGAGGTTATGACTGTATACATGCTTCCCTGGGAAGAACTGAAGAAGAAGAAGAAGAAGAAGAAGAGGAGGAGGAGGAGTTTGGGTTTGATATCCTGCTTTATCACTACCTGAAGGAGCCTCAAAGCAGCTAACATTCTCCTTTCCCTTCCTCGCCCACAACAAACACTCTGTGAGTGAGTGAGGCTGAGAGACTTCAGAGAAGTGTGACTCGCCCAAGGTCACCCAGCAGCTGCATGTGGAGGAGCGGGGAAGCGAACCCAGTCCACCAGATTACGAGTCCACCTCTCTTAACCACTACACCATACTGGCTCTAAGTGTGGCTCTAACTGAAGTCAACTGAGCATGCTTCTTTCTGTATTTGGTTGTGCTGCCATTGTTACTCTTTCAGTATTATTCTTATATAAACCAAACCTGGGATAGCTCAATCAGTAATGCACGTGACTCTTAATCTCAGGGTCCTGGGTGCAAGCACCACATTGAGCAAAAGGTTCCAGCATTGCAGTGGGTTGGACTCGATGACCCTTGTAAGTCCCTTCCACCTCTCGATTCTGTGATTGTATGAGTCTAATACAGGAACTGGAAATGCACCCAATAACTTTCTCATAACAACTTTCTCTGCCCTCTCTATTTTGGTGAGATCCATATTATTTATATGGGGAGGAGGGGGGTGGGGAGTGCAGAAAGTCATCGCCTTATGCTTCCCTGCATAAAATTGCCCGAGTTTATTATTCATCATAACACGGAGCATTTTCTGTTTCTGTGTCACTTGTCACTAATCAGTTATGCATCTGACATGCATATCCAGGACAGAATCAGAGTCGTTCTTAGTGCTGAGAAAATAAGATATGCATGGATAAAGAGTTTACTCTCCTAAACAACAACTTTTCTGATACGTTTTCAAAAGGAAGAGTGAGACAAAGTGCAAATGGTACCGTAGCTCAAAGACCGGCACTAACCACCCTAACTGAGATGCGACAAGAGCTTTCCTACTGAACTCCTGTTTAGTATTTTATGAAGTACTTGTGAAGGACTTAGCTCTCCATCTCAGCAATATATATATATATATACATACACACACAGTAAGAATCACTCTAATGCTAAAGTGCCTTTTCTTTTCAGTGGATCTTGCATTTTTTTTTAAATAAACCCCTAAAACCAACTTTAAATTCAATGCATTTTAAAAATACAAAAAAGGATTAGAGCGTTTTTTCTCTCCTCAAACTCCCCAATCTATAACTAAGCAGGTCCTTTTTTTGTGGGGTGGGGGGCAATCAAATTGTCACAAAAGGTGTGACGAACTCTCCAGTTATCAATCCTGAGCCCATAATCTGGCAAGGTGAGGGTGGGCAGGCAGAATTAAAACAAAAAAACAACAACCCCAAAGTGTAAAAAAAAAATAGGCTAAATGTTGCAGCTGTGATGTCAGCTTGTAGATTCGGTTCCAAGATGGAGACGGTTTCATATAAAGTTTGGGACAGACCAGGGGTTACAACAAGCCAGACTTTAATTTTTCAGTGAAGGGGGAATAGCCATTGCTTCTTTATTTCAGAATCACAGGTGTGGATAACCTGATAGCTGTAGGATCTTTTTCAGCCTGCCCTTTCAATCTTGGAACTGAGTCTACAAGCTGAGCTCCTAGTGACAACTCAGGAGAGCCCCATCTGCTTCCACATTCTTGTCTCGGGGTCACACTTTCTCTTATTTTAACATACCCTCCAACATTTCTCCGAAGAAAACAGGGACATCCTATTCTATAATCATGGATTTCTGTTTTGATCCTGGGATGCCCCACTTTTCCTTAGGACGCCCCTATTGTTATTGGAGAAATGTTGGAGGGTATGGAGTTATGCGACCCCCCCGAACCAAGGAGATAAGTAACCATACAACCATTAGAAGACACCTGAAGGCAGCCCAGTAGTAGCTTTAAATGTTTTATTATGTTTTTATATATGTTGGAAGCCACCCAGAGTGTCTGTGGCAACCCAGGCAAATCAGTGGGGTATAAATAATATAATTATTATTATTGTTATTATTATTTTGAATAGTTATTTTTGAATAGTTATTGAATAGAATGATTTGAATAGTTATTATTTTGAACCTTGCCAACAAAGGTCCGTATAGTTAAAGCTATGGTTTTCCCAGTAGTGATGTATGGAAGTGAGAGCTGGACTATAAAGAAGGCTGATCGTGGAAACATTTATGCTTTTGAACTATGGTGCTGGAGGAGACTCTTGAGAGTCCCATGGACTGCAAGAAGATCAAACCTATCCATTCTGAAGGAAATCAGCCCTGAGTGCTCACTGGAAGGACAGATCCTGAAGCTGAGACTCCTATACTTTGGCCACCTCATGAGAAGAGAAGACTCCCTGGAAAAGACCCTGATGTTGGGAAAGATGGAGGGCACAAGGAGAGGGGGACGACAGAGGACGAGATGGTTGGACGGTGTTCTCGAAGCTACCAGCATGAGTTTGACCAAACTGTGGGAGGCAGTGGAAGACAGGAGTGCCTGGATTGCTCTGGTCCATGGGGTCACGAAGAGTCGGACATGACTAAACGACAAAACAACACCAACGACAATTTTCATTGGAGAAATGTTGGAGAATATGTTTATATGATGATGATGGAATAGTCCCTATTTTCATTGGAGAAGTGTTGGGTGGTATGTAAGGGACGCGGGTGGCGCTGTGGGTTAAACCACAGAGCCTAGGACTTGGCGATCAGAAGGTTGGTGGTTCGAATCCCCGCTCCCGTTGCTCGGTCCCTGCTCCTGCCAACCTAGCAGTTCAAAAGCACGTCAATGTGCAAGTAGATAAATAGGTACTGCTCCAGGTACCTATGTATAAAATAATCATTATCAGAGTTCAAAGATATATTCAAGTCAGGCAAAAACTATGAGAGAGAAATGTTTGGGAGAGAAAGTGTAGGGGTTGGAAAGCGGATACAGAGAAATATGGGATATGGCACAGAAAGCTGCAATTGAGCAAGAGAAAATATGGTACTTTGCCATGTGCTTGCAGATGTGCTTCCACTAGCACAAAACCACTGTTGGATACCAACCCATAGCAAGTAGCAATATTGTTTTTCAGTGAAGGAGTTTTTATTTTGTCGGTTCCTGTTGATTTGTTGTCAGTTCTGCAAAGTAAAAACAATGACTAAAACCCACAAAAAAAACCCCTACTCATGCCAGGCAAATCTTGCTGCTCCTACTGTTGCTCATCAAGATTTATAATTGACACAATGTCTGGGAAAGCTCATTGTTTTCATTCTTTCCCGTTCTCCTTGACATGATGGCTAGCGTGTTACCACACCGACGTATTTGAAATAAAATATTTTGTACAGTTTTGACGACATGGGACACTTTTCTGTTTCATCGCATTGATTGGTGTTGAGGGATTTACTAACTCCTGAAGACTCACTGCTGAAGCAAAATGCATCAAAGTGGTTAAAATCTCTTCTCATAGCTCTGCTTATGAAATGTAAGAAGCAATGCTTTATAGAAATATTGTAAAATTAATGAATGTTAGAAGAACGGTGGAATGAAGTTATATGGCTTCAGTAGAAATGTTATAAGGAATTAAGTATAAATAGATTAATAGAGTATTAAAGGAAAATAAGGTTAAAATGTGTTAAGATAATTATAGGATAGAAAACAGGGGAAGATGGACAGGAAGGGGAATTAAGTATAAATAGATTAATTGAGCATTAAAGGTAAAAATATGGTTAGAATGTGTTAAGACAACTATAGGATAGAAAACAGAGGAAGATGGAAAGGAATTGCTGAAACAATTAATAGAAGTGGAATACAAAAAGGGAGGTGTGAGGAGGTCGAGGAAATAAGGGAAAGAAAGATAAGATGTTGAAATTGAAATTTTAACTGTTTTTTGTTTTGTTTTGTTCTGTTTGTTTCTTTTATCATGTTTGTTTTTTATTATGTATTGTATTGTATTGCATTGCATTGTATGTTTTTCTTTTCTTTTTTGGTCTTTTGTAGTGTTGTGTTTAATCTGTTGGAAACTCAATAAATATTATTTGGAAAAAAAGAAGAAGCAATGCTTTTATTTTATGACCGTATATAACTGACTAGAATCACAGAATCACAATTGGAAGGGAGGAACAATGAGGGACAACGCATCCAATCCCCTGAAATGCAAGAATCTTTTGCCCAATGTGGGGCTCATACCCACAACCCTGAAATTAAGTCTCATGCTCTGCCAACTGAGCTATATATGTCAGTCTAATAATATCTACCTGTGTGCCAACGGATGATAGAATAAGGGTCAGTTTTTCTACATCTCCAAGAATGGAATTATTTAAATGTGCACTGATTTCACCTGAAGCAGAGAGCTGTAAAATTGTAGAGTAGAAGTCAGCAACATTTTTATTTTTTCATTTTTTTAATTAATTTTCCAAATTTAAAACAAACAAAAAGAAAAACATTACAATATAAACAAACAAACATTTATCCTAACGGTTAAAATCCTAATTTTGTAATCATTGTTAAATGACTTCCTTGAATCCCCCTAGCTGAGTTTCCATATAACTCATTGTAGCAGTTTTCCAATACTACTTTCAAATAAGATTAACTTAATCTATTAACATCTTTCTTTCTTTTCATATTATCTTCTATCCATAATGTTATACAATTTAACATATTTAACTCCTAGGCCAATTTGGTACTTACAAGTAGTTCTACTTATATTATCTTAGAATATTTAACTAATTAGTCCTTAAATTTATTCCATTCTTCTTGATTTTCCTCCTCTTCTGTTCGCGGATTCTTCCAGTCCATCATCTTCATCTGCCATTCCTCCACTCTTGGTATTTCTTGTAATTTCCAATATTTGGCTAACAAAATTCTTGCTGCAGTTGTGGCATACAAAAACAATCTAACATCTTTCTTGGGCAATTCCAAACCTATCAGCAACATTTTAAAATGTGTCCATCTAGCACATTTAGCAATGCTGTAGAATGTATAAAGAAATAAAAAAATTGTCCAGTAGCACCTTAGAGACCAACTAAATTAGTTCTGGGCATAAGCTTTCGTGTGCATGCACACTTCTTCAGATAACAAGTATCTGAACAAGTATCTGGTATCTGAAGAAGTGTGCATGCACACAAAATCTTATACCCAGAACTAACTTAGTTGGTTTCTAAGGTGCTACTGGACAATTTTTTAATTTATTTCATCTGCGTCAGACCAACAAAGCTACCTACCTGAATGTAGAAGATGTTGGGATACTGCCAGGGAGACAAAGTCCATCATGGCCCCCAAGCCGCCTCCGGACGTCCATCGATCTCCCGTAGACATGCAGTATCAGCAATTAGCGACACGAGCTCCAGAAATAGCTTGCCACATTCCAGAGCTGATGCACGCTCTATCAGCAGAGTTTGCATAGCGAAAGATGCACTCAGGAGAGCATATTTACAACTTTATTCAGCGTTGGTCAGAACAAAGAGAAAACATGACTGCCTGCTTCAGTGTCCCAGACACAGAGAGAGAAACGAAAGCAATAGACAAAACATAAACTTCCTGTGAACAGGAAATACGCAGACTCTGTGACTCACAAAGCCTGCTCCCTTTTAAGGTGGAACGGAAATATCCTAACAGAATATATAAACAATATCGGTATGCATAAACACAATACGAAGATAAAATCAGAGAGAAGCACAAGGCAGCGAAATACGAAATGTCAGTCCACACAACACAACAGACAAGCAGTCACTCACTCAATCTCACTCATCATTCATTGCACACAACCACCAAAAACGTTCAGTGTCTATGAAGGTCCTGGATTGCCCAGATGACAGGGACCCCCTTCTCAGCCTCGCTGATGTGGTCCAAAGGAAGGCAGAACAATATGTCTGGCACTAGCTTGGCTGCAGGAGTACAAGGTGCCATCCAACCATTTTAGGGTCTCCACTCTGGATTTGTGTAGAATTGACTCCTTGGCCTTTTCTTCTCCCAAAGATATCCCACAAGGCAGCGGACGTTTAGGACCAGAGTTTTCCTTCTCCTAGGTGGGCTACCTTCCCAGGCTGATGAGCCCCTCTGCCTCTCCCTTCCTTCTACAGCACATGCAGAAACTGCCTTCTTGACTGTTGGACCTACTATTGGCCTTGTCTGCTCAATCTGCCAGAGCTTGTCTTCACTTGGTTTAGCCGGCCAGTCAAAGTCTTTCCCAGGGTGTGGCCTCTGTTTCAGGCTGACAGCTTCCAGGAGTCACAGATGAGAACTGAATGCAGGGTGGAGACCAAAGGTGGTAAAACCACCCCAGAAAAGTCACAATGTGCCCCCCATCAGAGTTACTACCCCTCCCCTAACACCCCATATACCCCTATCAACCACTCAGACATAAACCACTCACTCATCAACATCACAACCCACGACCAAAGTGCCACTGCCAAACAAACACAGACAATATACTTATTAGTGGGTCAGTCCATCTACATCAGTCTTCTTTTTCTTCTTCTTTGGCAATCACTTGTAGCTGAGTAAGATTGTCTTCCATGAACACGGTTCTAACAATGAGCCCGTAAGTGACTGTGGAGGCCAATTCTGGACCCACACGTCCTTCCACAATGGGGACATAGGCGTCCGGGGTGGGAGTTGATCACGGTGTGGATTCGACAAATGTGCCTTCCTCTTAGCACGTTTCTCCCTTGCATCCTGAGTTTGAGTGTCTTCAAAGCCCATGACACCTTTGGTAAAGGCTGTTCTCCAACTGGAGCACTCGTAGGCCAGTGTTTCCCAGTTGTCAGTGTTTATACTACATTTTAAAAGATTTGCCTTGAGAGAGTCTTTGAACCTCTTTTGTCAGACCACCAGCATTACGCTTTCCATTTTTAAGCCTGGAATAGAGTAGTTGCTTTGGAAGACGATAATCAGGCATCTGAACAACATGACCAGTCCAACAAAGTTGATATTGAAGAATCATTGCTTCAACTTTGGTAATCTTTGCTTGTTCCAGTGAACTGGCATTAGTTCACCTGTTTTCCCACCAGTTTCTAGCTCACGAAACTGACTGGCAGTGACTATCTGAGATTTCAGGATGTGTTTTACTCAGTCCTACCTGAAGATTCCAGGGGAATGAACCTAGGATCTTCTGGCACTGAGCTACTGGCCTTCCATAGATAGACTTTGCATTAGAGATATATTTTTATCTGTCGGCAGGGAGTGGGGAGTTAGAATCTGTTCAGTGTATATTTGAGCTCCACGGGTTTGAGAGTCTCACGGAAGTGGAAGAGCTATCGCAATGCACACAACTCTTTGAGCATTTGGGGATGTGTGTCATTTTAATATAAGGGGTTTTTGTGCTTAATAGAAAAGGGGTTTGTGGTTAATTCTTTATTATCCCAGACAGCAGTTCTCGCTTCATCTCCTCTTTCTTTAAATGCCAAGCTAGCATTTATTTTTATTTTTTATTTTACTGTTTTATTGCTCAATTCTTGGTGGTTTGCATTGGAGGACTGCCACTTATCGTTTTCCATTAGGGCAAATATTGCAACAGAACTCGTACTGTTAGGTATTAGGGAACTGTAGGCTTGGGAACATTAAACTTTCATAGGAATATTGTCCATTGTTTAAATATTTCCTAACATTTGTCTTTCATTTCCTAAGGTTTTATGCACAAAGAAATGCATATGATAGATGGAGGAGATAGATAAAAAGATATTTACTAGGCAAAGGGAGGGAAGAACACTATTCTTGAATAAGATTTGAATGAACGAGCAGCAATAAAAGAAAGGACTATAACAGGGGGATATGTTTGTGAATAATATTTAGATTGACGATGAAACCAGAAAGCGAACTCAACGTTTCATTGAGTTTTAGGACATACTACACAGTGAATCTCAGGGAACCATGTAGGATTTTAAAGAGGTATACAATAGCAGAATTTAGTAGATAAATGTATTTTTAGATTGTCGGACAGGGAGACAACATTTTCTAGATAAATATTCTCTACTTGAATAAATGCCTTATTTCATTTGTGCCCACTAGACGGCCTTCTGGCAGTTCCCTCCCTGCGAGAAGTGAGGTTACAGGGAACCAGGCAGAGGGCCTTCTCGGTAGTGGCGCCCACCCTGTGGAATGCCCTACCATCAGATGTCAAGGAAATAAACAACTATCTGACTTTTAGAAGACATCTGAAGGCATCCCTGTTTAGGGAAGATTTTAATGTTTGATGCTTTATCATGTTTGTAATGTATTCTGTTGGGAGCTGCCCAGAGTGGCTGGGGAAACCCAGCCATATGGATGGGGTATAAATAATAAATTGTTGTTGTTGTTGTTGTTATTATTATTATTATTTATTGAACACTCCAATAATAAATCTTCAACAGGCTGAATACTACACAGGCCGAACTTTAATTTCCACTACCTGCTCTCACTTAGTAAACCACCTCTCAGATATTTACAGTGGTACCTCAGGTTACATACGCTTCAGGTTACAGACTCTGCTAACCCAGAAATAGTGCTTCAGGTGAAGAACTTTGCTTCAGGATGAGAACAGAAATCGTGCTCCGGCGGCGCGGTGGCAGCAGGAGGCCCCATTAGCTAAAGTGGTGCTTCAGGTTAAGAACAGTTTCAGGTTAAGTATGGACCTCCAGAACAAATTAAGTACTTAACCTGAGGTACCACTGTACTTGTCTTCCTAGCTCCTAACTGTTCCTGACTCAGCTTATTTCGCTACACTATCTCAACATACCCACAGACTCTATCCCTATTCACTCCCACTCCAACCAATCACCGAACTCCCAACGTACTCCTCCCTTTGCCCCTCCCAGAGCTGGTTTTATAGTCCCTCTGACTCCACCCCCGGGTTCTGATTGGGTAACCTGTTTAACTATTTCACCTCCAGCACTCTCATATGTTAACGTCACAAGCACCATGTTGGCTGTTATGTATTCAGTGGTCTGCATTTGCCTGGGCTTGAGTCTGGACTGAGGATTCTGAGCCCCTGTGTTCTGATTCGATACATGATACCCAATCACAGAACATTTCAGGATTTGGGCCTCTGCCATTGGCCCTTAAACTCTGAGTCATGATTCGCAGCTTGGAAGTTTAGTCAGCCAATCACGTTGGGAGTGGGAGTGGCCCAGGCCTTTAGAAATATATATAAGCAGTTGCTTGACCCTGCTGTCCAGTTCTGTTAGTTCAACAAAGGTTCTTGCTATTATCACTGTGTCTTGCCTTGTGGGAACCCACCTATACTTCATTGGCTACCTGATTTACACACACACACATAAATCTTTCTGAGTTTACCTTCAGAGGCAAGGATGAACAATTGGCAGCCATCTTCTCTGAAACAGATTTTTTTTTTTTTTAAAATGCCTTTTATATATGCTGATCTCCTGTTGCTTCATTGCTGTTCTTTTGGAACTATAACAGGTCCTTAGACCTGAACAGATGCCTGGCACACAAGAGATCAAATGACTGTTTTGTTATTTCCCTTCCCTGATTGACAGTTTAAATCTTGAATGTAATGGGGCATGATCTCTGAGATTAATTAGTTCTGCCTGAGCTGTGCGAAGTCTCACATGTCGGAACGCATTGCCAAACTCCAGATTTTGGCTGATTTTCAAAAAGAAATGGAATATGTATTCCTGGTGGTGCCATGTTATCTTCAGTTCAGCATGGGCACCCTTCCTCTACTTAGATTCGGGGTTCAATAAAGGTAGGAACCAGCAGACTGACTATAAACAGTGTTTACTCCTTTTGCATAGGTATTGATTTACACCATTTTTGGCCCCATGACCACATTACCTTCTGGGGGCCATATACAAGCCTTGGATGTGGCCAGAGGCAAATGTGGACGATATAATGGATCATCCTTTGTACAGTAGGCAAAATCCCAAGTGCACAAAAGCCGGAGGTTTCTGCACACTTAGACATGCCGCCATTCTTCATCTGGAATGCCAAGAGGCTTGAGGACACTTCTTTGTTATGTGGAATTGGCAAAGTTAACAGCTAAAGCAAGAGAACTCAATGGTGGTCATTTTGTTGAAGAAAGAATGGAAGCCTTTTTGGACTATTTAAAGAAATAATGTAGTATGAGGAATTCGCGACCAGGATTCGAACCATGAGCAACAGAAGGAGTTATAGATTATTGAATTGTTATTATGGTATAGGACAGAGAAGATAGGGTGCAGCAAGGGGGAGAAATAAAAAACAACACCATGGATAACAGGGTGGGGAGTCGAAAAAAAATGAAAGAAAAAATTATTATGCATTGGAGTGTATGTGTGAATTCCTTTGAAAATTTAATACAATATAACTGGGGGTGGGACGGGGGGAGTTTGAAGACACATTCCAGCCAGGCTAAGCCACCGGAGAAGTTGGAGAAGGAATGAGTAAGGGTGTGGCTTGGAGAGGGGTCATTGTTAGAATTCCTGCTCCATGATTGCAGTCATGGGATTTTTGTCTATCACATGACGGTGTATGTTTTGACTCCACAGTGTGGGAAGTGACGGAGACAGGATGTTTGTGTTACTGTGTTCCGTGTAGTGGGACTATTGTCCTTTGGTCTTTTTCTCTTTGCTGTCTGACGCTAGAGAGAGAGGGAGCCATGTTGCAGTGCTCCATGTGTGTTTATATGTAAATAAAGTAGATTAGCCAAAATGCTGAGTTGCTGAGGTCTGTGCAAACTGCAAGCTGCACAAACTCTATGGATCCCTAAGGGTGTCGGTGTCAGTTGGCATTGGTCGCTGTGATGTTCAGGCAGAAGAAAGCTTTTGAAGCTCCCGAACGAGCGACCAGGAGGGAGGGAACATGCCAGTCGGGCATGTGTCTCTGCCAGGGTCCTACTCGAGTGTAAGCTGAACCTCTGACAGTCATGAGCTCAATAGAGTCACAGGGGCCAAATGGAGGAGGTGTATTTGGCCTTTGGGTCTGAGGTTCCCCATCCCCGTTTTACACTATTCATCTTGCTAGGCTGATTCATCATCAGTAGGCTGGAATGAGTCACAGCCACTGTGATTGGATCGTACGCACATTGGGTTTTGCAAGTGAGCTTTGCAGAGTGAGAAGAGAAACATTTCTCTTCCTTTTCTTGGCCTTCTGGACTCTGTAAACACGCATTGCCTCCTCCTCTCTTTACATATGTGCGTATACACTTACCCAATTAGGTGGTCACCATGCTTTTGATAGGGGACGCGGGTGGCGCTGTGGGTAAAACCCTCAGCCCCTGGGGCTTGCCGATCGAAAGGTCGGCGGTTCGAATCCCCGCGGCAGGGTGCGCTCCCGTTGCTCGGTCCCAGCGCCTGCCAACCTAGCAGTTCGAAAGCACCCCCGGGGGCAAGTAGATAAATAGGGACCGCTTACTAGCGGGAAGGTAAACGGCATTTCCGTGTGCGGCTCTGGCTCACCAGAGCAGAGATGTCACGCTGGCCACGTGACCCGGAAGTGTCTCCGGACAGCGCTGGCCCCCGGCCTCTTGAGTGAGATGGGCGCACAACCCTAGAGTCTGTCAAGACTGGCCCGTATGGGCAGGGGTACCTTTACCTTTACCTTTTTATGCTTTTGATAAAGTGGGCTCTAGCCCAAGGAAGCTTTCCCCAGTATATTTGTTGTTTCTGCTGCTGCCAACTCCCAAAGTTACCAACCCCGCTGGGATATATTGCACCAGGTTCGTTAAGTCAAGACTGGTGGCCTTCCGTCTTCCTGCACCAGTCCAGCAAGCCAACGTAGAAAGTGGTGAAATGAAATCGGAAATTAAAGCCTGCCCAAAAAAATGCTCAGCGCAGTGCTAGATCCAACATTATTCTTACTCAGTCGCTTTGGAAGAAAATATAGAGGGGAAGGTCTCAATTCTCAGCTTCTCTAGGTAGAAGTGTATTGATAGTGTATAGAAAACACTGAGTTGGCCGGAACAATGATCTGCCTCTGTATAAAACAGTTTCCTGTGTCCCCATTAATCCCCTGCCCCCCCCTTCTCTGCCAGTGCATCTAAGTCCAATCCTCTGCAATGCATACGGGGTTTGAACCTGCAACATTTGAACATGCAATGAGCATTATCAGCCCCACGCTCTAACCAATTGAGCTATCCTTTGAAGGTGACTCAGAAACTACAACTAATCCAGAATGCAGCAGCTAGACTGGTGACTGGGAGCGGCCACTGAGATCACATAACACCGGTCTTGAAAGACCTACTGTGCTGGTCCCGGGGGCTAACCGAGAGACGAGGTCCGAGTCCAGTCCGAGGTCGATGGTGTGGTATGGAGGCTGTCCATCAAAGCTGAAGCTGGGTCCAAGGCGGGGAGTCGGGTGAGGTCAGGAGATCCATTAGGATGGGGTGCAGGCAGGAACAGGCTAGCAACAACATTGCTCCTGCAACCTGGGACTGGGGCTGGCTGGCTTTTATCTGCCCCAAGGCATAAGGCAGCCCTGATCCTCTGGTGACTCGCCTCTCCTGGCCTGGAAGCGAGCACTCCTCCTGAGGGAACTTAGTTCCCTCTGCCTCTCTGCCCTGAGCCGCTGCAGCTCAGGAGAGGCTGGAGGGTTACCGGACCCAGAGGCAACCTCAGCTTCCTCTGACGGGGCTGAGAGTGGAGCACCTGCAGGCAATGGGTCCTCCATCCCCTTAGGAGCCAGAGCAGACTCACTTGATGCCTGCACCTGAGGATGCCTGCAGGTGAGGACCCTTCAGGCTCATGCCCCAGCCCCGGCTCAGCTGGTTCTGGAGGCAGGGACTCCTGTGCAGGCTGGGATTCCTCAAGTTCAGCCTCTGAGTCCAAATCCCAGGCCATCACAATTACATTGGTTCCCAGTACGTTTCCGAGCACAATTCAAAGTGTTAGTGCTGACCTTTAAAGCCCAAAACGGCCTCAGCCCAGTATACCTGAAGGAGTGTCTCCACCCCCATCATTCAGCCTGGACACTGAGGTCCAGCTCCGAGTGCCTTCTGGCAGTTCCCTCACTGCGAGAAGCAAAGCTACAGGGAACCAGGCAGAGGGCCTTCTCAGTAGTGGCGCCCGCCCTGTGGAACACTCTCCCATCAGATGTCAAGGAAATAAACAACTATCTGACTTTTAGAAGACATCTGAAGGCAGTCTGAAGGCAGTTTTTAATGTTTGATATTTTATCGTGTTTTTAATATTCTGTTGGGAGCTGCCCAGAGTGGCTGGGGAAACCCAGCCAATTGGGCAGGGTAAAAATAATAATAATAATAATAATAATAATAATAATAATAGTTGACGCCTATGTCCTAGACAGAAACGCACATTGCCTTGACTCCCCCCCCCTTCACTTATGACTTTCTTAATATTGTCATTGAGTTTGTCCTTCTTGGCTACAAATGGGACATTTAGACATGTCTTCTTTTCAGCCGGAATTCACCGGAATTGAGTTCTAGCACCTCTCAGGTGGGCGCCATTGCCATTATAAGAGAACAAGGGAGGCGTTCATGGTGAGGTACCCCAGCCACTTTGGGCGGCTTCCAGCATATATAAAAACACAGCCAAACATTAAACCTTAGAAAGCTTCCAGTGTGGTGTAGTGGTTAAGAGCGGTAGTCTCGTAATCTGGGGAACCGGGTTCGCGTCTCCGCTCCTCCACATGCAGCTGCTGGGTGACCTTGGGCCAGTCACACTTCTTTGACGTCTCTCAGCCCCACTCACCCCATAGAGTGTTTGTTGTGGGGGAGGAAGGGAAAGGAGAATGTTAGCCGCTATGAGACTCCTGAAGGGGAGTGAAAGGCGGGATATCAAATCCAAACTCTTCTTCTTCTTCTTCTTCTTCTTCTTCTTCTTCTTCTTCTTCTTCTTCTTCTTCTTCTTCTTCTTCTATACAGGGCTGCCTTCAGATGTTTCCTAAATGTTACTGAATTAATTGTCTCCTTAACATCTAATGGAAGGGCTTTCCACACTGCATTTAGAGCTCCTGTCTAGTCTACTACAGTGGTACCTCAGGTTACAGACGCTTCAGGTTGGTTACAGACACTTCAGGTTAAAGACGCTTCAGGTTACAGACTCCGCTAACCCAGAAACAGTATCTCGGGTTAAGAACTTTCCTTCAGGATGAGAACAGAAATCGTGCGGCGGCAGCAGGAGGCCCCATTAGCTAAAGTGGTACCTCAGGTTAAGAACAGTTTCAGGTTAAGAAGGGACCTCCAGAACGAATTAAGCTCTTAACCCGAGGTACCACTGTACTATGCTCTGCATTTGGAAGTTCTTCTATATCCTTTTGGTGAATTTGCTTAATTGTGTGTGGATGAGATGTTCAGAAACTTTATGGTCTTGAGGAGACTTCCTTCATGGGTTCCATTTTTAATTTTTTTTAAAAAAAAATGCATACCATGTTGATGTGATCGCAATACCAGATGCTGCAGAAGTGGTCTCCAGATTGCAGAAAATCCACTCCTATGCAAATTCCTAGCTGCTGACGGCATCTCTCCAGCTTCACAGGAATCTGAGCATATGTGCTCTCGCGGCTGCTGCGTTTTCTTTTGCCGAGGGAGTCTTCTTGCTCATGCAGAATGGGGCCATTCTTCTCGTTCGCCAAGAGCAGAAGCCGCCATCTTGCCAAGCCGCCACACAAGCATGCTCAAAGTGGTTTGAGTGGTGGTATCTGAAATGGAAGGCTCTGATCTACCTGGACCAATCGGATCACCCAGAAAGTAGCAGTTGTAAAAAAAAAAAAAAGAGGATGTAGATTCATCAATAAACAAATTAGGCAACCTGGACAAACATTCCCCCAGTTAGGTTCGGGGACAAAAAACAATTAAATATTGACTCAGACCTTTGACCAGAGTGGCTGTTTTGGACAAACAAACCATGTCTCTCCCAGGGGACGGGCGGTATATTAAATAGCTCGAGAAAGTATTTGACAAGGTAACAGCATGTTGCTTTGGGTTTCACTAACAGACACAGATCCTTGACAGGTTCTTAAAAATATGTATATATGTCAAAGCAGTCAATTTATCTGCCTCAGAAGAAGAAAAAAAAATGTTATCAAAATCGCGTTCCTTTTTTTGCCAAATGAAAACATGTCATTTATGGCAAAGTTAACACTGACAGGGAGCAGTGCTTTCGTGAGAGAAAGCTCCTTAGCCAGCCTTTCACTTGACTGAGGTGGGTCTTTTTCCCTCCCCTCATGAAAACGTAGGTAGTGAAATGAACACTTTCAACGACTTTGTCCGAGGTGAGTTTATGGGCAAGAGAGGCCTGTTGCTCCACCTCGCAGAAGTCCCCGAAAGGGTAAATTGGGGAGTAATGTATAGTGACATGATTTGTTATTTTTTAAAAAACAAAAAGACAAAGAAGACAATATTCCTAAACACGGCCCTGGCCCTGAAAAAATGGAGAATCATGATGGATGTGCTACAAATGTGACTGAAAACTGTCTTAGCGTCTGGCAGCACTTTTGGAACACTGAACTTTTGAATCATTTTTTGCTTTGGGTAGCATTCTGCAACATCTTTGCACCCAACTTTATGTGCGAAATTTGTAATGCTTCATCTAAGCCACATGTGAGGAACCTGCAGAACCTGCAGAAATTGCTGGAACAGTATTCCCACCATCCCTGACCACTGGCCATGCTGACTGGGACTCATGCTGAGCCAGTGTGGTGTAGTGGTTAAGAGCGGTAGTCTCATAATCTGGGGAACCGGGTTCACGTCTCCGCTCCTCCACATGCAGCTGCTGGGTGACCTTGGGCTAGTCACACTTCTCTGAAGTCTCTCAGCCCCACTCACCTCACAGAGTGTTTGTTGTGGGGGAGGAAGGGAAAGGAGAATGTTAGCCGCTTTGAGACTCCTTAAAGGGAGTGAAAGGCGGGATATCAAATCCAAACTCTTCTTCTTCTTCTTCATAGGAGCTGAAGTCCAGCAACTGAGAGACGACTCTAAGCAGTGAAGTGTTAACCTGTTCTGCTTCCATCAATCACCAGGAACGGCAGTGGCCATTAATATAGCTGGTGGGTTTTTTTTAAAAAAAAGAATTAAACAAATGGATAGATTTATTGGCCATGATAGCTGAATGAAACCTCCAGTTCACAAGCTGTATATATTTGAATATGTGTGCTTCTATCCCCACCCCCTCCCTGTATGATCCACCATGGAAACAACAGGAAAAGTTTGTATGCCAGTAAAAGGTAAAGGTAAAGGGACCCCTGACCATTAGATCCAGTCGTGACCGACTGTGGGGTTGTGGCGCTCATCTCGCTTTATTGGCCGAGGGAGCCGGCGTACAGCTTCCGGGTCATGTGGCCAGCATGACTAAGCCACTTCTGGCGAACCAGAGCAGCAGATAGAAATGCCATTTACCTTCCCGCCGGAGCGGTACCTATTTATCTACTTGCACTTTGACGTGCTTTCGAACTGCTAGGTTGGCAGGAGCAGGGACCGAGCAACGGGAGCTCACCCCGTCGCAGGGATTTGAACCGCAGACCTTCTGATTGGCAAGCCCAAGGCTCTGTGGTTTAACCCACAGCGCCACCCGCGTCCCTGTATGCCAGTATGTCGCCCCAAATTTCATCACTTTACTCCTGAGATTTTGTGGATTACAGTGGTACCTCGGGTTACATACGCTTCAGGTTACATACGCTTCAGGTTACAGACTCCGCTAACCCAGAAATAGTGCTTCAGGTTAAGAACTTTGCTTCAGGATGAGAACAGAAATCGTGCTCCGGCGGCGCAGCAGCAGCAGCAGCTGGAGGCCCCATTAGCTAAAGTGGTGCTTCAGGTTAAGAACAGTTTCAGGTTAAGTACGGACCTCTGGAACGAATTACCTGAGGTACCACTGTAGGTTTGCAAGTGGATTTTTCTTTTTCTGGAAGCAAGTAACACAGAAATGAGTGCGGAACTTCCACCAGATTCCGCTAGGCTTCCTTAAGTGACTTTCATGTCACGTAAAAGCTGAAATATTTTGGGAAATAATGGGGAAATCAGAATATACTGCTGTGTGAATGCAGCTTATGTGGTTCATTAGTCTGGGCATTTTGCTTAGTTATTCTCTGCCTCAGTAAATGCCTGCCTTCTTGCCTTCTGGAGCCCACCAGGCACTTAAGGTTGTGTGAATTAGCACAGGAAAAGACTAGTGTTTAAGGAGATTTATCTTTAAATCTGAGGATTTTAGTTTAACTGTATTGTGAATTGGACTGTTTGATTCCTCCCCCCCCACTCCCAGCCTCTGAATGGAAGTGTAATAGCATTTTATTAGCTGAGCAGCTGATTTGAATTTTAGCTTCATTTTATACTCTGCCTTTACTGTATAGTAGCGTTTATTTCTTCTACCAACTCTCTTGGACGTTTTATCTGTTTTATATCCCATTGAATTCTCCGTGAAACTGCACTAGTTTACAATAATTTTATTACTTTATTAATTAAACGTTTTCCAACAAGCTAGCTATGGCATTTCTTATCATCAAGGGTTCCATTAGTTTTTAATGGTGTGAGACAAAATTACCATTTACCCACATGCAATTTAAGAAGCATCATTAACACAGAAAAAGCACCAGGTGGGATTTTCTAATAGTTACTGTTTCTCATTTTTGTTTTTATTTAAAAAGGAATTACTGGTTTTGGGGATTGTCATTTTTTTTATATAGGAAAAAAAAGAGATCCATTTATTGTTTGCTGCCCAGCTGACAAATGTTCACTTTGTTATATTTCTTTTTTAGAGGGGGGAAAATAATCCCCCCTTTCAGGCGATATTGAACAATATTCATACCCCCCATGCATGTAACCTGGTTTAGACACAGTGACTTTTCAACAGCCGTTTGAATGCGCTGCGTTAATTGGCATGAACAAAGAGTAATCTCCACGGCCAGTGAAACAGGGTGTGCTTGGGAGGAAGTGAAGGTCTGCTCAGTGGAAAAGCAGTGATTGACATGGAAAAATGGAGAAGCAGAAGCTGTCCCAATGAAGCAAAGGCACCAGGGTGTCCTTGTGTTTTACTTGACTTAGAACAGTCCTCTGTATGCAGGAAGCCTTGATAGGAAGGGCTATCAGAGAGTAATCCTCTATTAAAAGTCTGCCTTAATTTAAGGTAAAGAAAGCAGAGACATCACCTTGCCAACAAAGGTCCGTATAGTTAAAGCCATGGTTTTCCCAGTAGTGATGTATGGAAGTGAGAGCTGGACCATAAAGAAGGATGATCGCCGAAGAATTGATGCTTTTGAACTATGGTGCTGGAGGAGACTCTTGAGAGTCCCATGGACTGCAAGAAGATCAAACCGATCAGCCCTGAATAACGACTAAAGAACAAAAGAAATCAAAGATGGGATAGCCTTTAAGTAATCCATTAGCATCACTGGGCAGCAGAGTGAAATGCCCACAGGCCATGGTCTTCTCAACCATGGGGATTGTATTTCAATTCAAATGACAGACCCCATTTCTAAATAGTTGCCCACAGGGTTCCCAGATTTATATATATAGAGAGAGAGACACATCCCTCAATACAGTAGCTTGTATCTATGTTGTTGTTGTTTAGTCGTTTAGTCATGTCCGACTCTTCGTGACCCCATGGACCAGAGCAAGCCAGGCACTCCTGTCTTCCACTGCCTCCCGCAGTTTGGTCAAACTCATGCTGGTAGCTTCGAGAACACTGCCCAACCATCTCATCCTCTGTCGTCCCCTTCTCCTTGTGCCCTCCTTCTTTCCCAACATCAGGGTCTTTTCCAGGGAGTCTTCTCTTCTCATGAGGTGGCCAAAGTACTGGAGCCTCAGTTTCAGGATCTGTCCTTCCAGTGAGCACTCAGGGCTGATTTCCTTAAGAATGGATCTATAGAACTATTGTATCTATGGAACCATGTATTGTATCTATAGAACCCATAGAATCTATCGCTTGTATCTATAGAAACATGGATATAATTCCATTTGGACAATGGGCCTCACTGTCCCTTCCCCTTTGCCAGTGGCATAGAATGGGGGCGGGGTCCAGGGAGCACAGGGGCAGTTGCCCCGGGCACAAAATTTTTAGGAGTGCAAAATTTCAACACCCAGTGTTGCTTCAATAGGGTTGTGCAATTCGGCCCCACCACAGAGCCTGCCAATGTGACGTCAAACATGGCGGTTGCAAGGCTCTTCACGCCATGGTCGGCCCCCTCATGGATGTTCATTTCACCTCATGAACAGGCCTCATGAGGTGTTCGATGAAATTTGTGGGTTGTTGTTGTTTTTAAAAATGGGGTGGTGGAGGAGGAGGAAAGAAACTGAATCTTGAGTATGTGAAACGACTTTTAATGAGCCTCCATTTGGAGTCAAACCTGCCTTTCTGATTTGCATAGTTTCAAAAGATCTGTCAGCTCCAGAGCGCTGCCTTGGCTGAGCTGCTTCTGCAGTTAAGACACACACTCTGGAATGACAGTTGGTTGGAACGCAGATTCCCTAAAGCTGCGAGGGAAGTTTGATCCCAAGCCCTGTATCAATATATTTCCGTTCCATGCAGAAGTCAAGAAGAAACCGTGGTTATAGTAAATATTTACCTTAAATTAAATGGGAACAATTAAATCGATGGCAGCTTAATTACTATAGTCTCTTCAATTATAATGAGTCTTGACTAATTGCTGACTCAGTCTATTTACATGTTAATAAATGCCTGTGTTTGGGCTCTCCTTTTGTTAATGTTCTGTGTTTTACCATTCTAAGTGGTTTTCTCAAGTCCTTTGTTTCCCCTGATGCGGCGTGACGTGTTGTCGTTGAAAGACGCTGAATTGTCATTATGGATTCCCGGTCTATGTTTTCCTTATTATACGTTTTGGCTCATTTTCGTAATAAACGAATGTGGGTGAGTTCTTGAGAGTGGCCTTCCTTGCACAGTCACGAGAAAAACACTAGTGAAACAATGGGAAATCTACCCCTGTCCACTTCAACCTTAGTAATTGACGTTCCATTATACTAATTTATAATATTCTTTTTGTTACCCTGATACGTTACTTGAAGGGCAGAGCATAAATTCGGATAATAAACAGTGGAACAAATGATCAAGAGCATTCTTAGACTTGCACACCATTAACAACAAGCACAGAGGGAGATATAACAGGGATTTTACAAATATAGGGCAGTATCCAGTTCTCCTGTTCTGCTAGTGCAAGAGATGAGCCCCTGTGCGCCCTCAAATTCAGCTATGAGGTTGGGGTGCCCCCAATAAGATTTTGGGGGAGCATGGGGGAAAGAGACGCAATAGAAATGTTGCTTTGCCAGCACAAGTCCATTGTTGCTGCTTTTGATAGAAGTTGTAGCTGTCTTCAAATATGCGTATTTTTTTTTAAAAAAATAGTCATTATTAAGAAAAAGAGTTCTCTGCTCACTCTGCTTTCCAAAAGGCACAACGGAACAAAAACGCATTAATCTGGTGATGAAAGGCTGACAACAGGAGAGACTATGACATTTCTAATGGAAGAGATGTCTATAACTGTGAGGCCACAACAAAAAAGGCCCCGTCCCAGTTTACTGCATAATGCACTGCAGACATGGGTACGACTATGAATAGAGCCTCCTCTGAAGGTATTTTTTATTTTAAAAGATTTTTTTTATTGGTTTTCAAAAATATAAACATGAACAGAGCAATTGGTTTTCTCCATTCCCATCAACTCCCAGAACAGAAGACTAAGGCATCAGATTTTTCCATAAGTCCATGTGCGTAGTCAGTGGGTGCCTGCCATCATTTGAACACCATATTTCAGCAAAAATGTCTATATCAGATGCATTGTTCAGGGCTCGTACACCAGTGTGGTGTCGTGGTTAAGAGCGGTAGACTCATAATCTGGTGAACCGGGTTCGCTTCCCCGCTCCTCCACATGCAGCTGCTGGGTGACCTTGGGCCAGTCACACTTCTCTGAAGTCTCTCAGCCTCGCTCACCTCACAGAGTGTTTGTTGTGGGGGAGGAGGGGGAAAGGAGATTGTTAGCCGCTTTGAGTCTCCTTAAAGGTAAAGGTAAAGAGACCCCTGACCATTAGGTCCAGTCACGGACGACTCTGGGGTTGCGGCGCTCATCTCGCTTTACTGGCCGAGGGAGCCAGGGTACAGCTTCCGGGTCATGTGGCCAGCATGACTAAGCCACTTCTGGCGAACCAGAGCAGCACATGGAAACACCATTTACCTTCCCACTGGAGCGGTACCTTTTTATCTACTTGCACTTTGACGTGCTCCTTAGGGTAGTGATAAAGCGGGAGCTTCTTCTTCTTAGTTTGTTTCTCAGATAAAGCATACTCCATGTGTTCTGTTTCCATTGTGTGATGTGACATAATCATGACCTCTCCAGTTCTTTGCTATGAGTAATCGTGACACCACCAGAAGAAAAGTAATAAGTTCCTTGTGTAACAACAACAGTTTTAATATTTGTATGCCACCCATCTGGCTGGGTTTCCCCATCCACTCTGCGAGGCTTCCAATAGAATATTAAAAACACGATAAAACATCAAACATTAAAAACTTCCCTAAACGGTGCTGCCTTCAGATGTCTTCTAAAAGTCAAATAGTCATTTATTTCCTTGACATCTGATGGGAGGGTGTTCAACTTAATAAATTAAGTTGAATATTTTTGAATATTGTTAATAAACCAAGGCTTCTTCTGATTCATGATTTTGCTTATTTCTGTAAATACTCTTTCCCAGAATGGTCTCCTCTGAACATCTTTAGGCTCTTTATGGGTTATGGGAGAAAGAAGGACGAAATAGAGTCTTTGGTGATGCCAAAATTCCTCCAGGTTTTGCCACAAAAGTCTGTTTATTGTGGAGGTTGGCGCATGCCAATTTGTGGTGGCAGCCTCGCCATGAAGTGATTTCCCCTTTATTTTTTTTAAAACACTTTAAAAGTTAACATTTCTCAAAAAGCACATTAACTAAGCCTACAATAAAACAGTAGTTTCCCAGTGACTTGTCATTGCTTATCATACGACAGACCGTAAAATAATAATTAATAGCATGAAATGAATGGCAAAGGTAAGAACGATAATAAAAATGATACAAAAGAGGAGGGAAGGTACAGCTGATTTAATATTTAGATCTCTTCTGATCATGAATAAGGATTGTATTCCAATACGAAACAACAAACTTTCCTTTGATTCCCCCACCTTGCCACTGAATAAATTTTCCCATGTTAAAAATCTCTTGACCCAATCAACCTTGTGGCATTTTTTTATAATAATTTTTATTAATTTACAACAAAGTATAACAAACAAATAAAATATGTTTCACATTTCATATTTCAGTCTCTTAGTTCTTAATTTAGACTTCCCTCAGCTTTTCCGCAAATCTTTCGTAGCCATGTTTACATTTTCGCATTTCCTTTTTTACCCATTGCCATTTAAATATATTTTTCATTCATCTGCCTTTAGACAATGTCTCTCAAATGTTCACAGTGCTCTTTTAAAACCTTCTAGCGTTATTTGTCCATCACTTAGGCTCTCCAGATATTTAACAAATTTCCCCCAGTTTTCTGTAAACTTTTGGTCTCTTAGGTACCTAATCTTTCCAGTCATCTTATCTAGTTCAGCATAGTCTAACAACTTAGACCTCCATTCTTCGAGTGTCGGCATTTCTTGTTGTTTCCACCTCTGCGCCAGTAGCATTCTTGCTGCAGTTACTGCATATTGAAAAAATTTACTGTCCTTTCTCTTAATTTCTTTTCCTAAAATACCGAGCAGAAAGATCTCTGGTTTCTTTGTAAAAGTGTACTTCAAAATCTTCTTCAATTCATTATATATCAATTCCCAGAATTCTTTCACTCTCTTACATTCCCACCACATATGATAGAAAGAACCCACATTTTCTTTACATTTCCAACACTTATTACAAGTCTTATACATTTTTGCCAGTTTTACAGGTGTTATATACCACCTGTAAAACATTTTCATCACATTCTCTTTCAGTGACATGCATGCAGTAAATTTTAAATTCTCTTTCCATAATTTTTCCCACTCTACCAGTTGTATATTATAGCCAAAGTCTCTGGCCCAATGGATCATAACCGACTTTACCTCTTCATCTTTTAAATTCCATTCTAACAGCAAATTGTACATTTTTGAGAGGATTTTTACCTCCTTATTGACTATTTCAGACTGAAATGTCGAGACTTTATCTGTGTACCCCCATTCTCTTGCGTCTTTCCTAAACATCTCATTCACCTGATAATAATGCAACCAGTCATAAACATATTTTTTGACTTGTTCATATGGTTTCATCTTCCATTTTCCTCCTTCTTTCACTAGCAATTGGCTATATGTCGCCCATTCACCTCTCATATTGGTTCTTTTGACACTCATGACCTCTAATGGTGATAACCAGTGTGGTATTTTAGGTTCTAATAGGTTTTTATACCTATCCCAGACTTCTATTAATGGACCTCGGAAGATGTGGTCTCCAAAACCTTTATGTACTTTTTTCTTATCCTTCCACAAATACGCATGCCAACCAAATCTATTATCATATCCTTCTAAATCTAACAGTTCCTTATTCTCTAGTTTTATCCATTCTTTCAACCAGCAAAGACATGATGCCTCATAATATAATTTCAGATCTGGCAGGGCAAAGCCTCCTCTTTGTCTTATGTCTGTTAGAAGTTTATATTGTATTCTCGGCTTTTTGCCCTGCCATATGTATCTTGAAATCATTCTTTGCCATTCTTTAAATAGACTCATCCCCTTAATTATCGGGATAGTCTGGAACAAAAATAACATTCTTGGCAACACGTTCATTTTGATTGTGGAGATTCTTCCCCATAGTGAGAATTTCATTCTTCCCCACACTTCTAGGTCCTTCTTAATTGCATTCCACACTGGTATATAGTTATTTTGAAATAGGTCAATATTTTTCGGAGTTAGCCATATTCCCAGATATTTCACTTTTTTAACCGCCTCTATCTCCAGTTGTTGTTGCATTATTTCGATTCCACTTTGGTCCATATTCTTTACGATCATTTTGGTTTTTTTCTTATTTAGTTTAAAGCCTGCCACTTCTCCAAACTTGTCCATCTCCTCCACCACCTCCTTGGCCGTGATTGCTGGCTCTTCTATTGTTACCACCAGGTCATCTGCAAATGCTTTAATTTTGTATTCGTTTTGCCCAGTCGTTACCCCTTTTATGTTTTCATTTTGTCTTATCGAATTCAGAAGAACTTCTAACACCGTTATGAATAATAATGGTGAAAGTGGGCATCCTTGTCTTGTTCCTTTAGAGATTTTCAATTCTTCTGTTATAACATTATTTATTATAAGTTTAGCTCTTTGTTCTGTATAAATTGCCTTTATTCCATTGAAGAAATCTTCACCTATTTCCATGTATTCCAGGTTTCTCAACATAAAGTCCCAAGCTATATTATCAAATGCTTTCTCTGCATCCACGAACATCATCATAGCTTGTTTATCAATCCTGACAGACAGATATTCCATTAAATTAATTACATTTCTTATGTTATCTTTCATCTGTCTGCCTGGAAGGAAACCAGCTTGGTCTTTGTGGATATAGTCTCGTAATATTCTTTTCAGTCTTTTCGCAAGTATCCCTGCGAATATCTTATAGTCTGTATTCAACAATGATATCGGTCTATAATTTTTAACTTGGGTTAAGTCTGAGTCCTGTTTTGGTAAAAATGTAATAAATGCTTCTTTCCAGGTTTCCGGGATGTCTCTTTCTTTTAATATGTTGTTCATAACTTCCTTCAACGGCGGTGATACAATAGATTTCATTTCTTTGTAATATCCTGCGGTGAATCCATCTGGCCCTGGAGCTTTCCCCCTTTTCAGATCTTTTATAACTTCCTTTATTTCCTCCTCATCTATTGGGGTATTTAACCACTGCTTTTTCTCAGTCGGGATCTTTTGCACCTTTTTCTCTTTAAGATATCTCTCGATTTTTCTCAAATTGTTTTTCTCTTTCTTCTTATATAATCCTCTATAATAGTCCAAGAACCCCTTTCTAATCCCTTTCGGGTTGACTATCTCTTCTCCTTCCACCATAATTTTGTTTATTGTACTTTGTTCTTTCCTTTTTTTGATTTGCCATGCCAACCATTTGCCGGATTTATTCGCATGTTCAAAGTTGTTTTGTCTCAGTCTTTTAATATTCCATTCAACCTCTTTATTTATTATCATTGCAAATTGGCTTTGTAATATTTTAATGTTTTCTCTTGCCTTTGTGTTGTTCGGGTGTCTGATTAATTTCTGTTCGTTGTCCATTATTTGCTTCAAAATTTCTTTTTTCTTCTTTTCTTTGTTTTTATTCTTAATTGAATTCTGTTGAATAAAAAATCCTCTCATTACTGCTTTACTTGCGTCCCAGACAACATTTATTTTTGTCCCTTTATTACAGTTGTCCACAAAATATTCCGTCAATTTCTTCTGTGCTTTTTCTGTTATTTCTTGGTCGTCTAACAGATAGTCATTCATCCTCCATCTGAAGGATCTTTCTTCATAACCTTTCAATTCCAGTTTTATTGGACTATGGTCGGAAATCACCTTCGGTTGAATTTCAATTAGTTGGGTTCTTGGAGTAAGTTCCGTTGAGATCCAAATTTGGTCAATTCTAGACATCGACTGGTTCGGTTCCGAATAATAAGTGAATTGTTTGTCTAGTGGGTGTCTTAGCCTCCAAATGTCTATCAGATTCAAGTTTTTAATCATCGAAAAAAAAGATTTTGGTAGTTTCCCATCTTTGCTTACTCCTTCTCTATGTCTGTCCATTTCTAGTGAAACCACTCCATTCATATCTCCCATTATTATTATTTTTTGATCCATATATTCAAATAATTTTTCTTCCAGGATTTTGTAGAACTCAGTCTTGTTTCCATTAGGTGCATAGATCCCGACTATAATTAAATTTTCTCCTTGCCATTTGATTCTAACCGCAATTATCCTTCCGTCTTCATCCTTGAATATTTGTTGGGCTTCAATTTTGTTGTTAATGTAGATGACCACCCCTCTTTTCTTTTGTTTGTCTGAAGATATAAATTCATTTCCCAGTCTTTTGTTAGTCAGTATCTTTTTCTGTCTTCTTGCCACATGTGTTTCTTGTAAGCATATTATATCTAAGTGTTTTTTCTTCAAAAATTGTTCAATTCTGTTCCTCTTTTTTTTGTCGTTCATTCCGTTGATGTTCCAATTCCATATTTTCAACGCCATATCTTCCAAATTTTTAATTTTAATAATTTTTTATTATTTTTACAATTTGGCTTCTTCTTCCTCTTCCTCTTCTTCTTCGTCTGTCTTCTTCTCCTTTTCTTCTTCCTCTTCCTCTTCTGATTCACCTGTTGCTCCTTCATCCACTCCTTTATCCTCTTCTTTCTCTGATTTCAACTCTTTGTATTTTCTTAGGAATTTTCCCATCTCTTCTGAACTTGTCAGTCTGTGTCTTTTGCCTTTATATGCGAATGTTATCCCTTCTGGGAATTCCCATCTAAAGTCAATCTTGTTCTTTTTCAGTGTCTGAACCAGTGATTTATAAGTATCTCTTCGTTTAAGTAGTCTAATTGGAACATCTTTGAATATGATTATATAATTCCCATTAATATTCAGTCTTTTTTCTCTATTCTTCTGCAGAATTGTATTCCTCATGTCCCTGTCTTTAAATGTAATTAGGCAATCTCCTACAAATCTTCTTGCTTTTGTTGATTTTACTCTCATTCTGAATGCATTTTGCACCGTTTTTGCCATTTCTTCAACTGGAATCTCTAACCATTGTGCTAACTCTGAAATCAGTTTATCTTTTATATTCTCTCCCTGTGTTTCTGGTACCGATCTCAATCTTAAATTCACTTCTCTCTGTCTGAGTTCATTCATAGCAATTAAGTCTTTCATGTCTTCCTGTGCTTTGCTTAATTCACTCATTTCCATTTTAATTTTCTCTTCTTCCTTTCTGACATCCTTCATTTCCATCTTTGTCTTCTTCATTCCTTCCTCCAATGATTGCGTCCTTTTCACCACCTCTTTCAGTTGTCCTTTCAATTCCTTTACTGTCTCATCTATTTTTTTATCCACATTTCCAATTTTATTATCTACATTTTCTAATTTTGTTTCCAAATTATTCTGGCTTTGTTTAATATCCGCAAACATTTTTAAAATCTCTGTCTTAAACTCTGTTTCCTGTTTGGACCCCTTTCTATCCGATGGTGTCCCTTCCATCCCCTTCTTCCCCGGATTAGACATTGTATCTCAATTTATGTCCCAAAATATCAACAATTATTTCCAAACAATCAATTTAAGTCCGATGATTAAAAAACAAATTTTTTAGATTTTCTAAATTTTAGTTCATCAATAATTCATCAATAATTCATCAATAGTTCATCAATAATTCATCAATAGTTCATCAATTGTCCATTTTCTTCTTGCCTCCAATCAGGCTAATCCTTTTTTAAATAGAGCAGATTATAAATTAATCCTTTTTAAATAAAGCAAATTATAAATTAAATTAAATTATCTTCTTGCCTCCATTCAGGCTAATCCATTTTGAATAGAACTTCCTCTTCTTGCCTCTACTCAGGCTAATCCACTTTTGGGGCCAAAACAAATTTATAAGTCCTTCAAATTCCGGGGGCCCAGTTGGAATCAAATCAACAACTTTTTTAAAAAAAGACAGAAATAATCAATTCCAATTAATCAATCGGTACCACAAAGCACTTCAGAGTGAAGCCAAACGGTGAAAGTTTTCCATAAAGTCCAAAAAATGCCAATCGTGGCAGAAAGTCCAAAAAAAAAAAGAAAAGGGAAATAAAAACAAACTGCTATTTCTTTATTCACCACCAGAGGGTGTAGCGCATTGGAGTGACGTAGTTATCAAAGCAGGTAAATTTTTTAAGAAAATTAGTAGTTAATTTAACTTATTCCCCCAAAAATAAGTCCGTTAAAGATATAGTCAATTGCTTAACAGTCCCAACTTTCCAGTCCGTAAATATTATTAACTTTTGCCGTTTATGTTGTAGAAAATGCTTGGTAAATAATAATGGCGGCGGGGGCTTCTCTTCCGTTCCGCAAACTGTTGTTCCGTTCAAGCGATAGAGTCACGGAAGCACCCCTTTAAAAATAATAATCCCCCTCAGTTAAACAGAAAGCCTCTTTTTTTTAATTAATATTTGTCTTCTGTTCCCCCCTTATTTTCCAATTATTTAAGGCTTTTAAAAGTTTTCCGAATATCTTATGGAGGGAAAGAAACTATGACCGCCAGGGTGACTCACTTTCCTTTGTTGCCGCTCTGCCCATAACGCTGCGTCCTTTCGATTTCGGCTGCCGGCTGAACTCGGAGAATATTAAACTTTTACTCCCCGGGACTTCCTTATTTGTTCCTTGCGCCTTATTGTTCACTCTAATTCCAGTGCCGGGTTTTCAGTAATTTTGAGAGCGAAGCGCTTCCACGGCAAGCTCGGGGCTTCGCTATTTGGAGGTAGTTAATGGCGTCCCTCGACCCGCTGGCCCGCTCCGCCGTTCTCTTCACTTCTTACGAAGCTACCTGACGGCCGGGCGAGCCGCTTCTGGTACCGCCGGGAACCTGACCTTCTGGACTCCCACCAGAGGTGCTTTTCGGGGGCTACTGCGCCCTGTAACCCCCCTGTCCCTCCAAAATAGCCTGGGATTTCCCTCCCGGAAAAATCCCCGCTTGCGACGAGATCGCGCTCCACCGGAAGTCCCAACCTTGTGGCATTTTGTCTCAGGGGCATAGGCATGCTGAAGAGTCCTCCTCTCACTTCTTACAATCTATAGTAAAACCGTTCTAGTACAGTGGTACCTCGGGTTAAGAACTTAATTTGTTCTGGAGGTCCCTTCTTAACCTGAAACTTTTCTTAACCTGAGGTAGCACTTTAGCTAATGGGGCCTCCCGCTGCCACCGCACCATTTCTGTTCTCATCCTGAAGCAAACTTCTTAACCCGAGGCACTATTTCTGGGTTAGCGGAGTATGTAACCTGAAGCGTCTGTAACCCAAGGTACCACTGTAGTAGACTAGACAAGAGCTCTAAATGCTGTGTGGAAAGCCCTCCCATCAGATGTTAAGGAGACAATTAATTCAGTAACATTTAGGAAACATCTGAAGGCAGCCCTGTATAGAAGAAGAAGAAGAAGAAGAAGAAGAAGAAGAGGAGGAGGAGGAGTTTGGATTTGATATCCCGCTTTATCACTACCCGAAGGAGTCTCAAAGCGGCTAACATTCTCCTTTCCCTTCCTCCCCCACAACAAACACTCTGTGAGGTGAGTGGGGCTGAGAGACTTCAAGGAAGTGTGACTAGCCCAAGGTCACCCAGCAGCTGCATGTGGAGGAGCGGAGACGCGAACCCGGTTCCCCAGATTACGAGACTACCGCTCTTAACCACTACACCACACTGGAAGCTTTCTAAGGTTTAATGTTTGGCTGTGTTTTTATATATGCTGGAAGCTGCCCAAAGTGGCTGGGGCAACCCAGCCAGTTGGATGCGGTACAAATAATAATAATAATAATAATAATAATAATAATATTTTAGGGAAAGAGGTGTCAGATCTCACCATGAACACCTCCCTTGTTCTCTTATAACGGCAATGGCGCCCACCTGAGAGGTGCGAGAACTCAATTCCAGTGAATTCCAGATGAAAAGAAGCTCTGTCTAAATGTCTCATTTGTAGCGAAGAAGGACAATCTCAATGACAATATTAAGAAAGTCATAAGTGAAGCGGGGTAGGGGGTGGGGAGTCAAGGCAATGTGTGTTTCTGTCCAGGATATAGGCGTCAACTATAATGATGATAATGATGATGATGATGATGATAATAATAATATTAATAATATATTTAGACCCCGCCCATTGGGCTGGGTTTCCCCAGCCACTCTGGGCGGCTCCCAACAGAATATTAAAAACATGATAAAACATCAAACATTAAAAACTTCTAAACGTCAGATAGTTGTTTATTTCTTCGATGGGAGGGCGTTCCACAGGGAGGGCGCCACTACCAAGAAGGCCCTCTGCCTGGTTTCCTGTAACTTTGTTTCTCGCAGTGAGGGAACCACCAGAAGGCCCTCGGCGCTGGACCTCAGTGTCTGGGCTGAACGATGGGGGTGGAGACGCTCCTTCAGGTATGCTGGGCTGAGGCCGTTTAGGGCTACTGGGGGCCAAGGCACTATAGTCCCCTCCCCTGTTTTTTTAGGGGGCCAGGTCCCCTCAATCTTCAGAGGGCCTTCAGTGCCAACCCCTTGCTCTTCAGAATGTCACATGTGCGACATCAGGATATCGCGTCGGACCCCTCAATTATTTTGAGAAGCTGGCTCCTCAGCTCTAGGACAGATCTAGGTGGTGGATCATAGCTATTGCACAGGTATCACATAACTGCTTCTAAGTGCATGGTAAAGTCAACAGAAAGAGTGCAGGATGCAAATGTGCTTTCATGGGTTCAATCCCACGCTCAAGAGGGTAATGCCTTTAAGGGGAGGCTTTTGGGAAGAATGGAATATTTCAGCCTCAGTTCCCCATCTGTAAAATGGGGGTGCCGATGCTGTATCACGCAGGACTGCTGAAAGCACAAACAAGGCACAGACCCTAAAGCACACTGTGATGTCGCAAGTCATTACAGACATTAATGTTGACACAATGTTCCCTCACAACCTTCTCTCTCTCTCTCTCTCTCTCTCTCTCTCTCTCTCCTTGCTTTCCTCTCGTTGAAACAATAGGCACAACCATATTGTATATGGAAGCTTATTCAGAGGATAACTGATTTTTTGATTTTTTTGACACTCTGGAGCGAAGAGCAACAGAGACTTTTTTTTTTTAAAGTGGTGGGATCAGGCCCAAAATGAGCAATCCAAAATAATATTTCTACTGTGTTTTGCTGTGAGACAAATTTGGCAGAAATATACCCCGCCAGATTTCCCTTTCAGTCACTTTGGTGGTAATTGCTTGGAAGGAACTCTGACAGAAGGTTAACAGAAGAAGAAAGCTGTGATGTTGGTTTGCTACAAGCTTCCCGTACAGGGCGGGGTGCCGGCTTCTTGTCATTTTGGATATGTCAAATTTTATTTGCATTCCGCTACGTTTTTTTAAAAAGCTCTTTGCCACATGCTAGAGGGTTTCAGGAGATAGGGGCTGCAACCCACTTACCTGTGAGTAAAGTGCCACTGAATAGGATTTACATTTGAGTAGACAAGGGTGAGGACCGCAGCCTTAGATGCTGATACCCAAGGAAATTATTATTATTATTATTTTTTATAATATTTTTTTATTTTAACAATCAGTAAACAAATAATACAAACAAACAAATACAAAACAGAAGGTAAAAGCAACACATACAAACAATATAAAATATAATATATAAGAGAAGAAAAAATAAAGATAGAGATTAAAAAAAACAATCATTCTGTCTTTCCATTTTTTGATATTAACCTGGGTCTACGACTTCCCCAGACCTTCCCACTCTGTATTCTAGATCTTATATTCTGACAGTAAATTCTTTTTCCCTCTGGCATATCTTTGGTTCAACTTAATCTTAATCTCTTAATATAATTACATTTCCATTTATCTTAAAAAACATTTGTCTTTCTTAATCATAAAATTTTATGCCAATATTCATTTAAATTCAATCTGATGTCCTCAAACATTCTTTATCTTATAATACTTCTGTAAATAGTCTTTAAACTTCCTCCAGTCTTCCTTCACCGTCTCTTCTCCCTGGTCTCTGATTCTGCCGGTCATTTCTGCTAATTCCATATAGTCAATAACCTTCATCTGCCATTCTTCCAGCGTGGGTAGCTCTTGCGTCTTCCAATACTGTGCGATGAGTATTCTTGCTGCTGTTGTTGCATACATAAAAAAAGTCCTATCCTTCGCCTGAACCTGTTGGTTAACCATGCCTAGGAGAAAGGCTTCTGGGTTCTTTCGAAATGTGTATTTAAACACTTTTTTCAATTCATTATAGATCATCTCCCAGAAGGACTTAATCCTTGGGCACGTCCGCCAAAGGTGAAAGAAAGTGCCTTCAGATTCTTTACATTTCCAACATTTATTGTCAGGCATATGATGAATTTTTGCTAGCTTGACTGGTGTCATGTACCATCTGTAAATCATTTTCATTATATTCTCTCTTAGGGCATTACTTGCCGTGAACTTTATTCCAGTGGTCCATAACCGTTCCCAGTCAGCAAACATTATATTATGACCAACATCTTGTGCCCACTTAATCATTGCTGATTTCACTTCCTCATCCTGTGTATTCCATTTCAGCAGCAAGTTATACATTCTTGACAGTATTTTTGTTTTGGGTTCTAACAGTTCTGTTCCCAATTTGGATTTTTCCACCTGGAAGCCAATTTTCCTATCCATTTTAAATGCCTCCATTATTTGATAGTAATGGAGCCAATCTCGGACTTTGCTTTTTAATTTATCAAAGCTCTGTATCAGAGCTTTGATACCCAAGGAAATTAAGACCGAATCCACCTTTCTTCATGAGAACTTCCCTGTTCAGTAAGTTCTTCATCAAATTGGAAAGTGATATTCAAATTATTATTATTTGTCAACATGCCCAGTAGTTCATATCCGCAAATGGAAGCAATGCGCCACAATCCTATGAGGGCTTATGGTGGCACTGTGGTCTAAACCACTGAGCCTCTTGGGTTTGCTGATCAGAAGGTCCGCGGTTCGAATCCCCGCGACGGGGTGAGCTCCCGTTGCTCGGTTCCAGCTCCTGTCAAACCTAGCAGTTTGAAAGCAAGCCAAAAAGTGCAAGTAGATAAATAGGTACCACTCCAGCGGGAAGGTAAACGGTGTTTCCGTGCACTGCTCTGGTTTCGGTGTTCCATTGCACCAGAAGCGGCTTAGTCGTGCTGGCCACATGACCCGGAAAAACTGTCTGCGGACAAACGCCGGCTCCCTTGACCTGTAAAGCAAGATGAGCGCCGCAACCCCAGAGTTGTCCACGACTGGACATAACTGTCAGGGCTCCTTTACCTTTAAGGCCTGTTGAATTCACACATGGATTGATCCCTGATATATGTGAAGAGAATTGCAATCTCAGAACAACAAATGTGGCCCTTTTGTGAATTTTGCTACTTGTCCATCTCCTGCAAAACTTCTGCAAAACTTGGGGGGTGTTTCTTCAGCACTTAATAGACATTTTCTCTTGCCCTGAGCTGGACTTCCCTGGATTAGAGACAAACATAGAGTTTGTATTATGAACTTCACACGAATGAACAAGGCCCACCAGTGCATAGTTTCATCTCAATTGTCCCCAAATCTTCATGATATTATAAACATGGCTTTGTCCTAATCATTGCATGGCAGGCCACTCAAGAGAGTCGTGTGAATGCAATATTGCCTGTAGCATGTAAGCTTTGCTCAGGATAGCATTATTCACTTGTTTATTTTCTCGTAAAGTCAAAGCGAACAAAAGTTCGGTGCATCCGTTGGCTAGCAAGTGTGACTGACAGACCTAAGAGGGTTCGATTCAAATCATTTTTTTTTTAAAAAAAATATTTATTAGATATTTTATAATTATAAAAGGAAAAACAATGAAGAAAAACAATACACGGATTCAACAAACAATACATCAACAATAAAAAACAATACAACAATACAACATAAAAAAACCCACACATCCAAATTTTATATCTATATCTTTCATTAGCTTATTTCCTTGACTTCCTCACACCTCCCTTTTTTGTATTCTAGTTCAAATTAACTGGTTCAACAAATCCTTTCCCTCTTCTTCAATTTTTGTTCTATAATTTATCCTAACACAATATAACTTTAGATTTTCCACTTTAACACATTAACGCTTAATATTCATATAATTCTTAATAACACTTCTGCTAAAACCATGTAGCTTCATTCCAATATTCTTCTAACATTCATTAATTTTGCAATATTTCTGCAAATATACTTTTAATTTTTTTCCAATCTTCTTCCATCGAGAGGGTTTGATGCAAATCTTCTCTTAGCAATACATTTTCTGGATGATTTTGGGTGATCCTCTCAGCGCCTCATCAGCACACAAGGAAAGAAGGGCACTCTAATTTACAAGTTTGCCATGATGCTGGAATAAAATACAGAAGTGCCATTGCTCGCTCTGAACCACAGGGTTAGGGCAGACTAAATGGCTAGTTAAATAAAATCCAAGTGGCATATCTATATGGACAACTAGCCGTCTCATTTAAAGAGCACCTGGAGTCAGACATTTGCTTTCCACTGAGGGCCTTTTGAAGCTCCGCAGTTCAGATGAATATTTTTTATGGTTTGAAGCCTCTATTAAAAACAGAAACAAATTTTGCATTTTCTAAATGGGCAGATAATTATTCCATGATGAAGAGAGCAAATACAGAAGCAGTAATGGCCTCTGTCTTAAATGCAGGCGGAACTGAACTCCTGGCCATATAAATTTGTAATTAATTTGGATGTGCAAGCCATGGAACCGAAGCTCTGATTATGTATTAGAACCTGAGGTGTGAAAATACCTCTAGACAAGTATTTCGGTTTGCCAAGAAGTCCTGAATTGCCACACGCAGGTATGTTACAGTTTCAGACCCTCCAAGCGCCCCTATTTTCCAGGGACGTGCCTGATTTAGAGAAAAGGCCCCGGTTTCCGATTTGATTCCAGAATGTCCCACTTTTCCTTGGGATGTCCCTATTTTCACTGGAGAAACGTTGGAGGGTATGGAGTTATCCAGTCCCCAAGCCGTCTGAAGGGAATCCTGCATAGGAAAGTTTTTAAAAATAATATCTATTGTTTTATTATGCTTTTGTATACGTTGGAAGCTGCCCAGAGGTGCTGGGGCAACCCAATAAGATGTGTGGGGTATAAGTAGTAAAATTATTGTTATGGAATGGGACGTCCCTATTTTCATCAGAGAAATGTTGGATGCTGTGGAGGATCTAATTTTATTTTTGTGACCGCCTGTATTTAAGCTCAAAGGGGAGAGTAAAAAACATATATTCAAACATGGACTTTAAGGACAGCTCCACACATTACCTTTTTTGTGCATACAGTGGTACCTCAGGTTACATACGCTTCAGGTTACAGACTCCGCTAACCCAGAAATAGTGCTTCAGGTTAAGAACTTTGCTTCAGGATGAGAACAGAAATCGTGCTCCGGCGGCGCGGCGGCAGCAGGAGGCCCCATTAGCTAAAGTGGTGCTTCAGGTTAAGAACAGTTTCAGGTTAAGGACGGACCTCCGGAACGAATTAAGTACTTAACCTGAGGTACCACTATACATCGAAGTGTGCGCCTAAAAAGCCTGTGTGAATGGCATGTGCTAGGAAACGCAGTACCAGAATTGGCTGCAGGCCCTTATCAAATGCACACTGAGCAGGAAACCTAGAGGTCGTGTGCCTTTCTTTTTTCTTAGCTTTGCTGGTGCAGAAGAGAAAGCTGGCACCAGGCCTTTGTAAAGCAAATTAACCTCCTAGATACAGTGGTGCCCCGCAAGATGAATGCCTCGCAAGACGGAAAACCCGCTAGACGAAAGGGTTTTCCGTTTTCAGAGGTGCTTCGCAGGACGAATTTGCTATGGGCTTGCTTCGCAAGATGAAAATGTCTTGCGATTCCTGGGGTTTTTCCCCCCGCTCCCCACCCCCTTTTTCTAAGGCACTAAGCTGCCTTTTAGCAGCCAATCCGCTAATCCCTTAAGCCTTTAATAGCCGCTAATAGCCTTTTAGCAGCTAATCCGCTAATCCCTTAAGCCTTTAATAGCCGCTAATAGCCACTAAACCACTAATAGCGCTAATCTGCTAATCCGCTAATGGGCTTGCTTCGCAAGACGGAAAAACCGCTAGACGAAGAGACTCACGGAACGAATTCTTTTCGTCTTGCGAGGCACCACTGTAATTCAGAGTTGTACTTTGCTGGGTTTACCGAAGTGTCGAGGCTGCAGTTCCTCACAAATGTACTTATTTATTCCATCCATTTCTCACCCGTCTCCAATGAGCTCAAGGTGATGGACATAAATCTCTCCCCACCTCCAACCCATTTTATCCTGACAGAAAGTCCCTGTGGCTGAGAAGTACCGATTATCAATGAACTTTGTGCCTGAGTGAGGATTCGGTAACCTGGGTATCCCCAGTCGTGGTCTAGCTGCTACATCACAGGCACCGTGAGCACATTTGCCAACTTGGGGGAACTGCTGTGAGCACAACATACACACTGCAACCAGGCATGTGCCACAAGGACATGTGTGTGCCCACCACATTGGTGACCCCTGTGGCACATCACTGAACTAAGTCAGTCTTCTCACTGACTGGGCTACATCCCTTATACGTGAAAATGTCCTCTATTGCCATTTCTCTAGCATGCCTGCAGCATTTGCTAGAATCCAATGACGATTGTACTGAAATATCTGTGTTACCCACCACCACCACGATAGACCTGGAGAGACAAACCAAAGCCCTCTCCATTCTTAGTGCAGTTGTCTGAAGGTTTCTCCTTTGGTAACAGGGGCAGGGGTGGCGCTGTGGTCTAAACCACTGAGCCTCTTGGGCTTGCCGATCGGAAGGTCGGCAGTTCGAATCCCTGTGACGGAGTGAGCTCCCGTTGCTCTGTCCCAGCTCCTGCCAAGCTAGCAGTTGGAAAGCATGCCAGTGCAAGTAGATAAATAGGTACCACTGCGGCGGGAGGGGAAACGGTGTATCCGTGCGCCCTGGTTTCCGTCACAGTGTTCCATTGCACCAGAAGCGGTTTAGTTCTGCTGGCCGCATGACCCGGGAAGCTGTCTGTGGACAGACGCCAGCTCCCTTGGCCTGAAAGCGAGACGAGCGCCGCAACCCCATAGTCGCCTTTGACTGGACTGAACTGTCCAGGGGGCCTTTACCTTTTACCTTCTCCTCTGGTGGCTCTGTCCTCAAAGACCAGGGGGAGTGGATTCTCCTGTCAAGGGTGCCTTTTGAAAGGCTCCTTCCCAAACAAGCACTAAGTTCAACTTGAGACTCTGTGTGTAGGCATTAAACAGCGCATCAATCACGGACGTGAGCCTCTTCCCCCCACTCCTCAGTGTATATATATGTGTGTGTATGGTGTGTGTGTGTGTGTGTGCCTCAGCTTTGAGAGGAATTCATTCTACCTGCATAGTCAAGGCGCATATAAAGAAGATTGGGAGGGCTGCAAAAGCATCCTAACTCTCCACGGCAAAGGGTGGGAGGGAGGGCTGAGATGAAATACACAGATGGAAACAGAACACTCCACTGGTCACAGATAAGGAAGGCTGCCTATCCGGATGTGAAGAAGAACAAAGTGCATTTTGAGGGCCTAGCTGTGCAGCAGCTCAGCTTCCAAGCTCTGCCCTCGGCACTTGAATCCACTTTCCCTTCGAGGATCTTCCATGCCAGTCAAAAGGGTGGAAAAGGTGGGGGCACAGAGGGGCACCACAGCAGAGGCTCTTCTTCACAGTTCCATCAAGGAATGGCCACTTAGAAAGAGAGAGAGAGATCTCCTGAGGTGGGGCAGGAAGTCGAGGGAATGTGGGTGTGACATCTCAGGCTCAGCCCCAGACCCTATTTTCATTCTAAGGGCTCAGCCAGTGTGGCAAGGGAAGAACACGAGTCTGTGCGGTGTTCTCAGTGGCGTAGCGTGGGGGGTGCAGGGGGGCCCGGCTGCACCGGGTGCAACATCTGGGGGTTAGGGTTAGGGGTGCAAATCCACGGGTTAGGGGGTGCAAATTACTTGCCTTGCCCCGGGTGCTGACAACCCACGCTACGCCACTGGGTGTTCTCCTGTGTTCTTAATCCTCCACAAGTTCCTCAGGTGGGGCACACAGAGAAGGGCCTCTGCGGAAGACTGCAGAGTCTGGGGTGGTTCATATGGGAAGGGGCAGCCCTTGAAGACTCGCACTCCTCAGCCATATTGGGCTTTAAAGATGCATGTTGGAGAAAAGTCACAGCTCCGTGACAGAGGGATGCTTCCAGACTCCCCTGTTTTGGCGTGAAATTCAGTCAGGTTGCACAATGCCCCAGGCCTCTCTTGTCACAGGATTTGTTTTGAAGATCACTCCTCCACCACCCCCACCCCCATAGCTGCCAACGTTTCCCTTTTTTTAAGGGAAATTCCCTTATTCCGAATAGGATTCCTCACAAGAAAAGGGAAAAGTTGACAGCTGTGACACACACACACACACACACACACACACACACACACACAATGCCTGCCTGCCATCAGAGAGGCCCGAAGAATACACTGGCTTTGTGTTGCAATATTGTCGTGGAGTCTCTTGAATATCTTGGAATGCACATGTGAGAAACGTCTGCTTTCTCTATGTTGCTTGCTTCTGATGCCCAGATACCCTTCATGCTCCACACTGAGCCAGTGTGGTGTAGTGGTTAAGAGCGGTAGCCTCGTAATCTGGGGAACCGGGTTCGCTTCCCCGCGCCTCCACAGGCAGCTTCTGGGTGACCTTGGGCCAGTCACACTTCTCTGAAGTCTCTCAGCCCCACTCACCTCACAGAGTGTTTGTTGTGGGGGAGGAAGGGAAAGGAGAATGTTAGCCGCTTTGAGACTCCTTAAAAAGGGAGTGAAAGGCGGGATATCAAATCCAAACTACTCTTCTTCTTCTTCTTCCTGAGCTACACCCAATATCAGGGACCGGCTGGATAAGCAGGAGTGGTGGAAGCTGCCTAGCCAAGAACACCCCCCCCAGGAAAGCACAGAGGGAAAGAATTCGGATACAGGGTCCTGGCTCCTGGCTCCTGGTGGTGAGAAACCAGCCACACCCCAGAGGAGGGAAAAGCTGGAAAGTGCTGGAGGCTGGGAGCTTGAAGGATGATGGAGAGGAGGAAACAGGTAGGTTCCCCAGCACAGGACAGGGACAGGGATCAGACTTGGCGGTTCCACCACAATGCCACTCCCGCAGTTTCTTTGCTGACAGCCTGCAACCTCCGCCTCTCAGAACAAGGTGTTTGTTGCGTGTTGCCAAGCAGAGAGCCAGGCAGCCACAGAGAGGGTTTCTTGGGATTCACCATAGATAGAAGGATAGGAAGTGAAGGGGGAGTTGCAAACCAGTCTGGGCAACTGCTTCAAAAAGGAGAGTTAATAATAATAATAATAATAATATTCATACCCTGCCCATCTGGCTGGGTTTCCCCAGCCACTCTGGGCGGCTCCCAACAAAATATTAAAAACATGATCAAATATCAAACATTAAACACTTCCCTAAACAGGGCTGCCTTCAGATGTCTTCTAAAAGTCAGATAGTTGTTCATTTCCTTGACATCTGGTGGGAGGGCTTTCCACAGGGCGGGTGCCACCACTGAGAAGGCCCTCTGCCAGGTTCCCTGTTCACTTCTCGCAGTGAGGGAACCGCCAGAAGGCTCTCGGAAGTGGACCTCAGTGTCCAGGCTGAATGATGGGGGTGGAGATGCTCCTTCAGGTATACTAGGCCAAGGCCATTTAGGGTTTTAAAGGTAATTAAACTTGTACTGGAGCAATAAGAAGCTCTATATCAGCATGTTTTTCAGCTACAAAGATAGTAGCTTTGTCACAGAGCTCTGGATTCTTCCATGCTACAGCATGGGGTAGGTGGGAGAGCAATTCTCCGCAAAAGCTTTCTGCCTAGATACTTTGGCTCTCTAAGGGGGCAGGCTGACCCAACCTAAAGTGGCTTCCCGTTATTTGAATTCTCCCACTGTCCCAGGTAAGCATCTGAGGAATTATCATAGTTCAAGGGATTTCAAGGGAAGCTGCTTAATGAATTCATGCTCAGCTCCCTGAGAAGTGACATCGGCATCTGCCAGCAACACGAAAGGAAGCACACCTCAGCTGAGTGGTCTAGATCTGTAGGATTTGCCTAATCAGAATGACACAAGCTGGGTTTAAATCACCGTTCCAATTAGAATGATTCTGCGGACACAGTTAAGAAGCGTCTAAGCGAACCTCCTTTTCACAATAGCGGTCCAAAGATGTCTCGTTCATTGAAGAAGCTTCCCCCTGTGTCAGGAGAATCATACTATTCTCCCCAACCACCCCAAACCCAGAGCAAAGTTAGATGATGACAATAAACACAAAACAGGCGTAATAACAGCTTTGGGAGGACGTGGGTGGCGCTGTGGGTTGAACCACAGAGCCTAGGACTTGCCGATCAGAAGGTCGGCGGTTCAAATCCCCGCCACGGGGTGAGCTCACGTTCCTCGGTCCCTGCTCCTGTCCACCTAGCAGTTCGAATGCTTTATCTGAGAAACCAACTAAGAAGAAGAAACTCCCGCTTTATCACTACCCTAAGGAGCACGTCAAAGTGCAAGTAGATAAATAGGTACCACTCCGGTGGGAAGGTAAATAGTGTTTCCGGGTGCTGCTCTGGTTCACCAGAAGCAGCTTAGTCATGCTGGCCACATGACCCGGAAGTTGTGCTCCCTCGGCCAATAAAGCAAGATGAGCACCGCAACCCCAGAGTCGGTCATGACTGGACCTAATGGTCAGGGGTCCCTTTACCTTTACCTTTAACTCTGGTGGGGGACATGTGTTCATGGAGGGGGCAGAAATCCTTTGTTTCAGTTGTGGTCTTCAGCTTTTAGGATTTCCCCCTGGGTGTTCATAGCAGCTGTGGGTCACCCTGATTCAGATTCTAACTCTGACGCGACAAGAAATTAACTCCCTCAGTCCCTGCTTCAGTTTCAATCTGGACCAGATCCTTCTATGAACCCTCCCTCCCAAATAACCATGCCATTATCGATTGTGTCATTATTGCCCTATCTAGTTTCGGGTACCTGTTTATTCTGAGGACATTTGCATGCCTCCAGCGGATGCTAGACAGCATCTTAAAAAGTAGAGACATCACCTTGCCAACAAAGATCCGTATAGTAAAAGCTATGGTTTTCCCAGTAATGATGTATGGAAGTGAAGGGGGGACCATAAAGAAGGCTGATCGCCGAAGAATTGATGCTTTTGAATTATGGTGCCGGAGGAGACTCTTGAGAGTCCCATGGACTGCAAGAAGATCAAACGTATCCATTCTGAAGGAAATCAGCCCTGAGTGCTCACTGGAAGGACAGATCCTGAAGCTGAGGCTCCAATACTTTGGCCACCTCATGAGAAGAGAAGACTCCCTGGAAAAGACCCTGATGTTGGGAAAGATGGAGAGCACAAGGAGAAGGGGACGGCAGAGGGCGAGATGGTTGGACAGTGTTCTCGAAGCTACCAGCGTGAGTTTGACCAAACTGCGGGAGGCAGTGGAAGACAGGAGTGCCTGGCGTGCTCTGGTCCATGGGGTCACGAAGAGTCGGACACGACTAAACAACAACAACAAGCTGATGCAGTTAGGAGTGCGGCAAGATCCAGTTCTTCCTCAGTCCCCCAATGAGCCCCACTCTCTTCCCCGTCTTCCCCCCACAACCCACACTCTCTCCAAGGAGTGAGGACTAATTTGGGGGTTGTAGGTCTTCCATTCTTGCAGGTGAGGCCAACAGAAACCACCACCATCCCCCTGGTCTCTACCATCTTGGCTGGTGTCTGCGAAGTGGATGCATTTCTTTGAATTTTGCAAACTTTTATGACAGCTTTAATCGCATGTCTTGAAGATGAGCGGTAGAGGCTGAAACCTGGCAAGGCTGAAGCCCCCGACTTGCTTAGGATGCAATCAAGTGTGTCGCCCAGGCGCTGAGCCTCGTACCGCCAAGATATGCATAGCAATTATTAATAGCTCTTTACATTTTAAACTTCATACATTTATTTAGCGTAAAAACAGGACAGTCCTTCTATACCCATTAAAACCATTGCACATTTTATTCTCAGAGATGCAGGTGAATTCTCCAAGGACACTTCAATCGCCTAGTATGCCCCTGTTGGCCATCTTTAATTGTAAGAGAGCCTCATCTTCACTCCACTCAGATAGGATGTTTTATTGGCCACTGATGCCGAAGGTGTTTTTCTCTGTTGAAGTGGAATCACTCTCTCTCTCTCTCTCTCTCTCTCTCTCACACACACACACACACACGCTGCATCCTTTCCTTCCAAGCAGTAGTAAAGTGGAACCTTTGTGTTCATTCTTTTTTTATTATTATTATAAAAAAAGCAACATCTTCCTGTCATCAGTCCAAAAGTGTCGCTTTCGCATTCCACTCTGGTAGGCAATGAAATTACTCCACTCATGAATGAAAGAGGAGCGAGGTGGCACACATTAAAGGGAAGAGAAAAGTTCCCGTGTGTGTGATCCTGATGTCTTGGTAGAACAGAAGGTGACAAAACTGTATTTGTGATTGAAAATGCCTTTTTTTTCTATTTTTGAAATAAGCGCATCTATGTATATGGGAGGGAGGGGGCAGGAGGAGAGAGAGAGAGAGAGAGAGAGAGAGAGAGAAAGAGAAAGAGAAAGAGAAAGAGAAAGAGAAAGAGAAAGAGAAAGAGAAAGAGAAAGAGAAAGAGAGAAGCACTTCAAACAGAGTCAAGGGGTGGGGAAAACTAGAGCCTGTGCTAAATTGGGGTCTCATCCACACTTCCTCTTGCCTAGAAAGCATGGGGGGAAACAGAGAAAATCTGGACCTGAGTTGTTTCCCACTTGCCGCACTCCTTTCCTAGAGAAAACCTGCTCTTTAGTGCTAAACTGGGACAAACGTCAGTCCGGAGGAAACCTGAATCGCCATTTGCTCTGATTGAGCACTAAAGAGTGCTTTCTCCTGGGGGAAAGCAACCCAGCACATGGTTGTAAGCATGTATTTCCACTTGAAGACCAAAAGTAACAAAGGTAACGTCTTTTATTTTTGCAAAACGTACCCGAGGTCATCATTCTCTCAACCTTTATGGGTACAAGTCTGGTTGGATCAACGCACTTTTTAGGAGTTGACCGTTTTGCACTTTTAACACGAAACAATAGCGAGCGGGATTCTAATTTAAGTTCAAGATGTCACAATTTAAGATTAATACAGCACCATATTGCACTTAGGCCTATGAATGCCAATTATTAAATGGCTTAGTGAGGACCCTCTCCATCACACTGACCAATGCCTAACTGCAAACCTTACAAAGTTGTGACGATTTGCTACGCGGTAGGCGACAACCAAATGGCACCAGCCAATCAGCTGAATGGCAAAATTCCTCCCGGGCCCCCACTCCAAAGTGGGTGACCCCATGACAGACACAACAAGGTCATAGGTAGAGGTAAAGGGACCCCTGACCATTAGGTCCAGTCGTGGCCGACTCTGGGGTTGTGGCGCTCATCTCGCTTTACTGGCCGAGGGAGCCGGCGTACAGCTTCCGGGTCATGTGGCCAACATGACTAAGCCACTTCTGGCGAACCAGAGCAGTGCATGGAAACACCGTTTACCTTCCCGCCGGTGCGGGACCTATTTACCTACTTGCACTTTGATGTGCTTTCGAACTGCTAGGTTGGCAGGAGCAGGGACTGAGCAATGGGAGCTCACCCTGTCGCGGGGATTCGAACTGCCGACCTTCTGACTGGCAAGTCCTAGGCTCTGTGGTTTAACCCACAGCGCCACCCACGTCCCCACAGCAAGGTCATATAGACCCCCAAATTAGGGAGGGCAGGCGGGTGAACCAGTGCACGAAGCAAAAGAGAAATCTCTATGCAACATGCAGCAGTATTTATATGTCTCTCATATTGCTGCTTGCATGTTCTCCCATTGGCCAAATTACTCCCAGCAACCCTAGAGACCAATGGGGTAGTTGTGGCTATCCAAACATACCCGCCCGCAACAACAAGGGTAGCTCTGGTGATCTCTGTGCAACACGTGCTCTATAGGAGGAGAACCCGTTAAATCAAAGAATGAGATATTGAATGCCAGTGTGGCCTATAATATGGGCAATAACATTTACTTATTTATTTAGACCAATGACAAACCTAGACAGCATCTTAAAAAGCTGAGACATCACTTGCCAACAAAGGTCCGTATAGTTAAAGCTATGGTTTTCCCAGTAGTGATGTATGGAAGTGAGAGCTGGACCATAAAGAAGGCTGATCGCCGAAGAATTGATGCTTTTGAATTATGGTGCTGAAGGAGACTCTTGAGAGTCCCATGGACTGCAAGAAGATCAAACCTATCCATTCTGAAGGAAATCCGCCCTGAGTGCTCACTGGAAGGACAGATCGTGAAGCTGAGGCTCCAATACTTTGGCCACCTCATGAGAAGAGAAGACTCCCTGGAAAAGCCCCTGATGTTGGGAAAGATGGAAGGCACAAGGAGAAGGGGACGACAGAGGATGAGGTGGTTGGACAGTGTTCTCGAAGCTACCAGCATGAGTTTGACCAAACTGCATGAGTTTGACCAAACTGTGGGAGGCAGTGGAAGACAGGAGTGCCTGGCGTGCTCTGGTCCATGGGGTTATGAAGAGTTGGACACGACTAAACAACAACAATTTATTTAGATATTTAATATCACTAGTGCTATTTTTCTAGAAAAAGAGGTGCCGGAACTCACCATGAACGCCTCCCTCTTTCTCTTAGCATCGCAGTTGCACCTGCCTGAGAGGTGCCAGAACTGAGTTCCAGTGAGTTCCCCCTGGAGAAAAGACCTGAATATCACCATCTTCAAAGTAGAGTCTTGGGCAGAGCTGGTCCCTTATTAGACATCCCAGATGTGTGTCATTTGTTGTGTACATTTCTCCCATGAATGCGGCTCTCCACTCACAGAGAAGGGGTGTCAAGGAAACGCACAAGGATAAGTCAATGCTTGGATAAGTCAATGCTGTGTTAACGTTTGTGTGTGTTTATATATATTTCTATATATATGCATGGGTGTTGATCTATCTAACTACACACACACACACATCTTTATATTTGTAAAGGCTGCATTTGTAAACAATGAGCTCATGCGAATATTTTTCACGCCTCAGCCTTGATTCCCCACCCCATTCTCCTCCTTGAAAGCCCTGAAAAAAGTTTACTTGATGTCTAACCAAGCAGTGCTGCATCTTCAAATTTGAAGGAGAAACTCAGAAAGTTAGGGTTTTTTTTTATTATTCTTCATTTAAGTATTATTTTTTAATTGCAGCGTATTAAACATAAAATCTGGTACAATCTTTAAAAATAAATAGGACCTAACTATAAATGGGCCCTGTTGTGTTTTTATCTTTGACAAGCAAGTAATTGCTTCTCAAATTTATCAGTTTGTTTATGCAAAAACCATTTACCAAGCCTAGCTCAAAAGCATCAATTTCATCATTATCATCTTATTAATTTAGCCAAGCTATAACACAGCTGATTATTCCTGAGTAATATCCGCTGCAGCACATCATGTGTGGCAAAACCATCTGTACAGTACCTATTTAATAAATAAACCCTCGGCTAAATGTCTCTGTTTATTGAGAACTAATGTTTATAGAAAATATAATGGAACTCAATAAATAACTCAGCTTCATCAACCTGCATATGAATCAGTATGAAGAATGCTGACATCATCACCTTTCAAGTACCACAGAAAGCAAAATTACCCAAAAGAGCTATAGAGTCAATATTAAGGCATTAAAACTGCAATGAAGGCATATTAATGCTTAAAACTTCATTGTTGGCAGTGGAATTGCCACAACGGACATATTTTATAACTCCAAGACTACTTAGGCTTTATGGCTGCTTCTTTGTTGAGTGCCTTGCACTTAATGTAGTTTTCCACTTTAAATATATATAAAAAAAACACCCAACAACACGAGATCTTAAAAAAAAGAAAGACAAAAAAGAAAAGGAAAATTGCTGATTCTCAGCATTCATTTTTAAAATAATGCAAACTGCTGATTCCAATTGTTTGAGGTTGGTTGGGGGGGGGAGGGGGAGCAAACTTATTTAACTCCATGCTTTCTGAATTCTTATAGGCACTGAATGGATTTTCTAATGCAAGGGTTAAGATAAGGTTGAAAGCATTTTAGAGAAAAGAGGAAACAAGCCATAAACATGCTCACGGTTTTATTAAAATACAGTGCTCTTCGTTTGCTTGCTTTTTTCAATGAAATAAATTTGCGTGGACAGGCGGAGTCCCCAGATCCCGAGCGGTCCCCCCGTCATGCGGAATAACGACTCAAGACAACGTGCTATGGGATTAAATTGGCCACAAATTTATTAAATTTCAAATGTGGGTAGACCTTGGCTCAGGCATTGGGCGTTCTCCCTCCCCAGTCCCGAGCCGGGGACCTAGGGAGCTTCAGGGTTATCCAGTGTGTGTGTGTGGGGGATGAGCCGGCTCTAGAGAATATATGTTCAAGCAGAGATAGCCGCCCCCGTTACGCCACCGCCGCAGGGGAGAGCAATGACGACCTTTCGGCGTACGGTCAAAGCCTCCCTTCAGAAACACCTTTAACGGGGGAACCCTGGTATCGCTGCTGCAAAGAGGAAGATGGACTAAAGGATTCCGCCCAAGGCCTGATACCGCCAAAGTTGTGACGTTTTGCTACGGGAAAGGCGAAACCTGCCAATGCAGGGAAATTCCTTTCCGCCCTTTAACAGCGACCTTAACGTAGCAGCTCCCACATACCTGTGAAGAAAAGTTAACCTGCAAAACCTGTGAAGAAAAGTTAACCTGCAAAATAAGACATTAACTGAGGGTGGGTAGGGTGGGAGAAGCTCTGGAGCCAAATGATGATTCCCAGGTAAGATCCTCCCTCTATTGTGTGGGCAGGTAATCCCTCCCCTACCTGGCCTGGTCTCCTTGGCAACGCTTCCCCCAGGTGGGATTGGACAACTGACTGAGGTAGGCGGAGACCTCCAGGTATCCCACCTGGGGGAAGGCGAAGCCAAGCCTGTGTTGATGGAGCCGCTCCAGATCCAGGGGCTGCGTGTGTCCACGCAAAGGGCGCCCCCCGTTTTAATCGGGGAGTGGTCATTCTTGTCACTTTTATTGATCTGTTTACCATGTCCTTCAACAATACATACATGTGCATCACAGTGTTCCGTAAAACTTCTCATTGGCATGCACAGAACAGCACCAGCATTTTTTGAAAAGGGGAACCCATAATCTACCATATACAGTGGTACCTCGGGTTACATACGTTTCAGGTTACATACGCTTCAGGTTACAGACTCCGCTAACCCAGAAATAGTACCTTGGGTTAAGAACTTTGCTTCAGGATGAGAACAGAAATCGTGCTCCGGCGGCGTGGCAGCAGCAGGAGGCCCCATTAGCTAAAGTGGTGCTTCAGGTTAAGAACAGTTTCAGGTTAAGAACGGACCTCCGGAACGAATTAAGTACTTAACCTGAGGTACCACTGTATTTTGGAAAGTTCCTTGAGGAAAATGGACTTAAGGTACCACTTGACTGATGTTGGATATAACCCAATGAGCCTACTCTGAGGATAATTTAATTGGATATCATCTCAGGGAATAATCAATATGGAATCCTTCAGATGTTGTGAACTACAAATTCATCAGCCCCAAGCAGCATGGCCAATGATTAGGGATGATGGGAGATGTAGTCCACATCTGGAGGGCAAACGTTGGTGACCCTTGCTCTTGGTGGAAAATTTGCATGCCATGCTTACTTCATGTATCTGAAAGCTGCTGAAGGTCATGCAACAGTTCCATTGAAGAATTCAGCAGCTAGGTTGCAAGATGGTTGAGCATATTACACTGATCCTGGTCCAACTGCACTGGCTACCAATTAGTTTCGGGGCCCAATTCAAAGTGCTGGTTTTGACCTATAAAGCCTTAAATGGCTCAGGATCGCAATATCTCAAGGACTGCCTCTTTCCATATGAACCCACCCAGACCCTGAGATAATCTTCTGAGGCCCTCCTTCATGTGCCTCCTCTTCGAGAGGTCCGGAGGGTGGCAACACGAGAACGGGCCTTCTCTGCAGTGGCTCCTCATCCGTGGAATGCTCTCCCCAGGGAAGTTTGCCTGGTGCCTTCATTATAAACCGTTAGACACCAGGCAAAAGCGTTAGTTTTTAACCAGGCCTTTTTTAACCTGATCGACATCCTATACCATGGACAGGCAAACTAAAGCCTGGGGGCTGGATCTGGCCCAATCGCCTTTAAATCCGGCCCGCGTACGGTTCGGGAATCAGCATGTTTTTACATGAGTAGAATGTGTCCTTTTATTTAAAATGCATCTCTGGGTTATTTGTGGGGCCTGCCTGGTGTTTTTACATGAGTAGAATGTGTGCTTTTATTTAAAATGCATCTCTGGGTTATTTGTGGGGCATAGGAATTTGTTCATTCCTCCCCCGAAATATAGTCTGGCCCACCACAAGGTCTGAGGGACAGTGGACTGGACCCCAGCTGAAAAAGTTTGCTGACCCCTGTCCCATACCCTTTTAAAATGTGTCTATTTTGGGGGGGAGGGGAGAGGGGTGTTGTTGGGTTATTGCTTTTATTTTGATTTTATATATTGTGATCTTTTCTGTGAACAGCCCTGAGATCTCCAGGTATAGGCCGGTAGTCAAGGTAAAGGGACCCCTGACCATTAGGTCCAGTCACAGATGACTCTGGGGTTGCGGCGCTCATCTCGCTTTATTGGCTGAGGGAGCCGGTGTACAGCTTCCGGGTCATGTGGCCAGCATGACTAAGCCGCTTCTGGCAAACCAGAGCAGCGTATGGAAACGCCGTTTACCTTCCCGCCGGAGTAGTACCTATTTATCTACTTGCACTTTGACGTGCTTTCGAACTGCTAGGTTGGCAGGAGCTGGGACCGAGCAATGGGAGCTCACCCTGTCACGGGGATTCGAACCGCCGACCTTCTGATCGGCAAGTCCTAGGCTCAGTGGTTTAACCCACAGTGCCACCCGTGTCCCATACGGTGGCATATAAGTTCAATAAATAAAAATACATATTAGGTCAAATTTATGTTCAATCTGCTAGTACTTTTAAACCCTGCTCTCCTTTTGAGAACACTATGGCCCAGTTCACATGGAATGCTAGGGCTTCATTGGCACTTTATGCTAATCCAAATCGTAGATTATAGTGTCAACAAGAAAGTTCCCGGAGCGAAGACTGCAGACGCGGCGCTGCTCCCCTGGTCATGCTGCTGCTGCTGTACGGCCCTGAGCGAAACCATGGTTTGGCTTAAAATTACGTCTAATGCTTGGGCACATGGTTTGTCTTGCTCTGGCCAAACCATAAGATAAAATCAAGGTTTGTTCTGGGTTTGTCGTTCGTAGTTTGCCTGGGGAGACACTTGGGGGAGTGAGGCTTCAGGAGGAACAGGGAAGGAGCAGAGTGATCTCAATCTTCGCTCTGGGAACCCAAACATTTTGCTAATCCATGGTTTGGCTGAACATTATCTGCAAACTAGGTCTATGAATAATGTTAAGTTGTGGGTGAACATATCAGACGACACGGCGATTCTTCAAGCAGCTCTTGTTTATTCAGAGGCCAGAACAGAACTGATCTGAAGGGCTCAGTCAGCCTGCTTATATAGAGCTCCAGTACAACGTTACTGTAGCAACTTTCTAAAACTATCCAATCACTGAACGTCACTTTCGATCCTTCATTTGCATAACTATCTACAGTATCCCCCTGCTGGCCCAGGGTGAGAACTTCAGTACATAACAAATAAAGTAGGGCGTTAACAATGTCTTTGGTATCCCATATGAAATTACCTTTTTAAAAGGACATCTATGTGATACTTCTATGGGAGGAAAATATATTCCTGGTTAATGGAAAATATTTTAATGGTTCCTCTACTGATTGTGGATTTTGTTTATGTTCTAATAGTAATAGGGGGTGTACATGTGTGCTTGAAACACCCAACCTCCATTGCATTATTCCATTCTCCAGCAGAAAAAAAAGATAATTTATTATAATTTTTTTCTATAGTGGAAATCATCAACCTGAAAGCCAGCATTTAATTATTATTCTTCCTTGCAACATTAAAAATGAGATTGCAATTCTATTTGAAGTCTGGGGAAGTTTACCATTTAATTTGATGGCAGCAAAATCAATAGCAGCTAAATATACTTCATGTTCATAGAACCAGGATCCATTGTCTTGCCTAAGTCAGGCTGCCTTATTCATTACTCAGAAGTAGAGCCCATTAAATTCAACGGAGCTTCTCCGGAAAGCCTTATGGGATGGCAGTCTTACAACGGGACTTACTTCTCAGACGACACACATAGGATTGAACTGTAAGCCAGGTGTGATTTGATCTTGACAATCTTTTGTAAGCTGTGTTAAAGAATGTCTCAGGGCTAACACAGTATATATTCCAAATAAATAAATAAAATTAAAAGTCATGATATATTCCTTTATTTAAATTTTAGGCATAAATTTATGTTTCGTTTTCTCACATTGAAAAAAAATGTTCCCACCCAATATCCCTAAATAGAAACATTTTTTAAAAAGTGCATGGTTTAGCTACTCAGGTATGACTATCACATGCCTGCACTTAGCTGCTTGTGGACCTTGCCAACAAAGGTCCGTATAGTTAAAGCCATGGTTTTCCTAGTAGTGATATATGGAAGTGAGAGCTGGACCATAAAGAAGGCTGATCGCCGAAGAATTGATGCTGGAGGAGACTCTTGAGAGTCCCATGGACTGCAAGAAGATCAAACCTATCCATTCTTAAGGAAATCAGCCCTGAGTGCTCACTGGAAGAACAGATCCTGAAGCTGAGGCTCCAATACTTTGGCCACCGCATGAGAAGAGAAGACTCCCTGGAAAAGACCCTGATGTTGGGAAAGATGGAGGGCACAAGGAGAAGGGGATGGCAGAGGACGAGATGTTGGACAGTGTTCTCGAAGCTACCAGCATGAGTCTGACCAAACTGCGGGAGGCAGTGGAAGACAGGAGTGCCTGGCGTGCTCTGGTCCATGGGGTTATGAAGAGTCGGACACGACTAAACGACTAAACAACAACAACATACCCAGTGCACAGTGGGTGTACAATTAAATATATAGGTGTTCATATGCTCCCGTTGTTTCTCTTTACGAGGGCTAGTCTCTGTTTGCTATTTCCTAGAAACACACTGTCCCTATTTTATCCTTATGCTGTCTTTATAAGGTTAGTTAGTTCTTCTATTGCTCTAAGATTTAAAATTGGCAGTGAAGGTGCCTTGGGAAAAAAATATCATTCCAAGTGACATTTTCTGAGCCTAATTTGTACATTCGAATCCCACTGTCAGAGCATCTCTGTTGCTTGGCCAGCCGCCAGACTTCCTGCGCTCTCTAGGAACAGACATGTTTTCCAGTGCAGTGTTACTACTCCTGGTGTCTTACTTCTCGAGAACTTTAGGGGGCACTCATGAGCTACTTCGTGCTCTTCTGCCTAGAGACAATTGCGATTGTTTTCTCATGCCCATCACTGCAGAGTTGCTCTTCATGACAGACAAAGAGGGGCGTGTGGGTGTGCGTGATCCAAGTCTAGACACAAAGTAATGTGCAGAGCAACACAGGAGGCAGCCCCAAAAATGTGCTATACCAAAAAGAGGCACCTGTTGATGTGGTTTTACTTCATTCACAAGGCGCATTAGACTTTATCATTCCAGGGGGTGTGGGGTTGAGCTTACCTTTCTGTTGGGAATTGTGTATGTTCTTGAAATATACTCGGAGTTGAGAGTGGATTTCATGCTCTTTATTCAGCTCATAGTGGTGAGGAGGAATGGAAGTTCCCCCCAGAATGTCTGCTTTATATACATTATTACACAATGGGCCCCACATGATTGGCTAATTCCAGGATTCTCCTGTAGACCAATCAGGTTGTGGATTCCTATTGTTCTAGGACCAATCAGACTGCTGCATTCTGAATCCTATTGTTCTAGGACCAATCAGACTGCTGCATTTTGGATCCTATTCAACTCAGTACATCACAGTTTCCCTTTCCTGTAGGTTTCCCAGCAATGGGAAACCTGGAGCTAAAAGTGTGTTCCAGACAATTCATTGGCACATAGGACTCCCTCATAGCACAGATCAGCTGACAGGCATGGAAAGCTATCACTCTGAAGTCCATTTGTAAGCTGTTTATATTTAACTGATGGGCATTGCAGGACATCCCCTCTGAAGTCTGTTTGCTTGTATATCTGAAGGAGTGTCTTCACCCCCATTGTTCAGCCCGGACACTAAGGTCCAGCTCTGAGGGCCTTCTGGCGGTTCCCTCCCTGCGAAAAGTGAAGTTATAGGGAACCAGGCAGAGGGCCTTTTGGGTAGTGACGCCCGCCCTGTGGAACGCCCTCCCATCAGATGTCAAGAAAATAAACAGCTATCTGACTTTTAGAAGACATCTGAAGGCAGCCCTCTTTAGGGAAGTTTTTAATGTTTGATGTTTCATTGTGTTTTTAACATTGTGTTGGGAGCCACCCAGAGTGGCTGGGGAAACCCAGCCAGATGGGCGGGGTATAAATAATAAATAATATATTATTAGTAGTAGTAGTATATATTCAAAGTGCTTGCAAATACCCTTCAATGGAGATAGCTCTCAGTGCCCATCTGCAGATTAGTGCTAAGAGTCACTCTCCTCTAAATCAGGCTTCATAGCGATGTCTGGTGATTGACACCTTCCTTTCAAAATTGGGTGGCGTGGAAGAAGAAATAATCTGACTCACTTCTTAGATCCAGTTCCCCATCCTTGCTTTCAGGGCTTATCCACAAGTACCTTTTGCCACACTTTTTCCAGGTATATGTCCTCACTTAAAAGCTCAGTGTCTGAGTGGAGTTTTTTGTCCCAGAACTTTCCCTGAGAAAATAGCGCTCTATTGGCACCAAGAAAAGGCACTTGGACATGGAGTTTTAAAGTGCAGACCATGCCTGGGAAAAGCAGGGGGGAGGTAAGGTAAAGGTAAAGGGACCCCTGACCATTAGGTCCAGTCGTGGCCGGCTCTGGGGTTGCGGCGCTCATCTTGCTTTATTGGCCGAGGGAGCTGGCGTACAGCTTCCGGGTCTTGTGGCCAGCATGAATCATAGAATAGAATCATAGAATCATAGAGTTGGAAAAGACCACAAGGGCCATCGAGTCCAACCCCCTGCCAAGCAGGAAACACCATCAGAGCACTCCTGACATATGGTTGTCAAGCCTCTGCTTAAAGACCTCCAAAGAAGGAGACTCCACCACACTCCTTGGCAGCAAATTCCACTGTCAAACAGCTCTTACTGTCAGGAAGTTCTTCCTAATGTTTAGGTGGAATCTTCTTTCTTGTAGTTTGGATCCATTGCTCCGTGTCCGCTTCTCTGGAGCAGCAGAAAACAACCTTTCTCCCTCCTCTATGTGACATCCTTTTATGATGTCACTTAGCATGACTAAGCCACTTCTGGCGAACCAGAGCAGCGCACGGAAACGCCGTTTACCTTCCCGCTGGAGCGGTACCTATTTATCTACTTGCACTTTGACGTGCTTTCGAACTGCTAGGTGGGCAGCAGCAGGGACTGAGCCACGGGAGCTCACCCTGTCATGGGGATTTGAAGTGCCAACCTTCTGATCGGCAAGTCCTAGGCTCTGTGGTTTAACCCACAGCGCCACTCGCGTCCCTTAGGGGGAAGGTACATGTGGATAAACCCTAATTCTCATGGTTCAAGAGAAGAGCTGTGCACGGTTTCAAGGCGGGAGTGAGGAGGAGGTCAGGAATAACTCTCAAGGCACATGTGAAGTTAACTCTGTATTCAAAGAAACAAAACAGCTCTGGCCTAGTGAGCATAGCAACTCTTCCCAGTAGATCTGAATCCTATGAGGCAGTTGGGAGGAGTGAAATTCCCCATAGTTTCCCAAAGTCTCCTTCTTCCCAGGTCCTTCCCAAGCAATCTGAGACTTCTTTGCCATGTCTGTCTCTGTTCCACCCTCTTCATGCCTCTTCTGGTCCTGAGAGACGTGCAGAAGGACTGGTTGCAGCAGGAGGGGAAGACAGCCGGGCTTCCTCTCCAGCCCGCCTCATCTCTTCCTCTTGGCTCCCTTCCTCTCCAGCCTCCACTTCTGCCTCCGCTTCCAGACTGCTCTCTGTCACAGCCTCTTCCTGCTCACTAAACCCTGTTACCTGCTTCTGAAAATTCCTTCTCCCACCTTCTTCTCCATCTGACCACTCATTGTCATTCCCCCACCACTCCCCAGGCCTTCTTCCCTTGGGAAGTCCAACCAGTCCATGACTCATGGCTATATAATGGCAATCTGAGTTTTTGCTCAGTTCTGTTGAAGAGCTAATTCAAGCTTAGCCCCTGTAGACTGGCCCATGGACAGCATATTCTAAGCTTTCTTGAACTTCACAAGACCCTGCAACCCTTTGTCTTATGATCAGTCCCGTGGGAGCAGTGCTTTGCGGGACTTGACATCTTTCCGCAGGGCCTGCAAGACAGAGCTGTTCCACCAAGCCTTTGGCTAGGGCACAGCCTGACTCCCTCCTTTGGCAATCTTCACAGAACTTTAGCTCAATGGTTGCCAACAATTTGATTTGAATTAATTTTATAATGAAATGATTTTAGAATTTTGTATTATTTTATTGTTGTTAGCCGCCCTGAGCCCGGCTTCGGCTGGGGAGGGTGGGATATAAAAATGTATTATTATTATTTATTATTATGGACTTGGGAGCAGGGGAGAATAATTTCTGAGGTCACCGAAAACACATTTAAACCATAGAAGTCCCCCCCCTCCCAACAGTAACAAAACCAGACCTCCTGGATGGTTTCAGCTCAGCCTTGCTTTGAAGGCTGAATAGCAAACTTTTCCCCTTATTATTTTGCACTGGAAAAATAGAATCAGAGAGCTGAATCAGGTTGTTTGGTGAACTTCTCCGACAAAGGCTCTGTACTCTCCAGAAATGAAAAGGGCAGGAGAGAAGCTCGCCATCTGAGCTAATACAGTTACTGTCAAATACAATGGTCCTTATGAAGAAGAATGGGCTCTTCTCTCACATGTCATGGAATGCCACGGAAAACAAACTCTCTGCTTAAGAAATTATCTGAGATAATTGAACAGATAGTTGCTGATGAATTGCTAAGAGACCTTGTTACCGTCGCGATCATTATTAAGATAGGAATTGTGCTTTAAGGGCCGATAAGTTCTCAGTATGATTCCATAGATCTGAATTTTCTTTTGAAAAGGAAGACAATACAGTGAAAAGCACAGTAGTGCTAGATAAAACAAAAGGGAAAAAAGGAAAAAAGAAATATGGGTAGCATCCTAAGTTGCTTTCACTTTTACTGAAGGACATATACATATGTGTATATTTTTGTGGGTGGCACCGTGAGTATCTGCTGTTATATATTCAAAGCTTGGGTTTCAAGGATTTGACATCTTGGGCATTATTCTCTGAATAGTTAAGTGAACTCTTACTGAGAACTGTGCTTAATTCCTGAAGGAGAATGTCTTTTTTTGAAGTGTTTCTGAAACATTTTGTTCCTCTAGTGGTGAGTGAATACGCTGAATAGTCTGTAGTAAAGGGGTAAGGAATAATTAAAATACAAAACCAGGCAGAAATGCAGTAATAATTGAATTGTTGCCTCTAATGTTTTATGAAAAGAAAGGTTGCATTTTCAATCTACTGGTAGTTTGAAGAGGAGCGGAAACATTGACATATCCTTGACTTTAAACTTCTATGTACTGCAAGCGTTTTGTAGTTTTTAAAAGAAGTCTAGCATTGCACACATAACACAATCACAGGGAAGGCTCCTTAAAATACTACATTCTTTTTACTGATTTTCTCCCTTTATTCCGATTTTTGTTATGGTATGCCAACCACATAACAGACTTCTGCGTTCAGCTGTGCAGTTACTAATGCGCAGCGCATAAGCATAAGCACTATATGACAAATACAGACAGGAGCAAGACTCAAACTGAAAAGAAACACCCACACAACACATGTTTAGCCAGAATGCAAGACCCTTTTGAAGAAATGCCCATCAAACATAGCTGATATGGAATCGGGGAGAAATTGATGGCTGTCCAAAATGCACTGCCATCGAACCTAGATTTGTAATATTGCAATTCTTACAATATCACCCCTGGATTTGAGTCAGACAACCATCTCCACTTGGTGAGAAGGCTGTGCCCTTTTCTCGCACCCGCAGGTGACGTGATCATCATTCAGGCCTCGGCCATTTCAAGGTTAGACAACTGCAGTGAACTTTATATAGGACTAGGTGGGATTTGTGGGGCTCCAGCTCTCATGAGCCCCAGCCAGCAAGGCAAACTGTCAGAGATGAGGGTTACTAGTTCCACCTCCTTGCTCTAGATGGAGAATGATTGGAACAGAAAATGAAAGGAGAGGTGAGGATATGAAGCTGTACTTGCATCTGAGATGAAAGCTGGGCCCGAGCATAGCTGTCAAGCGTCCCTTATTTGGAGGGACAGTCCCTTATCCCAGCGCCGTGTCCCGCTGCTGCCCCTTATTGATGATGTCCCTTAAATTTCCCCGGTTTCAAAGGAAGCAGCTCCTCTCCCTCCCTCCCTGCCGGCCAAGGAAGAGGGAGGTTCCAACTGTGTTGCTTGGCTGCCTGGCCCACCCCCCTCCGGCCTCCTCTCACCAGCCTTAGCCCCTGGGAGCCCCTCCCTGCCAGGACTGGCGGGAGCCTCGGGCCCTTCTGCCACCATCCTCCTCGCGGCCACCGAACAGAGCGTCTCTGCCTGGGGCCTCCCCTCTGCCCATCGCCCCCGCTCCTGCTAGGTCGTACTGTGGCTGTGCCGCCAAAGGACCCAGATGAGATGGGCAGCCTGGCATGGCCTATGAATTCCTGAGGAGCTTTGAGAGGAGAGCGAGGGCAACCATAGAGAAAGCAGTTCAGAGAGAGGAGGAGGCGGTGAAGGCACGGGCAGGTATTCCAAGGGCTACAAGGGAAGGACCACAAGCGCTTCTCCCATAGATTTGTAGTGGCGGACTAGCATAGATAGTCTGATCTGTGGGCTTACTTCAGGCGCTATTCCCCCCCCCCCTTCCTCCCATCCCACCTGATGGAATTGAGAACTGCAGATGGAGCACGAGAGAAAAGATACAGAACTGCAGCAGCATCTTCGTAGCTTGGACTTCGTTTTGTGAGAAAAGTGGTTGCTGCCTGTAGTTAATTAATTGCAGTGTTTCATCGGCTGGTGTCTTGAGCAGCAACCTCTGGAAACGGAGGGCTAAAAACCGGCACTGCTCTCCAAAATTCTCTGGCACCTTTTAACTTTGTATTTCAGCTGGTTGACTAAAATCCCTTATTTTGGCTGCTGATCCCTTATTTTCGAGGCTGCTGGTCCCTTATTTTCAAATCTGTAAGTTGACAGCTATGGGCTCGCCATGCTTTTGTCTGAACTCCTGTCAAGGGGCTAGGGCCACACAAGAGCTCCTGGGAGCATTTGGGGAGAGGTGAGGCATGGTACCCAGTCCCATCTCTCTCCCCAAAATGTTTTCTCTTTTTGACTTCGCAGGCGTGCGAATGTCAGTCTGTCCCCGTGCGGGGTCAGATAATCGCAACCAATGCCTAAGCAACCACTCACATTGCTTGTAATTTTAATAAAGTTGTGGCCAAAATTATGCCAAAAACCTTAAACTAAAAATCATGTGTCAATTGTGCTTTATTGGGGGGTGTCTTGGGGATGTCGATGCACAAATGTGTATTGGGAAAAGACTCTGTTAACATTCAAGTTTAGAAGTTTGCTCCTTCAAAAGAGCTTGAGAGCCAGTGTGGTGTAGTGGTTAAGAGTGGTAGTCTCGTAATCTGGGGAACCGGGTTCGGGGTTCGTGTCTCCGCTCCTCCACATGCAGCTGCTGGGTGACCTTGGGCCAGTCACACTTCTTTGAAGTCTCTCAGCCCCACTCACCTCACAGAGTGTTTGTTGTGGGGGAGGAAGGGAAAGGAGAATGTTAGCCGCTTTGAGACTCCTTAAAGGGAGTGAAAGGCGGGATATCAAATCCAAACTCTTCTTCTTCTTCTTAAAGACAGGGAAATAGTGGCACACCTCTTCTAGCCAAGCTATTTGCTTCATGCTGTCCTTTTCAGTTTTGATTTTTCAGCATGTGTGGGAGAACTCTCATGATTTTACTCAGATGAATGCTATGTGATGCTGATGGCTTTAGTTTGCTGACCTGGTCAAAAATCTTAAAAGGAGAACCTCTGGAGGATTGGCAAAGATAATCTGTCGGCAAGCTCCAGATGAGTCCAAGCAAAAGAAGAAGAAGAAGAAGACGAAGAAGAAAAAGAAGTAGAAGAAGAAGAAGAAGAAGAAGAAGAAGAAGAAGAACAACAACAACAACAACAACAACAACAACAACAACAACAACAACAACAACAACCTGAGAGAAGTAGGCTAAGCAGAGACCTTACTTATGGCACATCATTGACATGGACTAGCTGCAGTTTTGGGAAATGCAGCAAGGCTAGATGAATGGAGACATTCACTGAATAAAAAAGTTACAGAATCAGAAATGGTTGCAAAGATAGGTGTGAATTTAAATTAAATGCTCCCTGGTTGTATCCTGGTGGCAGCGTATAAATGACTTTTAGAGACAACTCTTCTGTTGTCTGTACCATGAGAGGAAGGAGGCAAGCACCCCGGCGAATTCCACTCCTTCACCTCCCAACAAGTGGCGGCAGGCAGATCCAAATTATTTACGAAACATGGGCAGAACCTACCAATCATGGTATTATACAGTGCCACCTCTTGTGAAAACGAACCGGTGCGGATATTACTTCCTCTCAAATGAAACCAAATTTTATCCACTGAAGTTGAAGCATGGGCCTTGTTCATAATACAGGTTCTTGCTTTCATTTCCGTTGGTGCTGTTTACAGTAGTGTTTTATAATCAAGGGGAGGAGGTCCTAAGTCACTTTACATTTAAAACCACGAACGTGCCCTCAGAAGCAGCAAATCGGTCTTTTCAGAGCAGCCAAAGCCACGACTGTCGCACCCTTGAGTGTCACTCATACATGGATTGTCATCCGTGAAGTGTGCTTGACTTCCATTAAGCGCAGGTCATGGGGCAGTGCTGAAGAAAAGGTTCATGTAGTGTCAGGTTCTCAGGAGTCAGTGAGGCACTAGAGAGCACAAATCCAGAGGCATCACATTAACTTTTCTTTTTAGAGGATGCTGAGAGAGAGTTTTATGCAGCTGTCTGCTGTATATGTACAGAATGTAATTTAATATCCCAAGGTTATTAGCAAAATGAGCATTTTACGCCTCCCTGGGTTGCACACAATCTTGCTTCTAAATTGTAATTTACAAGGAGGACTTCATGAGTGGGTAGGGATCAAAACCCAGGTCTCTGTGGTGAAAAGGGAAATCTCCGTCCACTACAGTGGTGCCTCGCAAGACGAAAAGAATCCGTTCCGCGGGTCTTTTCGTCTTGCGGTTTTTTCGTCTTGCGAAGCAAGCCCATTGACGGAGTAGCGCTATTAGCGCTATTGGCGATTTAAGGGCTAAAAATGGCTTTTTAAGGGGTGGGGGATTAGTGGTTTTGCTGCTAAAATGCTTTTAGCAGCTTAGCGATTCAAAATAAGGGGTTTTGGAGCAAAAAAAATAAATTCAAATTTTTTCGTCATTTTTCGTCTTGCGAAGCAAGCCCATAGGGAAATTCGTCCTGCGAAGTGCCTCTGCAAACGTAAAACCCTTTCGTCTTGGGGGTTTTCTGTCTTGCGAGGCATTCGTCTTGCGGGGCACCACTGTACCTACTTGCAGTCATGTGATTCTGACGGTGAGATGGGTTCCTGTGATATAATTCAGGCCCCGCTGCCTTCTTTGGGAACGGGCCTCCTTCCACAATTTTCCTGGAATGAAGAAGATCCAATCCGAACATTTCTTCTTGCTATCCTTGGCAGTGTTAAAACTGTGAAGAATCCCAAGGACAGGTGGGAATCTCACCAAATGTGATGGCCTCGGATTCAGACTCGGAGAGATCCCAGCCTGCACAGGATTCCCCGCCTCCAGAACCAGCTGGCACCGGGGCTGGCACCTGAGCCTGAAAGGTCCTCACCTGTGCTGGATCCTCAGGTGCAGGCGTCAGCTGAGTCTGCTCTGGCTCCTGAGGTGATGGAGGACCCATTGCCTGCAGGTGCTCCACTCTCAGCCCCGTCAGAGGAAGCTGAGGTTGCCTCTGGGTCCGGTACCCCTCCAGCCTCTCCTGAGCTGCAGAGGCTCAGGGAACTAAGTTCCTGCAGGAGGAGTGCTCGCCTCCAGGCTAGGAGAGGTGAGTCACCTGAGGATTGGGGTCGCCTATGCCTCGGGGCAGATAAAAGCCGGCCAGCCCCAGTCCCAAGTTGCGGGAGCAACATTGTTGGTTGCTAGTTCCTGCCTGAACCCTGTCCTGCTTTCCTGCCTGAGCTCCTGACCCGCCCTGGCTCCCTGCTTGCAAGCCTGTTCCTGACTTCACCTGACTCCCTGCCCTGCACCCAGCTTCAGCTACTACGGACTGCCTCCACGTTGCACCTTTGACCACGGACCGGACTTGGACCTTGTCTCTTGGGTAACCCATGGGACCAGCACACGAAAGCAGTTTGGAGGAAAGGCCATGCTATGGGGTGTCTCTTCTAGTCAAGGACTGGGAGGTATTCAGCATCACACAAAAATTGCTGCATCTTTTGTGCTGAATAAAAAAACACCTGTCAGGCTTTTTGCCACTTGCCACTTGCCTCCATTGCCATTCTGTGCCTTGGGAGAAGTAGAAAAGGAGGCGATGACAGCAGCATTGGAGATGGTTCATGGGATTTAGGTGAGCATATATTTCTTTGGTTTACTCTCAGCAGGCTGCGAGCAGCGCTGCCCTTACCTCAGTCCTCCATGAAAGCTTCTACAAAATGCTTCTGGTAGGGAAGCTTTTTCTGTTGCTAACTGCAATGAATACAAAGTTTAGTATGCAGTCATTTAATTTAATCATGACAAACACTGAAACACCTCCTTGACTAAACTGAAGTACATTGCTGGATGGTGGGGTCAGGGGTGCAGTCCACTGCATGCAGGGACACAGGTGGTGCTGTGGTCTAAATCACTGAGCCTCTTGGGCTTGCTGATCAGAAGGTCAGCAGTTCAAATCCCCGTGATGGAGTGAGCGCCTGTTGCTCTGTCCCAGCTCCTGCCAACCTAGCAGTTTGAAAGCACACCAGTGAAAGTAGATAAATAGGTATTGCTGCTGCGGGAAGGTAAATGGCGTTTCCATGCACTCTGGTTTCCATCACAGTGTCCTGTTGCGCCAGAAACGGTTTAGTTGTGCTGGCCACATGACCTGGAAAGCTGTCTGTGGACAAATGCCGGCTTCATTGGCCTGAAAGCAAGATAAGTGCTGCAGCCCCATAGTTGTCTTTGACTGGACTGAACCGTCCAGGGGTCCTTTACCTTCACATTTACCTTTGCATGTAATCTGCATCATTCACTGTAGCATTATTTAGTAGCATTATTTTATTTTTACCAAATGTACTCTTCTTCAAAAGATCCCACACATCTGATCACTCAAACTTGCTGCAACAACTGCAGGATTGAAGCAGAAGAGGTGAGAACGCTGCGGGTTTGTTTTTGTTCCTTTGCTAAAATATTTAAGTAAATTTAACACTATGCTAAACAAGCGCTGTGGTTATTAGAAGATGAATTGGGTCTGCTGTGTAAAAGTTTGTATGGACTTATACTGTTGCGTGGCGAGTTCCCGCCTCCCCCCAGAGGAAATAAAGACACATGAGACCAGTATTAAGGTTAATGGGCTAAAATAGGCCACAACTTTATTGATTGTGGTTCGAGGACCCGATCCCCGCGTAGTGGAATGAAAACACAAGGACACGTGATATAAGGTTAATGGGCAAGAAAAGGCCACAACTTTATTGATTACAGCAAGTGAAAAGGTATTGGCTTAGGCATTGGATTATGTCAGCTGACTCCACCCCCTCAGAGAGTGGTGAGTCTAAAACAAGGGGGGTTTATTCACTAGTAGGTGGAGCCTGTTGATGCTAATCCAACTATAGGCTCTCCCCTGATGTCACCGAGGGGTCGTGACATGGCCTCCCGCCAAGCAGGCATCGGACAGAATACATGACCGCCGGATTCCTTTAACGGAATACCCAAAATTGAAGGCGCAGGCGATGGCCACACCTAGCCCTTCGACACACCACAACACATTATTCCAATGCCTAACCTACCCACCAATACCACGAAAGTTCTGACGATTGCTACGAGGTAGGCGAAAAAACCAAAAAGCCTAATGCCAAATGGAAAAATTCCTACCAGGCCCCCCGGACAACCAGGGCGACCAACCTAAGGTCCATAGCAAGGCCAAAAGAAAACTGAGACCCTGAGCTATAAGGGAGTGGAGGGTGGGTGACTCGCGACGGGACGACAAAAAGTGAGGCCGGAAGGCTGGTGCCGCAGCAATTTAGGCTGCTAAACACGCCCCTCGCAGGCACCTGGTTGGGTGCCTGCCCGTGGGCGTGGGCGCCAGCCAGGTGAGTGGGAGGCAGGGGGCTAACACCCCCTGCTTGAGGCGGAGTCCAGCTCCCGACCACAACCACTCCCCTCTCTTGCAGGAGGAGAGTCTTTGCAGGTAATGAGAGGTATTGGCTTAGGCATTGGTCCTAACAGTCGGTCTCAAGTACAATCCTGCAGCCGAGCTGGTGCCAAACTTATTGCTCTGCTTTCCTTTGCACCACATCAGCGAAGCTGAGAGGGGGATCTTGTCATCCGGGCAGGCCCTCCATACACACTGTGTAGCCTTGCTCCCCACTTCAGTGCTTCTAATGCAGCAGTTTGGCGATCTCCCTGGAGGTGTACTCCGTTGTTTCTTGAGAAAGACGGACGCCAACAATATATCCCGTCCCTCAATATATATGTGCCAGAGCAGCTTGCAAGATAATAATGCCTGCATGCAACAATAAAATAAGAATCAAAACAATGAAATCAGGATAAAGAGAGCAGCAGTAAAACAACAGAAATGGGGCAGAATTCAGCGTCTCACAATTATGAATGTTCTATCTATGCAAACATAGCAGCTTGCCAGACAACACAATCCCCCAAATACTTTTTGTTGCCTGAGATGGATCAGGCACAAACCCAGTGCACAATAGCCAAGAGTGGCATAGTTACTGTATTTTTTGCTCTATAAGACACACTTTTTCCCTCCTAAAAAGTAAGGGGAAATGTATGTGCGTCTTATGGAGAGAATGCAGGCTGCGCAGCTATCCTAGAAGCCAGAACAGCGAAAGGGATCGCTGTTTTTGCTGCACAGCGATCCCTCTTGCTGTTCTGGCTTCTGGGATTCAAAATATTTTTTTTTCTTGTTTTCCTCCTCTAAAAACTAGGTGCGTCTTATGGTCTGGTGCATCTTATAGAGTGAAAAATACAGTATTTTGCTCCACACCCCCCCCCCCGAGGAAGGAAGTCCCACAAACCCAACAATAATAAATTAAGTCATCAACGATTTGCTGTCCTTTCATGTCACCAAAAACCAGCTTCCTGAGGCAGCTACCTCACTTGGGCTGCCCAAGAGTGCAACTTCTGACCGCACATTGCCCCGACGGAATCAAACAGCTAGAGAAATCCCTAGATGTAGAGAGTGGAAAATGTTAAATGCCTACCCAGTTGTTTAGTTCCATTGAAGTCAATGGGGTCAGGCTGGCTTAAATCCATTTTGTTCCAATTAACTGAGCTCCAGATCAGGTTGTCCTTGTTTCATTTTCACATAAAGAGAGCTGTTGCATCTAGCCCTATTATGCTTCATTTACCCAATAGCTATACTTTCAATACATGCACGTTTCTTAGCTTTCATAAACCCTCTTCTGAGCCTTCTGCAGACAAGGGCTGGAATCACACAAGCGTTTTGTTTTGGAAGTCATTTTGTATGTTTTCTTTTTGTCCGTCGCAAGTAGCACGTTGCCTCAGTGCAAATGGAAAGCATTGTGAGTGCTCTGGATGAGAATGAAGAAGACCCATGTGGTCTTGTGAATAACTTAAGGCACATCTACATGTGCAGAACAATGATATTTAAGGAGGAGTTCAAAGTTCATTCTGAAGGGTGAAATTAAAATTAAAATTCACCTCCCACCTGGAGGAAACTTTCAAGGTTTGTGAGAATAAAGAGAAGGCCTCAAGGACCTTCGCCACCTGCGATCTGCCGATGACGCCATCAGCCTTGCTTAAGCGGAAGGCCTTGAATGAAGCCTGAGGTAACTTGACAGGATTAGTGAGGAATGTGGACGCAGGATCCTTTTACAAAAGACCCCAATCCTATTCCTTGCAGAGACAGAAGTGAAAGAGGTGGGAGTTTATTGGCAGTCAGCAAAGAGCGCTAAAGAAATATACCAATATTAGCCAAATAATAAATCATATTGCAACTCCCCCTCACGCCCGCCTCTAAAGACATGTGAAGTGGCAACCAGACAGCGCCGTTAAGGAAGGGATAGAACAACAGCCACTTCTCATATCCAAAATGGTCTTCCACAGATATTCTGTACACAAAAGAAACCTCAAGGGTAAGTGAATTATAAAGCCATGAAGGGGAGCCTGTCCTAGTCTATAATGAGGCGTCTGAGAAAGAGTGGAAATATGAAAGAAGCTGGATTTTGACAATGGAAACCAGGAGGCAGTTGATTTTCACCAATAGTTTTGAATAACAGTAGCAACCTAACAGTAAAGAAAAAGAGTTTCATTTGAACAAAATGGTGCGGCAAAAGAAAAATCCAGTTTCCCTGTGGCTGTTTTACAGCTGGAGGAAAAGGTCTCTGCCTCAGATGTTCATTTGGTATTGATTTTAAACCGACTTTCAGTTGTTATTGTTTTTAACTATTGTATTTTTTTTTAAAAAAACTATTTTAGCTGTTTCTATTATGTGTTTTTAAATTGACTTGATGCACATGTAAAAGATGATTCACATTTGCTATTCCAGGCAGCAATCGAAATACCCATTTTGTTGGAAGGAAGTCCCATTGACTTCAATGGAACTCACTAGTGTGTAGGCAGCTGTACAATTGTGTTATCAGTTAAATAACAATACAGCACTGCATTTGGATATCTCAAACCAATGCTATCAGTGACTCAATATGCGTCCTGCTCATGGGTCACACGCCACAGAAAACTAATTTATACAGTGGTACCTCGGTTGCCGAATGTAATCTGTTCCGGAAGACCGTTCCACTTCCAAAGCGTTCGACAACCGAGGCGCGATGGGCGATCAGCAAATTCCATTGAGAAAATGGAGATATGCGCCTGGGAAGCCGTTCGACTTCCGAGGCACATTTGAAAACGGAAGCATTCTCTTCTGGGTTTTTGGCGTTCAAAAACAGAAATGTTCGACTTCCGAGATGCTCGAAAGCTGAGGTTCCGCTGTACCAGCATCCCTCCATCTGGTGCTGTCTAGATGTTTTGGACTAAAAATCCCATAAACACCAAGACCAGCAAAAGGATAGTGGGAACTGTAGTAAAAAAATAAAATAAAAAATCTGAAGGTTGAGGAAGGCTGACATGCTTATGATCAGCTGGTAGACAGATATGGCACGAGCCAGTAATTAAGAAAGCGATTTGCAAAAATATTTGATCAACAGCACACTAAAAGTATTCAGACATACACTGGTGCCAGAACTCACAACGAATGTTTTCCTCGTTCTCTTAAAATGGCAATAGTGCACACCAGAAAGGTGCCGGAACTGAGTTTCGGTGAGTTCTGGCTGAGGAAAAGCCCTGCTGCCGACACACTGCTTAAAATAAATACAGCTTTCCAGGGAATGGCCCTTGGACGATTGTGTCTGACCCTTCTCCAACGACTTAAAAATTGATGGAGGAACTGCTATTTAGGGTGATGAAATGGACCCTCCCTCACCCAATCACTTATCCCCCTGCTCGCATTGCAGTCATGCCTGGTGAACCATGCATGTCTCATATGTGTGGCTCATAAGAAAATCCCTTATTAGTGTAGTCAGAGCATTATTAGTGCTATTTAGAAAGCACGTCTATGGTGCTTAATAAAAAAAGACCATTGACGCTAATTGAAAGAGAGCCATTAACTTCAATTGCCCTTGGATCACACCCATATATACTTAGCTGGCAGAATAACATTTAATATACTGTATAATAGAACAAATCAAATCAAATATTTAATGGTGGAGGGCCTTGAGGTTTTTATTTTTATTTTTTAAAAGGGGACAATATCGTTTAAGGCTCCAGAAACTGGGGCCAAAGATCACTGTCAAGAGTGAAATTAACAGACACTACTCTGCTAAACTAATTAAAGAAAGAAAGGATCTCAGCAGAGCAACAGCTGCCTCTTAGGATAATAGGAAACCTGTCTCTATAAATATGCTTGTTTTTCATTACAGAACACACAGCCCTATAATCAGGAGCAGCAGTGGGTCAGATGTAGGCTTGGCACAATATAAATCCTATTGCAGCAGGCATCCAAGAATATTTTCACCCATGTCTTTTTTTAAAAAAGCAAATAGCTTGGTGTAGTGGTTAGTGAAGAGAAAATGCAGCAAAACCATGGAAAGATGAGAGCTACACTGGTAAAGAGGATAGCCCAATATTCTCCGCAGGGCCTCTGCTTACACACACAGAATTATGTCTGGTAGCCCAGAGACTTTTTCCAGGTTCTGCTCATCACTAGGGACCTATCACTGGGCACCTAGGAGAGGACTTCCCAACTCATAGAAGAGAGGTCTTACAAACTGCAGTGTTTGTATGGCTGCAGAAGTGGGAGAGCAGAGCTTCTGGGCCTACAAGAAACCGTAGTCCAGTTTATTTCTTTATTATACTTATATCCATGGGTGGTGCTGGGCAGAGGGTCCACATTGCCGGACCCTTTTTATTAACATAAGCTGCTATTTTTCTTCCAGAGTTCTTAACACGTGGGACACGACTGACCCACCTAGAAATATACTTTGGCCCTTCTGGGCTCCCTCACATGTTTTTTTTAGGTTATGGCCACTGTTTATACTCCATCTTTCCTCCAAGAAGCTCAAGGTGGTGAGTATGTTTCTCTCCTACTCTCCATCTTATGCTCACAAAACCAGTGTGCCAGTGTGGTGTAGTGGTTAAGAGTGGTGGACTCATAATCTGGTGAACCGGGTTCGCGTCCTCGCTCCTCCACATGCAGCTGCTGGGTGACCTTTGGCTAGTCACACTTCTCTGAAGTCTCTCAGCCCCACTCACCTCACAGAGTGTTTGTTGTGGGGGAGGAAGGGAAAGGAGATGGTTAGCCGCTTTGAGACTCCTTCGGGTAGTGATAAAGTGGGATAAACTCTTCTTCTTCACAAAACCATCTGAGGTCAGGTTGGGCTGAGAAATAATGACTGGCCCAAGGTAGGCATCATGGCTGAGTGGGCATTTGAACCCATGATCTCCCATGGGGCTGCCATATGTCCAAAGGTTGCTAGGTTTATCGAGGGTGCAATGAGATTAAGGGCCACTATCTGAACGATAATCTTGGCCATTTGATTGCCCTTTTTACTCATTGCTGTCTTTTTTATTTGTATATATTTTATTTGTGTATATTGCTTGTTTTATGTTGCTATGGCCGTTGGCTAATGCGAATAAAGTTTATCTTATCTATCTATCTATCTATCTATCTATCTATCTATCCGGGTTTTCCTGGAGACGTCCAGGAATCACTCACTAAAACGGCAGATTTTTGCTGAATTGGCAAAATGTCTGGGGAAACCCAGACGAATGGCAAGCTGGGCTATTTTTAATAAAAAGAAATCTTACAAAAATCAAAGCAAAGCTCAACAACTCTGTCTGCATTTTCACTTTCGGGAATATGGCAACCCTAATCTCTCCTATCCTAGCCAGACATTCTGAACACCATTGTTGCCATATGGGAAGCAAAACAGAGGGCTAGGGCAGAACTAGAGCGAAGTAATCCTTTTTTGAAGAGAACTGTCAGACACGTATGTGCTCCGTTGATGCAATATTCTCCTTTCCGTTCAACATCCCCTCTTTTGCAGTGCGGCAAGCCTTGTGTTTTGCAAACACACTCAGTTTGAAGTCAAGGATTTCGCTCTGAATGAATATATTCCTCAATAATTTGCCGCAGCTTGAATGATTAGCAAACTACTTTTGACAATGGTACAAATCCCATTAACTAAAGCTCTCCATAATAAATGGCTTAATCCATTTAACAATGAAATCAATGTGAGATTTTGTATGCTTCAGGGGAAGCCGAGGAGTAGGTTTTCTGAGCTGCAAACCCTGAGTGGTATTATGACAAGGCGGGGTCTTTTTTGCCACAGTGAGATAGTTTCCCCCCCTTTTAAAATCCCATTGAAAAATACCACGTGAGGGTTCCTGTTATGGACACTCAAAGGCAAGGCATATTGCAGTGGGCACTACAGTGGTGCCTCGCAAGACGGGGAAGCGAGCGTGCCTGCGTGCAGTGACCGTCGCCATGACAGGAGAGGCAGGGCTGTTCCTTCTTGCGAAGCAAGCCCATAGGGAAATCCGTCTTGTGAAGCACCTCAGAAAACGAAAAACCCTTTCGTCTAGCGGGTTTTTCGTCTTCCGAGGCATTCGTCTTGTGGGGTACCACTGTACAAGGGCTCAGCCATGAGTCTGGGGTGGGCCTCCAGCCGGGAACCAGAACCCTTGGCACAAACCAATGAACAACTAAGGATGGACAAACCTCCCTGAACCAAGAAAGCTCTAGTTGCTCCAGCAACACGCAATTGTCAAAGGAAACCCTTATACTCCTTTCTGTCTGCTTTGCAATAGCCTGGATGGGCAGAGTCTGGTTGGAAGTTTCTAACCAAATATGGCTGCCACCTGCAGTTCAGTAATTCACCACACAGGGCAGACATGTACAGATTCCCACCAGCTCCAGACAGATACCCTTCCCTACAAACAAGAGCAACAGTGACTGCTGGTACTTCATTGAGAGTTAGAACAGGGGTCAGCAATTTTTTTCAGCCGGGGGCCCTGTCCACCGTCCCTCAGACCTTATGGGGGGCGGACTATATTTTGAAAACAACAACAAATGAACGAATTCCTGTGCCCCACAAATAACCCAAAGATGCATTTTAAATAAAAGCACACATTCTACTCATGTAAAAACGCGCTGATTCCTGGACCGTCCATGGGCTGGATTTAGAAGGTGATTGGGTCGTATCCGCCCCTTGGGCCTTAGTTTGCCTACCCATGAGTTAGAACCAACGTTCTGGGCAGGACTATCAGTGAATAAAACCTTCATATTAGAAGGCAGTGTACTTCTGAGTGTCTGGAGCAAGGAACATAATATGGCAGAAGACTGTTGTCTATATACCTAGCTTGCAGTCTCCTGTAGGCATCTAGCTGGTCACGATTAGAAATAATAATAATAATAATAATAAGAAGAAGAAGAAGAAGAAGAAGAAGTAAAAAGGACGGTTAAGTCCAGTCAAAGGTGACTATGGGGTTGTGGCGCTCATCTCGCTTTCAGGCTGAGGGAGCCGGCGTTTGTCCACAGACAGCTTTCCGGGTCCTGTGGCCAGCATGACTAAACTGCTTCTGGTGCAACGGGACACCGTGACGGAAACCAGCGTGCACAGAAACGCCGTTTACCTTCCCATCATAGCGGTACCTATTTATCTACTTGTACTGGCATGCTTTCAAACTGCTAGGCTGGCAGAAGCTGGGACAAAGCAACGGGAGCTCACCCCGTCGCGTGGATTCGAACTGCTGACCTTCCGATAGGCAATTTGAAGAGGCTCAGTGGTTTAGACCACAGCGCCAATATGCTACCCGTCTGATTGGGTTGCCCTAGGCACTCTGGGTGGCTCCCAACAAAATATTAAAAACACAGTAAAACACCAGCTATTAAAAACTTCCCTGAACAGGACTGCCTTCAGATGTCTTCTAAAAGTCTAATAGTTGTTTATCTGTTTGACATCTGATGGGAGGGTGATCCACAGGGCGGGTGCCACTACCAAGAAGGCCCTCTGCCTGGACTGAAACAGATTGCTAGACCGGGGAAGTCTCTTGTTCTGCAGTAGTGTGGATTGTCTTCTTATGGTATTCCCTTAACAGACTCTACCCTCTTTCTCCTGCTGGCTAGGGAAAAACACACATAAAGCAGAACTCCTGGAAAAACACAGGAGGTGAGTTACTTTAGAATCCTGATAGCTCTTACATTGCTGTTAAAGCTTTCCTGAGCCTAAGAAAAGGGAAACTAACCTGCAGACTGACAGATGCTGCTGCACTACAACTTCCATCATCCATGCTGGCTGAGGCTGATGGGATTTGGAGTTGAACGACATCTGAAGGGCCACAACTTAGGCACCCTGGGAAGTTGGTCTGATAGCCTATGATGAGCCACACAAACTTCATTGGCCAATGATACAATTTAGGTCTCATCAATAGGAGGCAGAGGGAAAGGGCAAATTCAGAAGAAATGCATTCCTTATTTCATAATAGTAATTCAATTTATAATTATATATAGATGCAACATTGTATTCTCAGTCAATTGGAATACAGAATCAAGCAATTAATTTGGCTTTGCAGTACAGCAGACGTTCAATCTTCAAAGTGCCTTGCAAAATTTACATCCAAATCACTCAGGCAGCCAGGAGTTTGGAGAAACAGGGATGCTGTTAAACTGAATGGGATGAGAGGGAATTCTGTTTTCCAGCAGAGAATATTGCACTTGTTGCAGAGATTGGCCGATTCTCCTTGTTGATGAAGGATTTAGTTTTATCATTTCATATTTGAAATGAAAATATTTGTAACTCACCCTATATCACTATAGGGAAGAAGAAGAATCGATTTATTCATCTTATATTTCTATATCACCACACCATAAAATACCAGGGCACTTTGCAATGATAAGAAAAAAAACCAAAATCTTGTGTTTGATACACACGATCAAACAAACAAATACATTTTCACCAGCTTTTTTAAGCCTCTTGAGAAAGGGAAGCCACCACCAGGAAGACTCTGTAATCGCCCACTTCACCCCGGAGGTAGGGGCGGGAGTCCCGTGAATCTGATCTGAAAGTGCACATGAGGTACACTTAGGAGGAGGCAATGCCTGAAGTACAATAATATTGCCAGCTTTTAAAATCAGATTTTGTTGTGGTGCTGTTGAGAACTAGATCAGGGGTCGGCAACTTTTCTGCTGGCGGGCCACAGCGCCCACACAGAGGGGCACACACACCTGTGCGTATGTGCTTTCGGAGCCATGGCGAGGGAGGAGGCGCCACCTACGGCTTCCTATTGGCTGCAGGAGCTTCCTGCAGCCAATAGGAAGCTGTGGTTGGGTCCCGGAAGTCAGACCCCGTGTGGAGCTAAGCCGGTGCGCCGTGCTGGTTTAGCTCTGTGCGGGGACTGACTGAGCGGGTGGCAAGGGCCGGGGACTGGTTTAACGAGCCCCTCGGGCCGTATCCAGCCCACGGGCCGTAGTTTGCTGATCTCTGAACTAGATACATGAGCAGATGTTAATGCTGATCTCCACAGCATGAAAAGTGTCAGCTGTCATTTTTCTGATGAGACAGGTACCGAAGGCATGGGAGCAGTCTGGGCCATTTCTTTCTAGTCAGTTGGCAACCCCTGGATAACTCCATTATTCCACCAAAAGTTCCCTCAGACTATTCACAATCTATGGCAGGGTTTTACCATTTAACCCTTAGCCTTCAGAAACCCTATATTCCTACTACCTACATATTGTCTTTAAAAGCTGACCAGGTTTGAAATTGGATGTAGAATGTGTTCTGAGGACCAGGTACAGATGGTCCTGCAGTGTTGTTAAAACCCAACACTGCCTTACCGGTGGCAGTATCAAGAACATATCAACCCATGCAGCCTTAGGTTCTCTACAGGTTAACATGAAATCTGAATTCTAAGAACCCAGGAATTGTAATTAAAATGTATTCTTTCCAAGTTAAGAAAAACAAATCACTCCCAAATCCACTTCAAATGAAGTCTCTGTACAAAATGCCACTCCATCAAATCAATATTATTTTTAGAGACAGCAACAGGGACCATAGATTGTATTCCTAAGTGGTCCTACCTGGGCATTTATGGCTGAAGGAGAATTTCAGTACATTTAATGGCAAATCCAGGACGCGGGTGGTGCTGTGGGTAAAAGCCTCAGAGCCTAGGGCTTGCCGATCGAAAGGTCGGCGGTTCGAATCCCTGCAGCGGGGTGCGCTCCCGTTGCTCGGTCCCAGCGCCTGCCAACCTAGCAGTTCGAAAGCACTCCCAGGTGCAAGTAGATAAATAGGGACCGCTCTGGCGGGAAGGTAAATGGTGTTTCCGTGTGCGGCTCTGGCTCGCCAGAGCAGTGATGTCACGCTGGCCACGTGACCCGGAAGTGTCTCCGGACAGCGCTGGCCCCCGGCCTCTTGAGTGAGATGGGCGCACAACCCTAGAGTCTGTCAAGACTGGCCCATACGGGCAGGGGTACCTTTACCTTTTAATGGCAAATCTACCTAATTCTCACTTTCTGAACCACGACACAAACTTGAAGTACCGCCATTCTTCAAAATTTGCGCTTCTTTGAATTTTGCATGAGGTTGTCCAGGCTAGTAAAGTATGCAAAAAAATAAAAAAATAATTTAAAAAATCGCATAGTAAGGTAAACATTGAAATGCATACTTTATAGTGAGAATAATGTGCAAACATGCATTATATTAGGGAAATTTGCTTTGCAAAAAATGTGTGCATTAGGCAAAAACTGTGTGTGTGTTAGGATAAATTTCGACTGACATGCTGATGAATTTTCACAGGGACTTTTTAAATAAAATTAAAAAATCACAAACTGGTGTGAAAACATGGAGAAGTGAACTTAAGATTGCAAAAAGAGAGAGAAACCAAAATGGATAATTTGCTCATCAATGGATGCTGTGCAAACTTAACCATGTCTACTCGGAAGCCCCAGATAAGTGGAATTAGCACTGCAGTCTTGGTTGTGAGGTTTGCTTGATATAGATCCGAGGCCGGGGACCTGTCCCAGTGCAGATGTTGATAGCTTCAATGGCCAAAGGTGAGCAACTGCTGGCAGGCCACATCCGCCATAAACTGACCAATCTCGATTCACTTGTGACACACATCTGCCATCGCGACTTCCCGTGGTTAACTGCTTCATTTTCATTTCTTAGGCACAGGAACACAGGAAACTCGCTCTCAATTCCCCCAGCGATGGGTTTAGCTTTTACTGAAATCTTAATGTGTTACTAGGGAGAACAATGAAATTTTCATTGGACAGCTGTTCCACTCAAAACGGCTTGTCTTCAGACAGGCATTTTTTGGGGGAGGATGAACCCAAAAAGAATTAGAATGCACAAATCAAGTTTTAAGAAATAAGGGGGGAAAATAAGCATAATGTTGTCACCTAAAGCTATAGAAGGAAAATTTCCAAGTGTCTGAACTTATAACAGTTGATGCGAACTGATGTTTCCACAACATTATTTTATATCCTTATAGATATGCTTCATTATTAACTTTTCATGTGACAACTGTTCCCACATTAAGAGTGCTTTGCAAAATATAAACAATGGAATGGTCGGCTTCCAACAGCCTAGTCTAATCAGAGGATATTTGGCTTACTATCTTAAATAAAACTGCTAGCCCAAAAGTTAAAATGGCACATCAGTGACTCCCCTTACCATTTACAATTCTGCAGTTAAAAAATTGCTGCTGTTACCTTTCATTAAAAAACAAAAAAATCAGTTTTACAAAAAAAAAACTAGGCCAGAGTAAACTAAATATATATAATTTATAAACAATCTGGGGAAAAAATGTCTGAATTATTTATGTCACTTTTTGAAAAATGTGTTTGTTTCTTGTACAAAAATTAGCTGTTGCTCTTAATCACAGTGGTGCCATGAATATGCTGGAAAAAATCAGGACTCCCTAAGTTTCTTGTTTGGAAAGAAGAAAGTTCAGTAACTCAATCTGCAATTGGAAAACCAAAGCCAAACTGATTCTGAATGGTCTATTTAAACAAGTGCCAATTACTGAATAATTCTCTGGCCTAAACAGAAGCGCATTGTATATGGAACAATTTTTTTTGGTGCCTTAGAGTGCTTTCTACCAGATGCCCTCTTAAATTGTTTTTAATTCTCTATAGGCAGTAGATAGCTCAACCCACAGAACCTAGTAATGGCAAAAAGGAAGCAATCATGTTGCCTACTTTCTAACTAAGAGTCTCGCAAAAGGCATCTGTTCTATATGAATTACAGACGTAGCAGAACTTTGACAGTTCATAGACCAGACCTAATTTATTAAACGAAGTTTCTAATATAAACAGTAATTCATTTCAGGCACTGACACCGAAGGTCTGGATTATGTGAGCAAAATCTTGAGAACCATCACCTCTTGGAAATCAAGTCAAAAGAAAGAAAATAATCAACTGGGTCAGAAGATTGGACATGACACTAATGTGACTGGGTCTGAGGTAAAAATGCACAAATGAACCAACTATCTTTGTCCCAAGCCATAAGTTTCCCAATGCATGGGATATATTTTTCCCCCATTGGGAGTCTTTGGATTCATTTCACTGCAATGAGCTTTGAATCATGTCCTGGTGTTTCCATCTGGGTAGATATTTTCAACAGTGAAGCACAAAGCCTGCATTGATGTACGAATTCAAGCCAATATTGTCCTTGGGATCTTTGAGATCAAGCATTGTGGTTGCTTTTACATTCCCCGTAAATCTACAAATTGTAATCAACAGCATAACAATAACCTCCAGAAGAGACAATAGCAGACATGATTATGAACCATGAACAAATATGAGGGGAAAAATGCCTTTGATGAAATTTGAATCTTGCTTTTCCTGACCTGGAAGGACTGACGTCTTGAATGCCATGTCAGATGAAGACTTAAAACCAAACATTAGTATCTCCCCCTCCCCACACCCTGACCTATGATTTTTGAAATCTTTCTCAAAAGATAAATAGCAGTTCATCTTCATTTTCTTTTTACTATAGTTGTATAGCACAGAATATGCATGTGTTTTTGAGTATGGTGAAACATTATTTTCTGAAATGCAGTAATTTGAATCCCCTGGCTCAGGTATTTTCAATTAGCAAAGCTGAGTGGAAAAGTCAGAGGAGCCCCAAATCAAAAAATATTCAGAGAATGGAGACTATTCAAAGAATATATAAGATTATATTGTAACAATGACGTTATCCTAGCAGAACTGAATGATACTTGTACATAATAAACAAAAGGAATAAATATACTAGATGAATATACAGGAAAAGTTATAAAACAAACTGTGCGATAAAATTAAGACAATAGAAAAAGTACGACGAGAACGATTGGAAGTCTCTTTCAGAAGACTTTCTTAGAAAAGACAGGATGTTATAACCAATAGTCACTTCTTATTGTTAACTGTTTTTTGCTTTTTCTTTTCTTTATCTTTTTTTCTACTATATTTTTCTGTTTAATTTTGATGTAACTGTCTGTAATATATATGTAAGATGATATTTTAAATCAATAAAGATGAATTAAACAAAAACAACAAAATGAATCCCCTAGCTCAGAGCTTTCCAAACTGTGTGTCGCGACATGTTTGTGTGTCGGCTGCAGTGTGTCAGTGTGTCATGTGAATGCTCACTGTGCTCCTCCCAGGGCCAGAAAGGGGTTAGTTTAACCTCTGGTTTGTGAGTAAATTACTGTGTCACGAAATGATTTGTGTCTAAAAAGTGTGTCACCAACATGAGGAGGGTATGGAGGAGGGCAAGTGAGGGGTGTCATCTCGGGGGCCAAACAGAGATGCCTACAGGACCACATTGGGCCTCAGGGTCCCCACCCAAGCCATATTGTTCAGAACAGAGTGCATTTTTTAAAAAAATCAAATCAAATATCTGTCACGTCTGCAGCCTCTGTGACTTAGCAAATGCCTATATATTAGCCCCCCCCCCCCAGCTTGGTGACCTTGATATATTTGGGACTATCGTTCATTATTACAATTTTATATCCCTTAATATAATTTTTGACTCAGTAAAAACACACCAATAACGGTCAATGCAATTTCCTAAAAATGAGATAAAGTGAGATCACAATGCAACAAAACGATGAGAAAACCGAGAAGTGTATGAAACGTGTTTTTTTTAAAAAGGCCATAAAAACTTGGGTAAACAGATAAGTAACAAATAGGTATTGCTGCCTCTACCTCATGTGTACAACTCACACTGGCTCCAACCAATGGTCAGGGATGTTGGGAATTCTAGTCTAAATCATCTGGAGGGCACAAGGTTGAGGTAAAAGTAAAGGACCCCCAGATGGTTAAGTCCAGTTAAAAGTGACTATGGGGTTGCGGCGCTCATCTCGCTTTCAGGCCAAGGGAGATGGCGTTTGTCAACAGACAGCTTTCCGGGTCACGTGGCCAGCATGACTAAACTGCTTCTGGCACAACAGAACACTGTGACGGAAACCAGTGCACAGAAACACCATTTACCTTCCCGCCGGAGTGGTACCTATTTATTTACTTGCACTTTGACGTGCTTTCGAACTGCTAGGTTGGCAGGAGCTGGGACAGAGCAACGGGAGCTCACCCCGTTGTGGGGATTCAAACCTCCGACCTTCTGATCAGCAAGCCCAAGAGGTTCAGTGGTTGCCTAAAACATAACACCCCAACAACTTGGTTTCCATGGTGCTTAAGCTCTGGTTATGTCACAATCAGAGCTTGGATAGTTCATTTAAAAAAGGAACTAGTTCTAGTTCAAGATGTTTTCACAGAGAGAGGATGTATATTTCTTTTCTGTCTGTGTAGTTAGAAATGAAACTCTTAGCAATGTAGCTCATATTTCTCATCCTCTTCTGCTGCTTGGACACTCTGAATAATGAGGGAATGTGCCTGGAGCCTCATCAAAGGCTCAGGTCGTTAATCACGGTCGGAGGACTCGACCGGAGGAGTAGCCCGGTCGAACGCAAGTCCGACAGTGCAATGGCTAGGACATAGTCAACACCTGGCCAACTGGGCTATATGGCAACCCTACACCTACACTCCTCCCCAGCATCTCCCAGGTCCCAAAAAGTGTTCAGATGCTCCTGTCCTTCATATCACTTCCCATGTATATCCTGAGAAAATCTCATTAATGGTCGCAGAGCTAAGTGGAAAGCGGCATGAGCTCTCCTGCAACCCTGTGGCTGTTCGTACATTGAGCACACCAGGGACTTTGCATCGATGCAAGGGCAAAGCATCATCTTTTGCCATCGCTTTGACAGAAACTGTGCAGTCATATTTTCTTAGTGAATTGAGAAAAAGGTTCATTCAATCTTCTTTCAGAGTGGCAGATGGCAATTTGCTTAGATATTCTACTTTGGGCACAGATTTGGGTATTGGAATCCAAAGCCCAAATGGGTTTATTTTTCAAGAGTTCCTTGCAAGAGAAAGTAAAAAACAACAACAACCACCCAAGGGAATTGTTTTATATCTCCCAATAGTAACAATACTGGTATACGTGCAAAAGTCCACTGTAGCTGGAACACCATCATGAAAATGCCTCAAGGTCACGACAAGAAACAGCCTGATATTATTTCAAGGAATTCAGTGTGGAAAACAGAAGTTCCAAACCTCAAAAGCAATTTGCTCTGTCTGGCACACAGCAAAAGGTAAATTTTTGCAATGCACTTTGTGGAGATTGAGACTGCTGCATTGGCAAACCAAGTTAATTGCTTTGATTCTATATTCCATTTGACTGATAGGGTCTATAAAATCATTAATTGAATTACTATTGTGGAATAAGTAGTGCATCAATTTGAATTCACCAGACCCCTTCACCCCCTCCCTTCACTCCCCCCGTTTTGAGAATCCAATCCCAGTGTTGATATGTGCATATTCTTGAAAGAAGGCTCAATAAATAGATCTGCTATTCAAGCTAAACAAATTTATTTTTCCAGATGTTCTGCTACTGCATTAGAAAATTGTAATGCTGACTTCATGCTATTTGCAACATAAAACATGCACTGGTCTGTATATTACATAGACACCCTTTTATACAATTCCAGCACTGAGGACCTGACACAAAGGCCATAAAAAAAGTATTTCTATTGTTTCCAATGATGTTTTAAGCACCTCTTTCATCTGACAATTGACACCCAAACCTAACAGTCCTCTTTTTCCATTTGTCTTTGTTTATCTTGAAGCCATCTTTGGCTGTGCTTGTCTATCAATGATTTGGGAATGAACAGCTTTGGGCATGAAACATCAGTAATTTGTTTATAGGAAAAAGAATGCTTGAATAATACCTGAATTTATTTGACATAGCCTAGATGTATTGTGGAGGGACGGGGGTGGTGCTGTCGGTTAAACCACAGAGCCCAGGACTTGCCGATCACAAGGTTGGCGGTTCGAATCCCCGTGATGGGGTGAGCTCCCGTTGCTTGGTCCCTGCTCCTGCCAACCTAGCAGTTCGGAAGCACATCAAAGTGCAAGTAGATAAATAGGTACCGCTCCGGCGGGAAGGTAAACGGCGTTTCCGTGCACTGCTCTGGTTTGCCAGAAGCGGCTTAGTCATGCTGGCCACATGACCCGGAAGCTGTACACCGGCTCCCTCGGCCAATAAAGCGAGATGAGTGCCGCAACCCCAGAGTCGGTCACGACTGGACGTAATGGTCCGGGGTCCCTTTACCTTTAGATGTATTGTAATATCATGAGCGGGGCAGTGATGGGAAATGGAGACTGAATCTAAATCAAAGCTCCAGTTCACAGAAAGTTAACTTTCCTCATTCATTTTAGTGGAATTCAAACGTAACTAGTATCACCTGAAACAGCTGAGGGAGCTGGTGGCAGGCGCCAGAGGATCCAACCCCCTATGGTAGGTTGCCAGGAATGGGTAATACAGTGGTGCCCCGCAAGACGAATTCCTCGCAAGACGGAAAACCCGCTAGATGAAAGGGTTTTCCGTTTTGGAGGTGCTTCGCAAAACGAATTTGCTATGGGCTTGCTTCGCAAGACGAAAATGTCTTGCGATTCCTGGGTTTTCCCCCCTCCCCCCCTTTTCCCCAAGTCCCTAAGCTGCTTAACAGCTGTTCGCTAAGCCGCTTAACAGCTGATCGCTAAGCCGCTTAACAGCTGATCGCTAAGCCGCTTAACAGCTGATCTAAGCCGCTTATCAGCTGATCTAAGCCGCTAATAGCCTTTTAGCAGCTAATCTGCTAATTCCTTAAGCCTTTAATAGCCGCTAATAGCCTTTTAGCAGCTAATCCGCTAATCCCTTAAGCCTTTAATAGCCGCTAATAGCCGCTAAACCGCCAATAGCGCTAATAGCGCTAATCCGCTAATGGGCTTGCTTCGCAAGACGAAAAAAACCGCAAGATGAAGAGACTCGCGGAACGGATTCTTTTCGTCTTGCGAGGCACCACTGTACAAGGAAAGTTCTTACCAATGTTTTTTATTCAATATTCACAGAGAGAGGCTTAGAAATGCAGCCTCTTGGAGTAACGGGGTTGCTCCGAGCAAAACACCCCACCCCCCGTCTCTCCCACTTCCTCATGAGTCATTGCTATGGGTGCTGGGAAGGGCCTTTTGCCTTTGAGCTCTTTGCTCTCCTACTTTCAAGGCCCGCCGGGTTGCGTGGCGAATTCCTGCCTCCCACCAGTAGAAATAAAGACACAAGACACCATTCTTTAGGTTAATGGGCTAAAATTGGCCACAACTTTATTGGTTACAGGTGATGAGCGGTATTGGATTAGGCATTGGTCCTAATCGACTTTCCGGCTTCAGTCTGTCTGCCTGAAGGCTGGAAAGGGTTAACACCAGCAGAGGGAGCCCACATCAACTAGGCACTCCCCCGGGCTTTGGGGCGTGCCTTGGGCCCTGGCCTCCCTAGGCTTCGGACGGGGCCATGCCCCCGGAATCCTTTACTGGACTACCCTTCAATATCCGGGGGAGGTGATGGCGCTCCTCCCCCCATTGATCTACATAACAATACCCCTACCAATGCCTAACTGCCAAACGGAGGAAGTTGTGACGATTTGCTACGAGGTAGGCGAAAAAACCAAATGGCTGGTGCCAATTTGCCAAGTGGAAAAATTCCTACCAGGCCCCTAAACGGTGACCAACCGAAGTCCATAGCAAGGTCAAAGGAGAAACCTTGAAGGGTGGGTGGGAAATTCCCCAGCTGATCGGCGGCAAAAGAGGACGCTCCTCTTGCCTTAAATGCGGCAAGCCACACCCCCTGAGCCAGCCGATTGGCTGGCCAGGGTTATGACTCGGCAGAGGATTCCCCTGATCACGCGGGGCTGGGAGCCAGCCTCTGCAAAAAGTGTTGGGGGCATGAAGCCCACAACACCACCTCCTCCTGAGGGCGGAAGTGGCTTTCTGGTAAAGGAGGTGGGTCTGGAATGCTTTCTAAAGACACTGAGTCCGTCAGTTATCTCTCCCCTGGTGCATCTTCTTCTTCTTCTTCCTCCTCCTCCTCTCCTGTTATTTCCCAGCTTTCCCCCTCATCTGCCTCTGAGCTGTGACCTCCCTCAATCCCCTGTTGTAATTCTGAACTGTCTCCTTCTCTGGAAGGGTCAGGCTGGGAAGGCGGTCTCCACCATTCCTCCTCTGCCCAGACCCTGACAGCTGGGCATGTTTAGCTTGGAGAAGAGTTGGCATGATATCAACTAAAGGGCTGCCGCATGGATGATGACACAAGTTTGTTTTGCAGAAGGCAGAACCGAAACCAGTGGATTCAACTTACAAGAAAAGAGACTCTGGCAAAACGTTAGGAAGGCAGCCCTGTTTAGGGAAGCTTTTAATGTTTGATGCATTACTGTATTTTAATGTTTTGTTGGAAGCCGCCTGTGGCGATCACACAGGGTCCCTGGACGTTTGACGGTCTATTGATCCCTGTGCCACCACTGTGCTCGCTTCCCCGCTGCCACCAACCCGTTACTCTCGGACACTTGTTAAAATTAAACCAAATAAACAAATTTATTTTATAAGCATTAACAAGTTTATGGTTTCTCAGATAATTTTCTTGTCAGTTTATTAACCTTAGTTTCTTTACCGGCCTAAATCTTCCTAATACCTTCTGACTGATTATCTCAACTGTTTGACTGACTCTTCTTAACAGATTCTCTTACTCTCTCACATCAGACTAGCCCAACCCACAGACCTATCCTCCCTCCCTCTTCTCTAACTCCAGACTGACTTCTTAACAACTCTAACTCTAACTCTAACTCCTCCCCAGTGGCGTAGCGTGGTTGTCAGCACCCGGGGCAAGGCAAGTAATTTGCGCCCCCTAACCCGTGGATTTTAGTAGGGGCAGAGAGCTGTGAGTGCGAGCGTGCCCCCCCCCAGATGTTACGCCCGGTGCGGCCGGCCCCCCCTGCACCCCCCACGCTACGCCACTGCTCCTCCCCTTGGGTTCCTATAGGTTAGTCCTATTACACTTAGTTAACCCTTTCCTTATGAACCCAGTATGATGTCACACACCTAGGATGGCAAACACCACACCACCCAGAGTGGCTGGGGAAGCCCAGCCAGATGGGCGGGGTATAAATAATAAATTATTATTATATTATTATTTCTAATGGTAATAGCTGTTTGACAATTTTTTCAGGATCCTCTGAGCCTTTCACAACACATACTTTGGGAGCTGTTTTTTTTTTTTTTTTTTTTTTTTAGCTAATGCAAATCTCCACATAATTTTTATCCCAAAGCGAAAATTACCATTCCCACAAGGTTTTCCATTTGGGGGCAATTGAAGTTCTGGTAGCCACCAACAACCGTGTCAAGAGTTCCTATGAATTGAACTTCTTCAGCTAATTGTCTCATGGATTTAGTAAACAAATTGGCTGTGAGGTTGGAATGGGATGTTTGAGTAATTTGGTTATTTCTTGACAAACCTGTTATGTATTGAAGTTCTCACCCTGGGCCAGCAGGGGGATACTGCAGATAGTTATGCAAATAAGGGATCGAAAGTGACATTCAGTGATTGGATAGTTTTAGAAAATTGTTACAGTTATATGTTTTACTGGAGCTCTATATAAGCAGGCTGACTGAACCCTTCAGTTCAGTTCTGTTCTGGCCTGTGAATAAACAAGAGCTGTTTGAAAAATTGCTGTGTCGTCTGATATGTTCACCCACAACTTAACAAAAGCACTGTCCAGAATTTAAATACCTACTATAGATGGAGAATGGCGCCTCTTTTCCCGCATCCCCTCCAGCAATTCTGAGAGAATTGTGATGTGCAGATTCTGTGCTGCTATGAATGCTGCCAGTTTTTGGAGTCTAGGTTGGGAGCGTGGCCTAGTGTGTGCAGAATTTTTAACGCCATCTGTGTAAATGAACTGAAAAACATTTTTAAAGGTGCATTTTTTTTATATAATATATACAATTAGAAGTAAAACAGAAACAGCACATACCACTAAATTCAAGGGAATAAATTCATGTGCCAAAGGACCAGGAAAGGGAATATAAGCGACAGAATGGAAAGGGGGCGACAGATGTTGTTGAAGGCCCCTCAAATGGTTAGACACAATCAGAAAATAAAGAAAGCAAACCCATGAAAAGAAGATCCTCAGATAGCCTTGTTTGCTCTAGCATAATTGTGTGTGTGTAGCGAGGGCAGGGTATGAAGAACACACACAAACACAAATAACTTGTTTTTAATGCTATGGTGCAAAAGGGATTTAAGGCCATTTCTACATCCATTAGGCAAGGGATTTTGTATGTTCCACTGCAAAGAGTGAGCATTTTCAACAGCTTTTACTTAAATGAAAATGACAGGTTATTGCAGCATAATGTTGTTAATCTTTTCCTAAAAGCTTGATGTTACTACTTAGTAGTTTACTAATAAATCATAGAAAATATGTAATGTCATTTTCATTTAGACATAGATGAATGGCTCTTCAGTTTGTACAAAGTTGTAAAGCAGGTACTGTCATGGCATTTGGGAAGAGTAAAAAAAAGAAAATTATATCATATTGGCCCTCCTTTCTACCCTCAGGCTACACTGTATTATATAGTTAGATATTTTACCAGCAATTCAATAATATGCCAACAGCAGGCTATCAATTATTTCAGGCAAAATACATTAAGGATAGGGTTTTAATTCTGCAATGATTTTTTTAACCTTCCTTTTTCGTGATTTTATGGTTCCCTTTTGCTTTAAGTGCTGAAAAATGTTTGGCTGTAGGATGCAAGTTCCCGAATCCTTGTTTGGGTGCCAGTTCCATGGATTCTTGCTTCTGCAGCCATTGCATTTGATCTAGAAAAGTTGCAGCCATGTTTTGTGGCGGTCCACCCACCATGCTAGCCCTGGACATGAGGTTTTTCAGGTCTAAGCAGGTCTGGCACATGTTGTCGTTGTTTAGTCGTTCAGTCATGTCCGACTCTTCGAGATCCCATGGACCAGAGCACCCCAGGCTTCCACTGCCTCCCGCAGTTTGGTCAAACTCATGTTGGTAGCTTCGAGAACACTGTCCAGCTATTAATAATTGCTATGCATATCTTGGCGGTACGAGGCTCAGCGCCTGGGCGACACACTTGATTGCATCCTAAGCAAGTCGGGGGCTTCAGCCTTGCCAGGTTTCAGCCTCTACCGCTCATCTTCAAGACATGCGATTAAAGCTGTCATAAAAGTTTGGAAAATTCAAAGAAATGCATCCACTTCGCAGACACCAGCCAAGATGGTACAGACCAGGGGGATGGTGGTGGTTTCTGTAGGCCTCACCTGCAAGAATGGAAGACCCACAACCCCCAAATTCCAAATTAGTCCTCACTCCTTGGAGAGAGTGTGGGTTGTGGGGGGAAGACGGGGAAGACAGTGGGGCTCGTTGGGGGACTGAAGAAGAACTGGATCTTGCCACACTCCTAACTGCATCAGCTTGTTGTTGTTGTTTGGTCATGTCCGACTCTTCGTGACCCCATGGACCAGAGCATGCCAGGGCCTCCTGTCTTCCACTGCCTCCCGCAGTTTGGTCAAACTCATGCTGGTAGCTTCGAGAACACTATCCAACCATCTCGTCCTCTGTCGTCCCCTCCTCCTTGTGCCCTCAATCTTTCCCAACATCAGGGTCTTTTCCAGGGAGTCTTCTCTTCTCATGAGGTGGCCAAAGTATTGGAGCCTCAGCTTCAGGATCTGTCCTTCCAGTGAGCACTCAGGTCTGATTTCCTTCAGAATGGAAAGGTTGGATCTTTTTCCAGCAATTCTTTGGCCAGTCACATCGGTTTATTTTTACCTCACACTTCTAATGTGTGCACATCACTCAGAATGGCTTGCAGTAGTTGGAATCACAATTTCATAGCAACAATATCAAACAAACAAATTGCAGTAGAGACATAAGTGCAATGGGGAGAGAGTTATGGAAACTAAAAGAGCATAGAAAGGAAGCACATGAGGGAAGAACAGGAAGCACCAACACTGCACTTGGGGCACTTGTCCCCTTCCTCAAGGAGCCGCACAGCAAGGATCATGGGAAGAAGAAGAAGAAGAAGAAGAAGAAGAAGAAGAAGAAGAAGAAGAAGAAGAAGAAGAAGAATTTATTATTTGAATCCCATCCATCTGGCTGAGTTTCCCCAGCCACTCTGGGCGGCTCTCAACAGAATATTAAAAACTTCCCTAAACAGGGCTGCCTTCAGATGTCTTCTAAAAGTCAGATAGTTGTTTATTTATTTGACATCTGATGGGAGGGTGTTCCACAGAGAGGGCTCCACCACCGAGAAGGTCCTCTGCCTGGTTCCCTGTAACTTCACTTCTCACAATGAGGGAACCACCAGAAGGCCCTTGGAGCTGGACCTCAGTGTCCAGACTGAATGATGGGGGTGGAGACGCTCCTTCAGGTATAATGGGCCGAGGCCGTTTAGGGCTTTAAAGGTCAGCACCAACATTTTGTGTTGTGTTCGGAAACATACTGGGGGGCCAATGTAGGTCTTTCAGGACCGGTGTTATAGGATCTTGGCGGCCACTCCCAGTCACCAGTCTAGCTGCCACATTCTGGATTAATTTTAGTTTCCGGGTCACCTTCAAAGGTAACCCCACGTAGCGCATATTGCAGAAGTCCAAGCGGGAGATAAATAGAGCATGCAACTTACAGGGATTAAACTTGTGTACATTCCTCTTTATGCACTTATCATCATCATCATCATCATCATCAGGGAAATGGGCCTGGTGACTTTGGCCATTCCACCAACCATTGCACTTAATGTTTTTTGAGAATACACTCTTTTGGCTCTGCCTCATTCTGGATTAGTTGTAGTTTCCGGGTCACCTTCAAAGTTAGCCTCACTTAGAGCAGTGTTCCCCAACCTTGGGCCTCCAGCTGTTTTTGGACTACATTTCCCATCATCCTTGACCACTGGTCTTGCTAGCGAGGGATGATGGGAGTTGTAGTCCAAAAACAGCTGGAGGCCCAAGGTTGGGGAACACTGACTTAGAGCACATTGCAATATTCCAAGCGGGAGATAACTAGAGCACCACTTTCCTGGACCAGGGCTTACATGAAAGTTAAACACATGTTCCGGTCTATCCCACTCTGTGCAGGACTAGCATGTGTGAAACCTGCATTTGATCCTGGGTCAAAGACTGCATGTCGCTGTTGAACATTGAAAAACATGGAGCATCATAATAATGCTGTCTAGTTTATTGGAGAATCTGTCATCCGAACTTAACGTTCAACGTTGCAGAGAAAGGGAGGCTTTGTACGATATTCCCTGGAACAGCAGCTCACTTTATTTATTTATTCCGTTTTCCCTCAAGAGCCACTCCATCGGATGTCCAAAGGATCCAAAACATTTTTCTCAGAAACAGTTCCGAAAGCTTTTTTTAACCTCTTGCTACACTTCTCCTTAAAGGTACTTGAGATGCTTTTTGACTCATCACCATCTTCCCCCCTCCCAATACGCTCTGCAATATACCGTATTTTTTGCTCTATAAGACTCACTTTTTCCCTCATAAAAAGTAAGGGGAAATGTGTGTGCGTCTTATGGAGCGAATGCAGGCTTTCACTGTGCAGCGATCTCTCTTGCTGTTCTGGCTTCTGGGATTCAGAATACAGTGATACCTCAGGTTACATACGCTTTAGGTAACATATGCTTCAGGTTACAGACTCCACTAACCCAGAAATATTGCTTCGGGTTAAGAACTTTGCTTCACTGCCACAACAGCAGCAAGAATACTTATTGCGCAGTATTGGAAGACACAAGAACTACCCACTCTGGAAGAATGGCAGGTGAAGGTGATGGACTATATGGAATTGGCAAAAATGACTGGCAGAATCAGAGACCAGGGAGAAGAGATGGTGGAAGAAGATTGGAAGAAATTCAAAGACTATTTGCAGAAATACTATAAGATTAATGAATGTTAGAATGACATCGGATTGAGGTTAAAAGGTTATTAGCAACAAAGTGGTGAAGGACTATGGAAAATTCGAAGGTTAAAAGGTGTAAAATTTAAAAGGTTTAATTTATTAAGATATTAAGAAAGGATGAGGATATATTAAGGTATTAAGATAAAGATTAAGTGAAGATAGAGGGAAGGGATTTGCTGATTAAATATTTGAACTGGAATACAGTGAGTGAGGGGAGGTGTGGGGAAGTCTGGGAAATAAGTAAATGGAAGGAATATTATGAAAATTGAATTGTTCTTATTTGTTTTTTCTGTGTTGTTGTTTTTGTCTTTTTGTCTTTTTGTATTCTTGTATTTTTCTTTTGTTTTTTCCTTTTATGTAAAAACCCTAATAAAAAATATTATTTTTTAAAAAAAGAACTTTGCTTCATGATGAGAACAGAAATTGTGCTCCAGCGGCGTGGCGGCAGCGGGAGGCCCCATTAACTAAAGTGGTGCTTCAGGTTAAGAATAGTTTCAGGTTAAGAACGGACCTCCGGAATGAATTAAGTACTTAACCCGAGGTACCTCTTGTTTTCCTCCTCCAAAAACTAGGTGCGTCTTGTGGTCTGGTGCATCTTATAGAGCGAAAAATACGGTAGTTCCTTTGTCTACATTATCATGGCACTTACCAAGAACTGGGTTCAATTCCAAGATCTTCTGTAGTCACCTTAGCTATGCCTCATGCTACCACACCCTCCATTTCCTCTTCCTGCCTGTTTACTGCTTGGTTGAAGTGTCTTCTTCATTGTTCCATATCTTCTCATTGTACTCATTCTTCATTCAGACCTCTTCTAAAACTTTATATATGAATGGGTATGGAGATGACATGAGAATAACATCCACATGGAATGCATAAATGCAGTTAAAAACAAACAAACACAAAAGTAACATTTTCAATGGGTCTTTCAGCCATAGAACATGTTGTGGTCATATCTTTTCAGTGAGGCTTTAACAGTTCAGAGAAATCCCTTCTCTTGTGTATCACACATTGTGGTTTCCCTTTGCCCACTGTTCATAGCTGTCAACTTACAGATTTGAAAATAAGGGACCAGCAGCCTCGAAAATAAGGGATCAGCAGCCAAAATAAGGGATTTTCAGAGCACAGGGAGGTTCAACTTCTGAGCCCCTCCAAGCCAAAGGCAGGAAGCCCAGCCAGCAGCCAAACAAAGCCTCAAGTGGTGGTTCCCACAGCGCGGCAACCCAGCAAAGGGGATGCAGCAAGGAAAACCACCGTCACCTCTCGGCTGGGAAGTGCTGAGCAAAGGCGAGTCCCCAAGCAACGCAGCCAATTTGATCGGCACAAGGCATGCAAGCTCCACCACCCAGTCATTCTTAGACTCCTTATTGCAGCCAAGCAACACAGTTGGAGCCTTCCTCCTCCCTGGCCGGCAGGGAGGGAGGGAGAGGAGCTACTTCCTTCCTTTGAAACCCGGGAAATTTAAGGGACATCATCAATAAGGGACAGCAGTGAGACACGGTGCTGGGATAAGGGACTTTCCCGCCAAATAAGGGACGGTTGATAGCTATGCCACTGTTCCATTCCACAGACTTCTGTGTTTGGATGACGGCTGGATTAACCTGGTGATAGTCATAATTGGAATGGCTTTGCTCAGTTTAGACAGCGGTTGCATCTGTTCCTGGAGAAGGCAGATCTGACCAGGGTCATGTATGCCTAAACTACATCATGACTGGATTATTGCAATATTTTGAACGAAAACAGTGGATGTATGATTTTGGGGTTCTTGCTGTGGCCATAGACATGTGATCTGATGGTGAATTTGGGGTGACCCAATGCAAAAATCCTGAGGATCCATGTGGATCCGTGCTTTGTAACCACATTTTTGCTCCATTGCAGCCCCAGGAAACAGTGGATGCGTGATTTTTTTTGGTGCAGGCTATAGCCATGGACATGCTATGTGATCTGATAGTGAATTTGGGGTGACCCAATGTAAAAATCCTGAGGATCCATGGGCTTTTAACTCCCCCCTCCCAGGCAGCCTCCACTAGCATCCTTTATCTCTCATCCAATCCCACCGATCAGCTGTTTCCTTTCAACACTCCCTTCCCTCTTGTTTGCCTTAGTGTCTTTTCCTTAGCTGGAGCAGTTTTTTGCTCCTCCTTTTCTTCTAATTTCTCTCCTTATTGCTTTAGTCTTCCTGTTTTCCCCCTTTGCAAGTTTGCTGTCTTTACCTCCCCCCTCCCAGACAGCCTCCTATATTTCTAGCGTCCCTTATCTCTCTCCCCGATTGGCAAACGATCAGCGGCTTTGTTTCAGCACCTGCTTCCCTCTTTCAAAAAAAAAAAGCATGATCTGCTTTTTGCCCCTGGGCAATTCGGCTCCAGGGACCACGCATTCGCTCCATAAGATGCACAGACATTTCCCCTTACTTTTTAGGAAGAAAAAAGTGTGTCTTATGGAGCGAAAAATACGGTAAGTTTTGGAGATCGCGCCAGAGCCAAAATAGCATATAGCCACAACACATCAGGTGCAATGGGTGGTGGAATGGCCAAAGTCTTTCCTCCTGGACACCAGGCCCATTTCCATCATCATCATCATCATCATCATCATCCCAAGTGCATAAAGCTGAATGTACACAGGTTTAATGCCTGCAAGTTGCTGGTTTTCTGGACAAGCACCTTCAGAGCTCTGTGTCCCCAGAGCATTGCGTGAGCTATGCCTCATTTCAAGCCTGAACCCTGCCTTACCTTATTGAACACTCTGACTGGTCTTCACTTTGCCTCACTGCACTGCAGAGCTAGACCCTGCTTTGGAAACAGGAAGACAAAGTTATTCCCACAGTGAACTCAATGAGATTTGATCCATTTAAATCCAGACATTTTACCTTAACTGAGTTTTGGAGTGGACTCCCAACGCCCCATGACGAATGTCAAGCCATACGATTTAAATCAACACTTCTACAATATTCAGGATGAATGCCCTGTGTTTATTTTCCAATGTCCAATAGGAGGCAATAGAGAGGAAAAAAGAATGGATTCAAGAACGGCTTAAAATGGTTTCAGGAAAAGCAGCAGATCTCCCCACCCCCCAAAAGTATTTTTTTTTTTAATTATTATTATTTTGGCTGTTTCAGACTCTGCAATGGAAATTGAAATTTAATTGAAGATTAGCCTGGTAAAAATGCAGTCAGACACACAGAGCCTTATTTCCGGCAAGATTTGTGAGGAAAGGAACATTTGTTTCCATGCTGGGTCAACAGCAAACACATGTTAAAATGTATAAAAATAAGAAGGAAGGATAGTTTGCAATGTCTGAGCTGGGCATTTCCAGAAGGTGGTGCTGGGAGACTATTGCTCTTCTTCATGGCAGCTATACTATGGTGTTTCCTTGAGCTCGTGTTATTATTATTTAAGATCTATATGAAGCTGCTGAGTGAGGCCACCTGAGGATCTATGGTGAGGTGTCATCAGTATGCCGATGATCCCCCCAGCGATACCTCTCCTTCTCATCAGAGCCAGGCGACACTGGTCTCTGACCGAAATAAAGTTTGATACCGATACAGGTGAGGCTGTGAGGGTGCAGGATTAGTGCCTGGAATCAAAAAAGAATGAGATGAAGGTCGCTCAACTGAAATTAAATGCAAAAAAATATGGAGATCCCGTTGATAGTCTGCCATGGGAGGTGGTGATCATTGTGTGGATAGGCAGAGCCCCCCAAACCCTGGGCGCCCCCCCCCATGTGGAATAACGACTCAAGACAACGTGCTATGGGATTAAAATTGGCCACAACTTTATTATACAGTGGTGCCTCGCAAGACGAAAAGAATCCGTTCCGCGGGTCTTTTCGTCTTGCGGTTTTTTCGTCTTGCGAAGCAAGCCCATTGACGGAGTAGCGCTATTAGCGCTATTGACATTTTAAGGGCTAAAACCGGCTTTTTAAGGGGTGGGGGATTAGCGGTTTTGCTGCTAAAATGCTTTTAGCAGCTTAGCGATTCAAAATAAGGGGTTTTGGAGCAAAAAAAAACCCCCGAAAATTTTCGTCATTTTTCGTCTTGCGAAGCAAGCCCATAGGGAAATTCGTCTTGCGAAGCGCCTCTGCAAACGGAAAACCCTTTCGTCTTGCGGGTTTTCCGTCTTGCGAGGCATTCGTCTTGCGGGGCACCACTGTATTTCAGATGTGGGTAGACCTTGGCTCAGGCATTGGGCGTTTATCCCTCCCAGTCCCCCGCCGGGGATCTGGGGAACATCAGGGTTATCCAGAACGTGTGGGGATTGGGCTGGCTCTGGAGAACATATGTTCAAGCAGAGAGAGCCCGCCCCCGTTAGGCCGCCGTCGCAGGGGAGAGCAATGACAACCTCTAGGCGTACGGCCAAAGCCTTCCCTCAAACAACCCCTTTAACGGGGAACCCTGGGAACACCACCGCAAAGAGGAAGGGGGTGTGGGTCACTGCTGCACGCCCCCCATTCAGGGAAGATAGACTAAAGGATTCCACCCAAGGCCTGATACCGCCAAAGTTGTGACGTTTTGCTACAGGAAAGGCAAAACCTGCCAATGCAAGGGAATTCCTTTCCGGCCCTTCAACAGCGACCCTGACGTAGCAGCGCCCACGGACCTGTGGAGAAAAGGTTAACCTGCAAAAGATGTCTTAACTGAGGGACGGGAGGGTGGGAGAAGCTCTGGAGCCAACTGAGGATTCCCAGGTAAGATCCTCCCTCTGTTGTGTGGGCAGGTAGTCCCTCCCCCTACCTGGCCTGGTCACCTTGGCAACGCTTCCCCAGGCGGGATTGGGCAACTGGAAGAGGAAGGCGGAGACCTCCAGGTATCCCACCTGTGGGAAGGCGAAGTCAAGCCTGTGCTAATGGAGCCGCATGGAGTCCAGGGGCTGCGCGTGACCACACAAAGGGCGCCCCCCATTTAATGTGGGGAGCGGTCATTCTGAACAGGTTTGCACTCTAGTGAAAGGATCAAGTTCACCATGTGGGGATGCTATTCACACTGGCATTGTCCTGTGTGGCTTCCACGTCACAAAACACCTCCCCCCATCTTCATCCTGTGCTGCATCTTCTCCTACACAGAGATAGCCTGGTCACAGCTGTCCATGTTTGATAACATACAGTGGTGCCTCGCAAGACGAAATTAATTCGTTCCGCGAGTCTCTTCGTCTAGCGGTTTTTTCGTCTTGCGAAGCAACCCTATTAGCGGATTAGCGGATTAGCGCGATTAGCGGTTTAGCGGCTATTAGCGGCTATTAAAGGCTTAAGGGATTAGCGGATTAGCTGCTAAAAGGCTATTAGCGGTTTAGCGGCTTAGAAAAAGGGGGTGGGGAGCGGAAAAAAATCTCAAGACTCGCAACACATTTTCGTCTTGCGAAGCAAGCTCATAGAGAAATTCGTCCTGCAAAGCGCATCGAAAAATGGAAAACCCTTTCGTCTAGTGGGTTTTCCATCTTGCGAGGCATTCGTCTTGCGGGGCACCACTGTATCTCTTGGACTACTGGAATGTGTTCCATGTCAAGCTGCCTCTCCAGGCTGTTCGTAAACGACAGTTGCTTTAAATACTGCACATCAGTCAAACTATGGACTTGGACTGGGGACGGGAGAAATATCTCACTAGCTTTAAAACAGCTGCCCTGGCTCCTGATCCATTTCCAAGTACAATTCAAAAACCTGCCACTCGTCTTTAAATCCCTACGCAGCCCATCCTCCTTTGGTAATTCCACCTTCCCAGGTAAAGTGGAAGTGGCAACTAGGAAGGTGGTCTTTGGCCCCCTTGCCCCAAATTCACCTGGATTATATTCTGCTGTTTTGTTGCCTCCTTCTTTCAGTGTTAAAAAACCCTTTAAACAAGGGCTGGGTTGCCCGTGACCACCCCAGATTTTGCTAGACTACAGCTCTCATCACCTCTGACCATTGGCCATACTGTCTGGGGCTGATGGAAGTTGGAGTCTGACCACAGACTCCCTAACCCTGTTTTGAGCCACCATTAAAGCATTTATTAGTCCAACAACATCTTGATGAATACACCCTGCTTTAAGCTGCAGCCAACATTTCTATTAACACTCCCTTATTGATCTACTGTTTTGCTATTTTTTTAATTAAAAATAATAATAATTGGTTTTTCTATTGTCTTTATTGGGTCTCAAACCCGCAGTCTGTTAGAGACTTCCCTTCCATGTGAAGACAGGCTCTGGTGGATGGAACAGACAAGGTCAATAGTGGGTCCAACGCTCAAGAAGGCGGTTTCTGCACATGTTGTAGAGGGAAGTGAGGGGCAGATGAAGCTGGTCAACCTGGGAACAGTGGCGTAGCGTGGGGGGTGCAGGGGGGCCCGGCCGCACCGGGCGCAACATTGGGGGGGGGGCGCACTCGCACTCGCAGCTCTCTGCCCCTACCTGGCTCACTCACTCTCTCTCACTGCAGTGCTGGCTGTGCGAATCCGATCCGAGCCGCCGGGTCGCCGCCCACTGTGGAGGGGAGGGTGCCAGGCATGCGGTGTGGTGCGGAGAGAGAGAGAGAGAGGGACTATCTGGGGGAGGGACAGTGCAGCGCGGGGGGAGGGGCGCAAATTACTTGCCTTGCCCCGGGTGCTGACAACCCACGCTATGCCACTGCCTGGGAAGGTCACCCATCTAGGAGAAGGGAAACTCTGATCCTAAATCTCTGTTGCCTTCATCCCCTCAGTATCCACTCCCCAACTAAAGTAAGGCCCAAATGCACACAATTTGCGCTTTGTCAATCTTTTGCTACTTCTGCCTCTTCCATCCCCTGTTGGTTCCTCAGAATTTGCTTATACTGTAAGCGAGGGATGGGGGAATCTGTGGCCCTGCAGACGTTGTTGGACTCCATTTCCCATCATCCTCAGCCGGGGATGATGGGAGTTGGAGTCCAACAACTTCCAGAGCCCCACAATTTTCCCATCCCTGCTATAAACCTTTGGTTGCTTTGCGCCCTGGAATTGGAAAGGTGGTCCAGAAATCCTTTAAAACAACAAACAAACAAACAAAATATTGTTAGCTACACTGTATATTGGAAGGGTGCCGGCTTGATTGACTCCATCTGATAAAGGACTGATATATGCCATTTAAATGCACCCACCTCCAGCAGCTATCTGCGAGTCGATGAAAACAGCAAGACAAAAAGGGATTATATGCACCATTGAGTTTGACTTTTGGAAATGGAATGAAATATGAGGTATGTGTTTTGTGGGATATTTGGCAGCTGTGCAAGTATTCTTCACTTTTCTCGGGTGAAAATGCAGAAAGGAGATGTTAAAAGATTAGAAATAGGGCTGTGCCAGATTTTTACCCACAAAAATTTTGGGAGTGAAACGGGGGGTTTGGAAGGAAAGCTCCATACCCTTAAATTGCTTCCTTTTTCATGGGATGCCTGTCCCCAACAATGGGTTGTTGTCCCCAACAACAACAACAAATTTTTATTTATACCCTGCCCTCCCCAGCCAGAGCTGGGCAAAGGGCGGCTAACACCAATAAAATTACAATAAAACATAATGGGGGGAGGAACCAATCCCCCCCCAAAAAACAACCAGTTTATTAAAATACGGGTTAAAATACAATTTAAAATGCAGCCTCATTTTAAGAGTAGGTCATAAATCAAAACCATAAGGGGAGGGAAATGTAAGGGTCAGACTGAGTCCAAACCAAAGGCCAGGAGGAACAGCTCTGTCTTGCAGGCCCTGCGGAAAGATGTCCCTAGTCTCTTGTGACAGAGCGTTCCACCAAGTCGGGGCCAGTACTGAAAAGGCCCTGGCCCTAGTTGAGACCAATCTAACCACCTTGCATAGGGCAATTATGAAGGCAATTAACTAATCATTTCACTTAAATCATTGGAACACTGCCAGGATACAGCAGGGATGTAAGGAGGCAGCAACCTATGCCCTGTCAAAAATTGTGGGATCGGAGATGAAATGACTAATCTGCTACATGAATTTATTTATTGAGATGCCACCTTAAGCCCAGAGTTTGGAAATCGTGCAACACCCTCCCCCCCCCCCGGGGGGGGGGGAAACAACCCTCTCACCTGCTTATAATATTTATCTGCTTAGGAATGTTCCTAAGGTTTATTGCCGCATCAAATCCCCTTTTAAAAAATAAATAAATAAGGAAATGTTAAAATTAAGAACTAATGTTCAAATGAAAGAATCATTATTTTTTTTACTGTTTCCGTCAGCAAACCAGCAAATGTCAAACAGTTGAAATGACTTTAGAACAGCAATAAATTATTTCACGCATACATGCAAAATATTAAAACCAGAAGGTTGCTTCAATAGGAAGTCACTGGGACTTTGAGACAGGGTGGCCTTTGTTAATTACGTGTTTCTTTATTAGCTTAGCCTCACTAAAGAATTGCAGATACCCAGGATCTCAATGCTATTGACCAAATGCAGTCATACTGGTTTTATTGTGTGCCTTGTGAAAAATGCTTTTAGTTGTTTGCTCTTTCCTAGTAAAGCTCTTGCTCTAACTGTGTCGCCAAACTGTTTTACAGACCTTAAGAGGGCTTAAGGTCTCCGAACAGGTTCTTTGTGGCTGCGGTTTACTCTCTGCACTACAGCTAAGCATACACTTGTCTGTGTCATTAAAGGACCTTTAAAGGTGTGCATCTGAGAGATTATAGCGATGAAGATTAGGTAAGCAAATATAGGGTCATGCTGAGCAGCCAAGTTGGCTGTTGCTTGGAAGCCAAATGTCAACAAACAGCAGTGGTCAAATGGGCCTTTCCTTAAGGCGGAGATCCCTGCATATGAGCTGCAGCCTTCCAGCCCCTCCTTTCACTCTTAAGTAGCTCAGCATGACCTGGAGGGCAAGTGCGGTGTAGCGGTTAGGGTGCCAGCCTAGGACCCAGAAGACCAGGGTTCAAATCCCCACGCAGCCATGAGATTGCCTGGGGTGAAATCTACACACACACATTATATATTAAAAAAGCTGTGAAAATCCTTTTTAAAAAAAGTTTTGAAAAACACATTGGATTTTGCATAGCTCCCTGTCGCCATCTAGTGTCACATTTGTATATTGCACTTTACAACACATTTTATTTGCAGTTTTATAGCTGAGCCCTAGGTTAGGTCAGGATTAGGGATAGGATTGCTTGGGTCCTCTTTTTCTAGGACAAGTCCTTTTCTCCAGTTCTGGTTGATATATGTCCTCTTTTCCCTGGAGATGTCCTCTTTTGCAGGATTAAAATTCATGCCTGGGTGGATTTTTAAAATTTGGCAAAATGTCTGGGGTTTTTTTGTTTACAGAATTTTTTCCTAGTGCATTAGACTCAGATCTAAGGCACTCAGCTAAGCTAGTCTGTAGCAAAGAATCACAACAGTGCAGCATCTTAAACTAGCTAGTAAAGGTAAAGGGACCCCTGATCATTAGGTCCAGTCGTGACTGACTCTGGGGTTGTGGTGCTCATCTCGCTTTATTGGCTGAGGGAGCCGGCGTACAGCTTCTGGGTCATGTGGCTAGCATGACTAAGCCACTTCTGGTGAACCAGAGCAGCTCATGGAAACACCGTTTACCTTCCCGCCGGAGCAGTACCTATTTATCTACTTGCACTTTGACGTGCTTTTGAACTGCTAGGTTGGCAGGAGCAGGGACCGAGCAACGGGAGCTCACCCCGTCACGGGGATTCGATTCGCCGACCTTCTGATCGGCAAGTCCTAGGCTCTGTGGTTTAACCGACAGCACCACCCAGTTAATAGCGCAATCTGCCTTGGAACAATGAGAACCTTCCTCAAATCACCCTGACTTGCCTCCTCATTTGGGGGTAAACACAGAGCCAACATCCACTCCATATATATATATATATATATATATATATATATATATATATATAAGTTTTTTAACATATCATTTTCAACAGTAATTAAACATACTTTTACATCTTATTCAATTTTTTTGACTTCCATCAATCCTGTCTGAAATTTTTCCAATCTAACCTCTTAGTATGCATTTCTTATCTTCCCTATTACATTTCAAACTCATAATCAATATCTCTATCTTTTTCTACTTTGTAACACTTCGTATATTTCTCCTTACAAAACGTCTTGCAGTCCTACTAGCGTAATTTGTTGATTACAGTTGCTCCTCAAATAATTCATATACTTCTTCCAATCTTCTGTAAATCTCTGGTCCCGCAGGTTTCGAATCCATCCTGTCATTTTGTCCAATTCTGCATAGTCCATTAATTTTGTCTGCCTCTTTCGTCGGAATTTCTTCTTGTTGCCAACATCCACTCCTAAGAAATATGCGACGATAACTTTGCCATCAAGTTACAGTTGAAATGTTCAAGCCTGCATTGGCTCATATAACAGAAAGATGTGACAAAAGAGAAAAATGAGAGCAGATTCGTGGATTTTAATTTTTTTGGTGTAAGAAGCGCATTGGATACAAACAAATCAAACCTATGTCAATATTTTCATGAACAGACAGCTCTCAGAGATGATGGTGCAAAGTTAACATTTAGCCTTTGGGGCAACAGCTGCTTCTGCTGCTTAGAGGCTGAACTGCAGAGTTTATTGTCTGAGCTGAAGGTCTGCCCTCATATATTCAGAAGGCTGAGACCGCCATATACTGTAGCTTGCAGTGATAAGGGGGAATGAGAAACACAGGTACTTTCTTTCCCTCTAATTCAGGGGTCAGCAACCTTTTTCAGCCATGGGCCGGTCCACCGTCCCTCAGACCATGTGGGGGGGCCGGACTATTTTTTTTGGGGGGGGGGGGTAAAAAACACCAGGCAGGGCCTACAAATAACCCAGAGATGCGTTTTAAATAAAAGGGCACAAATAAAAACACGCTGATTCCCAGACCGTCCACAGGCCGGATTTAGAAGGCGATTGGGCTGCATCCGGCCCACGGGTCTTAGATTGCCTACCCCTGCTCTAATCGGACTTTCCACTTCAGAGCAGCAGACTTGTGGTCCAGAAAGGCTGAGCTTTAGAATGCAGTGGAACTTCAGAAGCCGAACGTCTGTAAACTCGGAACATTTTGGCTCCTGAATGATCAAAAACTGGAAGTGATTGTTCCATTTTTTGAATGATTTTTGGAAGTCGAATGTCCGGGACAGCTTCTGCAGCTTCCAATTGGCTGCAGGACGCTCCTGCAGCCAATAGGAAGCTGCGCCTTGGAAGTTGAACATTTTGGAAGTCGAACAGACTTCCAGAATGGATTCTGTTCGACTTCCAAGGTACACCTGTATACATAGGTAAAGGTAAAGGGACCCCTGACCATTAGGTCCAGTTGTGGCCAACTCTGGGGTTGCAGCGCTCATCTCGCTTTATTGGCTGAAGGAGCCGGCGTATAGCTTCCGGGTCATGTGGCCAGCATGACTAAGCCGCTTTTGGCGAACCAGAGCAGCGCATGAAACACCGTTTACCTTCCCGCCAGAGCGGTACCTATTCATCTACTTGCACTTTGACGTGCTTTTGAATTGCTAGGTTGGCAGGAGCAGGGACAGAGCAACGGGAGCTCACCCCGTCGCAGGGATTTGAACTGTCGACCTTCTGATTGGCAAGTCCTAGGCTCTGTGGTTTAACCCACAGTGCCACCCACGTCCCTTGCCTTTGTCTTAGTTATCACATTTTTAATTACCATAACATTTTGACTTCTTAACTCCAATCATAATTGGATCATGCAATAAAAATAATGTGTTTGGTTTTTGATGTTGCGATATTGCTCCCCACTTGGAAGGCTGCTTCACTCCCAGAGAAAATATCTTGGAATGAATAATTACTAGGTGTCTGTTCCCTAATGAAGATGAATGCCACATCATATCACACAGTCCTCGTGTGATTCAGTGGCAGAGCCTAGCATTCTTCTCTGTTTTGATTAACACAAGGATTATCCAGGTAGGTATCGACCGCAGCCCAATTAAACAGACATGTTGACTCATGAGTTAAACAGCCAGCTGCCTTTGGTTTTGCTACTCATCTGCTACTCATCTGGTTAGCCTTCCAAATAGTCAAGTCACGTGAATCACATCAGACAAATCACTACATTGCAACCTTAATACAGTGGTACCTCAGGTTACATATGCTTCAGGTTACAGATGCTTCAGGTTACAGACTCCGCTAACCCAGAAATAGTACCTCGGGTTAAGAACTTTACTTCAGGATGGGAACAGAAATCGTGTGGCGGCAGGCCAGCAGCAGCGGGAGGCCCCATTAGCTAAAGTGGTGATTCAGGTTAAGAGCAGTTTCAGGTTAAGAACGGACCTCCAGAACGAATTAATTTCTTAACTAGAGGTACCACTGTATGTGCCAACCCCCCCCCATATGCATTGTCAGGCTGAGCCCCCGGCCCAATCTTGAGGGACTAGGCCCTGCTGGGCCTCCCTGCAGCAGCAGAAGACCCTGCCAGACTTACCTGTGGTGGCTGAGGGCCTCCCCAGGCCTCACAGCGTCCTCCCAACTTGTGTGATGTCCCACATGCAACATCACACGCATGTGACAAGCCTGCCCCCATGTTGTGTGGAACCTGGTGCCTCTGATTGGCACCTAATAAAACTGGGGAAAATGTTCCTTCAGTAGGGGTTGCCTGCTGTCACATTTTCTAGCCTGGGTTCATGTCACAATAAACATTGGCTCATCTTAAAGCCAAGCTCCTATACAGTGGTACCTCGGGTTAAGAACTTAATTCATTCCGGAGGTCGGTTCTTAATCTGAAACTGTTCTTAACCTGAGGTACCACTTCAGCTAATGGGGTCTCCCGCCGCAACCGCACAATTTCTGTTCTCATCCTGAAGCAAAGTTCTTAACCTGAGGTACTATCCCTGGGTTAATGGAGTCTGTAACCTGAAGCGTATGTAACCTGAAGCGTATGTAACTCGAGGTACCACTGTATTAAGGTTGCAATCTTTATGCTGTAGTAGGCCTTATTTCTGAGTAGATGTGGTTAGGATTGCACTTTCAGCCAACCTGTTTCTGCTTATGGGAAAGGCTTTTACTAAAAAATATGAAGGAATAAGTTAGCTGGTTTATTGGTAGTGAATATAAAGAGTTTTATACTGACTGCCCAAAGCGATAGAACCATTTGTCATTCAACTATTGCACTTCTGCCCATGGAGGTTTCTAAGTGAAGGACTTGTATATATTTGCCAGAAGACATAATCCAGATACCCAGAAAATATAAACTTCTCTATTAGGCACTCTTTAGTCTCCTGTTCTGCTTTTTCTTCATCAGTCATTTAGCAACAGGTAATTTTGGAGGTCAGCTTTCTCTTCCAAACTCATATGTAATAACCAGAAAATTTGCCAGTGGGCAAAGCCAGCCTGTGAGACATAACAAATGTCACCCAATCCTAGCCCAGAGCAAAGCAAAATGATTTTAAAAGCATACAGAAGATCAAGACTATTTGATAAAAGATACTTTTTTTTTTTTTTGGAAAAGGTCAATCTCAAACGTTTACACAAGAACCAAAAGGCAGGTTTAAACTTTCACACTGGGAAGGTTTCAAGGTCCCCTTTTCCCCTGCTTTCTGGAGTTGTGGAAACGAGCAGCGTTTCGATTCCTTATAAGACAAAGAGATAACCCCCCTCCACTTTTTGTAATCGTAAAGTTTGCATAGTGGGTGGTGGTGGAGATCCCTTCTGGTCATAGCTGTCAACTTACAGGTTTGAAAATAAGGGACCAGCAGCCTCGAAAATAAGGGTTCAGCAGCCAAAATAAGGGATTTTCTGGGCACAGGCGTGTTCAGCTTCTGAGCCCCTCCAAGCCAAAGGCAGAAAGCCCAGCCAGCAGCCAAACGAAGCCTCAAGCAGTGGTTCCCACAGCGCAGCAACCCGGCAAAGGGGATGCAGCAAGGAAAACCACCGTCACCTCTCCACTGGGAAGCGCTGAGCAAAGACGAGTCCCCAGGCAACGCGGCCGATTTGATCGGCGCAAGGCATGCAAGCTCCACCCCCCAGTCATTCTTAGACTCCTTATTGGGTGAGCAACGCAGCCAAGCAACACAGTTGGAGTCTCCCTCCTCCCTGGCCGGGAGGGAGAGGAGCTGCTTCCTTTGAAACCCGGGAAATTTAAGGGACATCATCAATAAGGGACAGCAGCGGGACATGGCGCTGGGATAAGCGACTTTCCCGCCAAATAAGGGACGGTTGACAGCTATGCTTCTGGTGTTCCTAACCTATTACTCAGCTGGATGAAGGCATGCATTGCCTCTTGCCAGAGGTTGATGGAGAACAGGATGAGGGTTCAAGTCCCAGTCATCTCCAAACAGGTGGAAGACATTTGCTTCTCCCCAGTGAGCGCTTGCCTTGGTGTGGGTTTTTTGGGATGGGGTGGGGTTGGCTTCCCATTCCTCACATATTTTGCCTTGCTTAGATGCGAAAGCTGAGGCTCCAATACTTTGGCCACCTCATGAGAAGAGAAGACTCCCTGGAAAAGACCCTGATGTTGGGAAAGATGGAGGGCACAAGGAGAAGGGGACGACAGAGGGTGAGATGGTTGGACGGTGTTCTCGAAGCTATGAACATGAGTTTGACCAAGCTGCGGGGGGCAGTGGAAGACAGGAGTGCCTGGTGTGCTCTGGTCCATGGGGTCACGAAGAGTCAGACATGACTAAACAACAACAAGATGCGAAAATAATTTCCTGCCGATTAGGGGAGGTGAACCTTTAGCCCTCCAGATGTTGGTCAACTACAGCTCCCATTCAGAGTATGAACCAGGGATGCTGGGAGTTGCAGTCTTGGGGACAATGTTCTTTTTAACTGAGGGAGCAGGGGAAATAGAAGTGTGATGGTATGATCAAATGGGACAGTCTCCATTACCCATGTTAAGAATGACTGCTCCCCACATCAAATGGGGCATGCCTTTTGTGCGGTCGTGCCAGCCCCCCCCCCCCCGGATCCCTTGTGGTTCCTGGTAGTACAGCCTGGATTTGCCCCCCCCACCAGCTGGACACGTGGAGGTAGCCACCTACCTCTTCCAGTCACCCTATCCCAGCTGGGGAGGCGTTGCCAGGAGAGCGTTGGCCAGGTAAGGGGAGGGATCTCCCTCCCCACACAACAGGGGGCGGAACTTACCTGGGAGTTCTCAATCAGATTCAGAGCTTCTCCCACCCCCCCACCCCTCAGTTAAGTCTTCTTTTGCAGGTTAACATCTTCTCCACAGGTACGCGGGCGCTGCTACGTTATGGTCGCTGTTGAAGGGCCGGAAAGGAATTTTCCTGCATTGGCAGGTGTTGCCTTTCCTGTAGCAAAACGTCACAACTTTGGGAGTTAGTAGGCCTTGGGTGGAATCCTTTAGTCTGGCTTTCCTAAATGGGGGGGGGGGGCGTGAAGCGGTGACCCACACTCCCCCCCCCCACAGCGGTGATCCCAGGGTTCCCTGTTAAAGGGGTTGTTTTGAGGAGAGGCATTGGGCATACGGCGAGAGGTTGTCATTGCTCTCCCCTGTGATGGTGGTAAAATAGGGACACGCTCTCTGCTTGAACAGACGTTCTCCAGAGCCAGCCCAATCCCCACACATTCTGGATAACCCCTAAAAAAAAATTATAAACAATTTCAACATAACAAAATATCAAAACAAATCATCTTCACTATTTTTCCCCTTCCCCCACCTCCCCAATGAACCCGCCCCCAAGACTTCCCTCAGCTTCTCTCTCTGATTTCTCAACTCATATTGTTCTCTGGATACTGTAAAATTGTATAAATCCTTATATTATCTATCTACTGTGTTAACCATCAATAAATTTGTGTATTCAAAACCTGCCAAGGAGTCCAGTTCATTTTGTTGTCTTTTTAGGTAATTTGTAAAAAGCTCCCATCCTTCTCTGAAGTCACAGTTGTCCTTATCTCGCAATTTGTATGTCAATTTAACCAGTTCTGAATACTTCATCAATTTCTCTTGCCACTGTTCTTTGGTTGGGGTTTCCTCATTCCTCCATCCTTGTGCCATCAAGATTCTTGCCTTTCCTTCTGGATAACCCTGATGTTCCCCAGATCCCCATCCGAGGATAAACGCCCAATGCCTAACCCAAGCTCTCCCTACATCTGAAGCTTTAATACAGTTGTGGCCAAATTTCAATCCCATAACACGTTGTCCTGAGTCATTATTCCACTCGGGTGTTGCTTGGGGTTGGGTTGGGGGGGGGTCTCCGCCTGTCCACGCAATCATGATCTCTCTGGGATCATGCAGGAGCAGGGGGCATATGCGCATGAGCACAAATCACACGCACGAGGAGCACTGTCTCTTCTCTGTAAGTGTCCTACAGATTCCACTGCTTCCACCCTAACTACCATGAAACTTGCTGACAGGCTCTTATGAATGACACATGTTTGATATTATCCAGGGACTGAGCTTATAGGGCAGCTGAGAAGATGGCAGCAACCAAAAGATTTATATTACCTTCCTAATATAGCTGTCGTTATCTGAGTGTGCCCCTATCTTTCAGTGAGCAGAAAGAATACTGTCAGATCCTTACAGATGTCAGTGAGGCCAATAAATTGTTTCTGTGCATGACTTCTTAATGCACCAACAGGCGCCATAGATAACCAACAGTCTTGTGAAAATGCCACATTGTGCATTTTACAGTATGAGGTCATTCCTCTGCGACAACCCTGGGATGCTTTTGTGTATGTGTGTGTGTGTGTGTGTGTGTGTGTGATATATATATATATATAGAGAGAGAGAGAGAGAGAGAGAGAGAGAGATGCTTTTGAATTATGGTGCTGGAGGAGACTCTTGAGAGTCCCATGGACTGCAAGAAGATCAAACCTATCCATTCTGAAGGAAATCAGCCCTGAGTGCTCACTGGAAGGACAGATCCTGAAGCTGAGGCTCCAATACTTTGGCCACCTCATGAGAAGAGAAGACTCCCTGGAAAAGACCCTGATGTTGGGAAAGATGGAGGGCACAAGGAGAAGGGGACGACAGAGGACAAGATGGTTGGATAGTGTTCTCGAAGCTACCAGCATGAGTTTGACCAAAGTGCGGGAGGCAGTGGAAGACAGGAGTGCCTGGCTTGCTCTGGTCCATGGGGTCACGAAGAGCTGGACACGACTAAACAACAACAAATGGCTCAGGACCTCAGTATCTTCTGGAATGCCTTGTCTGATAGGAACCAACCTGGACCCTTCATATGAGGCCTTCTCTAGGTCCCTTCTCTGAGGAAGGCTCAGGTGGTGATGACAATGGAGAGGGCCTTTCCGGTGGTGGCTCCCCATCTGTTGAATGCTCCCCACAGTGAGGTCCACTCGGTGCCTTTGCTGATGTCTTTTGGCACCAGGCTAAGACTTACATTTCCCCCCAGGACTTTGATGGACCAAAGTGATTCTGCACTGCCAAAGCATCTTACGGTAGTTATGCATGTAAATATCAACAATAAATGTGGACCCATCACTGCCCAGAGAGATATTTTGAAAGACAGTACTGGTGGTGGCTTTAGGTTTTTGGTACCAGAGACCCTGCAGTTCTCAACAACCACAAAAACATCAGCTCATCTGACTTTTGAGGTATTTGCCCTCCAGGAAGGCTCTGCATTTATGAACATGCTTTCGTTGGGAAATAAAATCTAAGATCTTGACATTTGTTGAACAGGGTCAGCTGTAATTAATAGCACAAGAACAGAGTATTAGATTAAGATCCCATATTTACCAAAACTTCAGATTCCAACAGTTTTCTGATTGGCTGCATTGTAATTTTAGGGGAAAGCTTTGCACTGTTTATTTCAGCTCAGTGAAGTAGACAGTTCAAGCAGGCATTATGGGATGGGGATTCTGCCAGAGCTTTAATTAATCGCAAGCCTCCATAGGGTGGGTGGGTGGGTGGGGGAGAAATCCCAATTTTGCTCCATGAAACTGAGGCCAGCATTTACCATGAAAGACACAATAAAGTTTCTTAAGAACTCGGGTTTTTTTTCTAAATAAATAAATAAATAAATAAATAAATAAATAAAATCAAGGATATTCAGATCACAGAGGCCCCTGTAGTTCAACTATATATATAATATGGCCAATGACTTCTCCCTTGTAATTTGAAAAGGCTTTAGAAGTCTCCCATGACATTCATATAAACTGCATTTTCCACGTTTTGGTGTGCTGGTTTCTCAGTTAACACATGGGTGCTTGTACACACACACACACACACCCTTAAAGTACATTGGTCAAAGTGTTGAAGTTCTGTTGATTTATAACAGCCTGATTTATAATATAAAGGTAAAGGGACCCCTGACCATTAGGTCCAGTTGTGACCGACTCTGGGGTTGCAACGCTCATCTCGCTTTATTGGCCGAGGGAGCTGGCGTACAGCTTCTGGGTCATGTGGCCAGCATGACTAAGCCGCTTCTGGCGAGCCAGAGCAGCGCACAGAAAGGCTGTTTACCTTCCCGCCGGAGCGGTACCTATTTATCTACTTGCATTTTGACGTGCTTTCGAACTGCTAGGTTGGCAGGAGCAGGGACTGAGCAACGGGAGCTCACCCCGTCATGGGGATTCGAACCGCCGACCTTCTGACTGGCAAGTCCTAGGCTCTGTTGTTTAACCCACAGTGCAACCCGCATCCCTTTTGATTTATAATATACACCTCCCTTAATTGCATTCAACTGCACAGTGAGGGAATTCTATTTGTGTGAGGCTGGGCAGAAAAGAGAACAAGCCAAGATGGCACCTGTGAGCAGCTGGACTGAGGAGAAATAGTGGGGGCCGCTCCTCCCTTCTCTTGAACCTTCCCGAGAACAGGAGGACAGTATAGATTTAGAACAGTGGTTTGCAGAAGGGCACAGTTCAGAGGCTGCAGAGGGGAGAAGCTGGGAGATATTGGAAGAGGAGCAGTGCCAGATTTACGTATAAGCTAAACAAGCTATAGCTTAGGGCCCCACTCTCTTGGAGCCCTCCCAAAAAAATTAAAGGAAAAAAACCTGGATGTACATTTCCAAAATATAAGATAAAAAAAAACCCAAATAAAATAAAAGCTACATACAGCAACAGTGTTTTGTGGTGGCTACTATGCTCTAAGTAATGGGCCCCATCATTTTAAGTTAGACCTTAATAATTATTTTACTATTAATATATCACATTTTTCGTTCCATAAGACGCACCTGACCATAAGACGCACCTAGTTTATAGAGGGGGAAAGCAAGAAAAATAATGTTCTGCGCAGCGCATGTAAGCAGCTCTCACTTTTCTTGCTTTAAACCCTTCTGTCCCTCCTCCCGCTTCTCTGAGAAGCCAGCAAAGAAAGCTGCGCAGCTCTCACTGAAGCCAACAGAGCAAGAGCCATAGCTGTGCAGCGCCTCGTCTTCTGCTGGCTTCCCAGCAAAGCGGGATGAGGGGCGAAAGGGAGCCCTTACAAGGGAGTGCTGAGCAGAGCCTGGCAGTGGCTCTTGCTGGAAGTGGGGGAAGGGACAGAGGGCAGCCCGTCAGTCCCTTCCCCCACCTCCTGGAAAAGCCCCACTCCAAAACGTTCGGAAACCAAGACGTGGATTCCCATTGGCTGAGGGAAGCTCCTGCAGCCAATCAGAAGATTCGGAAGCTGTGTTGGATGTTCGGGTTCCAAAGAATGTTCACAAACTAGAACACTTACTTCCGGGTTTGCGGCATTCAGGAGCCAAAACGTTCGACTCACAAGGCATTGGTGAATCAAGGTATGACTGTATATAAAAACATAATAAACATTAAAATACCTCCCTGAACAAGGCTTCCTTCAGATGTTTTCTAAAGGTTGTACAGTTACTTATCTCCTTGGCTTGGGGGGGTCACATTAATTTCATACCCTCCAACATTTCTCCAATGAACATAGGGACATTCTAAGGGAAACTAAACCACAGAGCCTAGGACTTGCCGATCAGAAGGTTGGCGGTTCGAATCCCCGCGATAGGTGAGCTCCCGTTGCTCAGTCCCTGCTCCTGCCAACCTAGCAGTTTGAAAGCACACCAGTGCAAGTAGACAAATAGGTACCGCTCCAGTGGGAAGGTAAACGGCGTTTCCGTGCGCTGCTCTGGTTCGCCAGAAGCGGCTTAGTCATGCTGGCCACATGACCCAGAAGCTGCACACTGGCTCCCTCGGCCAATAAAGCAAGATGAGCGCCGCAACCCCAGAGTCGGTCACGACTGGACCTAAATGTCAGGGGTCCCTTTACCTTTATCTTTAAGGGAAACCAGAACATTCTGGGATCAAATCAGAAACCAGCATGGATTTGTAAATCTGGGACTGTCCCTGGAAAATAGGGACACTTGGAGCGGCTGTAACTGTTGCAGTGGAAAAAGTAGAAAACTTTTTAAAAATGGGGAGGAGTTGTGCTACCGACTCCCATGAGAAACTGTTGCATAAATTCGCCAACCTGCCCTGCGCACCATTTCTTTGCTGGCAGATGGAGCATTTTGAGAAAGCCCATTTACGAATGAAGTCACGCACACGGGCAAGTGACTCACAGCCACAAAGTGGCAAAAAAAGCCCCCCTTTTTCCACTTATGGTCCATTGTTCCTATCCTTTTCAACGGATGGCATTCCCTCTGTTTATTTTTCCCCCTCTGTGCGTTTTCGCCTGCCCTCCCACCCCACCCCCCATGTTAAAAGAGTTCCTCATTTTCTTTAATGAAATGTTCCACTGCAGGGAGAAATTACCCTTATCGCCAAAGTACTTTAGAGACCACACACGCAGAGAGAGAGAGAGAGAGAGAGAGAGAGAGAGAGAGACTTACAGCAGTTCAGAGGGGACCTGGCTGGTGACCGACTTGTGAGGAGCGGCAGAAAAATAAAAATAAATAATTAAAATGTTAAAAAGTCTTCCGAACATCCCCCCAGCTGTATTGCTGGCCTTAAAGGATGAAATGTTATACATCTGCTTAAGATTAGATTTCTTTTTTCATACAAGATGCCACATGAAGAAGTTCTTAAGCTAGGATACACAGGAACCAAAATCTAAGAGGAAATGCTCCAATCTAATCAGAGAGAAATATTTGAGTGGCTTTGCTTTCGACTTGACATCAGGCTTCCCGTGCCAAGGAATCCGCCACATGTACCTTCTTCCTCCCCTCAGCAAGCCTCAGACTGTATTTTTTATTTTAAAAAAGCAAATTAAAAGAGACTCCGCAAAAAAACTAATCATTATGTAAGGATTTGACCTCAACTGGCTACTTTATAACTATCACTTTGCCCCTTCTCTAAAATTATCGTTTTGGAAAACGCTTCATGCTGTCATATTTCAGCCACTCTCGGGGGGGGGGGGGAACTAGGGCGACGCAAGAAGACATACTGATCAGAACATTTGCAAATGAGAACCTACCTTTTGGGAGCATGCATGCGCCAGGACACTTTGGGCACTGGCTGACGCATGCTTAAGACAAGCTGAGGGTTGCTGCTTCAGATCTGCAGGGGGAAAAGGGGCAGAGAGATGCGAGATCTGCATGACATTTCAAAGGCCGCCTCTGGAATGTGTTCAAGACCGAGACTGTGTTCACACACCCCGAGGGACCCAGGTGGTGCTGTGGTCTAAACCACTGAGCCTCTTGGGCTTGCTGATTGGAAGGTCGGCGGTTCAAATCCCCGCGACAGGGTGAGGTCCCGTTGCTCTGTCCCAGCTCCTGCCAACCTAACAGTTCGAAAGCACACCAGTGCAAGTAGATAAATAGGTACTGATGTGGCAGGAAGGTAAATGGCATTTCCAAGCTCTCTGATTTCCATCACAGTGTCCTGTTGCTCCAGAAGTGGTTTAGTCATGCTGGCCACATGACCCAGAAAACTGTCTGTGGACAAATGCTGGCTCCCTCGGCCTGAAAGTGAGATGATCACCACACACCATAGTCGCCTTTGAGTGGACTTAACCGCCCAGGGATCCTTTACCTACCTTTACCTCACAAACCCCATTTCCTGGGCACTCACTGCCGGCTTTTAAATCCATTTTGAACAATAAGTCACCCAATTCTCCAGGAGCAGTGCGAGATCTCAGGGGTTCTAGGTTTGTGATTCCTTTTGGGAATAAGGCACAGCAGAGACTGTGATGCCTTTAGGATATGTGGTTTCATTGACATATATACAACCTGCCCCTAGATGGAGGGATTGTTGGCAGAGCAGCTAAGTTGCAGCTGGGAAACCAACATCATGTGCCACACTAACTCTTTTCTTGAAATTAAAACCATGTCCAAACACTTCTTAAAATATCCAAAAGCTTTTACAGTGGTACCTTGGTTCTCAAACGGCTTAGTTGTCGAACAAATCGGCTCCCGAACGCCACAAACCCGGAAGTGAGTGTTCCGGTTTGTGAACTTTTTTTGGAAGCCGAATGTCCGATGTGGCTTCCGTTTGAGTGCAGGAAGCTCCTGCAGCCAATCGGAAGCCGGCCTTGGTTTTCAAACCATTTCTGGAGTCAACCAATTCCTGGAATGGATTAAGTTCGAGAATCAAGGTACCACTGTACTTGCAGAACATATAGCTAAAGAAGAATATATGCAAGCATTTATTCAAGCATGGACTTATTTTGTTCTTAGTTGAAGATTAGAGCTTCTTCCTTAAATATTCAAGCAAACCGTGTCTTTCTCTCTTTCCAGGACTTGCACTCAGCCTTCTGCCCATGACCTAGCCAGGCCATGAAGTTCCTTCTGAGAGGTTCCCACTTTCTCCTTCCAGAAGACTTCTTCTTACTGCTTCTTTGGGAGAACATCAACTTCTGTACTTCTTTATGTCACATACATTCACACAGAAACATTAGCCCTCCTCTCCTCTATTGCGTTTAGAGAGTTATCTAACCCTGTCATTTCTTCCGTCTTCATGGAAATGCAGCCATTACGGTCAAGACACTCACCCACAAAACAAAATGGAGAATGTAATAAGATGCCTCCCATGTGAGCAGAGTTAACCAATCACATGAGAGTTACTGGGGAACATTCCAGTAATGCATTTAAGTGTTCCCAATTTCAGTAAATTACATCACTATACTCAGTGCTTTTTTTCGGGGGGGGGGGGACGCAGGGGTACATATACCCCTAAACATTTTGTGGCTCTAACGAGAGAAGAAACCATTTAAAAAAAATAGCACAGTGAATCCCTAGCACAGTGAATCATCAGTTCTGTTGCTACCCCCAATGGAGACCTCATTTCCTGTCATGGTGTTTCCCAAGTCTCAGATGGAAGAGAGCGTTTAATGTGTGAAGTAGGAGTTGGAATCTAGCATCGTTCTGCCCGAACACTGAGGTCCAGCGCCGAGGGCCTTCTGGCGGTTCCCTCACTGCAAGAAGCCAAGTTACAGGGAACCAGGCAGAGGGCCTTCTCGGTAGTGGCACCCGCCCTGTGGAAAGCCCTCCCACCAGATGTCAAAGAGAAAAACAACTACCAGACTTTTAGAAGACATCTGAAGGCAGCCCTGTTTAGGGAAGCTTTGAATGTTTAATAGGTTATTGTATTTTAGTGTTTTGTTGGAAGCTGCCCAGAGTGGCTGGGGAAACCCAGCCAGAAAGGGGGGGGTATAAATAATAAATTATTATTATTATTATTATAGCATGACCATTGGTCAGTTTTGTTCTTAACCTGAAGCACCACTTTAGCTAATGGGGCCTCCTGCTGCCACCACGCCGCTGGAGCATGATTTCTGTTCTCATCCTGAAGCAAAGTTCTTAACCTGAAGCACTATTTTTGGGCTAGCGGAGTCTGTAACCTGAAGCGTATGTGACCTGAGGTACCACTGTACTTTGCAGAATCTTCTCTGCCATCCCCCCCCCCCCCCGCCACCTGCCATTCCCCACCCCCAACGCCTAGGGATGACATTAAGGGCAGGGCATCGTAGAAGAAGCAAAATGGCCGCCCCGTTGTGCAGTGGCAGCAAACAAAACAAAACCAAATTCAGAAACAAGCCGCCCAAATGCCACAAGCTAACTGTGAGTCCCACACGCTAGAAACAGTTAGAGAATTTCTCTCCCTCCTCCTGGAGAGATTTGGCACAGTGCCATCCCCCCCCCCCCATTTCCCTGCCTGCAAATAGGTGGAGAATTTAAAGAGGCCCTTGCACCCAACTCTACTGTATGCCGATAGTCCTAGTCAGAAGAGTGACAGTAAAATCAGCCGCTGTTTCAGTGGGGGAAATGAATTTGATTTGTGTCCCCCCCCAAAAAACTCCCTTTGAACAGCTGATCAGCACCAAGTCTTCGGCCTATCCTTTGCTCAGACATCCATAGCTCCTGCCTGCACGTCAACCAGCTTGGAGCCAGCCTGTTTTAAAGCATTAATTTGTGGTTATTTAAATCTTATAATTAACAAGAGCAAGATTACTAGTTAGAGACGGGTGAATCAGCCGATCCGTGTCACTTTTGCATGTGTTCACCCATAAATCCGTTCCATCCTGTTTCTGCGCTAATTATTATTTTTATAACCTGCACAGAAATGCCATTTGAGTATGTATTTTCTCTCCAAAATACACATTGGGAAACTATTTTGATACCATTTTTTGGAGGCTCTGGGGGCGTCGAAGCTGATGGATAATTAAAGTTTTGATCTGCGCATTAGCCTGGGAGGTGCAGAGCAGGTCACCTTGTATTGGAATCTGCAAAGATTAAATTTCTCACGAGTCCCTGTGATCAGGCGAGGACACACACATACACCTTTAAGCAACAAAGGATGTTTAAAACTAGGAGGCAGGATAGAGGTAGAGAATCACCTGGGATCCTGAACAAGGATGCCCCTCCCTTTTGAAAACGGTGCCCCAGCCCTGTGGACTCATTGGGCTTGTGTGCCTAATTCTGTGCTGAATTGTGACCTCTGTTTGTAAATCTTTCAGATGCCCTGCGTTTTAATTATTCCCATATGCTTATGAAGAGTGCAAAAGGTAACGGAACAGATACTTAATTGTTCCACCTTGGTTTCTGTTCCCTGCAAGAGTCGAAAGGAATGCACGAGCTTATCTCTTGCATATCGGTAAATAAGGGTTATTGACTTCCCTTAACGATAAACCGAAAGTGCTGTTAAATGCACCATAAACAAAACTTATGAACCCCCTTTTTATATGATTAAAATGGTCATAATGATCTGATATTTCTTGCTGATTGAATCTGCCACTTCTGTTTACAAGGAAAATAAATAACACATGTTTTCTGCCGTTCTGAAAGGTTCCTATTTATTCTGTGGTCATTTCCCACTTATGATATTTCCAGCTTAATTTCACAAAACAGCTTTTACATGGTTTGAGAAGGAGGGGGGGGCGGGCGGGCGAACCCTTACTCTTATTGTACATTGTCTCGAAAATATTTTGCCTTTGAGCTGTGGGCTTTTATTTGTAGAAACAAGCAGCTATACCCTTTATGAGGCCAGCATTATTGCAGATTAAAAAGAGAAACAGCTGTATGACTTACAAATGTCTGCATAATTTGGGATTTCGCTTTCTTCTCCGTTGTGGTAGACACAAGAGTTACCAGATCCCAAGTTCAAAAGGAAGATCTGGGGCAGATAACTTACACTAGTTGTTAAAGACCTCAGTGAGGTTTGAGTGTGGTGTGGGGATATCCAGGGCAGGCTCCCACTTCTTCTTCCATATCTCAGCCCCACACAAACAAGCGCCAGTATAAGAATGGTTGTGGACCTGTAAGCAGACTGCTTCTGAGATCCTCACAGCTCTCACTGTTTAGACAGGCTGCTCTTGTGCAGCAGCAGTTGTGCGGTCAGTCAATCAATACATACAAGCTGCCTTGTACAGTGGTACCTCGGGTTACATACGCTCCCGTTGCTCGGTCCCTACTCCTGCCCACCTAGCAGTTCGAAAGCACGTCAAAGTGCAAGTAGATAAATAGGTACCACTCCGGTGGCAAGATAAACGGCGTTTCCGTGGGCTGCTCTGGTTCGCCAGAAGCAGCTTAGCCATGCTGGCCACATGACCTGGAAGCTGTACGCCGGCTCCCTCGGCCAGTAAAGCGAGATGAGCGCCGCAACCCCAGAGTCGGTCACGACTGGACCTAATGGTTAGGGGTCCCTTTACCTTTACTACCAAAGGAGATATTCATTGCAATAAACTCAGGTCTTGAAATCCATGTGGAAATGCACAAAGCACATTTCAAAATGCAGCCCAGAGAGGACACTCACCTTTCTGCCCCCCGCCACGATTTGTGCCTCGTGCGACGGATGGAGCGTAAGTCACGGCCCATTACAAAGTCGCTGGCTCTCTTCCCCACCCCTTTTTTGCTTAACACAAGACATGCGGCAATGTGCTCTCGCATAACGATGAGCAGATTTGGGCCCTAAATCTGGAGAACTCAACAGCTGCCCCGGAGTCAAAAAGAAAGAGAGACAATGCGTAACTGAAACAGCGACGCACGAGATAATTAAAACATTTGTGACAGTAAACCAAAATAGAAAGAAAAGAGAAACTAAACAAACAAACAAAAATTCAGACACAGAGCCATATGCTCGCCTGTTTGCCACAAATAAATAACAAAAAAAATCCTCTGCAATTTGATGTACAATCCCGCACTTCGTCCCCCCCCCCCCCCCCCGCCGCCAAACCATCTACATCAAATAAGAGCCTTTTCGGTATGATGCCAACAATGGGAAACAAATAATCTGGCAACAGATCAAGCGTTTTCTCTCTCCAGTAAATATGGAGAGGGGCCTCTGTGCTTTAGGTAGGCGTTGGGATTGTTCGTTTTCAGAGGGCATCTCTGGAACTGAGAAGAACCAGGAGTCACCTGTAATGAGATCCTTCATAATGCTTGAGGGGTTAAAAGTCAAAACAACGTGGCTGACTATTTTCGTGAAATGCTGTATTAAATCCCAGGGCACTGTAGCCAACATTGCTGAATCAGAGTAGAAACCGTGTGGTCTGGGCACACCTGTTTATGTTACCCACCTAGCATACATGCAGACGTCTGCTCCCACCTGTGTAATCTAGTTCATGATCCAGTTACTTTTTATGTCAGAGGTGTGTTATGGAGTTAGAGTTATGTGCTGAATCACATCCATGCCACATATAAAAGGTAAAGGGACCCCCGACCATTAGGTCCAGTCGTGACCGACTCTGGGGTTGCGCATTCATCTCGCTTTACTGGCTGAGGGAGCCGGAGTACAGCTTCCGGGTCATGTGGCCAGCATGACTAAGCCACTTCTGGCGAACCAGAGCAGCGCACGGAAACGCCGTTTACCTTCCCACCAGAGCAGTACCTATTTATCTACTTGCACTTTGACGTGCTTTTGAACTGCTAGGTGGGCAGGAGCAGGGACAGAGCAATGCGAGCTCACCCCGTTGTGGAGATTCGAACTGCCAACCGTCTGATCAGCAAGTCCTAGGCTCTGTGGTTTAACCCACAGCGCCACCCGCATCCTTTATGCCACATATATATACATATAAATATATATTGTGACCCAGAAGACAGTGGCTCTTATTGCACCTCCACCCCAAGCAGGGGAGGGTTAGAAAACAATAGCATCATAAAAGTTACTTGGAAAAAAGAGAGGGAGAGGAGATTAGGGACATATGTACACATGTAGAGAGTGAGTGAGTGTGTGTTTTAATAAACGCCTATGGGATTTTTGCATTTCCAGAATAGGAACAGCCATTGCTTCTTCATTCAAGTAGACTTTGGTGCTACCTGAAATCAGTTTCCCACATTAAAGTTCCCAATTAAGTCAATTTTCTGCACCCCAGACTTACAAATAGCTTTCTCGCCATGCTCAGCTCTGCTTCCCCTCTCTCCCTTTTCTTTTGCTGAGTGTCCAAGCGATAGAAGATTGCTGGGGAACTCAAAAGCTCACTCACAGTGCTGGGACATTTTTGTTCATCCTAATAAAGGCACCATTGCCATGTTTATTTTGACATTTTTTGTGGCTAGTTATCTAGCTACCACTGACCTCTTTCTTATGAGCATTACAATCAAGCAGATGTGTTTTGGTGAAGATAGATGCAAGTTTCTTCTTCTAACTGAAAGCCACTAGCATAAGCCTATTGGGTTATTAAAACCTTTGGGTTATTGTGAAACCATTGTCCTATATTATTATTGTTGTTGTTGTTATTATTCTACCCTATACCCGCAGGTCTCATCTATAGCATATTGTGTGTGTGTAGTATTTGCTATATAGCATATTGTGATTCAAAAACTGTCCAAATTGTTCCTTACACTGTTAAATAAGATTAAGTTATGTGTCTAATTGAGAGAAGTTCTGCAATAACTTGTCGGTAAATGACAGTGCGGTCACCAAACAACAGAGTTTTTTTGGTTTTTTTTAAAAAACCTTCTACACCATGTGGTTTCCTTACTGTTTGTAGCAATAAAACAGATTATTGTCCTTTTATGCTAAAGTGTAAGATGACTGACATGGTGAGGGTTGTAAAGGGCGAGTGTCTATAAAGATCCCATCTAACATTTTCTCAGGTGCAAGTAACTTTGCTTCTTCTATTACACCACACCACACAATTAATTGGCATTATCTGTTACAATCACGCTTGGTGAAAGAAATAAGAAAAGAAGTCTGAAGTAAGTTACAACAAATGAACCACAATTCAAGTATTCAAGTACACATAGGTGTAAAATCTGGGATATATAATATATATATATTAGTTTTGTTTTTTTAAGCGAACTGACTGGTTGCAAAACCTGTTATTTACGAGAAGAAATGATATGCTCAGTATCGTGTTTTGACACAAGGTGGCACTATCATTTATAGTTGAAGTTTCGTCTGAGCTGAAGATTCCTCTTGCTCAAGAAAATGTTTTAGATCTTTCTCTCTCTTTTTTGCCCAAGTTGGTGGACTCCTTAAGGGGGAAAAATATACCTTGGGTGGAGTGGGTTTAGCCACCCGTGCTACAAGCAAATCAAAGTTACCATCCTGATTGGTGTTTTGTAAAATGGATATAATTGCATGACAAATATCACCTGTGCAGTTGTGGACAGCAGGGGGGCATTCAACAAAAGCTGCAGAGTCCAATGAATTGAATAACATCAACAATAGCAGACTGCAAGCCTGTTGTACCTTTTAATCGTTGCCTAGTTGTTTTACGTGCATTCCTGCCACAGTCAACTCTTCTTGTTATTTCATTATTGTGTAGTTCATTGTGATCATCTCAACAATGCCGGACAATGAAGAAGAGGAAGAATAATTGCTTTATAGCTACACACTGAGTGAAATTAGTGAAGAGAAACCCTTTCTTGTTAGGAAGTTCCCTTATACCTCGTTATACAAGGGGCCTTAGCTTAGAAGATGAGTGGCTGCTTTGTCTGTCGTAGTCAATCCCTGGTACAGTGGTACCTCAGGTTAAATACTTAATTCGTTCCGGAGGTCCGTTCTTAACCTGAAACTGTTCTTAACCTGAAGCACCACTTTAGCGAATGGGGCCTTCCTGTTGCCGACGCGCCGCCAGAGCACAATATCTGTTCTTATCCTGAAGCAAAGTTCTTAACCTGAATCACTATTTCTGGGTTAGAGGTGTCTGTAACCTGTAGAGTATGTAACCTGAAGCGTATGTAACCCGAGGTACCACTGTATTTCCAGTCTGAAGTATTTTAGGTCAGAGTCCTGTGAAATGCACCTCAGCTTGTGCCTCGAGAGGGTGGGGTCACCTGATCAGTCAGTCACCTGATGTCACAATGAAATTTCCCCAGGTTCTCATGTTTTGAGATCAAAGGCACAGCAAAGCTGTGACCTAGATGGGTCTGACACAATTGAAGAACGACCTCATAGACGTTCTCTAGATACAGACAGACCCAAAAAAACAAACAAACCAGGAAAAGGAAGCAGTAAAATGATTTTGGACTATCATCTCGTGAATATGTATGAACAGAAGGTGTCACATACTTCTGGAAATAATTTCATAAGGCCTAACTCATGAGTAGGCAAACTGAGGCCCAGGGGCCGGATCCGGCCCAATCGCCTTCTAAATCCGGCCCACGGACGGTCCAGGAATCAGCGTGTTTTTACATAACTAGAATGTGTCCTTTTATTTAAAATGCACCTCTGGATTATTTGTGGGGCCTGCCTGGTGTTTTTACATGAGTAGAATGTGTGCTTTTATTTAAAATGCATCTCTGGGTTATTTGTGGGGCATAGGAATTCGTTCATTTTTTTTCTAAATATAGTCTGGCCCCCCAACAAGGTCTGAGGGACAGTGGACTGGCTCCCTGCTGAAAATGTTTGCTGACCCCTGGCCTAACTAAATGCTAGGTTAGTTGCCTGTCTCGCGGCATTTTGAATCCTTTGTGCTGGGTGTGGGGTAATTCTCATAGGGACTACATTGCCCAGGGTAAAAGAGGTTTAACTCTTCCTTCTTCAGCCACAGTCTCCATGAAAATCACCCCTGCCTTACAATCCACAATAAGGAAAGAAGAAGAAGTACCCAATGGCTTTTTTCCACCTATCACTAACTGCAACGCTCGTTGCGTGTGTACGTCTCTCAGCATTGCAGCTGGGAAGGGAAGGGTTAAATTTCTCCTCTCTGTGTGCTGCAATCCCAAAGAACATCTGCCCAAAGTTAGGGCCAGCCCAAGGCATTGCCTGAGGCAAAGGACAAGGTGGTGCCTCCATTCTATTGGCCACTGAATATTATTTCAACACAGGTGATTGGTGAGCATCTTCCATGACACCTGGGAGCAACAGGCTGCTTATGGGGATGCAGCACAGACACAGCTTTGTCCTCTAACAAAGGGGAATGCTGACCCTCAGCACCTGCTGCCCAAGGCCGTTGCCTCACTCTGCTTAATGGTAGGGCCGGCCCTGCTCCCTGCCCAGGATTGATTTTTTTAAATCTCCTGACATGGCCACCAGCAACGCAGTCAATGTAGATAGTCCTTTAAAAAGGTAAAGGTAAAGGACCCCTGACAGTTAAGTCCAGTCGCAGACAGCTCTGGGGTTGTGGCGCTCATCTTGCTTTACAAGTCTGCAGACAGTTTTTCCAGGTCATGTGGCCAGCATGACTAAGCTGCTTCTGGCGAAATCAGAGCAGCGCACAGAAACGCCGTTTACCTTCCTGTCGGAGCGGTACCTATTAATCTACTTGCTCTTTGACGTGCTTTCAAACTGCTAGGTTGGCAGAAGCTGGGACCGAGCAACGGGAGCTCACCCTGTCGCAGGGATTCAAACTGCCGACCTTCTGATTGGCAAAGCCCAAGAAGCTCAGTGGTTTAGACCACAGCGCCACCTGCGTCCCTACAGATAGTCCTTTAAAAAGGTAAAGGGACCCCTGACCATTAGGTCCAGTCGCGGACGACTCTGGGGTTGCGGCGCTCATCTCGCTTTATTGGCCGAGGGAGCCGGCGTACAGCTTCCAGGTCATGTGGCCAGCATGACTAAGCCGCTTCTGGCGAACCAGAGCAGCACACGGAAACGCCGTTTACCTTCCCGCTGGAGCGGTACCTATTTATCTACTTGCACTTAACGTGCTTTTGAACTGCTAGGTTGGCAGGAGCAGGGACTGAGCAACGGGAGCTCTCTCCGTTGCGGGGATTCAAACCACCGACCTTCTGACTGGCAAGTCCTAGGCTCTGCGGTTTAACCCACAGCGCCACCCGCGTCCCTTAGATAGTCCTTTAGCCTAAGCCTATTACGCTGTGCATGTACGATTGCAACAAGGCTTCAGTTCTTGTTGACAGGCTTAAAACCAAGCATCCTACTCTCTACTCCACAACCTTGTGCCACATGGGCTGAGATTGTAGTTCTGATATAGCTTTCCACAGTTTTGCACACCAAGCGTCCATATTGCCCATAGCTTGGAATGCTACTGTATGGAGTCTTTCCAGCAAAATAACACACGCGCACTGCTTCCTTCTCTGCTTGTAGTTAAAAAGTAATGAGTCCTTTTATGCTGCCTTTACATAATAAGCTCCAGCCAGAAAACCGGGTATTTCTTAGTCAATAAAGTAAAATGAAAATCTCCGTATGACATGTACAAAAGATGAAATTGAGTAGGTTATTGTGGTTAACAGGCAATAAGGAGGAGCTGGCTTTATTGGCTCTTCTAACTTAAAGAGGATTATGCCATAAATGTCTAGGTTCGTTGTGTTTTTTCGCTTTGAAGTGTGTTTGGATGAGATGTTCTCTGCCCTGTAACTTTGCATTTATTGAAAGCACCCAAGCGATTATAGATCTGGAGCCTGCTTATATGAAAAGTTTACTGGGTCCCTCCAGATTTCCCCAGACGTTACTGGGATTTCAAAGGCGGAATTGACGTCCCGGTTGAAAGGCGCACTCAGTCCTGGATCTTAGGCAAGTCCACTGAAAAGTAATGTTGTTTTTTGCTTTCTTTGTAAAAAGCTCAACAATTTCGGTGGTGTCATCTGTAAATTTGATGAGCATCCTCTTTCATCAAAGCTCAGCAACTTTCAGGGGTGCCTTGGTTTTTGCTTTTGGTATATGGCAACCCTAGGTATTGGATATTTCTTGTGACAAAATACAGAAGGGCAAGACTGGTCCATAATGAGACACTTACCAATTGATTATCTAGATCTATTCCAGTCTGGATCCAGACCTGGTTTTGGAACCCAACCAGTTTTGGTTGCCAGATGGATGAACTTTATGAAGTCAGGGACAGTGGGAACAGTGAGCCTGTTACTCTTACTTGATCTTTCGGTAGATGTTGAGAACATTGACCATGGCATCCTTCTGAACCGACTCTGTGGGATGAATGTTGAGGGCACTGCAGTTCCACTCCTATCTACGGGCCTGGATCCAGACAATGGCATTGGGTGACCTTGTCATCTGGCAATTGTGTTGTGGTGTGCCACAGGGCACTACCAACCTACCCTCAATCCTGTTTGACGCCTAAATTAAGCCAATGGGAGTGGGCACTGGGAGATCTGGCGCATTGGTACCCTGATTACTGCCAGCTTTATTTGCTGTAACATTTGAATCAGGTGTGACTGTACAGACCCTAGATTGGTTCCTGAATGTGGTGGTCGGGATGAACATCAAGAAACTGAGAATGAGTCCTAGCAAGATGGTGGCCTTGAGAGTGAGTGTTCCCAAACCCAGAAGATACTTGCACTTACTTGCACTACATCTCCCTATTAGTACAGGACGAAAACCCAGAAGTCACCTGTTTAGTCGCCAGATTTTGTGCTGCCATGATAGATATTCGTCGAAGGATGATTTATGCTACAGATCAGTCCTAAATTGAAGGTCCATATTGTTAGATCCGTACTTCTGAAGCCCCACCGCATATAACTGTTTTTAACTTATCTCTTTTGATTTCTCTTATCAGTTTTTACTCATCCATTACCTATGTTTAATCAAGTGATCTATGTATATGTTTTAATCTACACGTGGTTCTTGCTCCCATTTATTTAACAATCATCCGCTTACGAGATACTGTTATGCTATTTATTTAGATGTTTTGCTTATGGTGGTCTGTGACCGTAATAAAGTAAATTCATTCATACTTGCTGTGGAAAGGTTGGCACAGTCTATTGGACAGGGGCAGCCCAAGACATTTTGCCACCTGAGGCAGACCCTCAAATGGCGCCCCACCCCTGTCAGGGAAGAGCTACACCAGGAACAAGGGGGAAGGAAGATCGACATTGGGATTTGCTGCCCCAGTGGACCTGCTGCCTGAGGCGGTCGCCTCACCTTGCGTCATGGGTGGGCCGGCCCTGCTAATGGAGCACCTGGATGAGTCCTGGTTGTGGGATTCCCAATTGGCCTCAACTGGTGACTTATATCCATCGTAACACAGCATCAGCAGGAGGAGGAGCAGGGGCAGTGCAAAGCGGTTGTGTGCACACTCACACTTGGCCACACCTGCTAAACCAGTGATGTCCAAACTTTTTTCAAAGAGGGCCAGATTTGATGAAGTGAAGGGCCGTGAGGGGTGACCAAAGGGCCAACCAAAGTTGTGGTTGAGCTTTTCTAAGGATTGAAGTTGTTGGGCTTTTTAAGGTTGAAGTTGAGGTTTTTTAAATGATTTTAACACAGGAAATAAACTGCCACAGGGACCGGATTAAACCGGCGGGCGGGCTGGATTAGGCCCCTGAAACGGACTCTGGACATGCCTGCACTAAACTGTAGCTTAGCTTAGTGAACCAGAGCATAGTGGCTTAGTGAACCAGAGCATAGTGTCTTTGTGTGTGGCCCCACCCAAAACTGGCACCGAATAATAGAATTGTAGAATTGGAAGACACCACGAAAATCACCCCTGCAATACAGGAATCTTTTGCCCAACGCAGTGCTCAAACCCATGACTCTGAGATTAAGAGCCTTGTGCTCTATTGACTGCTTTGAATGATAACCATGCCGCAATTCAGCCCTTGCAGTGGAAAAAGGCCCCCAGTGGGATGGTTTTGGTATGACAGCTACCCATATTCCTTTTCATTTCATTTCACTTTTAATTTATATACCGCCTTTCTATAGTGCTATACATAAGGCAGTTGACAAGCTGAAGAAACAGCAAAATAGACAGCAAAGATCACACAGCTAATAACAATCTGATCCAATACAAAAAAAGTCAAAAACACAACTTTAAAATAAACAACTTATATCAAAAAAGCAATATTTACTAATCCATTAGAATGTAACAGTAAACTGAAAAATTAAATACCAGCAAATGACAATTAAACAGTTTACACTTAACAGTTAGGATAAATAATTACCAAACTATAATTAATAAAAATAATGGCAAGTCACAATGTAGAAAAGGTTCAAATCAACAAACAAGGACACACAAATTATAAACTTATTTTTTTAAATATAGTTTGGGCTTCCTGAATAGGTTTGCATCGTGATACAACCTTTCTTTTCTTTTCTTTTCTTTTTTCATTTTTAAAAACTGCCTTCAACTAGGCTATAACCCTGGAAACACTTTCCCTCTCCAGTTGTGATTTCCAGGGATCTTTGAATGCACCTCTGTCTAAACGTGTTACATGTTTGAAGGCAACGTCCGAGAGGGCTTTCGTTCCCCTCTTCCACACCATGCTCTGCTTAAGCCGGAGGATTAAAGTGAGAAAGAAGGAGCGAATTTGCCCGAGGGCTTGAGGGTCCTTAAATATCATCTTCACTGGAGACTAAACATTGCAAACCACCCTGCTGGTAATAGATGGGCATTTTAAAGAGGTAAAGGATAAACAGTGATGGAGCATAATTGGAGCTGTTTGTTGTGCCTCTGCTGATGAAATGCCTGCAAAACTGACTCCGCTCAAAATGACATGTTTATGGAACATCAAAGAGCCGAGGCTGACTTTACATTATATCAGTGACAACTGTATATACTGGAGGGCTGCCGGCCATTTCGACCTTCCCAGCTTACTTTTTCCCCCCGCGCGGAAAGAAACATTTGCTCTTCCACTCAAGCTGATCACTTGGTAAATTTATACAATCATTTGTAGCCGCACATCGAGTGAAAGTGGTGTCATATTATGTGCACAGAAACACAAGGAGCTGCCCTAAAACAAGTTTTCCTATGGATTCATCTTGTTCAGTATAGAGAGCGACGCCTCTCCAGGGCTGCTTGTACTTAAAAACATTTTATTTAATTTTACAAATAGAAAACTCCAACAATATTACAAATACACTCGAAATGCAAGATTCTCTTGAATCTCAGACTTCCCCCTCCATCCCTTCTGTGGATCTGTATGTTATCCTTTCCAACTGCATATTATTTCATCCTCTATATTTTAAATCTATCTATATTATCCAAAGTTTTTCTTCCATTACAAGCATTGTTAAAAATCTGCTAATGTTTTCATTTGTTTACAATGGTCTCTCAGATAAAATGTGAATTTCTTCCATTCTTTTTTAAAGCTTTGTATACCATAGATTTAAGGCACAATTAAATTACAAGTTTCTCCCCACCCCCCAGGAACTGTACTTTGTTAAGGATGCTGGGAATTAATGTTCTGCTCCCAGGATTCTCGGGGAGAGGCAATATGCTTGAAATGTTTGGTGTGTTCACAGCCCAGGATTTCAGATATGGATTATTTCCCATTGAGTCATGGCCCTTAGCTATTGTATAAAGTTATCTCAGTTTACAAGCAGATCTCCCACCCACCCACATTCCGTTGCTTCATTATTCCTTCAGTTTGCCCTGCCGTACATTTCTCTCCTTCGAAACCCAGTTCCTAAAATTTCTAAAATTAATTCCAGAACCTGATATCAATGTTTGCATTGCTTCTGTAATGGTTCTAGGGGTTGCTCGTGCATAAGTTGGCTTTACTCCTGGCTAGTTTGCATGGTTGAACCCTTTCTGTCAGGACAGCGTCAAGTTCCGTGGCTGCCTCAGTCGCTGGCAGAATCCGTCAGTGGGCGTTTCTTAAACCGCTTCCAGCATAGAAGCTGTTTGACGCCCAGTCTCCTCCCCCGTTGCCTGCGCGAAAGTTTTCTGCGCAAGGTGGGTGTGGGCAACGGAGCGCTCGTACCCTCTCCGCTGGTCTCCTGCGAAGAGTCCTGGAGCCACCTCTCCGATTCCTCCATCTCCTCCCCTTCTCCACTGGTGTTACGCTGATTACCTTCCCCAGCGGATGGGCTATCCCTCCTTCTACTAGGACCCTCTCCACCATCGTCCGGGAGCCTCCTCTCCGCCTCCCGCTCCGATGGCACTTCCCTGACAGCTTCAGAGAATCTAAGAGTTGGAAGGGACCCCCAAAACCATCTAGTCCAACCCCTGCAATGCAGGAAATCTCAAATAAAGCATCCCTGACAGATGGCCATCCAAACTCTGTTTAAAAACCTCCAAGGAAGGAGATTCCACCACCTCTTTTGGGAGTCTGTTCCACTGCTGAACAGCTCTTACTGCTCTGACTGCCATGGTCAAGCCAGTCTTGGTGAAAGCAACTATGCATCATGCAACTGGGCCCACAAGGTGTGGATTTGTGAAGGAGGCTCCTCGCTTCCATGATCTCAGAATTGGAGCTCCGCTGGCAGAGCTTAGCTACCTCCATGGCCAGAAGCCTACAAAAAAGTCTACTCCCGATCTGTGAGAAGTACACAAAGGAGTCTACAAATTAAGTGCAAAATATGCAAACCACTGTGGTAAAAGTTATCTTCCATCATTGCCGGTAATGTTAAATGCTTCTTTTACTTACTAGGAAACGGAGAACATATTTAGGCCTAAGGGAGCATGCTGTGAATAGGGTGCTTGAGCATCTGTTTCCCACGAGAATCTCACTATGTTTCCCCATGAAACAAGAGGACTGGAGTGCAAAGTCACGGGAGTTTCGCTTGCCGCAAATGCCAGTCGATGGCACCAGATGTAGAACGACAGAGAGCTGCACTCAGGTTATCAATTAGTTTTTTGCTTAAGGTGATGGGATGTCTGCAACAGTTTTCAACGGGGATGCAAAGGAAGGAATAAGCACAGTGGAGAGTATATGATACAGCAGAACGTCGTGTCACGCACTGTCCTCCTTGCATAGCTGTCAACTGTCCCTTATTTGGCGGGAAAGTCCCTTATCCCAGCGCCGTGTCCCACTGCTGTCCCTTATTGATGATGCCCCTTAAATTTCCCGGGTTTCAAGGAAGCAGCTCCTCTCCCTCCCTCCCTGTCGGCCAGGGAGGAGGGAGGCTCCAACTGTGTTGCTTGGCTGCGTTGCTCACCCAATAAGGAGTCTAAGAACGACTGGGGGGTGGAGCTTGCATGCCTTGTGCCTTGTGTAATCTCCTTGTTCTGAGATTACATCCACAAGCTCCTTTAGAATCCTTGGGTGCAGCTCATCAGGCCCTGGAGATTTGAATTCATCTAAAGAAGCTGCTTGTTCCCTTACTACCCCTTTCCCTGTCTTGGGTGCAGCTCTCTCCTTGCATCATTTATTCTGTTACCACCAAGTTTAAGACATCCAGTGTTAATATATTCCGCTTTCACTTACGCTTCTGCCATTTAAAGCCCATTGCCTCATATTTGCCTCTCGGCTACCAAAGGGAAGCTGGAGCCTCAAGAAAAGAACCATCTTTCTCGCCCTGGATTATTGGCAGGCCTCAGATATTCGGCTGCCTAATATTTCTTTCCTCTGCCTTAACCGCAGGATGAGCTGCCCAGCACAATCCTGCTTTAAAAACCGAATCCAAAATGAATAGTACGAAAAGTAAAAAATATCTTTTCCCTGGGCCTTTGTCCATCTTTGCACCGCAGGCAATGACTAAACGCTTTTGTATGTGTTGCAATGAGGGATTCGATCCAGTAGAATTTATCAGAAGGGCTCAGATTTTTTTACATGTTGCTATTTGTTCTGCCTTTTCTGCGGTTTAATGAAGGGAAGGAGGGTGGGGAGGGATTTTTCGCCTGTGTTTGGATTCCAGCTCCATTCCCCATCATGTTTCATTCTTCTTTTTCTTTCGGCTTCAGCCAGCTCCAGCTTTTTCTTGGGCAGAAGGAAATGTTACTGGGTTTTGGCTACCTTGACAGCCAAGAAACAAGCTTTCCTTTCAGTCAGCAACCCAAGTGATGACACCAATTTCCTCAGACGAGGGCTGAGAGAATTCCGACTCAAAACATCCCCCCTGCCTCAGATATTTTCATGAGTCTGTCTCGACTCTTTTTGCTTGGCTTGCGCATTTGAGCTTGACTTTTCCTTAACCTTTTTAAAAAATTGTTTTGATGCATGTTTGTGATTACTCCATGCATGCCGGAGAAAAGAATTTTGCCCCTGGAATATATAACATGTGTGCCTATGCCGCTCTGTAATATTATCTCCTCTCAATTGATAAGTTGCTCTATATGCTCTGCGTTCGCTTACTCCGATTATTTATTTATTTGTGCATTTATTTATTTTGAAATAAGGGACATTAGAAAACTGCAAATGTAAAAAAATTAAATAAAGGGGGGGGGGGAAGAGGCTTGCGTTTTAGCCAAGATTTGCAATGTTGAGAGTTCAATTACTGGTTTTCACATGGTTTCTATGTGGCCCTGAGAAAATCATATTGCAGAAGTCTTGCAGCTTGAGTTGCTAAATAATGAATCTGATTGGTTGTTGGACGCTGTGGTCTAAACCACTGAGCCTCTTGGGCTTGCCAATCAGAAGGCTGGAGGTCTGAATCCCCACAATGGGGTGAGCTCCTGTTGCTCTGTCCCAGCTCCTGCCAACCTAGCAGTTCGAAAGCACACCAGTGCAAGTAGATAAATAGGTATCACTGTGGCGGGAAGGTAAACAGCATTTCCGTCTGCTCTGGTTTCCATCACGGTGTTCCATTGTGCCAGAAGCAGTTTAGTCCTGCTGGCCACATGACCTGGAAAGCTGTCTGTAAACAAGTTATAGCTTAGGGCCCCACTCTCTTGGGACCCCCCCAAAAAAATTAAAGGAAAAAAAACCTAGATGTACATTTCCAGAATATAAGATAAAAAACAAATAAAATAAAACCTACACATAGCAACAGTGTTTTGTGTTGTATATATGCCTATTAGGTCCATAAATTACCACATAGCATATATTCAACACAAAAAACAGTGACAATTTGTTGTTGACAAAGGACAGCTGGCCCCATTACCTCCAGTAGCTTAGGGCCTCATCGAACCTAAATCCGGCCCTGCTGCCGACTCACTGCTGTCACATCACTCTCTTGAATAGGGTTGAACAAATCTGTACCTTCAGCTTCTCTCCATTCTTCATTTTTACGTTCCTAAGTTTATAGTGGTCATTGACCATAATAAAATGACTTGTACTTGTGTCTGCACTCCTAAGCTCCGTTCTTCATGTCAGTTTGTAAATTTTTTTTAAAGTCCTATTAAAATCCAGCATTCTCCAAATATACACATTTTTTACGCAATATACACATTTTTGGCAAAACCATTTCCCCATAATATAATGAATTTTTTTCACTTTAGCAGGAACATTTTCCCTACAAATCGCTTGGCTGGAGAACTGCGCTGAAAAGTTCAGAGAAATGTACCGTATTTTTTGCTCTATAAGACTCACTTTTTCCCTCCTAAAAAGTAAGGGGAAATGTGTGTGCGTCTTATGGGGCGAATGCAGGCTGCGCAGCTATCCCAGAAGCCAGAACAGCAAGAGGGATTGCTGCTTTCACTGCACAGCGATCCCTCTTGCTGTTCTGGCTTCTGAGATTCAGAATATTTTTTTTCTTGTTTTCTTCCTCCAAAAACTAGGTGCGTCTTGTGGTCTGGTGCGTCTTATAGAGCGAAAAATACGGTAAATATCAAAAGATGGCTGCGTTTTTGTTCACAAATTGTTTCAGAAGATATGAATTAAGTAGGTTTGCCTTCAAATGTGACCTGAATTGAATTTATCCCACATCCTAACACTGGGGATCCTGGCTGGGGAGATTGCAGAGAAAAAGCAGTTGGGGGGTGGTCTAAGCAATGTCACCTCCTCTTTGCAGGAAAGAAGCAGTGGTTAAGTTTCACAGTTCTCTATTGCTGCCCAAAATATAAATCATCCCTCAGATACTATCCTGCTTTCGTTATCTTTTCTCTTCATAATTGTCTTTATTTATTCAAATGTATTCTCCACCCTTAGGCTTATTTGAAACACATGCCAAATATACTCAAAATATAGGTTATGTGAGACAAAATAATACATTTATTTTTTGAAAAAAACGTACCTAGCCATAAAAGACCTACCCAGATAAAAACATATCAGCTCTGAAAGATGCTGAGGTGTGGCAGACTTCCAAAGTGAGGAGTTTTATAACCGAAGAGCAGGCATGTAGAACTTTTTTTTATGAACCCTCGCAGTCCTTATCTAAAATTTGGAGGCCACAATTAAGAGGTTGCCCTAAGCTGACAATATGTGCTATGGTAGGACAGAGGGGGGAAATTCTCAAAGGCTGCAGTCTTAGGAGTAAGTACCATTGAACTGAACAAAACTTACTTCTGCGTATTTGTTCATGAGGGGCATAGCTAAAGGGTGTGATCTATTGCCACCCTGGGCTCCTTCGGGAGGAAGGGCAGAATTGAAAATTAATAATAAACAAAATATCACATTTCTGTACAGTCAAACGTCGGTTGTCAAATGTAACCCGTTCCGGAAGACAGTTCAACCTCCAAAACGTTCAACAACTGAAAACTGAAAGCGGAAGCCTCAGTACAATAGAGAAACTCAAAACGGAAGCAGCATAGCATGTTCGGCTTCTGAAAATTGTTTGAAAACCGAAGCAGTTACTTCCGGGGGGTTTTTGCGTTCGGGAGCTGAAACGTTCGAAAATGGAGCCGTTCGAGAACTGAGGTTTGACTGTACAGTGGTACCTCGGTTTACGAACTTAATCCGTTCCGGAAGTCGGTTCTTAAACTGAAGCCGTTCTTAAACTGAGGCATACTTTCCCTACTGAGGCCTCCTGCCACTGGTGCCCTTACACCGTTCGACTTCTGGGGCAGAGTTTGCTAACCAGAACACCCACTTCCGGTTTTGCAGAGTTCATTTACCGAATAGTTCGTTAACCGAATAGTTTGTTAACCGGGCTGTTCCTAGACCGAGGTACCACTGTATATGAAATCCAGCAGCTGCCCTCTATGTCCTTTCACAAGCAATCACAGAGGCCGGTTCTGCTTGAAGCACACCTATAATTCCCCAGCATCAGCCGGTGAGTGAGCATGCTCTAGGTGCCAGGGACTGAGGCAGAGTGCGAAACAACTTATTACTTATACCCCACCCATCTGGCCAGGCCTCCCTAGCTACCATGGGCAGCTCCCAACAGAATATTAAAAACATGATAAAACATCAAACATTAAAAACTTCTCTAAGCAGGTGTCTTCTAAAAACAGTTGTTTATTTCCTTAACATCTGGTGGGAGGGCGTTCCACAGGGCACTTGCCACTACCAAGAAGGCCCTCTGCCTGGTTCCCTATACAGTGGTACCTGAGGTTAAGTACTTAATTTGTTCCGGAGGTCCGTACTTAACCTGAAACTGTTCTTAACCTGAAGCACTACTTTAGCTAATGGGGCCTCCTGCTGCCGCTGTGCCGCCAGAGCACAATTTCTGTTCTCATCCTGAAGCAAAGTTCTTAACCTGAAGCAATATTTCTGGGTTAGTGGAGTCTGTAACCTGAAGCGTATGTAACCTGAAGTGTATGTAACCCAAGGTACCACTGTATCCTCACTTCTTGCACTGAGGGAACTGCCAGAAGGCCCTCAGCGCTGGACCTCAGTGTCTGGGCAGAACGATGGGGGGTGGAGACGCTCCTTCAGGTAGACTGGGCCTGCAGCCCTGATCTATCCCTAACGTTATTCTTCTCCCTCCCCTGTGGGCAATGGTGACTGAGATGAAGAGAGGAAAATGACTGGTCTGCATGGTTTTCACTGACATGCTACTCACATGGACTGAACCACAGAGCAGGTGCTGGGGGGGGACGACGACGACAAATGAAGAGGACCGCTGAGTTCTGTCACCTCCTTGTTTTCTATCTCCCTTTGGTCCTCGCTGCAGCTTTCGCCTTCCTCCCTGCACATCTCAGCATCGCTCTTCAAGGGTGAGTGAACTTGCCCTAATGAGACTGTCTGCCAACTGGTTACAAACAATTGTGCATGTTGATGTGTCATTTTGATATTGATTAAATACGGAGTAAGATGTTGCCTATTTCTCGGATGGCAGTCAGCCCTGCTCTTTTCTGGCGGCTTGCTTATAAGCTACGCGTCGCAGTGTGCAGACCAACTGCCAGAAAAGTTTGGCCAAGCCTCCTTCGAGCAAGGCAAGAATATTTGTGGGATGATCGTGTGACGCGAAGGCTTTGAAAATATGTTTCACATTTGATTTGGGAAATGGGAGAGTGGAGGAGGGGTGCACACACACACACACACACACACACACCACCACCACCAAAACTTTAGAGTTGGTGGAAGGCTGGAAGCTCATAGGTGAAAGCTGGAAGTGTTCACTCTTTTGTGTATGGAATAAGGCAGTGGCGTAGCGTGGGTTGTCAGCACCCGGGGCAAGGCAAGTAATTTGCGCCCCCTAACCCGTGGATTTTAGCACTGATTTTAGCACTGAGAGTGCGAGCGCCCCCCCCAGATGTTGCGCCCAGTGCGGCCGCCCCCCCCTGCACCCCCCACGCTACGCCACTGCAATAAGGGGCCTGATACAATTGTGATAGAGGGTTTGTGTTTGCTTTTTCGTTTCACCCTTCTTCCTTTTCTTCCTTTTCTTATTCTTGATTTTTTTTATCTTTTCCTTTTAGATTAGCTTGGGAAACTTTAAATAGAAAGTGAATAAAAACAAACTTCAAAGTCGATCTGGAAAAGTTGCTTAAAAAAGGGGGGGGGGGAATCAAGTTTAACTGATTGTACCCACCCTTTAGGACGCGGATGGTGCTGTGGGTTAAACCACAGAGCCTAGGACAGCGGTTCAAATCCCCACGACAGGGTGAGCTCCCGTTGCTCGGTCCCTGTTCCTGCCAACCTAGCAGTTCAAAAGCACGTCAAAGTGCAAGTAGATAAATAGGTACTGCTCTGGCGGGAGGGTAAACGGCATTTCTGTGCACTGCTCTGGTTCGCCAGAAGCGGCTTAGTCATGCTGGCCACATGACCCAGAAGCTGTACGCCAGCTCCCTCGGCCAATAAAGCAAGATGAGCGCTTCAACCCGAGTCATCCACGACTGGACCTAATGGTCAGGGGCCCCTTTACCTTTACCTTTAACCACCCTTTAGATACTATCATTTATGTCACATTTGAAACCTGCCCTTTCCCCCTAGGATGCTCAAGGCAGTGTACATGAGAGCTGACTGTCCACGTGCCCCTATTTTCCAGGGACAGTCCTGGATTTACAGAAGCCGTCCCAGTTTCTGACTTGATCCTGCTTTTCCTTAGGACGCCTCTATTTTCATCGGAGAAATGTTGGAGAGTAATATGTTATGCGACTCCCAAGCTAAGGAGATAGCAACCTTTTGAAGACATCTGAAGGCAGCCCCATATAGGGAAATTTTTTTATTGCTAAAAGGTTTTATTATGTTTTTATATATGATGGAAGCAGCCCCAAGTGGCTGGGGCAACCCAGTCAGATGAGTGGCGTATAAATAGTAACATTATTATGACTATTATTATTGATATTATTATGAAATACCCACAATAACCCTGTAAAGAAGCTAGCTTCGAAAAATGGGATTGGCCCAAGGCCATTCAAGTAGCTTTAGGACTTAGGAAGAATTCAAACCCAGATATATTTGCTCTAAGGCCACACTGCATTCACTCTCAAGTTAAGGCTTCACGTGTTTTTACTATGGCTTGATTTTATCTCTCAAGCAACACGATGACCAGTATACTAGATAGCACTAAAAACAAAATGTACCTCACGTTAAGAACTTTGCTTCAAGATGAGAACAGAAATTGTACTCTGGTGGCGCAGCGGCGGTGGGAGGCCCCATTAGCTAAAGTGGTACCTCAGGTTAAGAACAGTTTCAGGTTAAGAAAGGACCTCCAGAACGAATTACCGTATTTTTTGCTCTATAGGATGCACTTTTCCCCCTCCAAAAATGAAGGGGAAATCTGTGTGCGTCCTATGGGGCGAATACAGGCTTTTCCTGAAGCTTGGAGAGCGAGAGGGGTCGGTGCGCACCGACCCCTCTCGCTCTCCAGGCTTCAGGAAGCTATCAGCAAGCCTGGGGAGCCTGCAGGAGTTCCCGGAGGGCTCCCTAGGCTGCGGATAGCAGCCTGCTGTCCGGCGCGTGGGTGCCCTGAAGCAGAACGCGCCGCGCGCTGGGCAGACATCCGCAGCCTGCTGCCCGGCACGCAGGGCGCCCTGAAGTAGAGCGCCCCGCGCGCGGGGCAGATATCTGCAGCCTGGGGAGCCCTGCGGGAGTTCCCGCAGGGCTCCCTAAGCTGCAGATAGCAGCCTGCTGTCTGGCGCGCAGGCGCCCTGAAGCAGAGCGCCCCTTGCGCCTGGCAGATATCCGCAGCCTGGGGAGCCCCCGCAGGGCTCCCTAGGCTGCGGATAGCAGCCTGCTGTCCAGCGCACGGGCGCCCTGAAGCAGAGAAATTTCTCCCCTTTATTCCCCCCCCAAAAACCCCGGTGCGTCCTATGGGACAGAGCGTCCTATGGGATGAAAAATACTGTAAGTTCTTAACCCACTGTATCTCCCAGCTTCTCCCCTCTGCAGCCTCTGAACTATGACCTTCTGCAAACCACTGTTCTAAATCTATACTGTCCTGCTCTTCTCGGGAAGGTTTAGGAGGGGGGCACCCCCGCACCATTCCTCCTCCCTGACACCTGTAAGCACTTGCTCCATCCCCATATCCATCAGGCCACCAACCACTTAAGGCACCAGACATGGTCAGGCTTTCCCCTCTGAATGTCCAAGGGCCCATCCTCTGCCCTCTTCTAGTCTATGATAATAATAATAATAATTTATTACTTATACCCCGCCTATCTGGCCAGGCCTCCCCAGTCTACACCAGGTTCCTCCACCCCATCCTCCTGCCCCAGGGGTCACCCCTTAACTACCAGGCTCAGCTTCTTCTGCCTTGAGCCAGAGCCTCAGGAAAGTGGCAAACCTTGACTGGAGCTACCATGCTCAACCACTGTTCTGTCTCCACAGTCTACCCTCACGACCTCTCCTTTGTCAGGTTGCCATCTAGCTCCTGCGCTGCTGCCAGGACTTCCTGCGGCAAAGCCAATCTGGCTTTCGGAGGGTAGGGAGAGACAATGTCTTCTGGCAACACAACCCAGACGACTTCTGCTGCTCAGTTTTCCCTCAGGCTTCCTGCTTATTTTAGCAAGGGGATTGGGGAAGAGCTACTTGAGTGGCATCCAAAGCGCCGTGCAGAAAGCAGGCAGAGATTACGTGCCAAGTGAATTCGATAAGGAAATATTTAGCTTAGAGTTGATTCTGAATTTCACCTGAAGCAAAACTCGAGGTGTTATGACAAGGTGCATCAAGAGGAGTTTTGAGGAACTGCAAATCAATGGGTCAATGAAAATGGCGATTTTTCCGCCCAACTGCAATTGTTTTTGAGTCAAGAATATGGCACCAAGGTTCATCTCATCCAGCACTGCTAAGCTAGTCGAAGTATGGTGCAAATCTATAGCCCTTCTGTTATAAGACCTGTTCAAAGAATATATAAGAGCAGTGCTTTTTTCCCTGGGGGTACGCAGGGGTATGCATACCCCTAAACATTTTGTGAATCTAATGGGAGAAGAACCTAAATTTTAATTTTTTAAGTTTCTTTTCTAGCATGGTGAATCAGTTCCATTGCTACCCCCGATGGCAGCCTCATTTCCTATCATGGTGTTTCCTGAGCCTCAGACAGAAGTGAGCGTTTAATGTGTGAAGCAGCATGGAATGTGGATGTGTGGTGTTTTACTGATGAAAGTTTGGCCTCATTGAGGGGCAGCATTTCAAGAAGAGTAGGAAAATTACTATTTTTCATCATCACAGCCAGCAAAGAAGTATAAAGTTAATGATGACTCTGTAAAAACAAAAGATGGGACAACGGTGTTGTGCATGTTCTTTGTACTTTTGTCCATTTACTGTATTGATTTCCCCCCATTTGAACTATAAAATGGTGATTTTCTTGAGTCAAAATGAGAGTACTCATAAACATTTTTTTTTAGAAAAAAGCACTGTTTAAGAACATACTTTTCTGTGTTTAAGTTGCCCCCATGTATAAGAGGTATTTTGGGGACTCAAATTTTAGAAAATGGGGGGAGATGGCAAAAAGTTGTTTTTTTGGGGGGGGATTACCAAGGGTTATTGAGCTTTCTCTAGGAGGGAATGCCGAAAAAACTCCACCTCTCGTCTGTCCCCTCGCCGGCAGAAGCTGCCAATGGCACGCCCAATTGCCTCAGCGTCGCCCAATCAACACCACCCACTGACGACCAATAACACGCACAATAGCCGCTGACATCCTAAAAAGTAAGGGGAAATGTGTGTGCGTCTTATGGGGCGAATGCAGGCTGCGCAGCTATCCCAGAAGCCAGAACAGCAAGAGGGATTGCTGCTTTCACTGCACAGCGATCCCTCTTGCTGTTCTGGCTTCTGAGATTCAGAATATTTTTTTTCTTGTTTTCCTCCTCCAAAAACTAGGTGCGTCTTGTGGTCTGGTGCGTCTTATAGAGCGAATAATACGGTACGTTTTGAGGATCTGATCAAAAGCATTGCAATTAGAAAAGGCAGGAGAAATTTTTTTCAATATAAATAAAGTGGAAGTGTACAAAAATAAACATTGTTTTCCACATTACGGTAGGTTTTGTTTCATTTTGAAAAATAAAATCTTATTTTACAGTTTGTTGTTGTTTATATTTTGAATTAGACATATACGGGGGCACCAATTTCTTTTAAGTGCTTAAGGTCTTAATCTGGCCCTGAATGTGGGGAAAGTTGGGGGGAAAGGGATGGGAACATTGCACAGGCCTTGAATGCCCAATGTATCATTTGCCTAATGCTCTTAAAAGATCTTACAAGGAGGAAGCAAGAAGAGTTACCTACCTTGGAAGAATGGAGAATGAAGATGACGGACTTTGCAGAACTGGATAGACTGACAGGAAGGATTCGAAATTGATGAGATCAGAGATTTACAGAAGATTGGGAAAAGTTTACAGAGTATATGCATAACTTAAGTGAAAAACAAATAATGCTTGTAAGCTTTAATGAAGCTCTGTAAAAAGAAATGCTAGAATATGAGTGAAACAAGATTTAATTTACAAACAATGGGTGAGGTTTCAGAAATGTGTAAGAAATTAAGAAGGAAAGGAGTATCAGTCAAGTTGAGGGAAGTAAAAAAAAAAGAAATTGGATGTAAAAAAGATGTATGAATTGTATTAATTTTTTCATTTGAAAATTGAATAAAATATTATATATATATAAAAATAGAAGCTCTTACAAGGAGTGGTGCAGCTTGCAATCGGAACTCCCCCCTTCCTTTTTCTAAGGGCATAGTTTAAGTAAAATGCTAGCCATTTTAAGGCCTTCTTAAAAGTGCTTTGCATGCTTCACTTGAGAAGCAAAATAAATGGTATTAAGGTATGGTTACCAGATTTTTTTCAATGAATCCGGGACACTTTTTTTTTGAAGCTGAGTAGCAACAGGGAGTCGGTAGTGGGGATGGTGAGGCAAAAGACCCTGGGCCCAAGCACACATGCATATTGTATAAAGGTGCAAAGTCCTTCTTTCACACCCTGTGAAACATAAATGCGCAGACTTTTTAAAAAACTGGGCAACGGTGCGCAACAGAGCCTGTGACTCCCGAGCCTCCCCCGATCTGTCAAAACAAAGGGGGAAGGGGGCAGGAGATCTGTACCGTCAGACGTCCTTGGTTCCCCTTCGGCAGTGGCAGTGGCAGTGAGCAGCTCCTGAAGCCAGCCAGAGCCAACTGTGCTACGAGGCTGGCTCCGGGCCATAGCTGTCAACCGTCCCTTATTTGGCGGGAAACTCCCTTATCCCAGAGCCGTGTCCCGCTGCTGTCCCTTATTGATGATGTCCCTTAAATTTCCCGGGTTTCAAAGGAAGCAGCTCCTCTCCCTCCCTCTCTGCTGGCCAGGGAGGAGGGAGGCTCCAACTGTGTTGCTTGGCTGCCTGCCCCGCCCCACCCCCCCTCTGGCCTCCTCTCACCAGCCTTGGCCCCCGGGAGTCCCTCCCCTCTGGGACTGGTGGGAGCGTCGGGCCCTTCCGCCCCCATCCTCCTCGCGGCTGCCAAACTGAGCGTCTCTGCCTGGGGCCGCCGCTCCTGCTAGGCTGTACTGCGGCTGCGCTGCTGAAGGACCCAGATGAGATGGGCAGCCTGGCGTGGCCTATGAATTGCTGAAGAGCCTTGAGAGGAGAGCGAGGGCAACCATAGAGAAAGCAGTTCAGAGAGAGGAGGAGGAGGAGGAGGTGCGGGCAGGTGTTCCAAGGGCTAACCTTAGAGGGGAAAAGTGGAGGAAGGACCGCAAGCACTTCTCCCATAGATTTGTAGTGGTAGACTAGCATAGATAGTTTGATCTGCGGGTTTACTTCGGGAGCTATTTCCCCCCCCCCCTCTTCCTCCTGCCCCGCCTGATGGAACTGAGAGCTGCAGATGGAGCACGAGAGAAAAGATACAGAACTGCAGCAGCATCTTCATAGCTTGGACTTCGTTTTGTGCGAAAAGTGGTTGCTGCTTGTAGTTATTTAATTGCAGCGTTTCATCGGCTGGTGTCTTGAGCAGCAACCTCTGGAAACAAAGGGCTAAAAACCGGCGCTGCTCTCCAAAATTATCTGGTCCCTTTTAACTTCGTATTTTAGTTGGTTGACTAAAATCCCTTATTTTGGCTGCTGATCCCTTATTTTCGAGGCTGCTGGTCCCTTATTTTCAAATCTGTAAATTGACAGCTATGCTCTGGGCTGCTGAGGCTGCCACTGCCACGTTTCCCGGGGACAGATTTGCAAATCCGGGGACTGTCCCCAGCAACCGGGGACATCTGATAACCCTATATTAAGGTGGATGGCGATTTTTGCCCCTTCCTTCTTTCTGCAAAATGATTAGATCTTTGGTTGGAAAGAGCTAATGGGATCTGGTAATCTTAGAAGTATCTCAGCACTGTGGTTTTTACGCCACTTGTCACTTTTAGCCCCCGCATTGAATCCTTTATTCATTATTATATGAATAATATTTACTCATAAATGCTAATGTATCTTCTTACTGTGCTTTTTGTCAAGAGCGGGGCATTCCAAGAAGCGTTCTTTGTTTTGCTAGAATGAATCTAATGAAAGTGGATGCAAACTGCGGTAAAATGAAAGGAAAATTGGTAGCAATTGTAGATACACGACCAACCTCAGTATGTCTAATGCATGATGAAGCAATTATACTGTTTATAATTACGAAAGGTGGGGATTAAGGCACAGGAAAGCAGTCAGAATGACCAAAAATCTCACTCTGTGGTATGATTAGCCTAATAATTAATCCAGCTCCAATCTGGGCTAGGGGGGCAGGGATTATGGAAGTAAGTAAAACTAAAGGCTTATTGAAATGGCTGTGATGAGGCATTCTACTTAAATGTTGGTGCTGACATTTAAAGCCCTAAACGGCCTCGGTCCAGTATATCTGAAGGAGCGTCTCCACCTCCATCGTTCTGCCTCGACACTGAGGTCCAGCTCCGAGGGCCTTCTGGCGGTTCCCTCACTGCGAGAGGCCAAGTTACAGGGAACCAGGCAGAGGGCCTTCTCGGTAGTGGCGCCCGCCCTGTGGAACGCCCTCCTATCAGATGTCAAAGCGATAAACAACTACCTGACATTCAGAAGACATCTGAAGGTAGCCCTGTTCAGGGAAGTATTTAATATGTGACATTTTAGTGTATTTTTCATCTTTGTTGGAAGCCGCCCAGAGTGGCTGGGGAAACCCAGCCAGATGGGCAGGGTACAAATAATAAATTATTATTATTAGTATTATTATTATAAGCGTCTACTATTCTAAATGCTACAAACATAGGTCTCAATGAGGCTGCAGGCAAAGTTGAATTTGGATCTTGACTTCAAATCGTTTCTCATAGTCTACACCAACATTGGTGCTTTTCAGATGTTTCAGACCAGAGCTTCTCCACCATCTCTGATCGTTGGCCCTGCTGGCTGGGAGTGACATTCAGTTGTTGCTTGAAACATCTGGGGGGAACCGGGTTGGCGAAGGCTATCCTACACCATCTGATGGAGGGAAGTATATTTTCCTTGTCTTGGGGGGAGTGGTGGAATCTGCCCAACCAAGATCACCCCAAGGAAGGTGCAGAGGAAGACGATTTCGAGTCTGTAGTGGGAAATAGCACAGAACCGGCTGTAGGGGAGGGCGACTGGATCGCCCACACTGGGTACCGAGCTGAGAGGGCACTGCCAGGGTGTGGCACAGCAATGACAAACAATGGTAGGCAAGCAGTGGGGCGACGAATTTTGGCGCTGCACTGAAATTTTAAAGCCCAAAGTCTGTGTCACGGAGCTGACAAGGAGAACAGGTCATTCACAGATCAGAGATAGACAGCAAAACACTGGCTAACTTACAGTTGGTTTCTTTATTAAGGAAGCAGTACAGAGAACACACTGAGATTTTTTTTGATTTTTTTTTTATTTTTTTCAATGCAAAATCATAACAAAAATTACAAACATTGAATCCAAAAAAATACTATACAAACAAACAAAACGGAACATACAAAAAAAAACAGAAAAAAGGGGAACAAAACAGAACCAAACGAAAACGAAAAAGCACACATTTACAGGAAAAAAAACCATATCACTACGTACATTTACACATATTGACTTCCTTCCTTTGTTCTAAAACCTCAGTAAATTTACTCTTACTGTATTGTTGTGTCTGGTTAAATTAATTTCATCTTTATACTTTTATATATATATATATATATATATATATATATATATATACACACCTTTTTTTTTCTTTTTCCTTTAACCCTGTAAAGCATCATTCATTACATACCGATATACTTATAAATACAAATACACTGAGATTTCTAAGGGTTGCTCCTGTCTAGACTGGCCTCTCCTCCCTAGTCCTCTGTGTCATGCCCCTCCCTCGGTCTACGGCAACCCCCAAGAGACATTTTCTGTGTCTGCGTGGCTCTCTGCTTGGTGACATGCAGCAGAGAGGAGGGCTTGCAGGTTGTCAGCAGGGAAGTTGTCAGAGTGGCTCTGTGGTGGACTCTGTGGTGGGCTTTGTGCCTGTTTTCCGCCTCTTCATCATCCTTCAAGCTCCCTGCCTCCAGTACTCCGTGTCATTAATTCTACTCAATAATAATCCAGAGCAGAACTCTGACATATACGTAGTTAGCAGAGTAAAAACTTAAAACATGTTGCAGGATTCCCCCCAAAATAGACCCAAGGCAATTATATTTCATCCAGCAGAGCTTTACTGCTACTGAAGGCAAATGAGCATAATGGTCACAAATCCCATACATTCAGGATTGGCACTGTCCATAAGAAATCCAGTTAACTTAAACTTACAATAACTTATACTAATACTAAACCTTAACACTAAGCATACTATGTACAGAACACCACACCAGAAGGAAAAGAGATAGAAAGAGAAAAGTGAAACCCAGGATCCTTCTGGCCTTACTACAGTGGTACCTCGGGTTACAGACGCTTCAGGTTACAGACTCCGCTAACCAGAAATAGTACCTCGGGTTAAGAACTTTGCTTCAGGATGAGAACAGAAATCGTGCAGTGGCAGCGGGAGGCCCCATTAGCTAAAATGGTACCTCAGGTTAAGAACAGTTTCAGGTTAAGAACGGACCTCCAGAACGAATTAAGTTCTTAATCCGAGGTACCACTGTATTATGGTCAGCATGACCTTGACAGAAGAGATAAGAGAACCAGTTTAAACCAGCCGTACTCCGCTTCTCTGAAGGAATAACCCAAACATCATGAACCTTCTGCTTGTTTCTTTCACACAGAGAAGCTTCCAGAACCTTCTGGAATTCATTAGACTGGGAAAGATCTCTACACATCAGATCAATACTTTCTGCACTAAGAAATGCAAACTGACACTTCCAAGATCTTCCCCTCCTCTGGGGTGTGGCCAGTTTCCCACCACCAGGCTCCAAATTTTCTCCCTCTGTGCTTTCCCGGGGGGGGGGGGAGGCTCTTGGTCAGCTGGCTTCCACCACTCCCCAACAGTCCGCCACTGACCAAGGAATCTCAAGGAGCACACCTCACCAAACGTTTCTGCCTGCGTTCGAAGTCATCTTCCAGTCACCTTCCTGGTGACTTCACAAGCAGCACTCTGTTTAGTGTGGGTGGAACTGGCAAGGAGCATCGTGATATGGGAAGAAGGAATGGCATTCTCACCGGGGAAAGAAAAGACAGTTAAGTGACACAGAATCTTTGCCATTTCTGAGCAAGGGTTGTTCTGCCCCAACTGGGCATTGCGCTATCAAACCCGTATTTTTTGCTCCATAAGACGCACCTGACCATAAGACGCACCTAGTTTTTAGAGGAGGAAAACAAGAAAAAAAATATTCTGAATGAAACAGTGGGTGTATGGTTTTTGTGGTTCATGCTGTGGCCACAGACATGTGATCTGATGGTGAATTTGGGGCGACACAATGCAAAAATCCTGAGGATCCATGTGGTTCCATGCTTTGTAACCATGTTTTTGCGCCATTGCGGCCCCACGCAACAGTGGGTGCGTGATTTTTTTGGTGCAGGCTACAGCCATGGACATGCTATGTGATCTGATGGTGAATTTGGGGTAAATTTGGGGTGACCCAATGTAAAAACCCTGAGGATCCATGGGCTTTTACCTCCCTCTTCCCAGGCAGCCTCCACTAGCATCCCTTATCTCTCATCCGATCCCACCATTAGCTGTTTCCTTTTAACACTCCCTTCCCTCTTGTTTGCCTTAGTGTCTTTTCCTTAGCTGGAGCAGTTTTTTGCTCCTCCTTTTCTTCTAATTTCTCTCCTTATTGCTTTAGTCTTCCTGTTTCCCCCCTTTGCAAGTCTGCTGTCTTTACCTCCCCCCTCCAAGGCAGCTTCCTTTATCTCTAGTGTCCCTTATCTCTCTCCCCGATCAGCAAAGGATCAACACCCACTTCCCTCTTTCAAAAAATGAGAGCATGATCTGCTTTTTGCCCCTGAGCAATTCGGCTCCAGGGAGCACGCATTCGCTCCATAAGACACATAGACATTTCCCCTTACTTTTTAGGAAGAAAAAAGTGCGTCTTATGGAGCGAAAAATACTGTAAGCCCAGAGTCCTCAATTGATCAGAGGTCCGTGAGCTTCATTGAGGTGGTACATAGTATGCTTATAAATTTCATACAATTGGTTTGTTTTGTTTCTTGTTTTTAATTTTATACCACCCTTCAACTGGAGATCAAAGGGTGATTCACAACATAAAAAATACAAAACGTGAACACAATACAAACAATAAATCGAAAGCAAACCCGTAATGCCTCCTCCTGCAAACACATAAACACACACAGCATCTAGCACAGCAAGCCATACAATTGCTGCAACAAGCAAAACATTTTAAAGTGGTCCTCAATGGTTTTCAAGTGGGCTCTGTGTGTGTGTGTGTGTGTGCACGTGCGGGGGGAACTCCAATAACCGCTGCTTTAAGTGGTTTGCAAAGAATATAAAATACACATAAAAACTGTCAATGAAAACCCACCTTGGAAACTAGTTTATTAAAAAAAAAAAGCAGGTAAATGAAGCCAACACTTAAAAGTATACAATTCAAGCTTAAATTACAGATTACAATACACATCGACTTTGCGTGTTTGGGTAGGCTTGCCTAAACAGGCACCGAAAGGAATGCCTGCAGAGGGGAAGCCTGCCTAATGTCAATGGGGTGAGGAGTCGCCACGCGAAAAGGCTGGTCGCTTGCAAGCACAAAATGAACATCCTGCGGCTTTTGCAAAAGTGCCTGTTGCACAGACTGAAGTGGCTGAGTGAGCGCATGTGGGATAAGGTGATCCTTCAAAGTAAACTGTTCTCAGGTTGCTTAGCGGCTTGATAGACTCATAGCAACGCTGGCCTGATAACAAATAGGCAGCTACCGCAGAACTCTGAGCAGGGCTGTTATACGCTGGCAGGGTCTCACTCCTGTCAGCAATTGCAGTATTCAGCTGCTTAACCAAACATACAGACGCTCCAAGTGTCACTATTTTCCAGGGATGGTCCCAGATTTACAGAAGCCATCCCGGTTTCTAATTTCATCCTGGAATGTCTCTCCCTTTCCCTTAAGGTAAAGGTAAAGGGACCCCTGACCTTTAGGTCCAGTTGCGACCGACTCTGGGGTTGTGGCACTCATCTCGCTTTATTGGTCGAGGGAGCTGGTGTACAGTTTCCAGGTCATGTGGCCAGCATGACTAAGCCGCTTCTGGCGAACCAGAGCAGCGCACAGAAATGCCGTTTACCTTCCCGCCGGAGTGGTACCTATTTATCTACTTGCACTTTGACGTGCTTTCAAACTGCTAGGTGGGCAGGAGCAGGGACTGAACAATGGGAGCTCACCCCGTCGCGGGGATTTGAACCGCCGACCTTCTGATCGGCAAGTCCTAGGCTCTATGGTTTAACCCACAGCGCCACCCGCGTCCCTTGGGATGTAGTTAGTCTTGGGTAAATGACCATCAGTGTGGTCTTCATGACTCCATTTACTTTGGCAAAGAATAAAAGGTGGCTTGATTGACAGTGAGATCAAGTTGCCCCCTCTGTCCCTCAGATTTATGCCAATATTTTAACCAAAACTTAATTTAAAATAATTGAGATTTGCTTTTATGCGCTTTTACTTTAATTACTTCTGATGGCTAAAGCATCTATTTCACACCTAGAAATGCGTTGTAAGAGAAGTAAGGCCGGCAGTCTTTAATAAAGCTCTTAATTGGTCCTACTTGCAACCTCCCAAAGGAATTGAACTATCCACACACCCACGTTTATGCGGTATGGCACTCCTATCTGATATCAGACAGTAATCATCCCAGAAGGCAGTATCTCAAAATAACTGCTCAGTATATGCATGAAGAATACACTTAATTTTTTTATATATATAAAAAAACCACACGTTAAAATTGACTGCTCAAGGCTTGGAGAAATTGCCAGTGGATTTCCTCCAAAAAAGACTCGTTCCAACTCTGTGTAGGAAACAGCTAAGATAGCACGCTTTCCATATTGTACGATCAAAGTGGCTTCCAAAAATGCAAGCTTTCCCACACAACAAAATGTCATCAAGGAGGCTTAAAAAAAAAGAAGAAAAGAAACTTTATTCTGCATATCACAGGCTGTAGAGACGGCTTGAGCTGCTGTACTATCAGAAGTAGATGCTATGAACAAGTCAAAAAAGTACAGAAGACTGCCTGAAAGATATTGTACATATCTAACTTGTACCAAAGAGGCTGCGTAGGGTTGAAATGGGAAGAGCTGCAACAATGGTTGTTTGCAAGAGGATAAGCAAGGTTCCTAAGCAGTCTTATGGGCTGCTAAGCAGTCCAAACTGTCACTTAATAAAGGGGAGGAAAGCATGCCCATTTCAGGACAACATTTTTGCTTCAGCATTTAGTCCGTAAAATATTGTCTTGTGGGAAAATTGACTGGCCTAGTGCAGCCCTGGGCTGGAATGTAAATTTATGGGTTTCGTGGAGAGATGCCAATTTAGTGGAGATGGCATATGTTCACTCCCAAATATTCCGCACATCTCTGGTTTCGATGGTTGGCTTCTTCTTTTTATTTTTACAAGATGGAAACACTATTCTCTAGTTGTGATACGAACATTATGAAGCCCAACAACCCTTTTGTCTTTCTCATGGTGGTAATAACATCCAGCGTTTTAAAGAGTAAACAGTTTCTCGCATTTCTTGAAAAGATTTTGAAAATGTGGAAGGAGGAGAGCAAACATTTCACAGGGGAAAAAATGATACCCCCCCCCAATTCACTTCTGTGTACTCCACCTATCTGTTACTCAGTTTGGTGTCATTAAAACAGCAACAGCAGCAGCAGCAACAACAACAACAACAACAACAACAACAACATGGTTTTCTTCTAGTTTAGTATGCCAGTCTTAACCCATCAGGGATCACGTAGGCAGCATGATGTCAATACAGCACCACACAGCTACTCAGATTTGGCTATGACATCATCACTAAGCCCTCATGTTGCCTTCATGCTAAATGGAAGCTGAAGAGGGAAGATTTCAGCCCATTGCTGACTCACTAGGCCATCTTGCTGCATTGTGGTGGCAATTTCCAGCGTCTAGCAGAGCATTGGGAGAAAAGCAATTACAAACCTAGACAGCATCTTAAAAAGCAGATGCCAACAAAGGTCCGTATAGTTAAAGCCATGGTTTTCCAAGTAGTGATGTATGGAAGTGAGAGCTGGACCATAAAGAAGGCTGATCGCCGAAGAATTGATGCTTTTGAATTATGGTGCTGGAGGAGACTCTTGAGAGTCCCATGGACTGCAAGAAGATCAAACCTATCCATTCTGAAGGAAATCAGTCCTGAGTGCTCACTGGAAGGACAGACCGTGAAGCTGAGGCTCCAATACTTTGGCCACCTCATGAGAAGAGAAGACTTCCTGGAAAAGCCCCTGATGTTGGGAAAGATGGAGGGCACAAGGAGAAGGGGACGACAGAGGATGAGGTGGTTGGACAGTGTTCTCGAAGCTACGAACATGAGTTTGACCAAACTGCGGGAGGCAGTGGAAGACAGGAGTGCCTGGTGTGCTCTGCTCCATGGGGTCACAAAGAGTCGGACATGACTAAACGACTAAACAACAACAGCAGAGCATTATAGCAAGACAGGGTGCCCCTACTTGTTTGCCTTGGCAACAGGTAAACAAATGTCCTCTTCCCCTCTATTCAAAACGAGGGCAATGTGAGGCCTTCGCTTGCCCTGTGTTGCATCATCACATGACCAAAGCCAACTGACGTATGTTGGGCTCTCATTCTTTCCTTTTTCTCACAAACATTTCTGTCACCCTTTCTGTGTTAAAAAAATCACTGGAAAGAGGAAACGAGGGCATGAAAATGTTTGCAAAATTCTACCTCCTTCCACTCAGCCCACATTGGAAATCATTTGATAGGTGAAGCTGTCTATAGAAAGTCAAACATCTCTCATTCCATTTTGTTTGCTTTTGGGAGGTGCAGAGTGGTACAAGGAAACTTTTCCCTTGAAAACACCGAGGGCTGATTCAGACAGGGCAGCCCACACACGGAGGCCACCGAAACCACTTCCCCCTGGCTGCAGCTCCTCACAGCGATCATAACATCTGAGGACTGATGATCACCCAGTGGTTTGGCTCAAACATGGAGAGCATCTCTCTCTCTCTCCACACAGGCACATCCTGAAAAGCTCACTCATGCTCACACTTCACGGCTTATGAAAACAGTTGGCCCACATTCATGATAACAAGGACGCAAAGACATGCCATCATATGCACTCTTCGCACAGCGGATAACATGGGAGGACAGACAGCGAAATCTGTGCGGTGATATACGCACCACCCTCATTAATTATATTGCCTGCATTACCTCAGAGTGGCTGTTGCTCCTGTCACTGGAAAATGGTGGGATTTCACATGAAGGGAGCCCGGGAGTCCTGCTTTAACAGATGGTTGGTGCCATTTTGGATTTGGCTGGTTTTTCAGGAAAACAGCCTTCGCTGCTTTCAAGCCTGCGTTTTACATGGTAAACATGCATTTTTAAGATCCCCTTAATAATCAAATGTGCCGCTGTATGACAATAGCAAGCTTTTCCACCTGCCAGAATGGTTGCCAGATATACTCTTCATGAAAGATAGCAGAGGCTAATGCTTTGCTTTTTTCATTCTCTGGGAGAATCACATTTGCTTAAAAGCATAAGCTCCTCCCTAGAAATAAAAGGAGTGCTTTATCCTTTTGAAGGGTATATATTTGTTTACTTGATAATAAAGCAGGTTGCTCTGTTATGTACTGAAGTTGTTCTGGGCCAGCAGGGGGATACTGTAGATAGTTATGCAAATGAAGGGTCGAAAGTGATGTTCAGTGATTGGATAGTTTGTATGCAAATGAAGGATCAAAAGTGATGTTCAGTGATTGGATAGTTTTAGAAAGTTGCTACAGTTACGTTGTTCTGGAGCTCTATATAAGCAGGCTGACTGAGCTCTTCAGTTCAGTTCTGTTCTGGCCTCTGAATAAACAAGAGCTGTTTGAAGAATTGCTGTGTCGTCTGATATGTTCGCCCACAACTTAACATGCTCAATTTTGCTTCAGTTGGGAATGCCTGATGTTGAGCACTGGCGAACAAATTGTGTCCAGAGTTGGCACGGCATATTGTGCTATTTAAAACGAGGGTGCTGAAGCATGTTGAGATGAGGAATTTAGTTTGAGATAGGTCAGGCTAAAGGCCCCCTCCTTAGATAACACATTGTTCTTGTATTGCCAGTGGTGTAGCGTGGGTTGCCAGTGCCCAAAGACACGAGGAGGGGTGGTGGGAAGGAGGGAAATGGACGGAGTGTGCATGTGTATTCAACTACCTAACAGCATCCACATCACCAGGAGATCACAGAAATAAAAAAGAAAGTCTCTCCATTGTCTGGAGGGGTCACTTCGTGGTTTGCATTGGAGAAGCCATTTTCAACGGAGCCCAGTGACAGAAGCGCATAGCTATAGTTAGCAAGCACCCTCTAACAATTTTGCAGCCACAAGGCACACCCTTCTCATTGAATCGAGGCCTTTCTGTGCCTCATATTAGAGTCTCCGCCATCTCACATGTCTTGTCCTCGTACCCAGGTTCCCCTCCATAGAAGGACAGCGCAAGGACGTTTCAGAATAAGGTGAACAGCCTGCCATGTTGGAGCACATTTGTCACAGCAGCTCTGGAAGGACCCATAACAGAGTGATGCGCGGGTGTTAGGATTAACAGGAACTATTTCCCCACATCCCCTGGGACTCCCTAGAATGGATCCACTAACAGCAGCTTTGTGCACAAGGCAAGAATGAAGCATTTGGAGTCCTGGGATTTGTTTTGAGAGCCAGAACTGCGAGTCTTTCTGTACCAAAATCCACTCCTGGCTATCAAATAGTTCTTCATTGCAGCAGTTTCATTTAAGTAGGGAACGTGATTTTGTTCTTGCCAGCGCTGCCCAGAGCAGCCTGGTGATGTGCTATTATCCATCTCCATCTCATAGTTCCAGTCGCTTGCCTGTGTTCTCTATGGCTGCTGGGCTGATCTTTTCTTAAAGTTTGGGAACAAGAAGATGGGGGACAGTAGGGGGTGAGTGAATCTGCTAATTTCATTTTCTCAGTTTCACAGTCTAATGTTCAATTCTCCATATTTCCACATCAGTTTGTGATTTTTCATTTGTGCTCATGAAAATTCATCAGCATTTTAATGTGATTTTTTTGTGGGGATATATATATACACAGTGGTACCTTGGGTTAAGTACTTAATTCATTCCGGAGGTCTGTTCTTAACCTGAAACTGTTCTTAACCTGAAGCACCACTTTAGCTAATGGGGCCTCCTGCTACTGCCGCACCGCCGGAGCCCAATTTCTGTTCTTATCCTGAAGCAAAGTTCTTAACCTGAAGCACTATTTCTGGGTTAGCGGAGAGCGTAACCTGAAGTGTATGTAACCAAGGTACCACTGTATATATATTTGCTAGACATTTTTGCAAAGCAATTTCCCCCCAAAACACATTTAGGTATATATTTTTTTTTTTTAAATGCATTTTTAAAATAAAAAAATATGAGATTTGGGTCAATAATACTTGGCTGGAGAACTGTATTGCAAAATTCAGAGAATAAACCATTGTAATCAAATAGGGCTTACTCATCCCACTCCAGAAGAGTTTCTCATCAAGTGTTTTTCAATACCCAAGCACTGTCCTTGAGGTAGAAATGGTTATGGCTGTGTTTTGATTTGTGCATTGTTCTAGGAAGTGCCAGTTAGATATGTCTGCAGGTCAATGTGACCTGAATTGAATTTCTCCTCCATCCCTAGAGGAGGAGTGATGTTTCTAATGTACCTCTTCCTGGTTTCCTGACGTTCCCACCTTCATTGCACCTCCTTTTGCTCCTGTTTGCTGCAAGCCACCAGTCCTCAAGTAAACTCAGGGCACTCCCAAACAGGAGAGGAGTCCAAAATCCTTGCTGATCTAATGCAAACCACACAGAGATCTACAAGAAGGTTCAAATATACCTTGTGCCTGACTCTCCTGCATAACAGGAAAGGCAAGGTTGATCAGGTGCCCTATGGAGAACCCTCCTCCGCCTCCACCAAGACAGGGTGCAGGATTGTGGCCTTAGCTGGCAAAGCTTGTCAACAAGAAAGGCTCCCGGAGAAAAGTTCGCTCCCAACTGCAGAATCGTATTGTTATTTGCATTCCACCAGCGCTCAAACGGTTAACATCTATTAAAAAATAAAATAAACTTGCATTGGCTGAGTTCCTTGTTCCGTTTGATGGCTCAACTGAAGCTTGATGTTTATGGTGGATATTGTCTCGATTTCTTTAGATGAGATGAGCATCTAAGGAGTTTGAAAATGTGTTTTAATTAAGATTCTGCTAAATTTTATCAGACACCTACTTGGAAAACAAAGCAACTGAATAATTAACTCTGATGATAGCAGATGCTGCTCTAATGACAACCTGTTACTACTCAAGTGCCTCATTAGTTGTTTTACTGTGTTCTTTTAATATGTCCAGAGCTCCTTGGCTAATGAGTATATTGGCGGCGATGTACTTTAAATAGTCCTTCATTGTGGACAGTTGTAAGGATGAGATTTCCCCCCCATCTGCAGAAAAATCTCCATTTAGATCGTCTCTCCCCACCTCAACCCCCTGCCAGGCTGTGTTGTCTGCCTGCACAAGCCTGGAAACGAATCCTTGCTTACCTATCCTTCTGGGATTATTTTAGCCATACATCAAGTGAAGCTTACAAATTGATGAGAATCTAATGATGCATTTATTTACAGATGTGCACCTCTGTTCCCTGTTATGTTGCCAAGCGGTGAGAAAAAGAGAGGCATTTTCTTCCCCCTGAGCGATGTGAATAGTTGTCTTTGACCAGGCAGCTTTTTCAAAATGCTTACCCTATTATTTACAGCTAAGGGGAAAGATACGTTACACACAAACACACACATGCACACACACACACACACACACACACTCCTAAAAATATACACATAGAAGTTTGCAAAAATAGAAACTGGCTATTTATAGCCAAATAGCCTATTTTAGCAATTCATTGTGGTTTTCTCTCCCCCCTCAATGATATACTGTGGCTTCCTCTTAGGGAAAGTATTATTTTTATATTTAATATTGTGGGATTCTAGTTTGAAACATATGCATAAACCGGGACCAGCCTGGCTGTAAAAATAGATCATTAAAGGTTTAAAGCACGTTTTCTTTTTCCCCTTTTAACAAAAAGGAAAGTGAATTATCCGTCAAACTGGATTTCTCTTTTACGAGGCGCCGATTTCAACCGCAAACTGATTCCCGATGACACGACATATTTAACAGATTTCTCAAAGATACATTACAGCTGCATCTGAGATGATTAAAGATGGGGAGAAATAAAAGCTAATGACTTTTAAAAGTTTACAGTCCTGCCAAAGACTTTAAAATGTGATACCCGTATTAAAGGGAACCCGTGCATGCGAACTGCATCAATTGGGCCAGAATGTAGCAAGGAAGCCTCACATCTGCAAACAACGATCTCCCATTGCTGCATATAGCAGGGATGGGGACATAGCTGTCAACCGTCTCTTATTTGGCGGGAAAGTCCCTTATCCCAGCGCCATTTCCTGCTGCTGTCCCTTATTGATGATGTCCCTTAAATTTCCTGGGTTTCAAAGGAAGCAGCTCCTCTCCCTCCCTCCCTGCTGGCCAGCGAGGAGGTTAGGCTCCAACTGTGTTGCTTGGCTGCGTTGGAGTCTAAGAACGACTGGAGGGTGGAGCTTGCATGCCTTGTGCCTGGCCGTGTTGCCTGGGGACTCGCCTTTGCTCAGCGCTTCCCAGCGGAGAGGTGACAGTGGTTTTCCTTGCTGCATCCCCTTTGCCGAGTTGCTGCGCTGTGGGAACCACTGCTTGAGGCTTCGTTTGGCTGATGGCTGGGCTTTCTGCCTTTGGCTCGGAGGGGCTCAGAAGCTGAACATACCTGTGCTTGGAGTCGGATGGATACGTCATTGACGGCCCACTCACCGTTGCCGGGGAAAAGGTCTGTCTGGAGTGGGGGCACATGGTGGGGGAAAAGGAAAGAAGCTGGTTGAGTACAATGGCGGGCGATGATCTCGTGGGAAGGGGCGCTTTTGGATTTGTTTTGGAGACTCCTTCGATTGACTGTTATGGGGGAAAGGAAAGGAGCTGGTTGACTAAAATCCCTTATTTTGGCTGCTGATCCCTTATTTTCAAGGCTACCGGTCCCTTATTTTCAAATCTGTAGGTTGACAGCTATGGATGGACAGGCTATGGCCATCCAGGTATTGTGGGACTCCAATTCCCACCAGCTCTTGCAGCAGGAACTAATAGTGAGGGATGATGGGAGCTGGAGTCCAGCAACACAGACTCTCCACGACTAACACAGAGCTCCATAAACCATTGCCAATCCTGGTAAGTCTTATCCTTGCTTTGGACTCTAGATTACAGCCAGACTTCAACACCCAACTACACACATTTATTGTGGCTGAGTCAAATGAATGGAACTTTCAGCCTGTGTAAGTGTGCTGGATTGTGGCCAAGATGCATAAAAAGAAGAAGTTAACAAAGGATTAAAAAGAAGAAGAAGAATTTTCATCATTTTATGAACCTGTAGAGAAATATTTGGATAGTGATTGCACCCTCTTGAGAGACATTCATTGATTGCCTTTGTTTCGCTTGCCCTGATTAATCTCCAAGTGACTAGAAGTGTTCAGTCTCATAGTTTGGCCACATGGCAATGGGAATTTCCATTTTGACATGATTTCCTTTTCATCTTCGGTAATATGTTGTTTCCCCTTAAGCCCTTCGCAGTCTAGGCCGAGGCGACTTTGCGAAAGGGCTGATTATATTTATGGTAAGGCAATCCCTAAATGTCCTTGATAAACAACCGTGGCTGGACTGCCCTTGCGAAAGACTCAGATAAGTAGAGGCCTTATTTTTATTACTTCATCTAGCTAACGAACTAATAACAGGAGACGCCTTCCTAGAACAGGAGGAGTTTTTCCATTGAGTTCTATGGCGCAGGACTGCATGCTGAATTAGATTATCTTTGGTTGGTCTTTCCCTACAGCACAGAAAAGAACACTTAGCGGTAGATGTCTCTCCTGATTAAAGTTTCACTGTACAAGCTACACCCGTAGTGTGGGAGGGAGGCGCTGGTCCAACATGACATATCCTACTGCTGATGCAATATGTCACATTAAGACATGCTGAGAGCCTTGATTAAAATTTACTTTGGCACAATAATCACATGGCGCTCCACAGAAGGAAATGGAGTGCCATCAACGTACACTGGCTGGCTGTGTTTGCTTTTGCAACAGGTTGAAAACTGACTAAAACAGCTCGGAGTTTAGCTTCCAAATGACCTTTACAATAAGTGCACATTCTGTATTTCTGCTTTTCGTAATAAACATCCCACATTGTTGCCAAAGCCGGGTGGCTCCGTGCCATTACGGGGAAGGGAGCTTCTCTTACGTATGGTTCAAAATACCTATTTAGTAGTACTCCTGCAATTATGGTGTGGCTATCTGCCGAAGGTAAGTAGGATTTTGTCCGCTGGGGCTGAAGAACGGCAAAACATGAAGTGTCCTGCAGACCATGACCTCCCTGTTGCTCTCACAGAATCACAGAATTGTAGAGTTGGAAGGGACCCCAAAAGTTATCTAGTCCAACCCCCTGCAATGCAGGAATCTCAGCTAAAGCATCCGTGACAGATGGCCATCCAATCTCTGCTTAGAAACCTTCAAGGAAGGAGAGTCCACAACCTCCCAAGGGAGACCATTCCACTGTCGAACAGCTCTTCTGTCAGAAAGTTTTTCTGTATGTTTAGTTGGAATCTCCTTTCTTGTAACTTAAATCCATCAGTTTGAGTCCTGCCCTCCAGAGCAGAAGAAAAAAGCTTGCTCCATCTTCCATGTGACTGCCCTCAAGATATTTGAAGATGGCTATCGTATCTCCCCATAAAGAAGGCTGATCGCCAAATAATTGATGCTTTTGAATTATGGTGCTGGAGGAGACTCTTGAGAGGCCCATGGACTGCAAGAAGATCAAACCTATCCATTCTGAAGGAAATCAGCTCTGAGTGCTCACTGGAAGGACAGATCCTGAAGCTGAGGCTCCAATACTTTGTGCACCTCATGAGAAGAGAAGACTCCCTGGAAAAGACCCTGATGGTGGGAAAGATGGAGGGCACAAGGAGAAGGGGAGAACAGAGGATGAGATGGTTGGACAGTGTTCTCGAAGCTACCAGCATGAGTTTGACCAAAATGCGGGAGGCAGTGGAAGACAGGAGTGCCTGGCGTGCTTTGGTCCATGGGGTCACGAAGAGTCGGACACGACTAAACGACTAAACAACAACAATCGTATCTCCTCTCAGTCTCCTCTTTTCCAGGCTAAACATACCCAGCTCCTTCTATTGCTCCTCACAAGGCTTGGTTTCCACACACTTGATCATCTTGGTTGCCTCCCTCTCCGTGGTCTGTTCAAGCCAACTAGGAAGCCTATTTCTACAGGCCCACCATTTCAAGACTTTTGCCCTATGTGTTTGCCCTGTGGGTTTGGGAAGGAAACTCGCTGTGTGAAGAAACCACAGCCAAATACCAGGAAGCTGCAGGAGTCAAGAGAGCTTCAATAGTCACATTTATTGGTGAACGGCAAATCAACACTCAGCATAGAAGCTAGGACTTACCACATAGGGAAGTCTAAGGTTCAAACTAGTTCCCACTAGTTGCAGGAATCATATCCTATTATGTACTTGGCATGCCTCTTAAAGAGACAGGCCACACACTCTACAATAAAGATTGGCAGACACTCATGAGAATTAATCACAAACAAACAAACAAACAAACAAACAACCAAATGAATGAATGATCTAGATCATGGGTAGGCAAACTAAGGCCCGGGGGCTGGATCCGGCCCAATTGCCTTCTAAATCCGGCCCGCAGACGGTCCGGGAATCACTGTGATTTTACGTGAGTAGAATGTGTCCTTTTATTTCAAATGTATCTCTGGGCTATTTGTGGGGCCTGCCTGGTGTTTTTACATGAGTAGAATGTGTGCTTTTATTTAAAATGCATCTCTGGGTTATTTGTGGGGCATAGGAATTCGTTCATTCCCCCCCCCCACCCAAAAAAATAGTCCGGCCCCCCCACAAGGTCTGAGGGACAGTGGACCGGCCCCCTGCTGAAAAAGTTTGCTGATCCCTGATCTAGATTGTATGTGGACTGCATAGAAAAGACAAGTACTATGTCTCCATTGATATTAGAATTAAATGCCATGTGTATGCAATCAGAGTTGAAATAGTAAAATCTATACTGTGACTTTTAAAATATCTGCCTCCCATTTGCTTTGCTTTGTCAGACATTTTGTAGAAATCACGAGAACTGGAATCAAACTTTTAGTTAGGGTTCATCCAAACTTCCTTTTGTGACAAGTTTCTAGGCACACATCTGGGATTTCCAGCTCTATGTCCAAACTTTGTTGTTGTTGTTGTTGTTGTTGTTGTTGTTGTTGTTGTTGTTCCTGGTGCTTCCACCTAAGAAAAAATGACATTTTACCACCAAATCGAGGTAAATGGCAATCAAGTTTTCCATGAATTAAAAGAGAAATCCAGGGCTTGTGAGCAAGTTTACGTTTTAAAAAAAGAAATGTGTTATCAAGATGCTTTAACTGCTCACCTAAAATGTTCTGCAACACAGCTTGTGCGCTTGGCTCATATGGGAGATTTACCATAAATGCAAATAGCATGGCAAAGTGGGAAAATGTGGGTCAGGACTTCAGTGAGGGGCAGAGAGAGGCAGAGGGGAAGATTCCCTGTGTCATACCACAGATCCAATCTGGAGTGAGGGGACAAGTCTGCTATTTATTTCCTTTTAGAACAAAGCATGCAATTGCTTATTGTGTGTATGGTGTCACACCTCGTTTGGTCCCTGCTGAGCTGATATTGGCTTCTGCTCTCTGTGAGCTTTCATGTGGTTCAAAAATCTGGAGTTGCCTCTGTGAAATGGCCCGGCCGGCCCACCCATGAGATAACGTGAGGCAACTGCCTCGGGCAGCAGAATCCACAAGGACAGCAGATCCTGATGTAAATATTTATTCCCCCCCCCACCTTGTTCCTGATTTAGATCTTCACTCACTCCTTCTTCCCTGGTAGGGAGGGGGGTTGCCATTTTGTGGTTTGCCTCAGGCGTCAAAATGTCTTGAGCTCTCCCTGGAAATGGTCCTTTGGGGTCAAATGGACAGCAGGGAAGATGCATATGGGCACCCGTACCTACGGGACCGCCTCTCCTGGTATGTCCCACAGAGGAACTTACGGTCTTCAAACAAAAATATCCTGAAGGTCCCAGTCCACAGAGAGGTTAGGCTGGCCTCAACCAGAGCCAGGGCTTTTTTGGCTGTGGCTCCAATCTGGTGGAACACTCTGTCACAAGAGACTAGGGCCCTGCGGGATTTGACATCTTTCTGCAGGGCCTGCAAGACAGAGCTGTTCCTCCAGGCCTTTGGTCAGGGCACAGCCTGACTCCCTCCTTTGGCAATCTTCACAGAACTTTAGCCTAATGGTTGCCATCAATTTGAGTTGAATTGATTTTATAATGAAATGATTTTAGAATGTTGTACTATTTTATTGTTGTTAGCCACCCTGAGCCTGGCTTCGGGTTGGGAGGGCGGGATATAAATAAAATTTTTTATTATTATTATTATTATTATTATTATTATTATTATTATTATTATTATTTTCAACCAACGTGCTTTTTAAACGATTGTTGTGATTTCCCACAACGTGAGACTTCTTATTTGTGCAGAACGTTTGCTTTGCTATTGCCAGAAGAATGATGGGCATTAGTGAGAATGATCCCACCTGAAAGAGAACGTGTGCGGGTAGAGAAGAGATCATATAACAGGTGAAATGTAGCAACGATATCTTTCTAGGTCACCTTTCCTCCTTTAAACAAAAATGAAAAGAGAAGCCTTTTGGATTTATGGGACTCACAGCTGAATGCGTACTGTTTATGGATACTTCTTTGGGTCTGATTAATTAGTAATTGGGGCGGGAGTTGTGCACTTCAGTGACTCTTGTTGGTCTGATTGTAAACCGCAATCTGGTGCTAAACCTTTACAGGTCACATTGCTAGTTTTGCTGTGCCCCAGTGGCACGACTGATTAAATCTGTGTAAACAGGAGCTTTAGCAAAAAAGAGAGAGAATACCGTACTTCCAGAAGGATCAGAGGGCTGCCTACATTTCTGAAACGGATGTTTCTGAGGGCACATTTTATGACTGGTCTTGTTCTAAAACTTCCTTCCTTTTTCAGAGAGCCAGCGTGGTGTAGTGGTTAAGAGCGGTAGACTCGTAATCTGGTGAACCGGGTTCGCTTCCCTGCTCCTCCACATGCAGCTGCTGGGTGACCTTGGGCTAGTCACACTTCTCTGAAGTCTCTCAGCCCCACTCACCTCACAGAGTGTTTGTTGTGGGGGAAGAAGGAAAAGGTGAATGTTAGCCACTTTGAGATTCCTTTGGGTAGTGATAAAGCGGGATATCAAATCCAAACTCTTCTTCTTTCAGGCCACCAAATGGATGATGGTTTCCTTCGGTTTGGAAAACCTTGTTTTCAAGGGGAAATGACAGACAGTAAAAGAGGTTGACACCTGTGGCGTTGGCCCGTTCGTCTAGAGCCTGCCTGTACAGGAAAAAGAGACAGGGTTAAAAATGTAGACCAATAGGAAAGCTGGAGGCGGAGCCTACATGTGTATAAAAGGGCTTATCCCGAGGTTTGTTAGAGTTGTTGGTGGGTAGTTGGTTGGTTTTAGTGGGTTGGCTGGTTGGGAAAGGCAGTTGGAGAAGCAGTTGGAAATAGAGAGACAGTCCGGGTAGTGGGTTCTTGAGTGAAGGGAGGTAGTAGAGATAGAGAGAGGAAAATAAGACTAAGAAAGTAAAGAGTAACAACGTTTGGAATGCCATAAAAGTTGGTTTGTGTCTGAAATAAAATACACTCTTCTTTATTTACTTGAGAAGTGATTTTACCAGGGAGGACCTGGTTGGTGGCAGCGGATTAGTGGTGTACGGGTCAAAAATCCATGAGACGACCGGGGGCTCCGTACGAACACCACAAAACCAAGTCCTAGAATTAAGGGAGCAGGATATACATAGTCCAATTCTCCACAAATAAACAACTCTACTGCTTCCCTTCCTATAGTTTTGGGTAAGTACCGGTGGGAGCGCTGTGTTGTTTCATTTCAGTTCTGGGTTAGAAATCAAAACTGAATCCATCAGAACTGTCAGTGTCCATCTCTCACCTCTTGTAGATCCCCAATTGCGGTTGGATCTTGAATCCATTGCACATCCACTTCATATTTTGAGGTGGTTTTTTCATAATGAAGTAGTGTATAAAATTTATGAAATAAAGCAATTTTTTAAAAAAATTCATTCATATTTTCTCCCCCCCCTTTTTTAAAAAAATAATATATAAATGAAATTCTTCAAACAAAGTATCAATTAAAAAAGAGAGTTAACATGACTGGTTGGGGAAACCTTGCCAAATGAGTGGGGTATTATTATTATTATTATTATTATTATTATTATTATTATTATTAACACCCCATTTTATAGCAGTTTGCCCATGTCAGGAATCCCAGTGTCTGCTCAGGTATTAAAACATACAAGAGCCCTTTGTGATGTCTGCATGGTCAGATTTTAAGCTTGCAGTATTTCCTTTGGTTTCTACTAAAACCTTGTGGCCCAACAGCTGAAGCCAAGTGAAAAATAAATTGTGGCTGATGAGGAATTTCTCAGAAGGTAACTTTTCTGACAATTCGTTTGCCATGAAGTGAGCTGAAATTCATCAGAAGAGAGGTTTTTCTGAGGAAAAACAGTATTAGAAGAATTCCAAAAATGTCCCCCATCATCTTCCTGCCTTTGACTGGACTTAACTGTCCAGCTGCCCCTTTACCTTTACCTTTTTTATTTTACCTGCCCACAAATAATAAGGTGGAGGCTGTTTTCACTCCGTCCTAAAACAATAGTGGTAGTGGAGAAGACAGATGCAAAATGGTGGTTTGGCAGGCGGGTCCAATCACCTACAGCACCGAGCAAAGACTGTGTTGGTCTTTTTCCAGTTCATGTTTCTCTTGCACGTGTTCTCTCATAAAGTCCACCCTGTTCAATTTCTATATTAATCTGCAGTTAAAACAACAACAGCTCAAAAACCACATTGAATGCACATCTGAATAAGTAATTACATATACATCAGAACTATTTTCTCACAAAATAGGCATTTCCAAATGTATTTTCTCTCAAAATACACATTTTAAAAATGGATTCCGATGCATTTTTGAGCAGATAGCTGCGCTGAAACATTCAGGAAGTGTGAAAGAAGTTCATGGACAAGTAAGGCTGCAAAACAGGATTTCTGAACGGGTGGAGAGGGATCCTCATTGAACTTATTGTTCCAGAGAGTAGATTTCAGGTGAACTTTAGGATAAATGCCTTTAGGATAAATATATTGAAAGAGGAGCTCAGCCATGGGACCTAGGAGTGGCAGTGATGGTCTCTCACTTGCTGGAGGTCTTCAGCAAAGGCTGGGCATCCATCTCTCTGGGGACACTCTTCTTCTGGATTTCCTGTATTGAACAACTCTATGATTCTGTGTTGGAATTCAGAAAGGTCAGCTTCTTCAAGCATCCCCATGGTGATGATCTGCATATATTTGCCAAATCTACATGTGGCTGACTATAGAGAAAATACAGTTTTCCTTGCCCTCATCCCCCATCATGAATAAATAGTGTTATGGGTTTGCAGGGGGTGGGGTCATGATCTGGAAGATATCTTGGGTCCGCTCCCAACCTGTGCCCCAAATGTATCTGTAACATTTTTCAGAGACACCGTTGATGGAACCTTTCAAGGAGTTGGAGATGGCATTTATAAGTGGTCCATGTTTCACAAGCATATAGTAAGGTTGGTTGTACTATAGCTTTGTAAACAAACATTTTGGTTTCCCTGAGAATGTCTCGGTCCTCAAACACTCTGCACTTCAATTGGGAGAAAGCTGCACTCGCAGAACTCAGGCAATGCTGGATTTCAGCATCAGTGTTGGCCCTTGTGGAAAGATAACTGCCAAGGTAGTTGTGCAGATGTCTGATGATCGTCTTCCAAAGCAACTACTCTATTCTGAACTTAAAAATGGAAAGTGTGATGCTGGTGGTCAACAAAAGAGGTTTAAAGACTGTCTCAAGGCAAATCTAAAAAAATGTAGTATAAACACTGACAACTGGGAAACACTGGCCTACGAGCGCTCCAGTTGGAGAACAGCCTTTACCAAAGGTGTCATGGGCTTTGAAGACACTCAAACTCAGGACGCAAGGGAGAAACGTGCTAAGAGGAAGGCACGCTTGGCCCATCCACACCGTGATCAACTCCCGCCTGGAAGCCGATGTCCCCACTGTGGAAGGACATGTGGGTCCAGAACTGGCCTCCACAGTCACTTGCAGACTCATTGTTAAAACCGTGTCTATGGAAGACAATCTTACTCGGCTATGAGTGATCACCAAAGAAGAAGAAGAAGAGCCAATATAGGAAGGAGTTGGCTGAACAGGTCAAGCCATTCCTTTTGTCAGTCTAATGGCATCAGCTGCTCAGCTAAGTACCCAACATCTGCATCTTAAAAGGGTAAGCTCTGTTGCCATAGAAACAAATGGGCAGGCCTTTCCCCAGCCCCCTCAATGGGCTGATAGGTAGAAGAACAGTATCCAGAGTTGTGTGAGAGAGCTGGAAGCTGGAGACACAGAAACATATCTTGCTCTTCAGGGCTTCAATAGAAACCTAAAGCAAGATTGGTTGGCACGTTAATTCTGTGAGCCTCTCCATTCTATGTTCAAGTTGTGTATATGTGTAAATCAAACAATATATCCCAAATATTGACTCTACAGATTTTTTTGAAGAAATCAAACCATGGGTAAGCACTCCAAACTCCTAGAGTCTCTCAACGTAGCATGCAACCATATCATAAACAAATAGCGTGAAGCTGTTTGATTTCATTGCTAGTACAATAAATGACTATCATAAAGTAAAGGTAAAGGGACCCCTGACCATTAGGTCCAGTCGTGACCAACTCTGGGGTTGTGGCACTCATCTCGCTTTATTGGCCGAGGGAGCCAGCGTACAGCTTCCAGGTCATGTGGCCAGCATGACTAAGCAGCTTCTGGCGAACCAGAGCAGCACACAGAAACGCCGTTTACCTTCCCCCCGGAGCGGTACCTATTTATCTACTTGCACTTTGACGTGCTTTTGAGCTGCTAGGTTGGCAGGAGCAGGGACCGAGCAACGGGAGCTCACCCCATTGCGGGGATTCGAACCACCGACCTTCTGATTGACAAGTCCTAGGCTCTGTGGTTAAACGCACAGTGCCACCCGTGTCCCTAATGACTATTGGGTCCAATTTGTTTAATACACCCTCCGAAGGCAGTGTACATGAATTACTAGAGTTGGTGTTATTCAACGGGAGTTATTCAGGCTTTCAGTGAAGGACTAGCAAGTGCCCAAGTCCCGTTTCAGTTTACAGAGCATGGTACAATGAAAACAACAAGCCAGAATACTTATATTTTGCTGGTTTTTAAAGACAGAACAGATTTGTTTACTGATACCATTATAATTCCTCGAGGTGTGAATGCTGCAATATGCAAGAGGTGAAGAGACAAGCTGTATGACAGGTATTCTGCAAATGTGTCAAGAGAGGCAGACGGTTGCAATGCAAACAGAAAATGGGAATTGGGGGGAGGGGGGGAGAGAATTAATGGCTTGCCCAGGAGATTGAGAAGGGTAAAGAACTGGATTGCCACTAATGCTATTCTCTGGTGCTGAGAATTTTATATTTCGCCCTTATGATTCTGATGATGGTTTATTGACTGGGTTTTCTAAAGAACAACAACAACCCAACTCATTTTTTGGTTGTTGCCACCGACAAGCCCTTGAGTTTGCTCTGGGATATAAAGGTTTGTTTACTGCTAGCATTAGGTTCGCAAGACTGTGTTTTGTTGTAAATTCCAAACTCTTAGACTGCATCTTGATCCCAGCTGGCCAAATCCATTCCCGCCAGGGACTGTAGAGACAAACGGAAGTGGGGCAGGGGAAGGAACAAAGCAGCAAGCAGAGATCATGCTATTTGGACTACGCTGCCCACTCCGCAGCACCTGTTCAGTTTGAATTGGCAGTGGTCATCACAGCACTTAGCTAATGGGCTCTTTGGCATGTGGTTGCTGGGAATGGCAAGTAGGGAGAAGAAGAAGGGTTTGGATTTGATATCTCGCTTTATCACTCCCCTTCAGGAGTCTCAAAGCGGCTAACATTCTCCTTTCCCTTCCTCCCCCACAACAAACACTCTGTGAGGTGAGTGGGGCTGAGAGACTTCAGAGAAGTGTGACTGGCCCAAGGTCACCCAGCAGCTGCATGTGGAAGAGTGGAGACACGGACCCGGTTCTCCAGATTACGAGTCTACCGCTCTTAACCACTACACCACACTGGGAGTGGACTATTGCACTCTTGGTCTGGTTGTGGGCTTCTCCAAAGGCATCTGGTTGGCCAGTGTGAGTGGGGGTTGTGTCGCACCATTCCTCCCCCCTGACCTGCCCTCAAAGTCCCACCACCACTCCCCGTGTGTTAAGTTGTGGGTGAACATATCAGACGACACAGTGATTCCTCAAACAGCTCTTGTTTATTCACAGGCCAGAACAGAACTGAACTGAAGGGTTCAGCCAGCCTGCTTATATAGAACTCCACTACAACACAACTGTAACACTTTCTGTAACTATCCAATCACTGAACGTCACTTTCAATCCCTTATTTGCATATGTGGACCTGAGTGAAAACTATCTACAGTATCCCCCTGCTGGCCCAGGGTGAGAACTTCAGTACATAACACCGGGCTCTGAGCCTTCCTCTTCTGAGGCTTCCCTACGGAATGCCTCCCACCATTCCTCATCATAGAGCCAATCCCGGACACCAGGATGAGAAGTGGGGGAGAGAAAGACCCCTTTTCTGACTGGCAGGAGCACAGATCTGCCCCCTGGTGTAGTTTAAGGCTGCTTTAAATGTCCGGCTGAAGAGAAGGAAGCTTAGAGGAGTGGAGACCTTCAGTCCTGGCAACTGTGTTTCAGGGGCCAGTCCACAGGCATTGTATGCTGTTTTCCTGAACAAAGAGTTAACTTTTCTGTTTGTCTTTGTGTCTTGGGTGCTGGCCTGCATCTGAACCAGCCCTGATACCTAGTGACTTCCTTAAGATTAGGAATATGAATGCACTATGATTGTGTCAGGAACACATTGCTGAATACACTAGCCTGGAGTGGCCCAGTGGCAAACCAGGAGAGCAGCATCACTTCTGACAGGCAATCTCCCCACGAAGGCACAGCCAGGTGCACACTAACAAGTGAGTTAACTGGGACCACTGAATGTTCTCCCTGGTCTTGGTTTTCTTAAAATACAATTTAATTGGAAGCAGCTTGAAATCACTGACATGCTAGTGAGAAGTCCTGAACCAGAAACATTCACTTCCAATCGCTTCAGAAATAAAACCACAGAGCTTAATTTAAACTTAAACTGTCATTACAGTTTGATTTGTCATGGCGTCAAAAAAGCAACAGCCAACCCAGCGTCCCGATAGCAGGAGCAGCGTCGGGACGTAGGAGTTTCCTCTTCCTTTTAAACTCAAAATGCCAACAGTTTTCATGTTGATGTTTCTCACTTGAAACTTTCAGAAGGGTTGTGAATTTCATTTGGACTTTTTGTTGTGACTCAGAATGAAACTTAATTTCTAAATGTCCCAGAGAATAACATTTCCTTCTGAGAGAGAGAGAGAGAGAGAGAGAGAGAGAGAGAGAGAATATGGCTCATATTTCATACATTCAAGCATATGTTCTCCTCAAGAGACTTTGTTGGGTGTTGGGCTCACATACTTCTGGTCCCTTTTGTGGTTTTCCTTGGGAACCTGTGATTCTGTTAGTGAGTTTGCAATTAAGCTGGGACCATTAAGAGGTTCTTGTGGCACCCTCCAGATGGACTATACCTCGTATACCACCATTGGCCATGATGGCTGGGGCTGATAGGATATAGATGTCCAACAACATATTGAGGTCAGCACATTGATTACCACTGTTTGACCTGTATGGACAGCACGTTAGTGTAGTCGATGGGTAGGGAGCCACTATAACTATCACAAAAATTCTATGGTTATCTCCCCAACTTTGGAGGAAGCACTGGTTCATACAACTGTCACCTCCCTTTGATACTCTCCAGGTTTCAAGCTAGCAGTTGGCCCTGGGTGCCTCCTTCAGTGACCACACAAAGGCCAAGAAGCCTCTGAGCTGCTTCAGTTTTTATTACTAAAGAAAAAGTATATGGTTCTAAATCTCATGGCTGCAGACCAGATGGTTTTAAAAAAGTGAACATCATTGCCTGTAGACTCAGAGTGAGACGGGTTCTAGGTCAGGGCTTTCAGTGATCAGAATGCAACAGCTAATACACTTCTAGTAAAGGGACCCCTGACCATTAGGTCCAGTCGTGACCGACTCTGGGGTTGCGGCGCTCATCTTGCTTTATTGGCCGAGGGAGCTGGTGTACAGCTTCCGGGTCATGTGGCCAGCATGACTAAGCCACTTCTGGCGAACCAGAGCAGCGCACGGAAACACCGTTTACCTTCCTGCCGGAGCGGTACCTATTTATCTACTTGCACTTTGAGGTGCTTTTGAACAGCTAGGTTGGCAGGAGCAGGGACCGAGCAACGGGAGCTCACCCCGTCTTGGGGATTCGAACCGCCGACCTTCTGATCAGCAAGTCCTAGGCTCTGTGGTTTAACCCACAGCGCCACCCGTGTCCCTTAAAATACAATTCTAGGCTACATCAACAGAAGTATAGTATCCAGGTCACAGGAAGCAATGGTGCCACTCTGTCCTACGTAAGCAGACCTCACCTGGATCGTAGCGTCCAGTTTGCGCATCACAATTTAAGAAGGATATTGACAAACTGGAACAGCCTCTCAGGGAGGCTGTGGCAGTCGATTTTCTGCATCGGCAGATGGGAGGAAGAGATGATATTACATATCCCTTCCGACTCTATGACTCTATTGCACTGTGATCACACAGGGCGGTTACATTAGGGTGACTTGTGAGAACCCAGTAAGTCATATTTAAGTCCCATTGATTGGAACAGGAGAGGGAGAGGGTTATGCGCAGGCTTCTCTCTCATTGTGAAATCAGTGGAACTAAGACTGCAATCTTCTTTCGAGCCGAACCCAGTGGGAGTCACTTCAAAGAATCAGGCATAGAACCAGGTTGCAGGTCAAGCCCATCTTTTGGGCTTTGCTTCCTAGCAAGCAAGCACGCGTGGGACTGGGCTGCTAAAAGTCTTTGCCTGAATCCTGCCCCTTTTTATCTCAGCAGATCACAACTGTGCTATATCGGAAACAGCAACAACCGGCAGTCACTCTGGTGCATTGTTGCACATTGGGAAACCTGCCACTCCCCTCCAGATTGAAGCAGACTTTTGCAAATCAGCAGGGTCAGCATCTGAAAAGCATGTGAATATTGTGCACTTGTAAATATTTGAGCACATCTGCCGAGCTCCCTCTGAAAAACCGCTGGGAAAAAACGCTTTGCGTTGTGCCATGCGATGCTGTTGCCCTGTTCTAATTGTCAAATCTGGTAAGCGCATTTTCTTTTTCCTCCTCATGCACAGACAAAAATTAAAAATTACTATCCTCATTCATTATTAATTCAGTTTCAGGACTAAAGCTGTGCCATGCATGGATTCATTTTATTTTTTAATTTTTTAAATCAAACTGCCTCGCAGTGAGAAGAATTTTCATTCACGGTTTGTAAGTGAACCTGCTTTCATACCTGATATATTTTCTTCAGTCTTTGCAAGGGTTTGGCTTCATGCCTTGGAACCTAAGAACCCATGAAAATTGAAATGTTCACAGTGGTGATGCCCTGGAAACAGGAGGACACATTATGATGTCCTGTGTGGAGACATAGCTTCGCAAACTTGGCTTCCTGTACGCATACAGCCGTCATGTCTGCATAGGAGCCTAGCTACAGACCCATGAGAGGAGTCTTTCCACGAGGTCTCTATAGAACCTACATGCCCAGAGGAAGCAAGCCTCTTCATGCCAGTCCCTAGGGATTCTATGGAAGATCAATGAAGGCTGGTTCTTTGGGCAACCATAGTATTCCCTCAGTCATCCTGTCTGCCACCTTCCTCCTCCTCCTCCTCCTCCTCCTCCTCCTCTTCTTCGTATGCCACCCTATACCCGCAAGTCTCAGGGCGGCTCACAAGATAACATCACAATATAAAAACACAAAATACATAACAAAAATGAAACATGAATCCTCTCCTCCCCAATACATTTTAAAAGGGCGTTGGATGTCAATCAACCAAAGGCCTCGTTAAAGAGGAACGTTTTTGCCTGGTGCCTAAAGGTGTATGATGAAGACACCAGACGAGCCTCCCTGGGGAGAGCATTTCACAAATGGGGAGCCACTGCAGAAAAGGCCCTGTTCTTGCGTTGCCACCCTCTGGACCTCTCATGGAGGAGCCACACAAAGAAGGGCCTCAGACGATGATCTCAGGGTCTGGGTAGGTTCATATGGAAAGAAGCGGTCCTGGAGGTACATCCAGCCCAAGGGGTGACAGACACTACCTGTCAGCTTTGTAGACTCAGGAGGATGGGAGAAAAGCTAGAATGAGTTGGCTCTGCCTTTGACTGGCGTTGACTCCACCTACTGTTAGCCTCTCTGCCTTCTTCCCCACCAGTCACAGTGAGCACCAGCCACTGCTGTGAGAGAGGGCTATTGTGTTCTGGGCTTCCAAAAGGCAACCAGCTCTAGGAAGCCTGGAGCAGGATGCTGAGCCAAATGGACCAACTGTCTGATGTGGCGTGGCGCTTCTTATTTATTCTGTTACTGAGCTCTGCAATCTCCCGCTGTGCCTCCCCAACTCCAGCCTTGACTCCATGGCCCCCACTCCTGCTTTTCTCCTGGCACTGTACATGGTGTAAGTTCTACTCCCAACTGCGCTGGAAACTTGGCCTGTTCTTTTTTGCAAAATCAGAAGAGGGCTGTGTACGATGCTGTCCCTAAGCAAGATCAAGAACCGCCCCCCAATTATCTCTAGCCCTCTTTGTGTGTTATTTCTGCATAGAAGGCAGTGAGCCTCCAGGAGATGCATGTGATCCCATCCCTAAAGTCCCACTGCTCCCACTGGTACCACCTGGACATCTCTACCTGTGGAGACTCCTCAAGCGTTTTGAAACCCTGAGTCATCAGGGTTTGAAAGATAACAGGAAATAAAGAGGTGAATCTTCATTTCCGATGGAAAAGGGCATGACATTTTTGCTTCACAGAAGAATCTTTGTTACTGAAATGGAAACAACAGGAAATACCAACAATGGAAGACTGGAGATTGAAGTTGTTAGACTATGCCGAATTGGATAAGATGACTGGGAAGATTAGATACTTAAGAGACCAAAAGTTCACAGAGGACTGGGGAAAATTTGTTGAATATCTGGAGAGTATAAGTGAGGGCCAAATAACGCTAGAGGGTTTTAAAAGAGCACTGTGAAAATGTGAGAGGTATTGTTAAAAGGGAGTAGAGGAAAAAGATTCAAATAATGACAATATAAACAAAGGAAATGCGTAAATTAATAATGACTACGAAAGATTTACGCAAAAAGCTGAAGGAAGTTCAGAAAAGAAAGATTTGGAAAAATTTGGATGTGAAAACAATGTATGTTTTGTTTTTGTTGTAAAATAATAATTTTTTTTTTTAAAAAAAGAATCTTTGTTATTTGCTTGTTTGTTGTGTTTCTAAGCTGCTATTTTATCCAAGGAGTACAAGGTGGTGTACATGATTCCTCCCTTCCTCATTTTATCGCCACAGCAACACTATAAGTTAGCTCAGTCTGAGAGGCAGTGATTGACCCATGGGCACTTGGTGAATTTCATAGCCAAATGGGGATTTGAACTCCCGTGTCATAGTCCAACACTCTTGTAGGAATGGATTCAGATGCTAGGTGAGGATATACTGTTTAGTGACTATCCTTCCTTGCTCATGTGAGTGAGATCAGTAGAGTCCCATCCTTTTCAGCTTAAACCTGAAAGCTAAGGCAAGGCTGATTTAAACGTCTAGAAACAATAATCCAGGATGCTTTAAGGCAGACTGGATTTTCCCTAGTATTACCTCTTTTCTTCCCCTTAAAAATAGCAATCTCTCTCTCTCTCTCTCTCTCTCTCTCTCTCTCTCTCTCTCTCTCTCTCACTCACACACACACACACACACACACACACACAGTTTTGTGAAAAAGTAAAAGTAGTATTTACTTACAAAATCTAGGTCTTGAAGCAGCAATTAAAGTAGCAAAATGAAGGCAGGTTTATACTATCTAAGCTACAAAAATACAAAATTTAAGTTAAAAAAATGGTGTCTGAGCTGCAGAGCTCAGACATGCACATGTGGTCAACTTTGAAACATGATGAAGAAAGAGGAGGCTGCCCCCCAGGCAGGAAGAAAGCATTTGGTGTTACAGCTTCCTGCCAAGGCAGACAAAGGAAGTAATCTCACAGTTCTCTCTAGCAAATTTCACAGGAAAGCTCTGTGAGCCTCAGCCCCTTCATGTGCTTATTGGGCAAAGCATGAATTGTTGGTTTGACTGCCATGATGCCAAACAAGTCTAACCACACTGGCTCTCAAGAAACTTTGCAAATAAGTCCGGAAGTGTCTCCGGACAGCGCTGGCCCCCGGCCTCTTGAGTGAGATGGGCGCACAACCCTAGAGTCTGTCAAGACTGGCCCGTACGGGCAGGGGTACCTGCATAAGGGACGCGGGTGGCGCTGTGGGTAAAAGCCTCAGCGCCTAGGGCTTGCCAATCGAAAGGTCGGCGGTTCGAATCCCCGCGGCGGGGTGCGCTCCCATTGTTTGGTCCCAGCGCCTGCCAACCTAGCAGTTCGAAAGCACGTCAAAGTGCAAGTAGATAAATAGGTACCACTTACCAGCGGGAAGGTAAACGGCGTTTCCGTGTGCAGCTCTGGCTCGCCAGAGCAGCGATGTCACGCTGGCCACGTGACCCGGAAGTGTCTCCGGACAGCGCTGGCCCCCGGCCTCTTGAGTGAGATGGGCACACAACCCTAGAGTCTGTCAAGACTGGCCCGTACGGGCAGGGGTACCTGCATGAATTGTTGGTTTGACTGCCATGATGCCAAACAAGTCTAACCACACTGGCTCTCAAGAAACTTTGCAAATAAGTCCACGAAAGCTAAACTGTTGACCAGCCTGTCCACTTGCCCACCCATACATAGTACTGTCATTTATAGCCTTTTAAAAAAATCCACTATGTCAACAGGCTGGAAGCAATTCTAGTTCACTATACGTAAGCCCTATCTGGCCCACTCATTGATCTGTCATGTAAAATCCATATGGATTTTGCTTTGGGACACAAATTGTTCTTCCTCTGGTGTACTTCCAAGGAGTGGGGAAGAGAGGATTTTCCTTGCTTCTATAAAGAGCAAATTCTTTATTGCTGGGTGGGCAAAGTAGGTGAGTATGTAAACACAGCTTCACTCCAATCAAAACTTGTTCATCGTGTTAATATCGCCCCTGGGTCCCTTTCCCCACTGCCTAACCAGCACTTAGTCAGCACATCATCTTCAGTCTCTCTGACCTTGGCAGTATTACAGGGGTCACATTTTCACATGGATGAACCAAGATGCTCAGAAACAGTTCCTCCAGTGTATTAGGTGCAAACATACTTAGCAATGTGAAGGATGCATCTCCTTTCATTCCGGATCATAAGTGGTCACACGGCCAGGAATAACCAACCACCTACTAGTATTTGTGTCTATTTCAGGCTATAGGATATGTTATTAGGGCTGTTGAAAACCTGCACATTGAACACTGTTCAAAACAAAGCCTAAAAGTATGGATAAAAGTATTTATCCATACTTTTAGGCTTTGTTGTTTGTTGGTGCCTCAATAGCTGTTCATAAAAGTAGATTTGTAATACAATGAAGAACATGTTGGACTTGGAACTACACTGGTTCCCAATAAGAGTTGACCCCATCTGTGGGTTACTGTAGTATATGAGGCTACCTTGAAAAGTCTTTGGAAGTTACAGTTGGTCCAGAATGCAACTGCAAGGGGCAATTCACCATGGAAACTTCTTACGCCTACAGTCCTACCTTGGTTTTCGAACAGCCTAGTTCTCGAGCATTTGGGCTCCCGAGCAATAGAAACCCGGAAGGGACTGTTCTGGTTTTCGAATGTTCTTTCGGAAGCCAAACGTCTGATGGGGCTTCCATGGCACTCCACTTGGAGAACAGCCTTTTCCAAAGGTGTCATGGGCTTTGAAGATGCTCCAACTCAGGACGAAAAGGAGAAACATTCTAAGAGGAAGGCACGTTTGGCAAACCCTCATCGTGATCAACTCCTGCCCAGATACCCATGTCCTCACTGTGGAAGGACGTGTGGATCCAGAACTGGCCTCCACAGTCACTTACGGACTCACTGTTAAAACTGTGTTTATGGAAGACAATCTTACTTGGCTAGGAGTGATCGCCAGAGAAGAAGAAGAAGAATGAATGTAGTTGTTTTGATTATGTAAAATCAGTAAGGACACAATAAAGGTGCTTTGCCCATCTATTTGCATTATACATCTACTGCAGCTTTCCACAGTCTGGTGCACCAAATTGTAGAAGGCTGTTCTATTGCATCATATATCCTGCTCTACTGGGCCTTGTGTTCCTAAGGAACTGGCCTATGGTTGCTGAGAGGAGGAGCAGAAGTGGTGTTTTAGCATGGTGAGAGGTATAGCAGAGTCACTTTCAGGTCAGCACCTTGGACAGAGCGCTGACTAGAGGGGAGCTGTGGCTTCAGCAAGTTGCAAAACTCTTCCAAGTCTTAGGAAGGCTGGCTGAACTAGGCCTGCTATTGGCCCCACCCACTGCAAGGTGCACCTGTGCCCTTAAAGGGCCACTGTCTTGTTCTGCAGCCATATGCTCCTACAGGATGGGATGATGGGATCTGGTTTGGGAATGTGTATTCTGGTGGACCTGTGGGTTAAACCACTGAGCCTAGGGCTTGCCGATCAGAAGGTCGGCAGTTCGAATCCCCGTGATGGGGTGAGCTCCCGTTGCTCGGTCCCTGCTCCTGCCCACCTAGCAGTTCAAAAGCACGTCAAAGTGCAAGTAGATAAATAGGTACCGCTCTGGCGGGAAGGTAAATGGCGTTTCCGTGCACAGAAGCGGCTTAGTCATGCTGGCCACATGACCTGGAAGCTGTACGCCGGCTCTCTCAGCAAGTAAAGTGAGATGAGTGCCGCAACCCCAGAGTCGGCCACGACTGGACCTAATGGTCAGGGGTCCCTTTACCTTAATCTGGCCTCTGAGAGCTAACCTACACACCCAGATAAATTTTGCAATACAGAGTTTACTCATGGACCATTTCATACTACAGGTTAGAGGATGTTGTGCTCCAAACAATGGCAGTTGGAGTCCAGCGACATCTGGGAAACCATGAATCCCTCACTCTTGTGATAATCAAGATTGTTCAGTTGCCAAGTGAGTGCAGTCAAACTTCTGTGAGGGAAGAGAAATAATAAATAATAATAATGAAAAATGAAAATTTTTATTTATACCCCACCCTCCCTGGCCAGGGCCGGGCTCAGGGTGGCTAATACCAGTAAAATTACAGTAAAAACATAATGGGGGGGGGGATTTAAAATACAGGTTAAAATGCAATTTAAAATGCAAAACCATAAGGGGAAGGAAACATAAGGGAAGAGCTCTGCCTTGCAGGCCCTGCGGAAAGATGTCAAGTCCCGCAGGGCCCTAGTCTCTTGTGACAGAGCGTTCCACCAAGTCGGGGCCAGCACTGAAAAGGCCTGGCCCTAGTTGAGACCAATCTAACCACCTTGCGACTTGGGACCTCCAAAGTGTTGTCATTTGTGGACCTTAAGGTCCTCCGCAGGGCATAGCAGGAGAGGCGGTCCCGTAGGTACTTATAGTACTACAGTGGTGCCCCGCAAGACGAAATTAATTCGTTCTGCGAGTTTTTTCGTTGTATGAGTTTTTTCGTCTTGCGAAGCACCAATGTGTATTGACGGTTTCCCACAGGAATGCATTGGCGGTTTTTTTTAAAAAAAGGCGCAAGACGTTTCGTCTTGCGAAGCAAGCCCATAGGGACATTCGTCTTGCGAAGCAACTCAAAAAACGAAAAACCCTTTCGTCTAGCGAGTTTTTCGTCTTGCGAGGCATTCGTCTTGCGGGGTACCACTGTATAAGTTAATCTGGCCAAGACAAATGCCTCATTTGGGCTAAGAACATGGACAAGTAGCGGAGCTGTGGGGAAAACTAAGGTTTTGTTAAAGTATAACAGCACATTCTTGACCTGGAGGGCATGATGGCAATTTTTCTGTGTCCAAAGCTTCAGAGATGTACCCCCCCCAGCTGCCTTGATCATACACTACTATTAAAAGCAGAAAGGTCCTAGATGATGTGGTTCTTTCAGCATGGATCCGAACAGCTTGTGAACCATTATTATCTAAAAATGTCAGCTAGCATTAGAACAGACATCAACCAAAGGGAAAAACAAACGGCTATTGTATGGGCAGAAATGGATTTTTAGATCCTTCAGTAAATAAAATAACACACTGACTGAAGCCCGTGCCCCTGTGATGATCTAGTTTGCAGAAATTTTTACTGGCAAGCTGCCATACTTATTTTCATTTATCTGCCTCAAAGCACCATTTCAAAAAGTGCAAAAGCATGTTGTTGATAGAGTAGATTGTTTATAGCTGAATTGAGTATTTCAGAACAACACGCATAGTAATAAAGTGGGGGGGGGGAGGCAGGCAGGGCGGGTGGGCAGGAGGGAAGGAGAGGAAGAATGCCTATGACTGCAGCTTCTTGAATCCTTTTGTCAAAAACAAAGAAAACCACTGAAATGCTGGACATTTAGCAAAGGTAACAGAAGAGTCATTTCCAACTATACTGAAAGTTGAGGGTGGATGAAAGATGTAAAATTCAGCCTCCCTTCTAATTCAGCAGCCCAGCACCTTGTGCCCATATTGCTATTGCCTTTATGGTACTGTATTTTTTTATAGTCTCTTTTGTTATCCAGCAGTGATCTGAACGGCAGTAAATCCTAAGCATTCATCGCCTTGTGTGCACCATGTAAGGTTTTTATGGCCCGCACAACAAAGGAGCTTGTTTATAGGAAGAGTTGCCCTGAGATGGTAACTTGATCTGATCTGATTTTTATTTTTATGTGGCAAAGGGGTTAATCTCAGAGGCTGAAATGCAGCTTAAGTAAGAATCCCTGGCTGACTGGGAGGCCTTAACTAGCCTATTTCACCTTGATCAAAGGTCACAGCCGCAACGCTCTCAGAGGGTTGAACGTTTGCATTCACAAAACCATTTTACTCTGCAATAGAAGCAATCTGCCATTACTTATCACTGTTCCAGCAGCAATGTCCAGTCATGTAAGGATGACCCACATGAGAATTCTCTTCTGCTTTGGGAATCTGGAATGCACAAATAATTCCAATTCCTGGATTTATGTGCCTGATAGCCAGACCTCCTTGTAAGGTTCCCTTTGGGCTATTTTGTCTGGATAGACAGCGCTGAACAGATGATCTGCACCATCGGGTCTGACAGCACCAGGACTCTTTGTTTGGCATGTGTGCATGTGCTTGGGGGCTCCTGAATCCAGGCCTATCTTATCCTGATGGCTACCAAACAGGAGATGAACTGCGTCAAAGCTGACATGTCAATGATATGTTTGATAGGCACACACTTGGGCTGGATCTACACAGGTATGAAAAAACACTATTAAAAAAACCCACTATTAAAATATACATAGCTCCCAATGCAGTTTACCACTGGGGATGGATCACTGCTTTACAGTGCCCTCTAGTGTCTCATTTTTATAACACATTTTTAAAGTTATAATTGACTAGTGTAGCTGAGTCCCAAACATGCTGCAGTACCCAAGGATGAATGGCTTATTTATGGTTTGTTTGTTTTTAAGATCCAAAGACACGGAACTCCTAATTTACACCACACACACCTCTATGCTTTTTCAGTGTTGATCTCTATTTTTCATTATAATCTTCATTGCCTTTGATAGAGACAGCAATCAATTGCTGTTCCTTTTTGAAAGCCGCAGGCTGCAAAAGACCTGACTGGATGCAAGCACGTGGAGGTCCAAATGAAGTCAAGGAACTCCCCCCCCCCCCGGAGATCTTCATTCCATGGAACCAATACTGTAATGAGCACCCATATTTTACACCGTGGGCGCACTTTGTGGGATCGCACGCGATGCTTCGGATCCTGGGGAACTTACCAGTTTGTATGGGCTGGCCTGCCTCTCAGTAATCAAGTTACACTGCTGGGAGGTGGGGCCAGTGGCATAAATAGGGGGAGGAGCCAGCAGTTGCCAGGCAGTTGGCTCAGGAGCAGGAAACCAGGCAAGGACAGGTACAGGATCTTGTTGTTGTTCTTTAGTCATTTAGTCGTGTCCGACTCTTCGTGACCCAATGGACCAGAGCAGGCCAGGCACTCCTGTCTTCCACTGCCTCCCACAATTTGGTCAAACTCATGCTGGTAGCTTCGAGAACACTGTCCCACCATCTCGTCCTCTTTCGTCCCCTTTTTCTTGTGCCCTCAATCTTTCCCAACATCAGGGTCCTTTCCAGGAAGTCTTCTCTTCTCATGAGGTGGCCAAAGTATTGGAGCTTCACCTTCAGGATCTGTCCTTCCAGTGAGCACTCAGGGCTGATTTCCTTAAGAATGGAGAGGTTTGATCTTCTTGCAGTCCATAGGACTCTCAAGAGTCTCCTCCAGCACCATAATTCAAAAGCATCAATTCTTCGGTGATCAGCCTTCTTTATGGTCCAGCTCTCACTTCCATACGTCACTAATGGGAAAACCATAGCTTTAACTATACGGACCTTTGTTGGCAAGGTGATGTCTCTGCTTTTTAAGATGCTGTCTAGGTTTGTCATTGCTCTTCTCCCAAGAAGCAGGCATCCTTTAATTTCGTGGCTGCTGTCACCATCTGCAGTGATCATGGAGCCCAAGAAAGTAAAATCTCTCACTGCCTCCATTTCTTCCCCTTCTATTTGCCAGGAGGTGGTGGGACCAGTGGCCATGATCTTCATTTTTTTGATGTTGAGCTTCAGACCATACGTCAACACAAAACTTGACGGGTGAATGGGCGGTGGCATTCCGAGGCGCCCTTGCAGGCAAGGGGTGGCGGTGGGCTGTGTTGTTTGCACAGTGTTAGGCCAAGCACGGAGCTCACACATTCAAAAATCAACCCTATCGAGTATCTTTGTGGTTGCAGTTGCCCACAAGTAGTAGCACCTGACTTAGCATAACCTCGCTGATGGGCAATTGGAGACTGACGAGTGAACCAACACATTCGTGTACGACTTTTGCGAAGTGGTGCTTGTCAGTATAGTCAGATATCAGCTTCAGAACCAGGTCTCGGTAATCAGAAAACGACATCTGTTCACAGTCATTAATGAAATAATGTCTCATAAAGCCACTTCTGAGCTAGAGAGGAGGTGGGGTTGTGGGCTTCATGCCCCTCCCCACGCATGCGGGAGCTGGCTCCCAGCCCCCGCGATACTGGGGGAATCCTAGGCCCCGACATCCCCCCGGCCAGCCAATCGGCTGGACCGGGGTGTGTGGCCTGCCCTATTTAGGGCCGGTGTGGCCGAGGACTCCCCCTCTTTCCTGCTACAGCTGAGCAGGTTTCCCCACCCACCCTCCCTTTAGGTTAGGCTATGACATTGCTATGGACTTTGGTTGGTCGCCATCAAGGGGCCTGGTAGGAATTTTGTCCAATTGGCAAATTGGCACCAGCTTTTGGGTTTTTCGCCTACCTCGTAGCAAATCGTCACAACTTCCTTGGCGTTGGCAGTTAGGCATTGGTAGGGGTATTGTTATGCAGATGAAAGGGGGGTGGGGAAGGAAGCACCATCACCTTCCCCAGGTCGAAGGGTAGTCCGGTAAAGGATTCCAGGGGGCGTGTCCGTGTCCTAAGCCTATGGAGGTGTGGGACTACGTCATGCCCCCGAGCGGTGACCCCGTGGGGAGCTCCTAGATGACGTACATCAGCAGGACTCCCCCTACTGGTGGTTAACGCTTGCCGGTCTTCAAGCAAGTGGGCTGAAGCCGGTTAGCTGTGAGGACCAATGCCTAAGCCAATACCACTCAATTCCTGTAATCAAAAGTTGTGGCCTAATTTGACCCATTAACGTAAAATCTTGTGTCTCGTGTCTTTATTTCCGAGGGGGGAGGCAGGCTGGTTGCTCATAATCTCACAGAGCACTTCCTTGCAGGGTCAGTTTTCTTAACTCCCTCACGTTTGTAAAATATGCCGCAAGGAGGACTAAGATCAGGACTGCCAGGGGCTGTAATATATTAATAAAGGTAAAGGTAAAGGTACCCCTGCCCGTACGGGCCAGTCTTGACAGACTCTAGGGTTGTGCGCCCATCTCACTCAAGAGGCTGGGGGCCAGCGCTGTCCGGAGACACTTCCGGGTCACGTGGCCAGCGTGACATTGCTGCTCTGGTGAGCCAGAGCCGCACACGGAAACGCCGTTTACCTTCCCGCTAGTAAGCGGTCCCTATTTATCTACTTGCCCCCAGGGGTGCTTTCGAACTGCTAGGTTGGCAGGCACTGGGACCAAACAGCGGGAGCGCACCCCGCCGCGGGGATTCGAACCACCGACCTTTCGATCGGTAAGCCCTAGGCACTGAGGCTTTAACCCACAGCGCCACCCGTGTCCCTGTAATTATTAATAGTACAATAGAAATCCAAGCCAGTCTTAACTTGGCTTTCTGCAAATCTTCTTGCAACAGAGCCACTATAGAAGCGCTCCAAGAACACCTGCGTAAGTCCTTCAAGGAAAATACCATGTGTATGTTTGCAGCTCTTTTGACTCTCGAGGGGGTCCTCCTTTTCGATGTCTATTTCACGTGTACAGTGCATTTCATGCTCTTAATGTTTTCCAGAAATTCAATGTGACAGAACCGGAGGTATCGCAATCTGGAACTCTTAACTTTAGTAAACGGGTGAGAATACTGGAATGTGCATGTTCCTTATTTAACTACTTCACCATCTTTCCCTGCACACTGCCGTTCAGGATACATTATAGGCAACGAACATCTGGACTGAATATCTATTAGGACCATATGCTTTCTTCAGCCACAGCGTCATGCCATGGATTGAGGGGGAAATCCAAACTGAACGGGGATTTTAGACATTTTCAAGGGTCAGAAACCAAGTCATTTGAGTCTTCTCCCCCACGCAGCCATAGCCTGTGTATGGCACATTGGCTTCTAACATTGCGTTACTGCTGAAAAGAACCTGTTTCTCATTTTACAATTCAGGTCATCACCACAGATGCATCCCAATGAGGTTCTCTCCTGGGAATGCCTTGCCCAACAGTGAGCTAAATATTTCGATCTTCTAAATGAAATCCAGGTTGCATTTGAATTGGCTTTTGAATTCTGCGATGGGCTGAGTTATGTACTGTGTGCTCGGTAATAGTGTGATAAATTCCAGTTTTCTCCCAATAGAATTCCCTTGGTTTCCAGTTGTGAGGTCTATATGTGCCCTCGGATGGATATGCATGGGAACATGCCGTTTATATAAACAGAAGCACACATTTAAATGCCAGCAAAGGCCCTCAAGGTTGTTGATTGAATACAGTCCCAGGTCCCTCGCTACCGAGGAACGAATTCACAGCACAGAGCACTGACAAATGTTCTGTCTCCGGCGTGGTGTGTGCAAAAGAACTTCTTTATTCAGCTACAATATATAATTGGAAGGAAATAGGATCCCCACAGTTCTGTAATTGTGTCTCCATGCTAAAATGAGGGGGATTTCCGGCTAGCACAACCTCAGAAAGCATCATACATGTCCCTGGCTAATGTAGGTTGCAACATAATACTAATTTGAAGGGGTGCTATCTATCATCTATCATCTATATATCATCTATATATCTCTCTATCTATATCTATCTATCTATCTATCTATCTATCTATCTATCATCTATCTATCTATCATCTACCTATCTAACTATCTATCTATCTATCTATCTATATCTATCATCTATCTATCTATCATCATTATCTATCATCTATCTATCTATCATCTATCTATCATCTATCTATCATCTATCTATCTATCTATCTATCTATCTATCTATCTATCTATCTTTCATCTATCTATCTATCTATCTATCTAATCTATCTATATCATCTATCTATCTATCTATCTATCTATCTATCTATCTATCATCTAATCTATCTATCATCTATCATCTATCATCTATCATCTAATCATCTAATCATCTAATCATCTATCATCTATCATCATCTATCTATCATCTATCTATCTATCATCTATCTATCTATCATCTATCTATCTATTATCTATCTATCCATCCATCATCTATCATCTATCTATCTATCTATCTATCTATCTATCTATCTATCATCTATCTATATCTATCATCTATCTATCTATCATCTATCATCTATCTATCTATCTATCTATCATCTATCATCTATCTATCTATCATCTATCTCTATCATCTATCTATCTATCTATCTATCTATCTATCATCTATCATCATCTATTATCTATCATCTATCTATCTATCTATCTATCATCTATCTATCATCTATCTATCTATCTATCTATCTATCTATCATCTATCTATCTATCTATCATCTATCTATCATCTATCTATCATCTATCTATCATCTATCTATCTATCTATCATCTATCATCTATCATCTATCGATCTTCACCCTTTGCTTCCCAATACGCCACTTTTTATTTATGCACATAGTGTTTAACTGAGCCTATTAGTTATGCATCTCACAGCAATTATATTAAATTAGCAAATTCTCTCAGAGCAGGGCTAATTGTCATGGGCTCTGTGTGCCGAATTACTTACTGTATATGAAAGCAGTAGTGGTCAGCATAGAAGGGCGAAGATGCTTACCTGTATGGTGCTATTATAGAGCAGGGCAGCAGCAAAGTTGAACTTACTGCAATGGAGCTGTCCCTTCATCACGGGGGATGCAAATGGGCTTTCAGAAGGCGAGCGTGCTACATTTTGCAGGAGATGTAACAGTAACCTCATTAAATTAACCTCACTTTCAACTGGTAACAGAATTGGAAAACACCACGTATAACAATTTGGATATAGAACTGAGCTGACTTAAATATTTTCCCTCCAGGACTCTTAAAATTTATTTAATCAGAAGGATTTTCACTTTTCCGGATCAGGAAGGCTGGGTATGAAACATGTTTGCGGTGATGAAAAGTCAGTAATTCACTTCCCCTAGTCAGTTCTCCATCCTGCATATTCACTTATTAAATTAAATTCCAGCTGTTGCCTGCTACTCGTTCTCTCTCTCTCTCTCTCTCTCTCTCTCTCTCTCTCTCTCTCCCTCTCTCTCTCCTATACATGCCCAGTTGGGGGTGTGGCACTAATAAACAAGGAGCTTGTTATTTAAAATTTAATTCAAGCAGCTACTGCATTAAATATTTAAAGTATGAAAGACAGAAATCCCGAGATGGTTAGAATATTCGGATTTTGTTCTGTGAACCACCCTGAGACCTTCAGATATAAGGTGGGATATAAATTAAATCAATCAGTTAATCAATAATAAAATAGAATGATCAAATAAGCTTGGAAAGATCACACCGGGAGGTGTTAGGGTGAAACTGTTTGGAAGATTTGAACTTCTACAACCCCATTCCACTTCCTGTCATGTTCAATTGTGGCTTTTCTGTATAACTTAACTGGGTTAAGTTACGTTAAGCCTTTCTCACTAAAATAAATGAAGTGCTAAACTTTGGGTGGATCATGCCCTTTAAGTGACTAGTGGTGACTAGTGGGGTGCCACAGGGTTCTGTCTTGGGCCCGGTCTTATTCAACATCTTTATCAACGACTTGGATGATGGACTCAAGGGCATCCTGATCAAATTTGCAGATGACACCAAACTGGGAGGGGTGGCTAACACCCCAGAGGACAGGATCACACTTCAAAACGACCTTGACAGATTAGAGAACTGGGCCAAAACAAACAAGATGAACTTTAACAGGGAGAAATGTAAGTATTGCACTTGGGCAAAAAAAAAATGAGAGGCACAAATACAAGATGGGTGACACCTGGCTTGAGAGCAGTACATGTGAAAAGGATCTAGGAGTCTTGGTTGACCACAAACTTGACATGAGCTAACAGTGTGATGCGGCAGCTAAAAAAGCCAATGCAATTCTGGGCTGCATCAAAAGGAGTATAGCATCTAGATCAAGGGAAGTAATAGTGCCACTGTATTCTGCTCTGGTCAGACCTCACCTGGAGTACTGTGTCCAGTTCTGGGCACCACAGTTCAAGAAGGACACTGACAAACTGGAACGTGTCCAGAGGAGGGCAACCAAAATGTTCAAAGGCCTGGAAACAATGCCTTATGAGGAACGGCTAAGGGAGCTGGGCATGTTTAGCCTGGAGAAGAGGAGGTTAAGGTGTGATATGATAGCCATGTTCAAATATATAAAAGGATGCCACATAGAGGAGGGAGAAAGGTTGTTTTCTGCGGCTCCAGAGAAGCGGACACGGAGCAATGGATCCAAACTACAAGAAAGAAGATTCCACCTAAACATTAGGAAGAACTTCCTGACAGTAAGAGCTGTTCGACAGTGGAATTTGCTGCCAAGGAGTGTGGTGGAGTCTCCTTCTTTGGAGGTCTTTAAGCAGAGGCTTGACAACCATATGTCAGGAGTGCTCTGATGGTGTTTCCTGCTTGGCAGGTGGTTGGACTCGATGGCCCTTGTGGTCTCTTCCAACTCCATGATTCTATGATTCTAAGTAAATTTCACTTTTGCTTAGTGATGGAATGTTATCAAAGGGTTATTATCAGCTCCGCCGCTATAAATATGATTTATTTGCTTTTATAGTGGCAAATGGTTATTCGGTCAATACAGTTTTAAACCTGTAAACAAAACAATACACTCAGCACAGGAAGAAAATAATCTTACAAAGAGACAGAAGATTGCTAAATAGCATAAACCTCCCTCCCCCCATTATATTTTTTGAAAAAGGGGGAGGGGGAGTTCTTCAACATCAACCCCAATCTCAGAAAGGAGATCTGTCTGCCATATTACATGATTAAGAATCAGTGGACAAAGTCAAAATGAAGGAAAACAGATCTATACATTGGCGACTTTGCTCAGTCCCTCAGCTCTGCAAGATGCCAACAAATCCATTACTGAGAATGCATTTTGCACTAGAACAGTCTCATGGCTATAGTTAAGGGTTTAATAGAAGAAACTTTGGCTGGATGGAGAGGAAAATTCTCCCTCCTGTGTACTATTTCCAGTGGAGAAGGGTTTTCCCCAAGTGAAAAGTAAATTGCTGAGAACAAGTAACTGAAATTACTAAAATTGCCCATGTTCTTCCTCCCTCCTCCTCACTCCTGTGAAAGGCAGTCAGATGGTTAACTCAATTCTTTCCTCCCAAGGCTTAAATATTTACCTCATATATAAGCAGTGGCGTAGCGTGGGTTGTCAGCACCCGGGGCAAGGCAAGTAATTTGCGCCCTCTAACCCGTGGATTTGCGCCCCCTAACCCTAACCCCCAGATGTTGCGCCCAGTGCAGCCGGCCCCCCCTGCACCCCCACGCTACGCCACTGTATATAAGGCCTTTAGATTCAGACTCCCCCTTATCTGCCACCCACCACAAAAGAACTGCAATACACCCCCTCCCGTTTTAACAAAAAAAGTTCAGGGTGATAGGCCTAAAACTGTAAATATTGTTGGACTTTAGTAGAGGCAGGCAGCCTTGAGAAACAATCTTTTATACTGTTGCTGTCAAACTCTAGCAATTTAGTTCATAGAGTCATAGAACAGTTGTGGGGGGTTTCATCTAGTTCAACCCCCTCCATTCAGGAATCTCAACTAAAACATCCATGACAGGTGGCCATCCAACTTCTGCTTAAAAACCTCCAAGGAAGGAGATTCCACCATCTTCTGAGGGCACCTGCTCCACTGTTGGATAACTCTTGCTGTCAGAAAGTTCTTCCTGGTATTCCAAGCTTCTCACTCTGAAACTGTTGGCTATTCTTGTACAGTGGTACCTCAGGTTAAGAACTTAATTTGTTCTGGAGGTCCGTTCTTAACCTGAAACTGTTCTTAACCTGAGGTACCACTTTAGCTAATGGGGCTTCCCGCTGCTGGAGCACGACTTCTGTTCTCATCCTGAAGCAAAGTTCTTAACCCGAGGTACTATTTCTGGGTTAGCGGAGTCTGTAACCTGAAGTGTCTGTAACCTGAAGCATCTGAAACCTGAGGTACCACTGTATAATGTTTGCGATTTCCCCTTTCATTTCTTATACATGCCCTTCTTAAATCTCAGCTCATCTGTAAGCTCCTCATGCAGCCACACTCGTTTCTTTTAGATGTCTCCCACTTTTCTTTCTTGTTGGAATTGTCTGCCTTGATACACTGGGCCGGAATCGGTGTCTGAGGTGAGGGCATGGAATCAGTCTTGCAGCTCCAGTGACACGACATGGCTCCTGCTTCCCTGGACAGGGCTGCCTTCAGATGTCTTCTAAAGGTTTTATAGTTCCTTATCTTTTTGGGTCATTGGTCACATGATGTTAGGGACTGTGCTGAGAGGGGGGAGCTACCCCCTCTCGCTGATCCTGAATCTTCCCAGGAGCAGGAGGGACAGTATAGATTTGGAACAGTGGTTTGCAGAGGGGCATAGTTCAGAAGGCAGAAGCTGGGGAATACTGGATGGGGAACAGCTAGGAGAAGAAGCACTAGAAGAGAAAGGGTTAACAGATTCATAGTCTCTGGACAGCATTAAACCCCCCCCCACCCCCAAAGACACGGAGAGTTCAGAGAGTGTTAGAACAGAAAACACAGAAGTTACAAGCTCAGATTACAAAATGTAGGAGTGACGTAGATTAATAGGGATGGAGAAGGGGTGAACCTTAATTGGGAGCACCGCCATTCTAGGGAGAAGTGTTCTGTTGTCTCTCACTGTGATTATTAAAGGATCTAACTGGTAAGATGTTCCTTTTGTTTGTTCTTATTTACTGCCACGGGAGAGGAAGGCGAGAACCCTGGAGAATAGGGACACTTGGAGGGTCTATAGGTGTCGCAACACTAAAGGCCCAATTCCTATTTTTTTGTGCACAATGGAGTTCCTTATAAAATGGTATCACATGCAGAGTGCAGTGATTGACGGGGTATGTAAGGGGTAAGAGGATCTTGCAGGTGTCCTGGTCCAAGCTCTATAGGGCTGTATACTTTTTTTTTTTTTATTGATTTCCCACATTTATCACAAAAAGACATAACAAAACACACAACAAAGAAAAACACATTACACTACAATAAACAAAACTAAACACAAAGAAAATTTGTATCTTTAAATACCTAATTCTCATTACATTGATAACTGACTTCCTCGAATCCCCTCTAACTGAATTTCCTTATATCACCGGTATAACAGTTCTCCAAATTCATATTTCTAATAATATTAACTCCTTTCATTTTCTAACCTCTTCTCCTTTATTAATATTCTAATCCTTAATATTTACTACCACATATTCTTATTCTACCCCTAAGCCTATTTCTTACCTCCAAGAATTTTCTAGTTCTCTTATATTACAATATTTAGATAAATATTCTTTAAATTTCTTCCAATCGTCTTGTATCTCCTCTTCTTTCTGGTCGTGGATTCTCCAGCAGTGGCGTAGTGTGGGGGGTGCAAGGGGGGCCGGCCGCACTGGGCGCAACATCTGGGGGGGGGGCGCTCGCACTTGCAGCTCTCTGCCCCTACCTGGCTCACTCACTCTCTCTCACTGCAGTGCTGGCTGTGCGAATCCAATCCGAGCCGCCGGGTCGCCGCCCACTGTGGAGGGGAGGGTGCGGTGCGGAGAGAGAGTGAGGGACTATCTGGGGGAGGGACAGTGCAGCAGGGGGGGCCCCGCAAATTACTTGCCTTGCCCCGGGAGCTGACAACCCACGCTACGCCACTGTTCTCCAGTCAGGTCGGCCATCTCCAAAAAGTTCAACATATTGGGCTGTATACTTTAAAACCAGTCTCTTGAACTTAACATATAAGTTCAAGGTGGAGACTGCCCCTGCAATGAGAATTCCACCGCCTCCTCCTTGCACTTCTTTTATCATTCCTGAATGTCTGTAAGGGCCGAGATCCTTTGTTTTCAGATGTGGGAATCCAAAGTGAGACGAGGGAGTGGTTTTAGGCAATGAGTCTGTAAATGCAAAGCAGAAATTGTCCTTAAATTGTTCAGAATAATCTGTATCAAAAAGCCACAGAATCATTTCCATCATTGCAATAAAATATTTATTGTTACCAGATATTAAACAATCCGATGCAGACATTTTCATTTGACTGCAGATTTCAGCGGGGGCCCATGAGGACTAAAAAAGCATCAACAACCATATTTTATTTTTGCTTTTTTGAGATAGTGCAGATGTCTTACCTAGACTTAAAACCTTTTGAAAAGAATTAGCAAATAAACATGGTTATTCCCAAACTGTGAATATTTGAGTTCCATACTTAGGCTTCTTTTTGCAAATATTACTCCATGAATTATTAAACTGCAATCAATACTGCCTAAGGATATGGTTTTTGTTTTCAAAATAACACTCACTATCTCTGGTATATTACCTATATCCCAATACTGAAGAAAATGTTACATATCTTTCTTTTTTAAAGAGGTATGGCGGAGACAAAGAATCATATCAAGACTGAATGAGTGATGTCTGTTTTTCTATTTCAAGGACTTGTGCTTGTTAATGCTTCAGGAAGTAAAATTATTATTATTATTATTATTATTATTATTATTATTATTATTATTAACAACAGATCATGGCTTAGTGTGCCAAGTGTTCTGGCCCTAGGATTTCCACATGATAAAATTAAACTTGTGCATCCTCAATTGTATGAAGCAACTTTCTACATAATACCACTAATACAGTGGTTCCTTGGTTCTCAAACTTAATCCATTCCAGAAGTCCGTTCCAAAACCAAAGCGTTCCAAAACCAAGGTGCACTTTCCCATAAAAAGTAATGCAAAATGGATTGATCCATTCCAGACTTTTAAAAACAACCCCAAAAACAGCAATTTAACATGAATTTTGCTATCTAACGAGACCATTGATCCATAAAATGAAAGCAATAAACAACGTACGGCAGTCGCACAATCAATCAGTAGCTGAACTGGGTTCCACACAGTCACACACACAAAAAAGAGCCACAAAAACGCAAAATAAATAGCAAAAACAGACAGACCTCAGCATAACACTCCAAACAGAAGTTTGGCACTCAGAACGGAAGTGTGGCCCTCAAATCAGAAGCGTAACTCTCAAAACGGAGCACGTTCAGCTTCCAAAAATAGTTTACAAACCAGAACACTTACTTCCCGGTTGGCAGTGTTTGGGTTCCAAGTTGTTTGAGAACCAAGGTACCACTGTAGAGGCCAATTGTGTATAAAGGATAAAGAGATGTTTTATCCCATTGAATCCCAGGTGTACTGGGACAAAGAGGGTAGCAGAAGAAAAATGTAGATGTTTGAGGAGTGTTTGAGTAGTTTTGACCTAGTACCACTAAAATATCAACAGTTTCCCTTCCTATCTATGGAAGGGTCTACTGCGGCAACAACTCAAGCTAAGATGCGTCTTCGTAAATTTCATGAGAATTTTCAACAGGGGAGAATCTTTTTGTCTAATAGGTATGTACATGAAAAAAGAGAATTTTCTTTCTTTAAAATAAAAATTATTTGAACTGAAGAGTTTGAAGGGACCTTGAGGGTCATCTAATAAAATCCCCTGCAATCCAGGAATCTCAGCTAGATCATAAATGACAAATGGGCATCCAACCTCTGCTTAAATACTTCCAAGGAAGGAGAGCCCACCAGCTCCCAAGGGAGTCTGTTCCACCATCGAACAGCTCTGACCATCAGAAATGTCTTCCAGATGTTTAGTTCAAATCTCCGTTCTTGGAACTTGAATCCACTGGTCTTAGCCTCTGACGCCGGAGAAAAGAAGCTTGCTCCATCCTCCATGTGACAGCCCTTTAGATACTTGAAGTTGGCTATGATATCTCCTCCCAGTCTCCTCTTTACCAGGCTAAGCATACACAATTCCCTCAACCATTGCTCATTAGGCTTGGTTTCCAGACCCTTAATCATCTTGGTCACCCTCCTCTGCACATGTTCCATCCTACCAGTTTCCTTCTCAAATTTTGGCACCAGAACTGGAGACAGTACTCCAGGTGTAGTCTGAACAAGGCAGAATGTTGTTGTTGTTTAGTCGTTTAGTCATGTCCGACTCTTCGTGACCCCATGGACCAGAGCACGCCAGGCACTCCTGTCTTCCACTGCCTCCCGAAGCTTGGTCAAACTCATGTTCGTAGCTTCAAGAACACTGTCCACTCATCTCGCCCTCTGCTGCTGTCCCCTTCTCCTTGTGCCCTCAATATTTCCCAACATCAGGGTCTTTTCCAGGGAGTCTTCTCTTCTCATGAGGTGGCCAAAGTATTGGAGCCTCAGCTTCAGGATCTATCCTTCCAGTTCTCAGGGCTGATTTCCTTAAGAATGGATAGATTTGATCTTCCTGCAGTCCATGGGACTCCCAAGAGTCTCCTCCAGCACCATAATTCAAAAGTATCAATTCTTCAGCAATCAGCCTTCTTTATAGTCCAGCTCTCACTTCCATACATCACTACTGGGAAAACCATAGGTTTAACTATACGGGCCTTTGCTGGCAAGGTGATATCTCTGCTTTTTAAGACGCTGTCTAGGTTTGTCATTGCTTTTCTCCCAAGAAGCAGGTGTCTTTTAATTTCATGACTGCTGTCACCATCTGCAGTGATCACGGAGCCCAAGAAAGTGAAATCTTCTGCTTCGTGGATCACTTGCCTTGCTGTGGCGAAGGGGCTTGAATAACTCAGAGAAGCTCTATGAGCTATGCCATGCAGGGCCACCCAAGATGGACAGGTCATAGTGGAGAGTTTTGACCAAACATGATCCACCTGGAGCAGGAACCGGCAAGCCACTCCAGTATCCTTGCCAAGAAAACTCCATGGACAAAGACAACAGGCATATAAAAGGCAGAATAGGTTGAGACTATTACTTTCCTTGATCAGGACATTATTCCTTTGATGATGCAGACTAGAATAGCATTAGCTTTTTTTGTTGCTGCATCACACTGTTGACTCAGCTTAACCTTGTGGGGTACTAAGGCCCCTGGGTCCTTTTCACAGGTGGTACTGGCAAACCTGGTGCCCTCCATCTTATATTTGTGCAACTAGTTGTTGTTTTTATGAAGAGCGGTATACAAATTTATTTATTTATTTAATAAATAAAAATTTGAATTATTGTGAGCCAAAGTTAGTTCCATGGATCCTTTGGTTCTTATCAAAATCATTAATGGTTTTAAAAGATTGCAAACAGTAGTGGAGATAAAGGACATCCTAGACGTGTGCCACGCTGTAGTCTCAGGGGCTTTGATGAACGATTACTAACAAAAGCTTTCACCATTAGTTCTTTATGTTGTTGTTGTTTAGTTGTTTAGTCGTGTCCGACTCTTCGTGACCCCATGGACCAGAGCACACCAGGCACTTCTGTCTTCCACTGCCTCCCGCAGTTTGGTCAAACTCATGCTGGTAGCTTTGAGAACACTGTCCAATCCTCTCGTCCTCTGTCATCCCTTTCTCCTTGTGCCCTCCATTTCCCAAACATCAGGGTCTTTTCCAGGGAGTCTTCTCTTCTCATGAGGTGGCCAAAGTATTGGAGCCTCAGCTTCAGGATCTGTGAGCACTTCCAGTGAGCACTCAGGGCTGGTTTCCTTCAGAATGGATAGGTTTGATCTTCTTGCAGTCCATGGGACTCTCGAGGTCCAAACTATTTCTGGGTTGTTTGTCCAAGTTGTGAACACCACTTGGGGTCTAGGACCTGGTTGAAAAAAAGAAGATGTCAACCAGATTGTCCAAAACTTATAGAAAAGGACTCAGGGTTCTGAGAATGGTTAAAATCAATACAAAACTAAGATCCTTGGGGCTTAGTTTTGCTATGAATGATATCACCTCATAACCAGTCTGAATATTTGCGAACATTCCATGATGTCATAACAAGTCAGCCAATGATTAGAAAGACTTGCCGGCAAAACGTAGATGACATTCAGGTTTTAGCTCATTGTTTAGATAAGCCTGAAAACAGGCAATTGAATGACATTGGTGCATTAAATCTGCATATGTTGTTTAAATTAGGCTGGGGTAAGAGTGCCTGTGTGCCTTAAGTCGGGATGTTTGAAAACCTACTTGGTATGTGAAATGCAATATACTTGTGGTTAAGCTATCTCATACGCAAATTCTAAACACATTTAGGTGGAACGAAGGATTGGTTTATACAAGATGTGTGCCACATGAAGGCCACATTTAATCACTTCGCATGGCAGCTGTCACCAATGGCAAGCTGTTCATGTGCAGTAACGCCCAATGATGTGAGGAAAGTTGTTCAGCTACATGGTGAACCTCTGCCCTTCTCTCTCACATAGTATCACATGTGACATGGGTGTTTCACATAGATACTCAATTCCACATAGGCCAAATTTCACCTCCTCTTTTTTGAAGGGGAAGACTTGCACGGGTCAGGCATTCATATGGAGAACACACATCTCTCACATGACATAATAAAAATAAAAATATTATTATTTATACCCTGACCATCTGGTTGGATTTCCCCAGCCGCTCTGGGCAGCTCCAAACAGAATATTAAAAACACGATAAAACATCAAACATTAAAAACTTCCCTAAACAGGGCTGCCTTCAGATGTCTTCTAAAAGTAAAATAGTTACTTATTGTCTTGACATCTGATGGGAGGGCATTCCACAGGGTGGGCGCCACTACCGAGAAGGCCCTCTGCCTGGTTCCCTGTAACCTCACTTCTCACAGTGAGGGAACTGCCAGAAGGCACTTGGAGCTGGACCTCAGTGTCCGGGTAGAACAATGGGGGTGGAGACGCTCCTTCAGGTATACTGGACCAAGGCTGTTTAGGGCTTTCAAGGTCAGCACCAACACTTTGAATTGTGCTCGGAAACGTACTGGGAGTCAATGTAGGTCTTTCAGGATTGGTGTTATAAGGTCTCAGTGGCCACATTATATTTGTGGTGGAAAGGTGTTGTCTCTGTCCTCTACCAGCTTCACCATCACTTCATGGATCAGGTCCGTGTCTAACCCTGGCCTTGGTTCCATTGTGCAAAGTGTAACAAATTATCTTAAATAGAAGTATATTTCCTTATGCTGATTGTGTATACTGGATATTGAACTCTTTTTAGATGATCTTTATTGAATTTTTAGTTACATACTATACATACACATACTGTATTTTTTGCTCTATAAGACTCACTTTTTCCCTCCTAAAAAGTAAGGGGAAATGTGTGTGCATCTTATGGAGTGAATGCAGGCTGCGCAGCTATCCCAGAAGCCAGAACAGCAAGAGGGATTGCTGCTTTCACTGCACAGCGATCCCTCTTGCTGTTCTGGCTTCCGAGATTCAGAATATTTTTTTTCTTGTTTCCCTCCTCCAAAAACTAGGTGCGTCTTGTGGTCTGGTGCGTCTTAAAGAGCGAAAAATACGGTACATTATGTTTCACATTTGTCCTTGCTCTCCCGAGCTGACTTCCTTCCTTCCTTCTTCTTTTTATGTCATCTTTAACTTTTCGCATTGTGTTTGTCCATTTTATATATAATTGTTCTTCTTCGATTTTTTCCATAAAATGTCTGTAAACAAATATACAATTCTATATATCTATCTATATCTAGATAGATATAGATAGATATAGATAGATATCTATATCTATATATACAATTCTTGTTGTCTGTCTATATTCATCTGTAAATATTGTTCAACAATAGTCCTAATATACATTTTTAATTCATTTTGATAATATTATCCAGTAAATTTCTTGTAAATTTTCCCATTATGAGGTTTATTTTAGTTCTACTGGTTTTCCTATTTCACATTGTCTTCTCTATATATAACATAAATTTCCCCCATTATTTTTGATACTATTTTCAACCTTCTGAGCTCCTGGCTTTAGACATTAATGTAAGCTTTTCTGATTGAATTTCCACAATGCATGTAATCTACACAAATCTGAATTGTGGAAAATATTTCAGTAATATACTGGAATTTAAAAAAAGAAAAACATTTGTGACATGGTAACAGGACAGGGATAGATAGTTGTGCTAAGATGTTGTGGACTAAGACCCTACCCGTATTATACATTTAAAGCAGTATCATACCACTTTAAACAGTCAGAGCTTTCCCCAAAGAATTCTGGAAACTGTAGTTTATTTAAGGGTGCTGAGACTTGTTAGGACACCCGTATTCTCCTCCCAAAGCTGCAGTTTCTGCAGTCAAGTGGTAAGAGAGATTGATTGACAAACCACTCTAGGAATTATAGCTCTGCTGTATTTTGAAGAGCGAAAAAGAGGACGCTATGACTACTCTCATTTTAAATACTCCTACTATATTTAGGCTATAGAAGCTGTGATATATTGCTGAAGGGGGTAGGAGAAGAGAAGTGCAAAGCAAGTCTTCAGCCACCAGTTATGTCTATGTCTCATCCAGAAAGTATAGCCAGAGACATTTTGGCAAATTTCAAAAATCCACCCTGACAGAAATGTTACCCCTGAAGAGGAGGACATGTCCTGGAAAAAGAGGACACATGGCAACCCTGCCCGGGGTGAAGCTATCTCTAGAATAGGGAGTTGGAGGCATGTTTGTAGTACTTGTTGATTTGGGTAATGTAATGTAACAGAGCTGTAAAATGGCAAGAAAAGTTGAAGAAGAAGAAGAAGAAGAAGAAGAAGAAGAAGAAGAAGAAGAAGAAGAAGGAGGAGGAGGAGGAGGAGGAGGAGGAGGAGGAGGAGGAGGAGGAGGAGGAGGAGGAGGAGAAGTAGAAGAAGAAGAAGTAGAAGAAGAAGTAGAAGAAGAAGGAGGAGGAGGAGGAGGAGAAGAAGAAGAAGAAGAAGAAGAAGAAGAAGAAGAAGAAGAAGAAGAAGAAGAAGAAGAAGAAGTAGTTCCTAATGAGGGAAATCGATATAGAAATTAACCATGCAGCATCTATGATCAAAAACTGAGGTAAAACTTGATTGTGCTGAATTTCTGTGGGCTTCGTTTTTTTCACACTGAAACTTGCACTTTTGCCAAGGTAGAATTGTTCATCGAATCAGTCAACAAGTTGTGTGAAAAATATCTATTTTTGAGAGTGTTTCATGTAGGCAGTTTTCCAGCCTTGGAGCTGGGCTGGCTCAGGGACAGCATGGCGAAGCCTGGGCAGCTTCAGAAAGTTTGTCCTCGAGGGGCTGGTTTAGGGATTGTACAGCTCTGTTGCAGAACAGCAGCCCAGATGAAAAAGGGAGGGGGAATGAACAAAAACTTCTTCTGCAGCCAATCGGAAGCCGCGCTTTGGTATCCAAACATTTTGGAAGTCCAATGGACTTCTGGGACAGATTCCTTTCGACTTCTGAGATACGACTGCACTGGCAGGTTAATTGAGGTACATTTATTCAGGGTCTTCAGTCAACTGACCAGTTAATCAATACAATCCTGATATAAATGCACTTGTAATATACATGGTATTGCAAGGAAGTGGGCAAGCACCTCAGTTTTCAAGGTGACCAGTCAAACTTCTCTCACCCTGATCTAGGAGCACATAGTGTTTCAGTTGCAGACTATAGAATGGAATGGCCATTTGGATGTGCATTGGATAAAACATATCCAACTGAAAAAGAGTGCAGTGCAGTGCAGTGCAAATAATAATAATAATAATAATAATAATAATAATAATAATAATAATGATAATATATTTATACCCCACCCATCTTGATGAGTTTCCCCAGCCAATCTGAGCGGCTTCCAATCAAGTATTAAAAACAGTAGAGCATTAAATATTAAAAACTTCCCTGAACAGGGGATAGGATAGCTGCTTATTTCCTTCACATCTGATGGGAGGGCATTCCACAGGGTGGGCGCCACTACCGAGAAGGCCCTCCATCTGGTTCCCTGTAACCTCACTTCTCGCAATGAGGGAACCACCAGAAGGCCCTCGGCGCTGGATCTCAGTATCCGGGCTGAACGATGGGGGTGGAGATGCTCCTTCAGGTATACTGGGCCGAGGCCGTTTAGGGCTTTAAAGGTCAGCACCAACACTTTGAATTGTGCTCGGAAATGTACTGGGAGCCAATGCAGATCTCTCAGGACCGGTGTTATGTGGTCCCGGCAGCCGCTCCCAGTCACCAGTCTAGCTGCCGCATTCTGGATTAATTGCAGTTTCTGGGACACCTTCAAAGGTAGCCCCACGTAGAGCGCATTGCAGTAGTCCAAGCGGGATGTCTGTAGTCCAAGATGGATGACATGCCCAGCTGTGTCTGCACTTCATTACTTTCAGTCTAGCTCCATGCATCTAAAGCTGGCATCAGGGTGAAAATGTTGCCGAGCAGTGCAAGGGGGCAACAAAGTTTCCAGCATGGCATAGCAATGCAGCTTAGACGAGTTCCTTTCCTCCAGTCACATTGATTCCTTCTCTCCAATGCATTCCTTCTCTTTCTTCTGCTCAATGCAACTGTGCACACCAAGTTACTGATTGTTTATGCTGTGTCATGCGTCATCACATGAGCCCTGACTGGCTGGTGCTGTAGCAGCTTTATGTCAGGGCTGCCAACAGGAACAAAATATTGAAGAACCACTAAAATTGATTTTTCAATGAGTCGTCCCCCCGCCCCATCTCTCAAAATTGAAATTGAAATACTTGATTGTCACTTGTACAACTTGTATACAGTGAGATTACAGGAACACCCCCCACTCAGCTCTCTCATTCTTAATTCCCCTCTTTTACTGACGCACACCCACCAAACCCAAAAGTCAGTTGCCCTGTTGTTATCTTTTCATTCAGCAGCCTAACAGCCCACGGATAGAAGCTGTTCTTTACCCTGTTGGTGCGACTAATCATGCTTCTATATCTTCTGCCTGAGGGCAGGAGATCAAGAAAGTGCCGGCCAGGGTGTGAATCATCCCTGATAATTTTCCTCACTCTCCTGAGGCAACGTTCTTCCGCTATTTCATCCAGCGGATTCACAGGACAGCCCATAATATCTTGTGCTGTATTCATCACTCTCTGTAGGCACTTCCTACCAGTTGATGTCAAACCAGCGTACCAGTATGAAAGGACACTTTCTATTGTTGACTGGTAGAAGGAGATCATCAAATGTTGGTGGGTTTTTATTTCTGTTTGGATTTGGTGGCAGGCAGGTAGCCTCCCAGAGATCTTTTAGGAGCAATTTCTGTGAGCACCATTCCACCAGCCAAAAACAAAGCCCAAGGTTTAGCCTTTAGAATATTCAGGTGTGAAAATTCAATGCGTGACTACTCTTGTATTACAAAATTTCATTCGGCTGCTGTGAAAAAGGAGAGAGCTTTTGGAAACTGTGTAAGAAAAATCTGTAGCCTGGTGGGATTCCTCCAATCCTCCCATTGATGATCTGCTGCCAGTTATGGCGCAATCTGAGATCCTAAATGCAAACTGAGGTCACCTATCAACTGCTAAATGGTTGATAGGGCCGTTTTTGCAAGAGGTTTTATGTAGGCTGGAGAACAAAGCTCAGGGTGCAGAGTGACTGAGGACCCCGGCGTTTGGCATTGAAGATAAAATATGCAAAGATGGTGTAGTCAAAACAGGTTAGAAAAGGGCTGAGGCTTTAACACAGACAAAGGGTAATGTGGTCTGGCACAGTCTGGTCACTGCAGCAGTGTAGCTGAAGGTTACATTTTATGTTTATTAGCATCATCCAGATGGCATTTTATGTCCTTAATAACTTTGTCCCTGACTAAGCCATGAACCTACTGTTCGACAAGCAGTGTAGGAAATGCCCATCAGCAGAAAAGCCGTTTTGTGATGGGAGCTGGAGGCTGTTCTCTTGAAGATGCCTAAACTGAAGTTGCCTGTATATCCTGCACTTCGTTGTGTATCTCAGCAGACATTCCTTATTTGGTGTAAAAGTATATTTGCGCCAAATAAATTTGGTATTTTATTAAGACTTTTCACAAGACAATAAAAAGCAAGCTATTCTAAACAGATAACAATAGTAAAAAAAGAGAAGAAAAAGAAAAAGGACTAGAAGAATACTTAGTAAAAGGAAATAATAAAAGAACAGAGAGAGGGGGGAAATTAAAAAGGGAGAGGGAAAAGCAAGGGAATAAGTGTAATAACAGAGTAAAGCAAAAGAGAAGAGATAGGAATAAAAGCTGTCCGGACCTTGCCCCAGGTTCCAATAGCAACATTGCTGTATGCTAGATCCTGTACTCAACATAAAAAACCCCGAACATCATGGCCACTGGTCCTATCACCTCCTGGCAAATAGAAGGGGAAGAAATGGAGGCAGTGAGAGATTTTACTTTCTTGGGCTCCACGATCACTGCAGATGGTGACAGCAGCCACAAAATTAAAAGACGCCTGCTTCTTGGGAGAAAGGCGATGGCAAACCTAGACAGCATCTTAAAAAGCAGAGACATCACCTTGCCAACAAAGGTAAGTATAGTTTATGCCATGGTTTTCCCAGTAGTGATGTATGGAAGTGAGAGCTGGACCATAAAGAAGGCTGATCGCCAAAGAATGGATGCTTTTGAATTATGGTGCTGGAGGAGACTCTTGAGAGTCCCATGGACTGCAAGAAGATCAAACCTCTCCATTCTGAAGGAAATCAGCCCTGAGTGCTCACTGGAAGGACAGATCGTGAAGCTGAGGCTCCAATACTTTGGCCACCTCATGAGAAGAGAAGACTCCCTGGAAAAGACCCTGATGTTGGGAAAGATGGAGGGCACAAGGAGAAGGGGACGACAGAGGACGAGATGGTTGGACAGTGTTCTTGAAGCTACCAGCATGAGTTTGACCAAACTGCGGGAGGCAGTGGAAGACAGAAGTGCCTGGCGTGCTCTGGTCCATGGGGTCACGAAGAGTCGGACATGACTGAACGACTAAACAATAACAACAAGATCCTGTGCTTGTTCTTGCCTGGTTTCCTGCCTTGGCCCTGTTGGACTGACTCCCAGTCGAACCTTTGGATTCTGGACCTGTCCTGGACCATGTTTCACGGGTTACCCCCGGGCCCAGCACAGGTAGGATATAAATCTATTGAATGGATATATATGTCGGAAACAAGAAGCCTAGGTTCAGGCTAAAATATGCTATTCCATTCATATTTGTAACTTGACAGAAGAGCAGGCTTGGTTCCGTTGCAATTGAAATATTGCTTCAGCCGCTCTGCCAATTCTTCATGCAGTGGAACTATGAAAGCCGTGTTCCCCTAAAGAAATGATCCCTCTTCTGGTAAGGACCCGGCTATTTTTGTTTTTGCTTGGAATGCCGAGCGACGTGGCTGCCTCCTAAACCATTACGATGCATTTACATTCTAAAAAATAAAATAATAATTGATCATATCTCTGTAATTTTATACTTTTATGTTAAAACACAGGATATGTACAGGCATGGCTCAGCATGTCCAGAGAATTATGGCTTATCTGGGATTTTAAATACAAAGATTATAAAGAGCTGGGCAAAAGCATGGCCAGAAGCACTAAAATTAGTGTTCCTGCTATCAGACTAAATATATGTTTTTTAAAAAAGTAATTAGAGGGAGTCGCTATTGAAACTGCAATCATCCTTCACAATAAACACTGTTTTCCTTAAAAGCTGCTATACAATAAAGTTATATCAGGACTTGGATGCCCTACCCTTATAATTAAAACAAGTATAGGGAGAGAAAACCTACTAATTTTTCTTTTAAAGTTATGTTTCCTTCTGTTTGGGCAGAAATGCTAAGAATTATTCATCACAAGGTTTTGAGAGTGGTGAAGACATTTGTTAAGTAATGAGTGTATGAGGCTTCTTGGTCCTGTCAGGTCATTCTTCCACCTGGACGAATGGGCAGCAGCTTTCTAGACCCCAGGAAGAAATCAACCCAGACCTGCCAAATTTATTACAAATAATCTAAAATCCGGCTGCTAGACTGGTGTCTGGGAGCAGCCACCAGGACTACATACCACTGGTCCTAAAAGATCTACACCGGTTCCCAGTACGTTTCCGAGCACAATTCAAAGTGTTGGTGTTTACAGCCCTAAAGTGTTGGTGTTTAAAGCCCTAAAGGAGCCAGTGTGGTGTAGTGGTTAAGAGCGGTGGACTCGTAATCTGGTGAACTGGGTTTGATTCCCTGCTCCTCCACATGCAGCTGCTGGGTGACCTTGGGCCAGTCCAGTCACACTTCTCTGAAGTCTCTCAGCCTCACTCACCTCACAGAGTGTTTGTTGTGGGGGAGGAAGGGAAAGGAGATTGTTAGCCGCTTTGAGACTCCTTAGGGTAGTGATAAAGCGGGATATCAAATCCAAACTCTTCTTCTTCTTCTTCTAAATGGTTTTGGCTCTGTATACCTGGAAGAGCATCTCCCATCTGCATCGTTCAGCCCAGACACTGCGGTCCAGCTCCGAGGACCTTCTGGTGGTTCCCTTACTGCAAGAAGTGAAATTATAGGCTTAGCTAGGCAGAAGGCCTTTTCAGTAGTCACCCCTGCCCTGTGGAACGCCCTCCCAGCAGATGTCAAAGAGTTAAACAACTATATAATTCTTTGTAGACACCTGAAGACAGCCCTGTTTTGGGAAGTTTTTAATGTTGTTGTTGTTCCTGTTGTTGTTTCCTATATTTTTGTTGGAAGCCACCCAGAGTGGCTGGGGCAACACAGTCAGATGGGTGGGTATAAGAAATAAATTATTACTATTACTTTTACTGTTATTATTACCCATATAGCACAGCCCATATATAGAAGTATATATTTACACAGCACATGGAGCTTAACAGAATAGAAGAGGACAAGTTCCTGGCCCAAGAGTCTTACAATCTAGAGTCTGACACACAAAGTCTGTCCATTTCCCTTTTATTTCACTTTTAATTTGTATGCCACCTTTCTATATTACTACACACAAGGTGGTTGACAGCAACAAAATATACGCCAAAGAACACACACCTTATAATAATCTGATGAAATACAGAAAGTGACAATGAAACTTAACTTCAAAATGGAACAACTTACATCAAATAAAGTAACATTCGATAATCTATTAGAATATAATAGCACACAATCAAATCAACTCTCAAAACATCCACAAATGATAATTAAGCAGAACTTTGCTCTTAGCAATTACCATAAATAATTACCAAACTATGTTCCATAAAAAATAACTGCAAGTCACAACGCGCAACATACCACAATACATACAAAACCATGTAAAAGGGTCAAATTGAGAAACAAAGACACACAACTTACAAAGGTGTTTTTTTTAAATCCATGAACTCCTCTTCCATTCATCCACTAACTCCTACCCAGCAATTAGGCTTGAAAATAGCATTTTGGGGGGAGACGGGAGATGGCAGCTGGTTAGCCTCCCATAAACACACATCTTCCTAACAAAGCATGTTCTCCCTAAAATGAGAGCATGTGTGGCGGTGGGGTCTGCCAGGCCAACCCTCTGTTGGCAGGCAGGTTAAATGGTTATTGCCTGAAGCAATGATTGGATGGCCGGGTTGCTGGGGCAAATTGCATGTTGCAAATTGGGTGGGTGGGAACAAAGGCTTTAAATATTGGGAGCACTCTGCTTTTGCTTTCTCTTTCGCAGAGTGCATCAGATCACCCGCCCAGACTTTGCTATGCCTTTGCTATGCCTGTCATGGGGTCGTCTGCCGTTGGGGCAGGGGCCTAGTAGGAATTTTGTCCATTTGGCTGATTGGCTGGGGCCATTTGGTTTTTGCCTACTACTTAGCAATTCGTCACAACTTGTACGGTTGCGTTTAGGCACTGGTTATAAAAATTGGTGGTGGAGGGGTCAGGATAGGCTGTGCCTGCCCCTCCAATGGTGCTGGAAGGTTATTCCGTTAAAGGAATCCCGGGGCTTGCCACAATTTTGTCCAATCCCTGAAATGGGACCAGGGCTGGCAAGCCTTGGGGAGCTGGTTGGGTGAGCGGTGAGGGGCTGACGCTCAGCTCAACTGATCCCCAACATTGTTTTCCCTTCACTGGCTTCCGAGGGAGTTCGGAAAGTCAGTTCTGTCCCAGGCGGGGGGGGGGGGGCAGATAGTCATAACCAATGCCTAAGCAACCACTCACAGATTATGTATTTTAATAAAGTTGTGGCCAAAATTATGCCAAAAACCTTAAACAAAAATTACGTGTGATTTGTGAATTATTTTGAGGGGTGGCTTGGAGACCTCCACACGCAACACAAAAAGCAAATAGGTTTGAACAGACCCTTCTTTTGGCACCAGTAGAAAGGTGGTTTCATTTTTGTACTGGGGGTGCTGTTGGAAGAAGAAGAAGAAGAGTTTGGATTTGATATCCCGCTTTATCACTCCCCTTCAGGAGTCTCAAAGCGGCTCACATTCTCCTTTCCCTTCCTCCCCCACAACAAACACTCTGTGAGGTGAGTGGGGCTGAGAGACTTCAGAGAAGTCTGACTGGCCCAAGGTCACCCAGCAGCTGCATGTGGAGGAGCAGGGAATCGAACCCAGTTCCCCAGATTAGGAGTCCACCGCTCTTAACCACTACACCACACTGGCTCTCAATAACTTGGGTCAATAACTTGTGTGTGTGTTTTTTTATGATTCTGGAACCTACTGCAAAAGTACGTATTCACCTGCTGTGCACAACAAGGGGAAAAAAATGGGTCACCTGGGAGGGGAAACAATAGCATTTTGCCTCTTGCTTTTCTAGGAAAACAAAACTGAATTAAGCAAAGCAAACTCCAGCAGGCAGATCCCAGTATCTCCTGACAAAACATGTGTCCATGCATGAACCAAGTAAAAGCAAAAAAGGTCGCTGCAAAATAAGCAAACATTTTTGTGTGTTTGATGGCACCAACTGAACCCTCGCATTTGTTTGCAGACAGCCGTCATCCTACACACCGATAGCAAATTCATTCTTTGAGCGTGGGTCCAGTGTAACGGCACCATCCATATGAAAGAGTGAGGTACAAGGTGGAAATCCACTAAGCAGAAGTACAAAAAGTCTGCAGAGAAAATAGATATATAAAGGGCAGGGTGGGGAACCTCTGAAAACAGCAAGATGAGCACTGACAGTGGTCACTGACCATGGAATGCTATCAGTCCCCGCTCCCTGAAAACTGAAAGGAAGGAGATGCAATGGAATATCTTGGAAAGAAGGTAAAAAAGGTAAAGGAACCCTGGACGGTTAAGTCCAGTCAAAGGTGACTGGGGTTGCAGCGCTCGTCTCGCTTTCAGGCCAAGGGAGCCGGCGTTTGTCCACAGACAGCTTTCCAGGTCATGTGGCCAGCATGACTAAACTGCTTCTGGCGCAACGGAACACCGTGACAGAAACCAGAGCTCACGGAAACGCCGTTTACCTTCCCGCGGCAGTGGTACCTAATTATCTACTTGCACTAGCATGCTTTCGAACTGCTAGGCTGACAGGAGCTGGGACAGAGCAACGGGAGCTCACTCTGCCGTGCGGATTCGAACCGCTGACCTTCTGATCGTCAAGCCCAAGAAGGTCAGTGGCTGGTTGGAACTGGAACCTTGGTTTCTCAACGCAACATTTTGTTGTAGGTCTCTTTTGTGTGTTTATCTAAATTAGAAAAAAAAATTCATTAATACTGTATATATCACATTTTTACATTTTTACAAAATGTAACAGAAATAGTCCACTGTATATGTGGAAGGCGATGGTCTCTAGGATAGAAGGATTGGATTGTCTTACTCTCCATTTTCGCGGTGTACCTCTATCCTAAAAGGTAAGTTTGCAAACAACTGAAGTCACATAAACCTCTGTGGTTTTTTTAAAAAATGATGGTAATTTTCCAGGATATTCCCGAGGATTAAACATGTGTTAGCTCTACAAAGTATTACACTTTTTCCAAAATGAACTCTTTTTTTTTTTTTTGGCTTCTGTGCTCTTCAAAGCCCAAATATATTGCCACATGCCAGATATAATGATGCAGTGTACATTGATTTTTTTTTGGTACAGTCTGAAATCCTTACCAATTTACATTTCTGTCACTCCATAAATCAAAACTTAACTTTACACATTTAAACCATTTCTGCTGGGATTTTGGATCGGAGCTGATAACCTTTTGCCAAGATTTTGCTAAGTGCAAATTGAGACATGTGAGATTCAGAGCAGATCGTTTTTTGCTATACCAGATTATATCTCTGCAATGAGCCCCAGCTCAAGCAAACTCTCACATCACTCCCACTTCATAAAGGAAATGGAACCTTTGGTACACACCCCAAACATGCCATATGTATGTACCGATTTAGCGGACCACTCACAATGAAGACCCATCTGCACTATAGATTCAGTCACTGAATCCTTGAAATTATAGTTTTTTCAGTGTGCTGAGAGTTGTTAGGAGACCCCTATTCCCCTATAATTCCCAGAGCAGTTTAACAGTCAATCCCTCTTCCCAGGGAACTCTAGAAAATGTAGTTCTGTGTGGGGAATAGGGGTGTGTGTTTGTTAGAGTTGCTGCAACAGAATCCCTGATCTGGACCTTCTGCAGAGTAGAAATGAGTGAGTTCCCCAGCACAAGAAGGAGTTTCAAAACATAACTGGAAACGGTCTTAAAATAATTACAAATAAACATACAAAATACAAAGTAACACATGGTTCTTAAATAAGCAAGCAATGCAGTCCTTAATGCAGTTTTTAGTCCTTAATGCAGTTCAATAAACTTTCCTCTCTCTGGTCCCAGAAGAGATCCTAAGCTTCTTCATCATCACAGGAGCTTTGCTTCAACTGCTCCTGCTACTGGTTGATAAAGATGCTTAGTTCTCAGGTTTCAGCTTCCTGCTATGAGAGATTGCTTGGTTTGGCCTCCCAGGATAATTCATGAAACAGAAACATCCAACCTTTTCTGCCGCATTTGCCAGAGTGAAACCTCCCGTGCCTATTGCAAACGACTCTACTTTGTAAATGCAAACCTTTACATCAGTTTTTTTTCAAACTTCAATGCGTACATTTTATGCATATTAAACCTATATCTTTAACAGGGGGGCCATGGCTGCTTAAAATGGAATGATACTGCTTTAACAGTATAGTGCCGATGGGGCCTGAGTGTCTCTTGTGTAGTGTTCTATTAATAACTAGAAGTGTACCTAGCTATTTCCCTAGGTTGTTCACACACATGGTCAGTATGCACATTCACCAAGAAACGTGCTTAAAAAAAAAAAAGTCCAACTGCAGCATGGGGCAGGGTTTCATTCTGAGGATGGAAGGTTTAGCCTCCTTGCCTCATGTGCTGCTTCTCCAAATAAAATTGCCACACTTCTTGCACCTGTCATTCAGTTTTAAGTAGTATAACTTGATTGGAAATGATGCAATTAGTGTTGCATGCAGCTGCCCCCTATGAGGTCGGTGGTCCACACAAGAAGACAGGATGAAAAGGTGCTGGAGCTTGTTGTTGTTCTTTAGTTGTTTAGTCGTGTCCGACTCTTCGTGACCCCATGGACCAGAGCACGCCAGGCACTCCTGTCTACCACTGCCTCCCGTAGTTTGGTCAAACTCATGCTGGTAGCTTCGAGAACACTGTCCAACCATCTCGTCCTCTGTCGTCCCCTTCTCCTTGTGCCCTCCATCTTTCCCAACATCAGGGTCTTTTCCAGGGAGTCTTCTCTTCTCATGAGGTGGCCAAAGTATTGGAGCCTCAGCTTCAGGATCTGTCCTTCCAGTGAGCACTCAGAATGGATAGGTTTGATCTTCTTGCAGTCCACGGGACTCTCAAGAGTCTCCTCCAGCACCATAATTCAAAAGCATCAATTCTTTGGCGATCATCCTTCTTTATGGTCCAGCTCTCACTTCCATACATCACTACTGGGAAAACCATAGCTTTTCCTATACGGACCTTTGTTGGCAAGGTGATGTCTCTACTTTTTAAAATGCTGTCTAGGTTTGTCATTGCTTTTCTCCCAAGGAGCAGGCGTCTTTTAATTTCATGACTGCTGTCACCATCTGCAGTGATCATGGAGCCCAAGAAAGTAAAATCTCTCACTGTCTCCATTTCTTCCCCTTCTATTTCCCAGGAGGTGATGGGACCAGTGGCCATGATCTTCATTTTTTTTGATGTTGAGCTTCAGACCATATTTTAGCATTTCTTTTTCACAGCCAGGGAAATCCTCCATTGCACTATGGCATCTCTGTCTCTGTCTGTGTGCCTCTCCCTCCCTCTTCCTCTGAACATAACAGAAACTGAGATATAGCTCTAGCCACCAAAGCTCATTGCTTGTTTTCCCTAGCTAGGGAAGGAAAACAATGAGTTGTTGCAGCAGGAGGAAACTGGGGAGAGGAGGGTGGTGTGGGGGGAGATTACAGAAGCAGCATGGGGACAAGTTAGAAACTGGATAGACAACCCTCTGCCAAGACGCATTTACATTTCTGGCTTCTAGTTTCTAGCCAGCATCACCAGCTTTCTTTGAGCTCTGCCTTTTCCCATGATTCCCCACCACATTTTTATAAAGTTTGGACATGTTAATTTGAGGAAAGAATTCTGGTGCTGGGCATGTTTAGTTCTCATTCCAAGGCACCCTATACCTCCTACTTTTCTCTGACAACAGTATTGTGGAAAACTCTTCGATTACATAAACAATGGACATAGCCACGGGTTGCATAACAATGCACCAGATATTTCTGACTGCCATCATCATCTAGGGCGCGGCCTTAATCTTGTTGAGTTAATGAGAGAAGTGAATGTTGCGGTCTTGGTGTCATATAAATATTGGTTACCAACCCAAAAAAGCGAAAGCACCATGTCACCACACCCTGGCCTTTTCTAAAAGCAACACTTAAGAGGCTTCCCACAAACAAATATATAAGCTAGTGACACAGTTTCTGCCATGCTCTAACCCTCTGGGAGACAGGCAGTTTGGCCCCCCCTCTATTTACTGTGGCAGAGTCCGGCTCAGTCCTTGTGTGGTTTGAGGAAGAGAAAAGAAAATGCATCCCCTGTGTACAATAGTCTTCCATTGGTCAACCAGAACTGTCATTAAGGATGCTCATAACCAAACATTACATGAGACTGCGAGGCTCTTGGGGCCTATCATGTGCTCTGGGGTCCTTAAGCCACCTTGAAGACAGATATTGAACTGCATGTGTGGTCACCTTGAGGTAGATGCTGACACATGCACCGGGGGCATTTAGGGGACACCAGGAGGAAACTGCCCCATCTGCCACAGGAAACTACCTCCTGCTGAGTCAGGCCTTTTGAATGTTTAACCCACTATTGTCAGGGAACTGCCATCGGCGCAGAGGCGAGAGATAGAGGGGGAAATGCATTAGAGGGAGCCTCCGAAAATCCTGTGAAGCAGTTCCTCTACCGGTGAGGAGGAAAGCCCCACCTCCAGTGGAAAAGAGGTGGAAGAAGAAGAAGAAGAAGAGTTTGGATGTGATATCCCGCTTTATCACTACCCAAAGGAGTCTCAAAGCGGCTAACAATCTCCTTCTCCCCTCCTCCCCCACAACAAATACTCTGTGAGGTGAGTGGGGCTGAGAGACGTCAGAGAAGCGTGACTGGCCCAAGGTCACCCAGCAGCTGCATGTGGAGGAGCGGGGAAGCGAACCCGGTTCACCAGATTATGAGTCTACCGCTCCTAACCACTACACCACACTGGCTCTCAAGGACCAGAGGATGCTAGAAAGAGCCTTAACACCGTGCCTGAGCAAGGCGAAGAGGAGGGAAGCCTTCGCCCATCATGCACAGTAGCTTGAGGTGCAGGGAGGGGTGGAAAAGGCTGGGGGTGACGAAACTTTTATGTTGGGGGAGGTACAAGAACAGACCACTTCCGGATTCTGCTAGTAACTGAGCCAGACATGAACTTATAACGCTCTTCACTGTAAATAGTAAAGTAAAGGGACCCCTGACCATTAGGTCCAGTCGTGATCGACTCTGGGGTTGCGGTGCACATCTCGCTTTATTGGCCGAGGGAGCTGGAGTACAGCTTCATGTGGCCAGCATGACTAAGCCGCTTCTGGCGAATCAGAGCAGCGAACGGAAATGCCGTTTACCTTCCCGCTGGAGCGGGAAAGTATTTATCTACTTGCACTCTGACGTGCTTTCGAACTGCTAGGTTGGCAGGAGCTGGGACCGAGCAAAGGGAGCTCACCCCGTCACGGGGATTCGAACCGCCGACCTTCTGATCGGCAAGTCCTAGGCTCCGTGGTTTAACCCACAGCGCCCCCCGCGTCCCTTCACTGTAAATAGTTTGCACCAAAATAAAGCCTGTAAAAGACAGGTCAGAGTCCTGCCTGGTTACTCTTGAGCAACCACAACAGCATCGGACAACTATTGTCTACATGAACAGTCAGCACCTCTTGTTTTCCCCTCTGCACCCACTAAAATCAAATGGTTGTTATCAGAAGGAAGGTACTAGAAGTAATCATAGGTTTACTTGCATTTTCCTGACCTCTCATGATCTTTGGCGTTTGCCGCAAATGTGTTTCAGGTAAAGACAAATTTTGTGGTTTATATCTCCAAGTACAACTTAGATTTAGCATGTGGGATTTACTCAGTCAGCAGCGCTAAAAGCCCACCAACCACTGAATGGCAGGCGGAGAGTAAGGGCAATCTAGCGTTGCCGTCATCAGGAAATGAGATGCAAGACTGGCTTGTGACTTGGGTATTTTCCCATTGATTTCATTTCAGCACAGGATCTTGCAAGACACTTCTTATATACTGATACATAACAAACACAGAGAGAAACACAGAGATACAAACAAGTTCCATTGGTAGATCTGTCTGCCAACTACAGTAAGGAGGAAACAAATGCTCTCAAATGAGACCTTGGGCTGGATCTACACTGATATGAAAAATGCTATAAAAAATATAGCTCTCGATGCAATTCACCATTGGCGACAGATCTGAAAATCCTTCCAAATCTCTCTTCTACGCCATGTGACTTGGGCCATGAAACTGGGGAAAGAGACGTGAGCTTAGAGGGCAGCCTTAAATTATATGCGTAAACTAATTTCTTGTTATGTTACCCCACATTCAGAATGTACTAAACGCCTGACAGCAGGCCATTAGACATTATGTCAACTGGAGATATTAAAACCATTTAGAGACCAGGTTTGTGTGTTTATCTTTAAAATATTGCAATGCGTGCAAGTCCCTAGGACCAAACAAATTCTGTAGAGTTTTTTTTTTCTTTTCAAAGGCAGCATGGGAAAAATGTATTGCGTGAGCCAATAAAACCAGAGAAGAGTCAGAAGGGAAACATCAAGGGCTGAGATGATTTCTGCTAACTTCCAGGCACATAAAGTGATAATCTTAGCTGCTCAGATGTGTTTGCAAACCATCGAAGCACATTCTTTGCTGCCTGCATTGTCCTTGTCACATTCTGTGACATTAGTAAACGTGTAGCATCTCTGTAGGTGAGTGAGGTAGTAATGCCTCGAGATTCTTGTAAAATCCCTACTCTGTAGATTTGCCAATTTCAATTTCACTAGATACAGAAAAGCAATCTAAAATCCCGTGGCCATTTGAACAGAATCTGAGCTGATTTAAAAAGAAAGCAATTTAGGATACCCTCAAAATGAAGATGCTAAACAAACAGAACAAAATGCTCTCTTCGCCACACAACCACTTGCCTAAGCAGTCACAGCGCAGAGCTTATAGAGGTGGGCACTGCTACGTGTGCCAAACTACATACCAAGCAGAATTCTCTCTAACTTTACCCTGATGCGCTTGCTCATTTCTTGAAAGCAACCGAGGCTACAATGATGAGTGGGGAGGCAGTATTTAATCATTTCCCAGCTGGCCGTTGAGAGCCAGTGTGGTTTAGTGGTTAAGAGCGGTAGTCTCGTAATCTGGGGAACAGGGTTCGCGTCTCCGCTCCTCCACATGCAGCTGCTGGGTGACCTTGGGCCAGTCACACTTCTTTGAAGTCTCTCAGCCCCACTCACCTCACAGAGTGTTTGTTGTGGGGGAGGAAGGGAAAGGAGAATGTTAGCCGCTTTGAGACTCCTTTGGGTAGTGATAAAGCGGGATATCAAATCCAAACTCTTCTTCTTCTTCTTCCACCTCTTTTCCACTGGAGATGGGGCTTTCCTCCTTGCTGGAAGAGGAACTGCTTCGCAGGATTTTCGGAGGCTCCCTGTAATGCAATCCCCCCTCTATCTCTTGCCTCTGCGCCGATGGCAGTTCCCTGACCATAGTGGGTTAGACATTCAAAAGGCCTGACTCAGCAGGAGGTAGTTTCATAGCTTCATTCTCTCATCTTTGTGGAAGTGGGAGTCCACTGGTGTTGGGTATTTCCAGAAATCTTGGAATAGCCACCTCAGCACAACCTGCCCTCTCTTCCTGCTCAGCTATGGCTCAGAGGGAGAGCATTTTCCTTGTTTGTCGCAGGTCCTAGCTTCCATCCCTCAACTCCGCCTGTCCACGCAATAACACCCTTTAGGAAAGCCCTCATCTTTCAGCCTTTAACACTGGGGGCAATCTCCTTGCCAGGACCCTGGGGATTTGAGTCACATACGCTGCAAAAAAAAAATTACCATTCATTTGACAAGCTCAGAACTCAGCTTCACCGCCAGGCGTTCTATTTTTTAAAGCTTGAGATACAGTAAACCCATATCTTTGACTCATATTACACACTGTAAACTTTTTTAACCTGTGCCTCACTTTCAAAAATAATAAGCATAACTGTTCCATAAAAATATCTCAAAACAGAAGAGCCAGAAAAGTGAAGGACATGAACAGATGGCACATCAATCTTCTTCATTTATACGATTTGTGTGTTTTTTTAATGCAAATAGTGTGGGTTGCTTGCTCTTGCCTTGGATATTGTTCCAAAGATGAGCACATTTTCTTATCTTTCTGGATCAATGTGACATTTGCAGTTATCATAAAGCGGGAGCCCATTTAATGATGCTAATGCTTCCTTAATGTAAAAATAAAATCACCTCCTTTATATAAAGCAAACAGATTAAAAGTCCCAAAGAGACCATTGAAATCTGTGACATTTGCAGTTCCTGGCAGCTTGATTATACACAGGTAAAAGGTATCTTAAAAGCTTTGTTTACGCTCATTAATCAGAACATTAAGTAGGGACGTTAAGAGTCTCCTCAGCTAGAAAAAGCTTCTCTAAAATTGTATTAATAGAAAAATAGATGGGTCTGCGGAGTGGAGCCAGAACAGAGAGGTCACAGCAATGTTTATATGAAATTAAGGCAACAGAGCCCAATATTTCTTTTCCCATTGGATGTGCATTATGAATTCATTATTCTAATTATCATGCATTGAAAAGGCATTCAGGTAAAAAAAAATCACTGTGTTTTAAGAAAACATGCAAATGGCTATTCATCTGGCTGCCCCTGCCAAGTGGCGTCTAGGCAACCAGGAAAGGGGAGAAAGAGAGTGACCAGCTAGACTGGTGACTGGGAGCGGCCACCGAGACCATATAACACCGGTCCTGAAAGACCTGCATTAGCTCCTAGTACATTCCCAAGCACAATTCAAAGTGTTGGTGCTGACTTTTAAAGCCCTAAACGGCCTCAGTCCAGTATACCTGAAGGAGCGTCTCCACCTCCATCGTTCTGCCTGGACACTGAGGTCTCCTTCCCATGCTATGGCTGACCCCATTCAGCAGGGTCCCCCAGAGTAGGAGGGGAGTCCACAGCCCCCAGCCCCATTTTATGCCTTTCTGTGTGGTTCCAACCATATATATATATATATATATATATTTGCTTTCGTAGATTTTCACGGGTACAGGAATGCAGGTTTTGGTGTCCTCGGGTGTCTTCCCGTGTAAAAGTTGGGGTGTCTAGGCGACGTTTCGACGAGGTCTCACTCGTCATCTTCAGGCTGGTGCTTTCGGCTTCTTGTTACTGGAACAGAGCAGGATCTCAGTGTTTGAGTTCCTATAAATACTGTTGAGGAGGTGTGGTGTATAGCCTCCAATGTTCTGGGCAGAGAGGAGGTTCCCAGGCTAGTGTGCCTTTTCTTCTTTTGTTCCTTAATTACTTGAGGGATATCTTGAGTGATTTCTTGAGTGATTTCCTGAATCCCACTTAGGTGGGTCATTAGGTGTGGATTAGTTGCTAAAGCCTTCGTGTCTTGAACTCTTGAACTTTGTGAAGAGTTTTTCTGAGAAGATGGCTGTACTGCACTTGGTTGTGCTCTGGCTTGGCTTCGTGTATAGGGGCGAGCTGTGGTTTTGTGGCCTGTGCCAGCCAGATCTGTGTAGGGATTGCAGGGGGGTGCAGCATCCGGAGGTGCCACCCTGGTTTGGCTACTGGATGGTGTCTGTAATTTATCTGTGGAGAGGGTCTGGGTTTGGGTCTGGTGTGGTTGATTGGTGATGGCGTTCTGTGTGCCTCTGGATCTGGTGTCAGATTTTGTGGGGAGGGCTAATTTCCAGATGTCTGGCAAGCGGGATGTGTCGTCACGCTTGTTCATGTTGTGAGGGTGTTTCTCTATCTCGATGGCTTCCATGATTATTCTCTTGTGGTGATGTTCCATGTTAAAGAGCAATTTGGAATCTGCAAAATTAATTTCGTGTCCTGTTTCTTTCATGTGTTGGAAAAGAGAGGAAGTTTTTTCTTCTTTTTTGACGGCATTCTTGTGTTCTGCGATCCGTGCATTTATTCGTCTGTTTGTTTGTCCAATGTACGTGGCTGGGCAGACTTTGCAGGGTATTTCATAGACCCCTTGGTTTTCCAACTGAATTTTATCCTTGGGGTTTCTGAGGATATTGGCTATTTTTTGGTTGGTGCAAAAGGCTGTTTTGATATTGTGTTTATGGAGGATTTTGCTAATTTTATCTGTAGTGCCCTTGATATAAGGAAGGAGGGCTATGCCATTGTTTTCTTCTGTGTCTTGGTTTTTGGGGGGTGTTTCTTTTTGGATTAGCTTCGTAACCCTGTTTTGCTGGTATCCATTGGCAATTAACACATTTGAGAGATTCTGTAACTCAGTTGTCAAGTGGTCTTCGTCAGCCAGGCGTTTGGTTCTGGAGATGAGAGTCTTGGCTACGGAGTTTATTTGTGCAGGGTGGTGGTGTGATTGTGCATGTAAGTAGCGGTTGGTGTGTGTTTTTTTCCGGTAGATAGTGTGTCCTAGGGAGCCATCAGGTTTTTTGTAGATTAGGACGTCAAGGAAGGGAAGTTGGTTGTTGGCTTCTATTTCCATAGTGAATTGTATTTTGGGGTGTAGGCTGTTGAGATGTGTGAGGAAGCTATCCAGTTTTTCCTTCCCGTGTGGCCAAATTACAAAGGTGTCGTCAACATATCTGAGCCAAAGTTTGGGTTTGTGTTCTGACTTGTCTAAAGCATTGGTTTCAAAGTGTTCCATGTACAGGTTAGCGATGACCGGTGAGAGGGGTGATCCCATAGGTGCTCCTTCTATCTGTTTGTATCTTTGTCCATTGTGGATGAAGTACGTGTTGGTTAGGCAGTGGTTGGTCAGGGGCGACTGCAAAGTTGAAACCTTTGGAGAGTACTTTGGTTTCAGTTGAGGTGAGGATCCTGTCTGATATGTTATGTACTGTTTGTTTCATGGGTTGTTGTGGAGGGTGGCTGGGCTTCTGGCGTTTCTCTAGTTTGTGGAGTTTGTTGGTGCACCCCCCTGCAATCCCTACACAGATCTGGCTGGCACAGGCCACAAAACCACAGCTCGCCCCTATACACGAAGCCAAGCCAGAGCACAACCAAGTGCAGTACAGCCATCTTCTCAGAAAAACTCTTCACAAAGTTCAAGAGTTCAAGACACGAAGGCTTTACACCAAAACCCATATATATATATATATATATATATATTTGCTTTCGTAGATTTTCACGGGTACAGGAATGCAGGTTTTGGTGTCCTCGGGTGTCTTCCCGTGTAAAAGTTGGGGTGTCTAGGCGACGTTTCGACGAGGTCTCACTCGTCATCTTCAGGCTGGTGCTTTCGGCTTCTTGTTACTGGAACAGAGCAGGATCTCAGTGTTTGAGTTCCTATAAATACTGTTGAGGAGGTGTGGTGTATAGCCTCCAATGTTCTGGGCAGAGAGGAGGTTCCCAGGCTAGTGTGCCTTTTCTTCTTTTGTTCCTTAATTACTTGAGGGATATCTTGAGTGATTTCTTGAGTGATTTCCTGAATCCCACTTAGGTGGGTCATTAGGTGTGGATTAGTTGCTAAAGCAACTAAGAGTTCAAGACACGAAGGCTTTAGCAACTAATCCACACCTAATGACCCACCTAAGTGGGATTCAGGAAATCACTCAAGAAATCACTCAAGATATCCCTCAAGTAATTAAGGAACAAAAGAAGAAAAGGCACACTAGCCTGGGAACCTCCTCTCTGCCCAGAACATTGGAGGCTATACACCACACCTCCTCAACAGTATTTATAGGAACTCAAACACTGAGATCCTGCTCTGTTCCAGTAACAAGAAGCCGAAAGCACCAGCCTGAAGATGACGAGTGAGACCTCGTCGAAACGTCGCCTAGACACCCCAACTTTTACACGGGAAGACACCCGAGGACACCAAAACCTGCATATATATATATATATATATATAAAAATAATTTTTTGGATTGGCCATTCCAAACAAATACCAGTATGAATAATTTTAAGCATTGCTGCAAGATATGAATGGCAGGAGTTCTTTTCAGTGCTGCTCATGCGTTTTCTTGTAATCCTTCCAAAATTACTCTGCAAAGGAACAGGGCAATCTGAACCCTGGAGGAGTAGCAGTGGGGGTGCTTTTTTATTATTATGATTACTAAGAAAAACAAACAAAATTGTACCTCTCACCAGAGGGGGAATACCTTGAGAGAAATGCTGTGTCACATCGCATTGCTCCTGAAATATACTCAGAGTTGAGAGTGGATTTCATGCTCTTTATTCAGCTCAGAGTGGTGAGGAGGAATGAAAGTCCCCTCAAAGTATCTGCTTTATATACATTATTTACACAATGGGCTGCACGTGATTGGCTAATTCTGGAATTCTCCTGTAGGCCAATCAGGTTGTGGATTCGCTTCCATCTGGAGCTGGATTGGGTGGCTCCTGCGGACCAATCAGACTGCTGCATTTTGGAGCCTATTGTTCTAGGACCAATCAGACTGCTGCATTTTGGATCCTATTCAACTCAGTACATAACACCTCCCAAGGCATTCTGGGAAGTGTGGCTGGTGTGAACTAGACTATCTCCACAGCTTCTCGCCAGTCTCTCCCTCTCTCCAAAATGTCAGAGAAATGTCATTCTCCACAAAAAGCAACAGAAAATTTGCCCTTCCTCCGCCCTCCCTTTTTTTTGCTGAGGGGAAATATCTGTGGGGGACTGGATGAATGAAATTTCAGCCCAACCGTATTATGTTTTACCCTTCTTCATTCCAGTTTAACTAGAAATTAATTAATTCATTAATTAATTTCCAAAATTACTTCTGGATTTGTAACATGCACAGTTTCCCACAGTTCTCAGCTTCTTCAGGTCATTTGCATCTCCCCCAATCCTACCACAGACACATTGTTGATAAAACCCTGCGATTAAGCAATCTTGATGTGGTTTTAAGTATTACTTCATAGACTGATAGATAGATAGATAGATAGAGATTTCGCTGTGGTTTTTTTGTTTTTACTTATGGTAGAGCGCCATACCCAAAAGAAAAATGGAATCTTGAAATAAATTAAACAACTGAATGACGCAGGATTCCTGCTATGTCACTCGAGAGACATAGAGGTCATTTGAAACTCCCAAATCCAGGGAGAAATTCAGGTAAGAAAAAAAAATGGAAACATCACTGCGTCGAGTGCATTTGGAAGAACAACAAGTCTGATTGCCAGCTATTCATTTTAATTCAGCAAAGGTTTTTAAAAGCAGTTTCTTGTTTGCTTTATAACTTACTGCTCCTCCGAAAACAATTAAAAACATTTACTGTCCATGCATCCCTGACCCTTCTCAGCAGTGTAGCTAGCAAATGCATTGTTGACAAAGCGAGTGGCAGGCTTGCTTTGAAATAAAGAAGTTTACAATATTTCCACTCTTTTGGAACAGATTTTTGTTCATTGTGGAACAATTACAGCTTTTTGCCTGCCTAACATCCACAGTGATGTACTCAGGGCATGAATTTGGCGGACAGGTCCGGAATCTAAGCAGATTGACCAGCGGGGCTTCCAAACATACAGGGAGAGTTTACCAGATTTTGAAAGAAAAATTTTATTTTATTTATTTTATTTTATTTTATTTTATTATTTTATTTTATTTTATTTTTTATTTTTAGCCCACCCATCTGACTGAGTTGCCCCAGCCACTCTGGGCAGTTTCCAACATAATGGAAGAGAAGAAATAGACATTGCAATCTATCAAGGGCCCATGAAGTCTAGAGTCTAAACCGAAATAACTGTATTACTGTTCATATCAAAACAAAAATAAGAAATGGGGTGATAAAGCTTAAGTCTCAATTTAACTCAGCCTCTTCCCCCAATTTATCCTACAAAGATAATAACTTTTGGCAGAATTGAAGATCACACCTCAACAAACTCCTTCTTTACTCGCTGTGAGACAAGGTAAAATACTGTATGGCACAGCGGTACCTCGGGTTAAGTACAGTGGTACCCCGCAAGACGAATGCCTCGGAAGATGAAAAACTCGAAGATGAAAGGGTTTTTCGTTTTCTGAGGTGCTTCGCAAGACGGATTTCCCTAAGGGCTTGCTTCGCTAGACGAAACGGCCCTGCTTCTCCTGTCATGGCGACGGTCACTGCACGCACGCACGCTCGCTTCCCCGCTCCTCTGGCTCCTTCCCACCTTCCCGCTGACGGTTGGTGCCTTGCGCCGCTGCCCACCCCCCTCGTGCGCTCCCCTCAGAGCGCCGTTGCCGCCAGCGCCTCTCTCTCCCTGGAGTCGCGCTCCTGAGCCCCGCCCCCCTCCAGCAGCCGCTTCGCGCAGTGACCACAAGGCGCTTGTGAGTCTGAGGTACCGGCTGCGGCAGCTGCCCTGCTTCTCCCTGCCCCTCCCCGAGGTTGTCAGTGTTTAAATGCAGTGGTGCTTTGCAAGACGGAAAAAACTCGTACAACGAAAAAACTCGCGGAACGAATTAATTTCGTCTGGCGAGGCACCACTGTACTTAATTCGTTCCGGAGGTCCGTTCTTAACCTGAAACTGTTCTTAACCTGAAGCATCACTTTAGCTAATGGGGCCTCCTGCTGCTGCCGCGCCGCCAGAGCACAATTTCTGTTCTTATCCTGAAGCAAAGTTCTTAACCTGAAGCACCACTGTACTACGCTGTGAGTTATAACAGAGTGAAAAAATGTGCCAGAAGCACACCTTTGGAGGACAAACTTCCTGAAAATTGCCTCGCTGCCACACACGCACACACACAAGGGACATGTGTGTGTGTGTGTTTTGTTTGTGTGTGTGATTTGCTTGCTTCTCTTCAAAGAAGAAATTGTGTTATGCTGCAGCTGCAGAGAACACAGAAGGGCACAACAAGGTCTCATCAGTCACCCATGGCTGCTGTGTAACATGTAGCCTGCCCTTAAGTGCCTGGGCAAATTAAGTCTTTGCTGCAGTCACCCTAGTTTGCCAACTGCAATGCTGACATTATGATCGAGACCTTGGAAAGAAGCCCTGGTGGCTGTAATTCATTGTACAAGTTAATATTACTATATGTTAAACATATTACTCTACTTACCTATTACTATAGGCATTACATTAATGGGATAAGCAGCAACTGAAGGGGTTATTCAATAAACCATTCAGTACTGATGCCGTTCCTGCCACTGTAAATGGTCTGCATGCCTGGCACTCTCTAGAAAAAGGGCACATATATATCTGAACTGAACTTAACTTGTATGCAACAAGACTTCAGCTTAAATCTCTCCCCCTCCTAACCAGAAGATTAGCATAAAAATGTGCTATCCTAACCAAGCAGTCTGTTAACTGATAAGCTATCATAAAAAAAAAAAAATCATCTGCTATTTTTATAGCTCAAAGGCAGATGCCATTTCAAGAACCAGAGTTGATTGAGGAAGGATTTTAGTGCTACAAAGATTTATCATTGTAAACTTGAGGTGCCTTAAAACGGAATCATTCGCATTTTGAAATATTATCCCAAGAGCAATCAAGCATTAGAATTTTGCCGGTCCTGGTTTTATCCCGAACAAAATCATCTCATGTCAGATCATAAAGAATTTGTTTGTTTCCTAATGTTTGCCTTGAAAATCGTATCTGCGTTAAGCCAAGAAGACTGATGTAATTACTCAACAATACACGGATGTCAAAGCTTCCAAATCTATTATTCCTATAGGGGCCCTTTCTCTCAATTGTTTGCTTTATGGGGGTGCCAAAAAGAAAAACTTAATCAGCCTAATTGCAGAAGGTCTGATTTCATAAATAGTTATGTCTACATTTCCCAAATATTCATCTGCTGAAATATATATATGTTAGCTTGTTTGTTTAAAAAACTTATAGCAAAACAACAAGGAACAACATTTGGCACAATCCAGTTTTTATTCTTAGTTTTTTAAAAATAAGGTGAATATGCAATGATTCGGCCATGGATTGATGCTTTATATGTTTCCCATTCAAATATTCTTGCGGAAGCTGTTACAGTATTAGAATCAAAGTATTGTTTAGTTTCTGTCCGCATTTGTTCTATAAATCATTCATCCTTAAGAAGAGAAACAATAAAATACCGATTTCTTTCTACCTTGGCCTGTGTGTCAAATTCACATTTCAATATAACTGCGCTGCGATCTGATACATAACCAAAGACTACAATCATGGATTTGAAAATAGAGTGAGGATAATGTTAAGAAGTAGTCTAATGGCAGGGGGCGAGTCTAATGGAAAGTGATTTGGCACAATCCAGTTAACAACAACAACAACAACAACAATTTATTATTTATACCCAGCCCATCTGGCTGGGCTTCCCCAGCCACTCTGGGCTGCTTCAAAAAAAAATATTAAAATACTGTAATACATCAAACATTAAAAGCTTCCTGTCAGGGAACTGCCATCGGAGCTGGAGGCGGAGAGAAGGCTCCAGAGGGATGCCGGAGAGGGTCCCAGCAGGGAGAGAGGCAGCCCATCTGCTGGGGAAGGAAATCAGCGTAACACCAGTGGAGAAGGGGGGCAGATGGGGGAATCGGAGAGGTGGCTCCAGGACTCCTCGCCGGAGACCAGCGGAGAGAGTACGGGTACTCCGCTGCCCACACCCTCCCTGCACAGAAGACTTCCGCGCAGGGAGACTAGGAGGAGACTGGGCGTCAAACAGTTTTTATGCTGGAAGAGGTACAAGAAACGCCCACTGATGGATTCTGCCAGCGACTGAGGCAGCCACGAAACTTGAGGCTGTCCAGACAGAAAGGGTTCAACCAGGTAACCTAGCCAGGAGTGGCGGCAACTTACGCACGAGCAACCCCTAGAACCATTACACTTCCCTAAACACCTGTCCATTTAAACTGATGGGCAAAGGCACATACTTCGGGAGCTATTGCGCCTGTAGGTTTGCTTTGAGTCATTTCCACAAGTAAAGCAGCTAATAAATATTAACAACAACAACTCCCACTGAAATCAACAATATTTCAATGTCTCACTGAACCGTGCCCAGTATGTTCAATAATTTCTATAGCATCGCAACAGCCACATACTAACACTCACATAGTTTATGTGAGAAAAGATGTTGATTTCTCTTCTGGTAAAATACTTAACCCATAATGTTGCAAGCAGACTTAGGACAAGAGGTGGTTGGCAGCCCAACACAGAAACAGATGTGACGTTGCGCCTTCCTGCAAGGCAGAGAGTTAGATATCAATATGTGCCATGGACCATCATGAAAACATTTTGGCACTGTGGAAACTGCTAATCCTATATACTTTAGTGGCCAACCATGATTTGCTCACACATTCCCAGCCTGCAAATGCTAGTTTCTACATCCCAATCATAGTAACCGATGCTAATAGTTTACTGATATGTTTTGTTGATATACTGTCGAACCTGAACGCCTTGGTACTCGAACGTTTTGGAAGTCAAACGGACTTCCGGAATGGATTCCATTCAACTTCCATTGTATATGTTTTGTGTATATGTTTTATTATTTATCGTTACATTGTTGTTGCTTCAGTTGCAAATTGCTTTAGTACTCACAGAAGTGAAAGACAGTGTCAGTGTGGGGAATTGAGACCTCCAGGTATATGGCGGTATAATAATAATAATAATAATAATAATAATAATAATAATTTGCCAAGAGCAGAGTCCTGCATCCCTTAAGCTGACCTACGGCAAGACATCATTGCTTTAGATGTCTTGCAAAGACATCTTTTTGCCCTGGCTTTCCCTGACCCTTTTATTTCTAAATATTGTTTGCTATGATCTGTTTTATATTACTGTTTTCCTGGTTTTTATTTATATCTCTATTTTGGTTGTTTTTATTTACTACTGCGCTAACATCCCAATACAGTAGACGTCTGTTCTGTCGGGCAACTTTTTATACCATTAAGGAACTCTGTTGACTTTCAAAGTCAGCACCTCACTGGCCTCAACCTTTGTCCTTTCGCTTTCGAAAAGACAGGACAGAAAAGGTTTTTCTTGCCACAAACTGTTAAGAATCATCAGGTAGCTTGGAACATACTAGGTCAGAATTTCTTGACCTTTCTGGCTAGACTAACTCTTGTTACATTAACCTCTGACTTACGGGCTCCTTAACAGCAATATTTTATGGACACTGAAATTATTCCCACACCTTCTCATTCTCTCCATACATTGCCCTCCCCTCATCATTTTGCCTGAAATAAATATTTACTATACAGATTTCACCCTTTATTTTTTTAACCAAAGTGGCAGGGGCTGCCTTTATCCATCAATCTCCATTTGTCAGATGAGAAAGGAACTCCTGAAATATAATTTTACCTCACAAATGTGCAACAAGAGACGCCCTCATTATTATACAAAGGCCTAAGTTCCTATCAGAATCAAATGAGGACCTTGTCAGATTGGAGAAGGATATAAACAAGTAATGTAAGCCTTTAATTGGTGGGGGAAATCAGATAAGCTCTCTTTAAATACCTCCATTGATACAGAAATACGAACTCAAATTATCTTTGATTCAGTCACTTAAGGAAATGCAACGTGGGCAAGGGAGGCTTAGTAATGGTGCCTTACTGAATAAATCATTGGAAATCAGAGAGATTCTCAAGCTTATGAGAAATGACAAAAATAAATATATAGAAGAAAATGAGGTTACGTATTTATTTCCAACACATCCCACAACACAGAATGTGAAGTGTTTATCAGATAGAAGGATGTCAAGCCAAACTCAAACTGGGCAGAGGATTTATATTTTAATTCTGATGTCTACCTGCTGTGTGAAGGGCTGGGAATGTACCGAATAGTCGTCAGTTTATAACAAACAAGTGAGACTATCAACACACACATTTTGAAGTACTATTTGTTTTGTTCCTGGATTCCATGGTTGAGGGAGGGGAGGAGTCAAAATGCTATATAAACACACAAGCAATTTTTTATGTGTGTTTTCCCCTGAAACCATTAAGTGAAAGAATGTCAGCTTCAATATTTTTCTTTTGTTCAGTACAGAATTTGAAATCAATTAAGACATGACACCAGTTCAAGCACTGTCAAGGATTTAACCCTCCTTTATATTCTTTGAAAGACAAGGACCCTGGCTTGTGCAGAGGGTGCAGAACCAATACAAAGAGACTTTGACATAAACAGTTTTCAATACAAGTTAGCATTCTTGGGGCTATTAAAATGTAACAAGTGTCATGGCGGTGGCAGGCAAATTACATGCAAACAGCTGCTGAAAAGTGCCAGGAATTTGGTGGATTCGATTCTGAAGCTAGCGACCCAGAGAAGCCTGCTTGCTCATAGCAGCCATTTCCACAACCAGCACAGGTGAGGGAGGTGGGAGAGATTCAGTTCAGTTTGCATTTTAATGCAAGGCCAACTTCATCCACGCTTCTCAAAACAACATGCGAAACAAATAATTCAGCTATCCTTAGAAAGTTGCGCTTTTCTGAATTTTGCAAGGCAGTTCTTCAAACAAAAATATTTACAAAAATGTGGGTGTTTGGGAGGGGGTGTCACGAAAGTGACATGGAAAAATGAAGTAGAACAGGGGAAATAATTTTCAAAAAACCGGTGTATAGTCAAAATTGCATGACAATGTATATAGTAGGAGGAAAATGCACTAAAATGCCAACACAGTTTTCATAAGGATATTTTTTAGAGAGAAAAAAAAGATGATAAAAATCACTAAATGATGTGGAAATGTGGCAAAGTGAATTTAGGTTTGGAAAAATTAGAAACCGAGAGAGACCAATATCGAGAGATTCCTCTCTTTCTAGTATGAACTGACTCTGAGCCCTAGCATATCACACCAGGATGAAATCGTGCAGTCTGATGGTGAGCGCCATACTATGAAAATCTTTAAAATTTTCAAAACCAGCTTGAAGTCCTATAGGAATATTGGATATGCTGATTAAAATTAATTGGGAGGAAGTCAATTTCACACTATAGCCACCTCTGTTCCACCCAGGTGCTGATCTGGGGGTTCCCCAGAGCCCCCAGTACCAATTTTGAGGGGGCCATGTTGCACAAATGGAAGTCTTTGAACAGGCCTTCTACCGATGAGATTCCTTAGCCCCATGGCTTGGCTACCAAGTTCACTTAATTAAGTTGACAGAAGGAAAGTTCTCCAAGCCCTCCTCACTGCTGAGCCCCAGAAAGCTAGGGGAGCCTTCTAACCATGGGATGAGGTGGGGAATTTTCTTTCTATGAACTTCCACACCTATCTTCTCACTTAAGCCTATGAGCTTTACACTATGTCCTTACTGATGCAAAGGTAATTAACACCTGCCTCTTCAAGTTGCACCAGTCTAAAGGTAAAGGTAAAGGGACCCCTGACCATTAGGTCCAGTCGTGACCGACTCTGGGGTTGCGGCGCTCATCTCACTTTATTGGTTGAGGGAACCGGCGTACAGCTTCCGGGTCATGTGGCCAGCATGACTAAGCCGCTTCTGGCGAACCAGAGCAGCACATAGAAATGCTGTTTACCTTCCCACCGGAGTGGTACCTATTTATCTACTTGCACTTTGACGTGCTTTTGAACTGCTAGGTTGGCAGGAGCAGGGACCGAGAAACAGGAGCTCACCCCGTCGCGGGGATTCGAACTGCCAACCTTCTGATTGGCAAGTCCTAGGCTCTGTGGTTTAACTCACAGCGCCACCCTTGTCCCTGCACCAGTCTACAGCCACATTAAATACAATAGAATACCTTACACACAACTGCAACACTCACACTGTTTTTCAGTTGATACTAACCTAAGGTTACCAGACGTCCCCGTTTCCTGGGGACAGTCCCCAGATTTACAAATTAGTCCATATACAAAATCCATTGAAGTTGAAATGTGTCCCCAGATTCATTGAAAAAAATCTGGTAACCTTATACTAACCTGCTCTTATTCCTCTTCTCCTTCCTCTTTCCAAGAAGAAGATAAAGGCTATTGCAGTGAGCGATAAAGAATGGAAGATGTTCCTTCAGCTCAGGAAAAGAGATATACAGTGGTACCTCAGGTTACATACGCTTCAGGTTACAGACACTTCAGGTTACAGACTCCGCTAACCCAGAAATGGTGCTTCAGGTTACGAACCTCGCTTCAGGATGAGAACAGAAATCACACAGAGGCAGCAGGAGGCCCCATTAGCTAAAGTGGTACGTCAGGTTGAGAACACTTTCAGGTTAAGAACGGACCTCCAGAACGAATTAAGTTCTTAACCCGAGGTACCATTGTAGTTCTTCTAAACTTCAGAACTGGTCCATTCCCACCATTTCTCTTTTGGAAACACGAGGTTGGGGCATTCATTTGCACAAAAAGTTCCCAATCTAGCTAAGGATACATGCTCAAAATCTGTCTACTTTAAATTTGCACATGCCTTTAGGAATGATTGGGTTGTAACTAAGTAGTAATGCTTTAACAAGTCCATTTCTCTTCCTAAATCTCTCTCTCTCTCTCATGTACGTATGTATATATTAGGATATAAATTGTTCTTATTATAGTATAATGTTGTTTTCACGACATGCTTCTATTTCTTTTGGCTGCTAATATTGAACAGCACCCAAATATGTCCCCAGTGTTCATCATAACCATTCTTATCGGGACCATAATCAGTGTCATATGTAACCTTCTCATGCACAAATCTCTGTAAACAACACAGCGTTTCTACAGATTTGAAGCCACCAGGAGCTGCAATATTTTTAACCACGTAAGTAGAATGCTACTTTCCCTTGAGAAACACAAAGAAAACCAGATAATGCCCGTTGTCCGTCCCCCCCAATCCAAAAAGAAAAAAACTTTGTGTAAAAAAGTAGATAGTTTGAGAATATTTTATGGAGAAGCAACTGCACGCAAAGCTGATCTTTATAGTGATGGATAGATCCCTTTGTGCAGATAAAACTAGGATTTTAAATATTTCTTTTTAATTGTTATTGTCTTTGTGCTCAAGGACTGATTGTGGGAAAAATGCCATTCTCTCATCATAAAAAGAAAAAGAAAATATAATAAAAGCAGTAATTGGTCAATGATGATTGAACTAACGACTTTACGGTGCCAGTCAAACACCCGTAATAATTGCTCTTTGGACTCTTTATGAAAGGTACAGGACTGTTTCACAGGGCTAATTCAGCATTATAAATCCTACATTTTATGTCAGTTTCCACCATTAGCACATAAGGCTTTGCGAGACACATGACTTCCGCTATTATTAAAGGCTTCTAATTCTGGCAACCAAAAGACCTAGCCTTCTCTTATCAAAGGCAAATCATGCTCATGTCATTCTGTTAAAAAAAACAAAACCATGGACACAATCAAGTTAAACACTTTTAAGTTTGTCTGATTCCAGGGGAAAGGATGTAAGCAAATGCTTAATTCTCCCACTACAGTGAATGGTTTGTTTTTTTTACCATCACAATCCTACAGATGTCTATTGAGAAGTAAGGCCCATTGAGCTCAATGGCATTTACTCCCAGGTAGGTGAACATACTCCTGCCAACCTAGCAGTTCGAAAGCAAGTCAAAGTGCAAGTAGATAAATAGGTACTGCTCCGGTGGGAAGGTAAACGATGTTTCCGTGTGCTGCTCTGGTTCGCCAGAAGCGGCTTAGTCATGCTGGCCACATGACCCAGAAGCTGTACACCGGCTCCCTTGGCCAGTAAAGCGAGATGAGCGCCGCAACCCCAGAGCTGGCCATGACTGGACCTAATGGTCAGGGGTCCATTTACCATTTAGTTGAACATAGAATTGTAGCCTACAATGCTTAACTGGCTGGATCAGGCCTTTAATTAACAGGCTAAGAGGGATGCACACCCTCCAACATTTCTCTGATGAAAATAGGGACATCCTATTCCATAATAGGGATGCGGGTGGCACTGTGGGTTAAACCACAGAGCCTAGGACTTGCCGACCAGAAGGTCGGCGGTTCGAATCCCCGCGATGGGATGAGCTCCTGTTGCTCAGTCCCTGCTCCTGCCAACCTAGCAGTTTGAAAGCACGTCAAAGTGCAAGCAGATAAATAGGTACTGCTCTGGCAGGAAGGTAAACCAGTGCGCTTCTCTGGTTTGCCAGAAGTGGCTTAGTCATGCTGGCCACATGACCCGGAAGCTGTACGCCGGCTCCCTCGCCAATAAAGTGAGATGAGCGCCACAACCCCAGAGTCACTCACAACTGGACCTAATGGTCAGGGGTCCCTTTACCTTTTATTCCATTATTATTATTATTATTATTATTATTACACTCTGCCCACCTGACTGGGTTGCCCCAGACACTCTGGGCAGCTTCCGACAAATATAAAAACATAACAAAACATTAAAAACTCTCTGTACAAGGCTGCCTTCAGATGGCTCGAGGTTTGCATATCTCCCTACCTTCCAACGTTTCTCCGATGAAAAAAGGGATGTCCTATGGAAAAGCGGGACATTCCGGGATCAAATCAGAAACCGGGATGGCTTCTGCAGATCTGGGACTTGTCCCTGGAAAATAGGGACACTTGTCCGTACAAGTGTCTGGAGATGGGAATTTGTAAGGGTTGTAGCTCAACCCTTCACCCACACAAACATTCATAGCTATTTATGTCGCCATACACACAATGAACGGGAAGCGGGTGGCGCTGTGGGTAAAAGCCTCAGTGCCTAGGGCTTGCCGATCGAAAGGTCGGCGGTTCGAATCCCCGCGGCGGGGTGCGCTCCCGTTGCTCGGTCCCAGCGCCTGCCAACCTAGCAGTTCGAAAGCACTCCCGGGTGCAAGTAGATAAATAGGGACCGCTTACCAGCGGGAAGGTAAACGGCGTTTCCGTGTGCGGCTCTGGCTCGCCAGAGCAGCGATGTCACGCTGGCCACGAGACCCGGAAGTGTCTCTGAGTGAGATGGGCGCACAACCCTAGAGTCTGTCAAGACTGGCCCATACGGGCAAGGGTACCTTTACCTTACACACAATGAAAGAGAAAATAAGAAGCTGTCTTCTTAAAGAAAAAATATATATGAAAAGGTGGATGTTGGAATTTCCCTAGTATTATAAGTCATATGAATTTCCTGTTCAATCAGTGTAGTCGGCAGACTATATACTGCCTTATGGGGAAAGATATATACTGCTAGGGAGGAAATGGGTTGGGCCATTTATGTATATCGGCATTTCAATAAACTCGTACGATGACTGCTACTGAGAGCTTTATTAGTATACTTGATAAGTGCTGTGAAACCTCGCAGTTGACTATACTCAAGAAGAACCCAAAGCAATCTCATTGCGGTGGAGTGATCCGGTGCACCTCAGCTGCTGAACAGGAAGACAAATTGCACTTTTGAAGTTAAAATTCAACCAGCAAGAACCACCATAAGACATTTATAGACAAAAGTCTATAAATCCTTCCTGTTGACAACCCCCCCCCACCCTTCTACATTATTTGAAGAAGATGAGTAAATATCGTGAAATCTTAAATAAATAACATGAGGATTTAAATTTTAATTACTATGCTGATTCTGATTCAGGGGTGACTCTGCCAGCTATTAACCACTTAAGAGTGGGCACCCGGGGGCAAAGACTGCAATCCTAACCCCACTTACCTGATAGTAAAGCCCAGTGAAGTCAGTGGGGCTTACTTCTGGGTAAACATGTTTAGGATTGCAGGGCTAGTCAGCTTTCAGAAGAAAAAGGAAGAGAGCTGTATTCTACCACCAGCATCCAAAAACAACCAGGCCACTGCTACTACATACATAACCCATAACATAGGATACAACTCCTAGGGGCTGTGGGGGCTTTGGCCCGCACAATAAAATATTTGAGGGGGTTGAGCCCCCACAAAGTTGATGGACATTGCCATTCAATGAGTGTGTGTGCACTGTAATAATAATAATAATAATAATAATAATAATAATAATAATAATATATTTATATCCCACCCATCTGGCTCTCACATGTCATAATAAAAATAAAAATATTATTATTATTTATAGCCTGACCATCTGGCTGGATTTCCCCAGCCACTCTGGGCAGCTCCCAAAAGAATATTAAAAAGACAATAAAACATCAAACATTAAAAAGTTCCCAAAACAGGGTTGCCTTCAGAAGTCAAACAATATTTGTAATCATAAATCAAACAATAATCATAACCATAAACCTATAGGGTTCCCTGAATCCTTAGACTTCCCTCCACGGTTTCCATTATCATACTTTTTCTACTGCATCCTATAATTTCTTAATTTTTCTTAAAAACCCGTTTTTACCTTAATTTTTTAAAATACGTTACAATTGTTGCTATAATCCTGTCAAAGTTTTTAGTTGTTTACAGTGTTCTCTTAGGTAAATTATAAATTTTTCCCATTCCTTATTCAAGTTTATATCTTCTTGGTTTCTGATTTTTCCGGTTATTTTCACCATTTTGGCGTAGTCCATCATCTTCACCAGCCATTCCTCTCCGGTCAGGACATTGTCTCCTTTCCATCTCTGGTCCAGTCCAGCTGCTGTCATAAATAATCTTTTCTGCATCTATAATTCCTAGTTTTAAAAAAAGCTTCTGATTTTTTCACAAACGTCATTTTAAACATTTTTTCCAACTCATTATACATCATTTCCCAGAATGCTTTTGTTATCTTGCACATCCACCACATGTGGTAGAAAGTGCCTTCAGTCTCCTTACACTTCCAGCATACATTTGAAGCAGTGCTATACATTTTTGCTAATTTTGAAGGTGTTTAATACCAACAATACATTTTTTTATTTTTTTAAAACTCACCTGCTGGGGGTTGCCGAAAATCTAGTGCCTCAAATATCTCCCTCTCCTCACCTCACAGGCTGGTTTGAGGTCCTCTCTCGGCGCCGCAGCCAATCTTCTTGGGTTCTGGATGCCCTCCAGAGCCTTCTGGGGGTTCGCGAAGCCTTGCAGCCCCGTTCTTTCCCCAGCTGGTGAAGGCATCCCTCGGAGCTTGAGAGGTGCGTGTCTGAAGGCAAACCACGGCAAACCGGAAGTCAACGATACATCATTTCCATATAATTTTCCTTCAATGTACAGCATGTTTGCACTTAACACTTAGAAGGCCAGAGTGACATCAGACTGTATCTGAATGGGTGACCTAATGCCTCCTCGTGATCCAAACCACCCAAGCCCATAGCCTGTAAAAGTCTTTCCCCTTTCCTTTCTTTCTTTTATAAGGCAGCTATTGACATTCTAAATGACAAACATTTACTGTACTGATAAAAAATTATATTCGCTCTGCGCAGGCAGGAATCCCAGGCATCAAAGCTTCTGTTCCAGGGCTGTGCCAGAACCTATAAAGTTTTTAAGGCTTGACCAAGCATCCCGGCAGCAGTGAAGCAGAAGCTGGGGCCCCGGAGGCTCCTTAATGGCTAGATTAAACAAACATCTTTTTAAACAGCACGCACACATAGCAAATGCTGTTTTGCTATAACGGCAAACAAAAAGGAACCTTGCGAGCAAACCCTGGTTTTGCGGAGCTCAAGGTTCTCCCTGTGCACAAAGCATCGATTCTTCATCGCAGGATCATGTTTACAGAGTGAAACATCTTCAAGATAATTCTAACAAACACGTTTGACCTTCCGAGAGGTCGCAATTCCCATTCTGCACGTTGGGGCCTTCGAGGAAGGAAGAGTACACAAAGGAATTAAGACCAGAGTCCTTAGCCTGGTCCTCCTTTACTGCATTACTGAGTTGCTGATGAATCGCTTCTCGTGAAACCAACCCCAAATGCTTAAACAATTTTTAAAATAAACAATAAAAAAAATCCCAAGTCCAATATATGTTGGAATGAACATCTCTACTTAAAAAGCTTGTTGGGAGCATAAAGTCTTCAACACGCTCTGGAAAGACAACAGGGATGGCATATAATGGGAGGGAGATCCTAAGGTAGGTATTCACCCTAAAGACCTGCTTCCTGCATTGTGTGGAAATAATGTCCTAAAGAGGTGGTGTTTGTACGAGGCCCTCTCCAGCGGAGATCAGTGACAGGTTGGAATAGAAGAGCTAGATCATCTTTCAGGTATACTGGTCCCAAGCGGTGTAGTAGTGGTTGTTAGGGTAGTAGTAGTGTAGTAGTAGTAGTAGTGTAGTAGTAGTGGATGGTAGGGTAGCATTGCTCACATGGCCTCCAGACACTGAGCATCACTGCTGGCAGCACTGGCCCACCATTGAGGCAAGGTGAGGTGACCGCCTCAGGTGGCAGGATCCACAGGGATGGCTGATCACGATTTATATCTTTATTCCTCAGTTGTTCCTGGTACAAAGCTTCACTCTCCCTTCCAAAACACACCAACCCCAAAAGTCAGTTGCACTATATTATTTTCTGTTCAGCAGCCTAACAGCCCACGGATAGAAACTGTTTTTTAGCCTGTTGGTACGACTGATTATACTTCTATATCTGCTGCCCGAGGGTAGAAGATTAAAGAGGTGCTGGCTGGGGTGTGAATCGTCCCTAATAATTTTTCTCGCTCTCCTAAGGCATCAATCCCTTGCGATGTCATCTAGTGGGCTCAGGGGATAGCCCATGATATCATGTGCTGTGTTCACTACCCTCTGTAAAGACTTTCTGTCCATGGCTGTCAAGCCAATGTAGCACACTGTGATACAAAAGAGAGGACACTTTCTGTTGTGGACCAGTAGAAGGAGGTCATCCATTGTTGTTTAACATTGTTCTTTCGCAAGACCCTGAGGAAATGGAGTCTCTGTTGGGCCTTCCTAACTACCTGAGTTATATTGTTTTTCCAAGTGTGGTCTTCACTAAGGTAAACTCCCAGGAATTTAAAGGAAGAGACTCTCTCCACACCCCACACCCTGATATACAACGGGGCTAGTTCCCCTCTCTTCCTCTGAAAGTCCAAAACCATCTCCTTTGTCTTGCTAATATTTAGGTGCAAGTTACTCTCTAGGCACCATGTAAATACTTTTTGAACCTCCCCCCTGTACGCTGATTCATCTCCACCTGTAATTAGACCCATGTAATGTAGCTGAGAGGGGAGGCGGGTGGTGCTGTGGGTTAAACCACAGAGCCTAGGACTTGCCGATCAGAAAGTCAGCTGTTTGAATCCCCGTGACAGTGTGAGCTCCCGTTGCTCAGTCCCTGCTCCTGCCCACCTAGCAGTTCGAAAGCACATCAAAGTGCAAGTAGATAAATAGGTACCGCTCCAGCGGGAAGGTAAACGACGTTTCCGTGTGCTGCTCTGGTTCCGCAGAAGTGGCTTAGTCATGCTGGCCACATGACCCGGAAGCTGTACACCAGCTCCCTCAGCCAATAAAGCGAGATGAGTGCCGCAACCCCAGAGTCAGCCACGACTGGACCTAATGGTCAGGGGCCCCTCTACCCTTTACCTTAATGTAGCTGAGTCCCATGCTGTGTTCAGAAGACAGGTGAGCAACACCTCTTTACCTGCTCTGCCTCATCAGCTGCTACTGGAAAGGCTTTCTATACCAATACAACCCCTTGAATTTAGCCTAGAAGGTTGTTACGAGTAGGGCGTGTGGCCTTCCCTCAGAAGGGTGTGCAATAGTGACACGGCTTTCCGGGGAACATCCTCCTTTTTGCCATCACCACCTACACCTCAGGAGAACAAAACACTTGAAGCAGAGCCCTATCAGAAGATCTGAGAACATGAGTAGCCAAGGTTTAAGACAGTTCAATGCAAGCTTTGCCAATCTGGTGCCGTCCAGATGTTTTGGAGCACAATTACCGCTCGCCCCAGCCAGCACAGCTGGTGTTGTGGTCCAAAACATCTGGAAGGAACCAGGTTCGGCGAGGCTAGTTTTGTGTCATAAAGAACGCTTGCTTCCTTGTCCTCATCCCCCCGGTCCAGGAATTCTTTTCTCTGTCAAACTGCTTCAAGTTAGAAATCGTACTACAAGGAAATCTTTTCTTTCAGACATTTTTTTGGGGGAAAAATAATAAAAATAATATGAGACCACTCTTTCGGGCTGCCAAAACGTCCTGCTGATGGGAACAAAAATAAATGTTTCTCTGCACATGCATGAAAAAACACTGCTGGGTGCAAGATGCACTTATCCACGGAGCACTCTAAATCGTCACCTTCTGAGCAGTGCTGAGAGCAGAATCTGTTTTCTCTTCAGTTTAACTAGGGCACTGTTAGGAAAGGGTGTCTGCAATGTGGGATGTTTCCAAAGGAGTGTTGATTTGTCATTTTTATTAGGGGCGGGATCTCAAAGACGCTTTTTTTTTTTTTGTGGCGCGATCAACAATTTTATTTCATTCGTTTCTTAGTTTATTTTACATATGTAAACCCCAATGCGTTCTCTGAGTGGCTAACAATTAAAACAAGTCATCATTAAACAACAACAACAACAAAGCAGCAAAATATTAACAAAGAGAAGCAAATATTTAAACTTAGCCCTGTGGTGGAAATTTCTCCCACACTTTCTTTTCAACCTTTCTCCATCAGTTCATCTCCCCAAATTCAAAAACCATCAAAGGGAAGATGAAATCTCAGTGGGTTTTTGCTATTCTGTCTTTTGAGGGGCAGTGTTTTTTTCCTAAAAAAAACAAATACAGTGGTGCCCCGCAAGACGAATGCCTCGCAAGATGGAAAACCCGCTAGACGAAATGGTTTTCCTTTTTGGAGGTGCTTCGCAAAACGAATTTGCTATGGGCTTGCTTCGCAAGACGAAAATGTCTTGCGAGTTCTGCGGGGTTTTTTCCCCTCTCCCCCTTTTCCCCCAGCCCCTAAGCCGCTTAACAGCGCTGAACTCAGATGTGATAGTTCCATTGATATACCCTTTTTCTCTCATGCAGGCTCTAGAGGCCTTGTGCTAAGGCTACCAGACTTTTTTCAATGAATCTGGGGACACTTTAATTAATTAATTAATTGATTAATTACTACATGTTCGGGAGATTGATGCTGCAGTGATGGCGGTGGCAGTGGGGCGGCCACCACCTTGACCTCAACCACCACATTTCCCCTTCCTCCTAGGCATCTATCTCCTTTCTCCATGAGCCTGGGCAGCCCCTGAGTTGTTGGTTCTTTGGTGGTGGTGGTGGTGGGGAAGCAGTGCGTGGTGGGTAAGGCATGGAAGGCGGAGGAGGAGGGCCGAGAGCGGCGGCGGCGGCAAGGCTTGGGCAGCACAATGCCTCCCTTCCCATCGGAGCAACCCCAATCCCATTCCTACTTGCGTGCAAGCAGGAGGGGGCGGGGATCCCTCAGCTGGGAAGGGAGGCTTCCCATTGCCTAACTGAGAGATCCTTGCCCCCGCCTGCTTGCACGTGCAAATAATAATAATAATAATAATAATAATAATAATAATAATAATAATAATTTATTTATTACCCCGCCCATCTGGCTGGGTTTCCCCAGCCACTCTGGGCGGCTTCCAACAAAGATGAAAAATACACAAAAATGTCACATATTAAAAACTTCCCTGAACAGGGCTGCCTTCAGATGTCTTCTGAATGTCAGGTAGTTGTTTATCGCTTTGACATCTGATGGGAGGGCGTTCCACAGGGCGGGCGCCACTACCGAGAAGCCCTCTGCCTGGTTCCCTGTAACTTGGCCTGTAACTGCATTCTGGATTAGTTGTAGTTTCCGGGTCACCTTCAAAGGTAGCCCCACGTAGAGCGCATTGCGGTAATCCAAGCGGGAGATAATCAGAGCATGCACCACTCTGGCGAGACAGTCTGCAGGCAGATAGGGTCTGGGTAGGAGTTGGGAGGCTGCTCCGATAGGCAGCATGAAGCCTCCCTTCACAGCTTAGTTGCTGGGGTCAGGGAAGGTGGAGGCAGCCCAGAAGCTGCACCTTAGAGCCCCTGCACCACCATCATGTGGGGATTTCTGAGCAGCTCCTGAAGCCAGCCAGAGCCAACTGCTCTGGGCTGCTGAGACTGCCGCTGCTGCGTTTCCCGGGGACATTAGATGAAATCCGGGGACATTCCTGGGATGGAATTTGTCTAGGGACTTATTCGCAAATCCGGGGACTGTCCCTGGGAAACAGGGACATCTGGTAACCCTACCTTATGCACAGCCTTCATGGGCTCAAGTAGAACTTAGAGCACTAATTCCCAATGTGTTTCAAAAAAGCACCTTTTTTACACACACACACATTTACATTAAACCATAATTCATATCAGTACCTTTATGGGGTTCCCTGAACCCCCAGACTTCCCCCACCCCTCCCTTAGCTTCCAAAATCCATCTTCCTTTTTTAACTGTATCTAATTACATTTATCTAAATTATTACACTTCAATTTTATCCTTTGTCATTTTAAATTACAAATGCTATATCAATCCTGCTAATGTTTTTAAACGTTTGTAGGGTTCTTTAATATATTCTATAAAGTTATGCCATTCTTTGTTGGATTTATTATCCTCTTGGTGCCTGATCTTCCTGGTCAGCCTTGTCATTTCCACATAGTCCATCAACTTCATTACCTATTCTTCTTTCAATGGAGCTCTTTCTTCTTTTCAACCCTGGTTTTTTCTGCCTGTTGTAGCAATTGCTATGTTGAGTATTACCAAGTTAGAGCCAACTTTTAGGGGCCAAAATCCCTTCACACACCCCCCCCCTAAAATATTGGAAGAGCCTGGAGGCCTCCAAAGTTACTGGGCATTGCCATTCAAATGGTGTGCATGTGCTGTATCATGTGATCTATTATGGAGGGTGGGGCTTACCCGCCCTTCCCAATATTTTGTGCAAGTTGGTAACCCCTATTACCAAGTCTGGAGTAGGCAAAGTGAGTGTGAATTATCGATGCACCTCCAAAGCTTTGCCTTAGAGGTTGATTGGTAAGCTGTAGCTTAATGGCCACTTTGTGACACTCAGAGCAGCCAGATGATTCTTTGCAACAACACTTCCTTCAACGAGGACAAGATCACAAAAGAAGGTGAGAATTCACCAGTCTTGGATAAGTCTTGTATGAAAGGACGCTGCGGTACTTCAGCAGAGCAAAGCATCGGATTGCTATAGGAAGCAACAATCGTAACATCCCATGCTGTTTTGTGAGTTAAGGTTAGGATGAAATGCCATCATATGTCACATGTGCAAAGCAAGGCAGCCACCCCAGTCTCCTGCCCAAGAAGCTTACAACCTGAATTTCAATAGTAAGGAGAGAGGTCAGAGGAAGGGGAGGGAAAGAATAAGAGAGACGCTTGGATATGAGCAGATGAATATGTGAAAATGCAATTAGGCATACTTAGGCTTTGAATGTAGACTTAGCTAGAAGAACAACATTCATTTTTGGCATTCCAAAACTGCAGCCAGCCCAGTCCCACCGATTTTGAAATACTTGGAATCAGACCTTACTTTCTGTTCAACTGTTAAATTTAAATGACATTCTCAACAATCATTTTAGTTCCTCTTTCTCTCTCTCTCTCTCTTTTTGTCATGCAGAAAAAACAATCAAGGAGAAAACAGTCTGCAGACAGTCAAAATGGGGACACACCAAAGAAACAAAGCAGAATGTTTTTCAAATAACTTCTCATGTGGGCCAGGAAGATGAAATATAATTATGGTTGATCCTATCCTCATCAGCGAAGAAATGGGCTAAAGCCATTGGAATAAGCGGAAGGCAATTTAGATGCCTAGTTTGTGACTCCTGCTAGGAGGGAATTATAGTAATCAATCCTTTGTGGTTACAAAGGCATGAGCTACTGCTGAGAGGTCGCCGCGGGATAATAAAAGGGCACACCACAACTGGCATAAATTGCGCTGCTAAAATAAAATTA